>NC_073699.1:114983790-115583790 GCF_023634085.1 Falco cherrug | reverse complement strand
CGTACATACTATACGGTTCTCTTATTAGTTTATATTTTCAGTTGGCTTGCTATTTCTCAGTTCCTTATGAAAACTGAATTGGATAGGCTTAAAGTAATTGAATGCCGATGCAGACTTTATAGGTGTTAGTTAACAGTGAAAGCTTAGCTCAGGCGTTCCCTAGCTTCTAAGATATTTTTGGACTTTGGACGGGTGGGGGGGAAAAACCTTATTCCAGAATCATCTTAAAGAGAAAAAAAGAGTCCTTGGTGAAGTGGAGATAATTTGATTATCTTAGGGCCTTGTTTGTGCTATGGGAATTGGGGAAAGAGGAGAAACAAACATTTTTTTCCTAAATTGTTGCAGGCACTCGTCGCTAATTGAGATGAGATGCTGCTAACAAAGAATCCCTATGGCTGGTAAGAGAGGGTGAGTATATTGAGAGTACCAGCCCAAATACTTAATAAGGGTGATAGTTAAGGTTCAGTTCATGTGGTGTGTGTAATCAAAATGTAGCTGCAGAGATGGGAATGGGCTGGAAGTGGAAAGAAAAAAGATCTGCGTTTGTTGGCCTTCCAACAGCATGTGCTTCACCCTGGGGACTGCCATGAAGTAGCTTT
Source organism: Falco cherrug (assembly GCF_023634085.1). Lineage (NCBI taxonomy): Eukaryota > Metazoa > Chordata > Aves > Falconiformes > Falconidae > Falco > Falco cherrug. The sequence continues at coordinate 115,583,191 of NC_073699.1, read as the reverse complement.
CTGGGGGCCCGAGCAGAACTGCAGTGTGCCTGGGCACGTGGTGGGTCAGATGGCTGCTCAGTTGTGTGGTACAAGAAGCACGGACTGGGGCTGAGCCTGGTGGGCTGGCTGCACACAAAAAAGGCAGATAAAGCCATGGGACTATGGTAGAATTGGCTTGCGTGTGCCTGAAAGGCGGCACAAAGTCAAGGGCGGGACTTGTGGGTGGCCTGGCATGCCAGGAAGGAGCTGCATCTGGGGTGCCTTCAAATGGTGGGAGCCTGGGGTGTGGAAGGAATGGGAAGGAGCGCTGTGGACCAGCAACCCTGCTCTCCAGTGGGGCCAGTCCTGCTGCTGGGAAAGTGGATTTGACTCCCATGTGTGGCCAGGACATTCCAGGGGAAGCTGATACTGGAGGGATGTGGGCAAGGCCAGCAATTTGTGCATCTGTGTTACCTGAAAAAAGGCCTTACATTCCCGATTTCTAAACCTGTATTTAGCTGCAGTAAAGAATTAAATAAATTTATTTTTTTTTGCTTGGTGTGTGTTTCTTTGTGAGCGAATTGTTTGGTTAGGCCTGGAGTATGAAACATCCAGGACATTGATGCCTCTCACTTGGAATCAGCAGTGGATTCCTAGTCGGGAAAGCTGCAGAAACCCACTTCAAACCCGTGCTGGCAGCTATTTGGGCTGCATTAGTAGTGGGCAGTACCTACCCAGAAGCCTGATTGTGGTCGGGTCTGCTGTGGGGGGAATGGCAACAAAAGGGGAACGATTCTGATGGGTGGTTTCTGTGGGGGTGGTTTAGGATTAAAGGATTGGAGTGTAAATAATTGGCTACCTACTGCTGCCCTTGAGCAGCTGGCTGGGTATCCTGCCCTTGGCCACGTGAAATGCAAAGGGAAAGGGTAAGGTAAGGGATGTCCCATCAGCTCATCCAAAGAGATCCAGTGGGTGTCTGGAAAAACTTGATAAAACATTCCAGGGTTATCCTTTTCCATGGAAGGGTGTTAGATCACCTGGGCTACTGGCTGGGTGGGTAGCGCACCTCAGGAGCCAGATCTGTTCAAGGGTAGATGAGGCTGGCCTGTTGGCTAAGTATGTAATTGGCTTGGCTTCTGTTTAAAAAAAAAAAAAGTTAATACATGCCAAATGGATTATGTTGACCTTTGGTCTAAAGCATCCCGAGGGGTGGATTTGCAAATTAACAAGAGTACTAATGTGGAATAGGAAATACTCTCCTGTTGGGTAAGAGACAGGCCTTGCTGGTGCAAGCACAGACTGTTGGTTGCTGTGACAGCAAGAAACTATCCAGTTCCTGCTCCAAGAATAAAAGTGGACAGGTGATGGTAAAGGTGGAGTGTGCTGTAACGAACATTAGGATGAAGGGCCATAATGGGGATGAGCCTTGTGGTCAGCTCTGCCTCAATACTCTCAGGAAGCCAAATGGATAAAAGCTTTTGGTTTCATCTTAAGCTATATTGTAATGCTAATTATGAGGACCAGAAAGTTCCAAAACTCCAGTCACTGGCTCTGAAGTGTCCTTGCAACTCTTAAGGAGTGTGATTGTGAAGGTGAATCTGATTACACGTGACAGTGGGTTTTGAGCGGTCCTGGAAACTGACTTGGAACATTGATGGCACGAACTGCCAAAAATGCTAGAAATTCAGCATCCCGTTTCCACACAAACGGGCAAAGCAATGGTTGGGTTCTGGCAGCAACCGGGAAATGAGCGGTCTGGACAGCATTTCACCCTTTTTGAAGAGTTCAGTTGGGTCAAATGTGCTTAATAATACCCAGCTGCTCTTCACAACCCAGCAGCTGGAGGTGTTCCTGCCAGCACGGCAGTGGCCCAGGGAACGTGTGGTGGTGGCCCACCTTCCAACACCCAGCTCAGCCACACTGGGGTCTTGCAAGAGTCCTCCACCCCATGGGCAGGAGCCTCAAGTGAAGCCCTTTTATGTTGTAAATGATGCTTTTAATCCTCTGTAGACAAGTCAATTTTTCCTCAACTCGTGCAATCGTTATTTCCATAATTAGGCATTCCTGAGCCGGAGAAGGCCGCTACAAACATCTCTTGTTACGCTTGAAACGGTCAAAAATGCTGTAGATGCTTTGGAAAATTTGGTCTGAAATCAACTTGCTTTCTCGGTTGACTACCCAGAACGGGACGGGCTGCGGGCTACCTCGGCATCACACCAACGCGAGTTACTCAACTTGTGGCTTTTGTTCCAAACCAATCCAAAGGGATCAAATAGGGCATAAAGAAGTTACGTAAGTTTGTGTTTTCCATCAGATACCTCCAGAACAAGCTCTGGTAGATGCCAGCTTGGCTACGGTCCTGGCTTCCAGACCTCAGCGCGTGGGCCCGCGGGATGTTGTTGATACCTTGTCTTGCTTCATTAACATTGTCCAATTAGGCACTCCTTGGGTTAAATACCTTACGCTGCAGATCTGTCCCCTCCCTGCTGTGCCTGTGGTGCTGCCCGTAGGAATTGCTGCTTCTTAGAGGTGGGGCATCAGGACAGGCAGTGTACTGGTAACAGGCATGCACTGGCCAGGATACCCCACAGAACCCTGCGCAGGGCCTCCGGAGTGGCAGCTGCCTGGCACTGCCTGCATTGTCTGTGCTGCCTGCCCTGCCTGTGCTGTGCCCTCCCTGGTGCTGCCTGCCCTGCCTGCGCTGTGCCCTCCCTGGTGCTGCCTGTGCTGCCTGCGCTCTGCCCAGCCTGGCATCGCCCTCCCTCCCGGGCATTGCCTGCCTTGCCCTCCCTGCCTTGCCTCCCCTGCCCGCCCGGCCTGGCACTGCCTCCCGGGCTCTGCCCGCGCAGCCGCCGGCCGGCAGGGGGCGCTGTGGCGGGCGGGCGGCGCATGCGCGGTGCGGAGGCGCGGCGGCCCGGCCGGCGGCGGAGCGGAGGTGGGAGCGCGGCGCGGCCCCGGGGGCGGTGGGTGGGGGGCCGCGGAGGGGGGGGGGGGGGGGCGCGGGTGTGTCGCGCCCGCCGAGCCCCGGCCCGCCCTGGGTGCGCCCGGCCGCCGGGGCGAGCGGAGGGCGGCGGCGGGAGGGGCCAGACCGGGCCGCGGGCCTGCGCGGCCCCACGTGAGGCGGCGCGGGGAATTCAAACGGCGGGAAGGGGCCGGCGGGGGGGGCGACCGGGCCGGGGGGGGGCCGTGGGCGGTGAGCTGGGCCCACGCCGTCCGTGGGGGCGGGACACGCCGCTTGTGGGCCCGGCCTAGCTCTGGGGGTCCCACCGGGCCCCCCGCGGGCCGTGCTCCTGCGGGGGGGCGGGATGCGGGGGGCGGGCAGGCCTGGCCCCCCCGGGGTGCTGCGCCGCGGGGCGGGGGGCTGATGGGGGCTGACGGCAGCGCCGCAGAGGGACCGCGATAAAACGCGCAAGGAAAATCCCACCCAAGCTGCGTTCTGCTGAGAGGGAGCAGAGATGGGCGCTCGCAGCCCGGCTCCCTCGGCAGCCCCCCCCAGGTGACCCGAGGTGACGTTAAAGCCGGGAAAGGGGGGAGGGGCGAACACTCGACAGGCCCGTGGGCGACCCCCTGACAGCGTGTCGTTGGCATTCAGATCCAAGGCACTATGCCGGGGAAGCGCACTGCAAAGAAGAGCCCGGTGCTGGAAGAGACTGCGGGAAGGAAGAAGATTAAAGGTAAGAAAAAATCCCTGGGAGTTTTCCCTCCCTGTTCCCAGGGACCGGTTGCATCGGAAGGGTCATTTCCCATGTGTGATGCGTGTTATTTCTCATCTTGCAGTCTGCCACCCATCCCACTGCACGCAGCCCGGCCTGGTGCTGACCTTGGGGCAGGGTGATGTTGGCCAGCTGGGCCTGGGGGAGGACGTGATGGAGAGGAAGAAGCCGGCCCTGGTGTCGCTGCCGGAGATGGTGGTGCAGGTGGAAGCCGGAGGGATGCACACGGTGTGCCTCAGCCAGACGGGAAAAGTGAGTGCAGCGTGGACAGGGCAGCACCCGCGGGGGGCATGGGGAGACTGAGCTGTGCTTCCCCGCGAGCTCTGGGACTTGTTCTTGAGCAGGGGTGGTCTGAATCAGACCTTGCTCTGCCCAGTCGTGTAGCTCCCTTCAGCTCCAGGGATGACTGTGGTCCCCATGCCGTGGACCACAGAATTTTGGGGACTCAAAGGGATAATTCAGCCCGGTGGGTCTCTGCCCCCTCACTTCAACTCAGCTTGTTGCCCCTCTGGGTCCCATCCTGAGCAGCTCGCTCTTCTTCTGCAGATCTACACCTTTGGCTGCAACGATGAAGGTGCCCTTGGGCGTGACACCTCAGCAGAAGGGTCAGAGACCACACCAGGGCTGGTGGAGCTGCAGGAAAAGGTGGTGCAGGTCTCTGCGGGGGACAGTCACACAGCTGCGCTGACAGATGACGGCAGGGTTTTTGTCTGGGGCTCTTTCCGGGTATGTTGATTTCTTGGACGCTGGAAGCTCTGTTGATGGTTGCTGCTTCTGTGACTCATCTCCCTGCATTTTTCTCCACCCAGGATAACAATGGGGTGATCGGATTGCTGGAGCCCATGAAGACAAGCTCCGTTCCTGTGCTGCTCCAGCTCAGTGCACCTGTCATTAAAATTGTCTCAGGTGAGCAAGGTCTTGGGGTGTGCCTGGGTCAGGCTGGTGCACGAGGCAGTTGCAACCCTTGGGAGAAGGTGAAGGTCCAAAAGTCCATGTCCTTTTCCTCCCCCTTGGCTGCTGCGAGCCAGCTACAGGGTTGTGCTTGCTCTTGTCTGGCTCTTGAGAGAACAGACCTTGTGTCTCTTCTAGCCCTGATGGTAATGTTAATATTTGACCCAATCTGATGCAGAATGCCTTACAAGAGTGCTCTAACCACGATCCCACAGGGTCAAAGCACTCGCCCTCTTCTAGACTTGGGGAAGCTGAGCAGAGCAGCCAGGGAACTCGTCCAGGGCCCAGGTGAGGTTGGGGGAGACCTGTGCCCCTAAACCTTCCCAGAAAAACTTTGAAGTTTCGTTTGGGGAACTGGGATCAAGAAAAGGGAGATCCTGGGGGTTTAAGTTGTGCCAGAAGCTGGTGTCAAGGTATCCGATGCAGTAATAAACCCTACTAAATTCTGGAAAGCTGGGAGAGCTGGGGTTTATGTGTGAGATCTCAGCCCCTGGGTCTTGCTGGGTTCCTGGAGCATGACTCCTGCTTCTCTCCTCTCCCTCATCCCCTCCCAGGGAATGACCACTTGGTGATGCTGACGGTGGATGGCGACCTCTTCACCTGCGGCTGTGGCGAGCAGGGCCAGCTGGGGAGAGTGCCGGCACTCTTTGCCAACCGAGGAGGAAGGAAAGGGCTGGGTGAGTTGCTGTGGTGCTCGGAGGTGTGTGGTGCTGCGTCCTTTGGCCCCAACTTTGCAGAGGAGCAAAGAGACCCAGTCTCTTCCCCTGTTGCTCAAGGGCTTGTATGTAAATCCGTTACTTGAACTCAGTAAGCTGGATCTAAGGGGGAGGGAGAAGAGTGTAAATCATTAGTCCTTGTATGATGCCTTGTCTCCTGCCCCAGAGCGCCTGTTGGTCCCCCAGCGTGTCCCTGTCAGAGGTAAAGGCAACAGAGGCAAAATGCGCTTCCAGGATGCCTTTTGCGGAGCTTACTTCACCTTCGCTGTCACGCAGGAGGGACACATCTATGGATTTGGCCTCTCCAACTACCACCAGCTGGGTGAGTTTCATTTACATCCCTCCAGATCTCCTGCCTGCTTTGGTCTGGGTGTGGACTTCCCAGTCCTGTACTGCCCTGGCCTGGGGGGGAGCACTGCTGAGCGTCCCAGATCCTGAACACCAAGCACCCGCCAGACACACCGGAGCTGGAAATTGGGGTGGGGGGGTCATCGTGCATAGCTCTGGCTTTAGATCCCAGGCGCAGCAGCTGGTGGATTTGGGCAGAAATTTGATTTCTGGGGGCTTGGGGGGGGGGCTGTGTTAGGCTCTGGTGGGGTGAGCCACAGGGCAGATGGCTTTTTGCCGGTTCCTGGCTTGGGCTGTCTGTGCCTGCGGACCTGATCTGCCTGGGTTTGTGCATCCTGCCCCACAGGGACCCAGGGCACAGAGCCCTGCTTCTCGCCGCAGAACCTGACGTGCTTCAAGAACTCCACCAAGTCCTGGGTCGGGTTCTCCGGCGGGCAGCACCACACGGTGTGCGTCGACTCAGAGGGTGAGCACCCTGAGAGGCATGACAGGCGGGCTGGGAGTCACACAGTGCAGGATGGGGGGAGGCCCACAGCCCTCGTCCCAGCTGGGGAGGTGTTGGGGTGAGGGTGATGTGCTGGAGCCCTCCAGGTCCTTGGTGTTCAAGGCAACAAGGGTGTGAATTTGCAGCAAAAGGCAGGGAGGGTAACAGGAACCTGGAGTCACTTGTGAACTCTGCTCTTGCAGGCTCAGTAGTCTGTCCAGGCACCCACCCACCCTGCTGATTTTGGGGAGCTCAAAGGTTTCTGTCCCACCCTGCACCTCCTGGTTGGGATCTAGGGTGTAGCAGAGAGGAGTGATGCTCCTCCAGGAGTCAGACTGGGGAGAGAGGGTCTGGCTGTGGCCTGCTACAGGCTTCTTCCCGCCTCGTGCCACCCCTCTCGTGTGTGCGTTGTGCTCCAGGTAAAGCCTACAGCCTGGGCAGGGCAGAGTACGGCCGGCTGGGCCTCGGTGCAGGGGCAGAGGAGAAGAGCACGCCCACGGTCATCCCGGAGCTCCCCAGCATCTCTTCTGTCGCATGCGGCGCATCGGTCGGCTACGCTGTCAGCAGTGATGGTGAGTGCCGGGGGCCTCGGGGGCTTGGGATTGCCACCCTGTGTTCCTTCCCCACCCCTCATCCGTCCGTCCTGATCCCCCTGGATCCGGCCAGTCCCGCTTGTCTTCATCACACGCTGCCAGCTGGGTCGGGACTGGAGCCAAGTCCTGGCGCTGATTGACCACCCGGCCTGGGGGCAGCTGGGCAGCAGCTGCTCAAATATTTTTGTGGGCCCTTGGCAGTGAGGTTTGTAACCAGAGTGTTGACCAGGTCGTTGGCCTGCCAGTCCCTTCTCTACACCCTGAACTCTGCTGCTGCGAGACCTCCATGCTCTGGCGCTGCACACGCGTCTGTAGCCCGCAGCTGTGGGAGGAGGGTTTGTGGTGGGCTGATGGATTTGGTTTGCTCCCCAGGGGCAAAACACTGCCTTGGCTATGTGATGAAACACCTCTTTGAGTTGCAATAGCTGCTCCTCTTCTTCCTGCCTGCATCTCTGGCGCCCATCGCCCAGCCCCCTGCCCTGGGTTTGGCTGCTGGCTCCCCTTCCCACCCCACCATGCAGCCGCTTGGAAGTCACAACTTGCATCACCTCCGTTGCAGGACGAGCGTTTGCCTGGGGGATGGGCACCAACTACCAGCTGGGCACAGGGGAGGAGGATGACGTCTGGAGCCCCGTGGAGATGACGGGCAAGCAATTAGAAAACCGCACGGTCCTGGCCGTGTCCAGCGGCGGGCAACACACTGTGCTGCTGGTCAAGGACAAAGAGCAGAGTTGATGAAGCAGTGCCACGCAGCTGAGCCCAGCAGGATTGCAGGACCTGTGCACGCACCCCCGCCTTCTGCCCCGGTCGGGTGACTGGTTTCCAGCTCTGGGCTGCCATTGACGGCAGTGGGGAGGGCAGAGCCAGGCCCCAGCGGTGTCTGCATGGCTGGAGCAGGGCTCTTCAGGGATGCTCGTGTTTTCTCCCTGCAAGCGTGTGTCTGTCTTCCCAGGTGCCCAGTGCTCTGGCAGCTCCCCTGGGTCAGCTTGGTCCTAAACTGGTCTCAGTACTGTGACTGGATGGGTTTTCCGCTTTTCATCTGTTTGGTGGGTTTTTTTTTTTTAGTATTTCCTGCACTGGCAAAGCTGAAGGCCTTGTTCTTCACAAAAGGGTTTGAGCATCAGGCTTTCTGAGGTCCCCATGTTCCCCATCTCTGGGTGCTCCTTCATCCCCTTAACCTAAACATCTTTTGCCTCTCCAGCTTGGATTTGTCTGTGGCCACCCACCTAAGCCCTCTGGGCTTGGCCCAGCTGAGATTTTGGTCCAGCAGACATGCTCCTGGGGAGCTCTCTCCAATTCACTCGACAGTTGTGGTTGCGGTGGGGTGGATGATGTGGCTGGGAGCCTGCGAGGGGGAACGCTGCTGGATGATGCCCAGCCCGTGCTGCGTGCAGAGCTGGGCTGCTGGAAAAGGGCAGGGGGCTCCTGCCTGGAGAGGCCACCTCCAGCGCTGCCGTTTGCAGTCCCAACTGCTCCTGCTGATTCCTGTTGCCTTTGAAAACCCAACAAAATCCATCCCACAGGTGGGGACTTTGTTATTTTAATTTTTTCTCTTTCCTTTGCTGAGGAAGGGGCTTCATTTGCTGTTAGGGCCTCACTGAGAAGACAGCCAAACCCCAGCTATGCATCGCATCACTTGAAACAACGGGACTGCCTCCTCATCGCCTCTGGTCTTGGTCCAGCTGGTCTTGGCTCCCTGCGCCCGGCCTGCCCCGTCTTTCCGTGCTGCCTTCCAGGTACCTGGACTGAGAAGGTGGTCTGTGAAGATGAAATTTTATACATTAAGTTGTAGCAATAGGGGGAAGCGGTGGGTGTGCGCAGGGCTGGTGGTTGGGACTTGTACAATGGTTCAGAATAGGTTGAATTTTTTTAAAAGAAAATGTAAAGTATTTTGGTTGATTAATTGATGAAGAGAGGGAAAAAAAATGTAATCTTTTAACGTTTGGAATAAACAGAGTTTTGATAAACCCTGGGGTTTCCTGTGGTTTGGAGGGGTGGGCAACCCTCCTGCCACCTCTCTCCGCAGACCCTGCCACGTTCCTGTCCCCGAGCTGCCACAGGAGCTGTGCTGCCACCTGAGCTTCGGCATCTGCACCAAGGTGGCCCCAGGGAGGGGAGCCCAGGGCTGAGCAGAGGCTCAGCATCCTTCAGCCCGTGCTCAGGGGCAGGTGGGGACAGACTGGGGACACCTTGGCCTCCTGCCACCCGTGGACAAGGAGCCAGTCCTCTGTTCCCGTGGCACCTGGGGACAGGTCGAGATGGGAGCTGGCTTTGTAGGGGTGCAGGACCACCCTTGGGTGCTGTGGCGGTCGCAGCCGTGCCCGGTGCCACGTGTGTGCAGTTGTGGGACGCGGCCGCGGGATGGCAGCAGGAGAAGGCGCTGGGACTGCTGGAGCGCTGCACTGGGAGAAGTGGGGCAGGGATGGGATGGTCCCGGTGGGGTCCTGCTTGTCCCCATCACCCTCCCTGCAGCACCCTGCCTGTGGCGGGCCATCCCTAGTGTCTTTGGACCTTCAGAGGCTCAGCTGAGCCCACCAGCGTGGCTGGAAAGTGTCTTGGCACATCCCCGCTGCAGGCTGGGTGCTGCGGCTGCTCCCAGAGCTGGAGCTGAGCCGGGCGCGTGCGTGTGCTCCGGCAGAGACTGGCACGGATGAGCCAATTTCCGCGTCCTGGTGTGACCAGAGTCCCCATCTGTTGAGTCTTAATTAGTTTGGGAGGGAGCAGGTTCTGTAATGAGCCTCCAGCCAGGGACGGGCTTTGGGCAGGCGGTTGGTGGGTCCTGGGAGCAGCTGGGGCTGCCGGCAGCCTCTTGCCTCCACTGCTCTCGCATCTTTTGGGCTGGGGCAGGATGAGCTCCACGGGCAGGGGGTCCGGCAGGAGGCTGGGCACCCGCCTCTCCCACCACTAAAGGCCAGGTTTGTGTTTGGTGGTTGCGGATTTGGGCTTGCAAAGGGCTCTCTTCTCCACCACGTGCGGGTGGGGTGTGGGCCCATGGGGAGCGTTCTGCCGCTGAGGACGGAGCCCATAGTTTGCCATCACTGCGGGCTGAGCCAGGGGCAAGCGTTCCTTAATATCACGGTTAATGCTGCTCCCCAGGGACGGTCACCCTCCATTTGATGCTCCTCCTCCCATCAAACGTGACCTGCTGGTCCTGGTACCTGATGGGGAAATTGCTCGTTGTCTTGGGCCTGATTCCCAGCGACAAGCTCAACATTAATGTCTTGTCTCCAAAACCAGCACTGGTATTTTTATAGCCCTTCCAGGGAAGAAACCCTGTCCCACTCCGAGTTGCTTTGCCACTCTTTTTCCAAGCCCCTGGATGCCATCGTGACGCAGATGGCTGTGCTGCGCTCCGCAAAGTCCTGCTCCAGCGGCTGCTTTTCATGTGTTTTCGTGCCCTTCGCTTTGAACCTCGCTGACCTATTTATAGCTAAGAAATGCAGAGAGACTTAATAACCAGAGACGTGGGACTCCTCCGGCATCGGGGCAATGCTGACAAGCCACCGTGGCTGCTGGGGCTGGAAGAGCAGCTTCTGGCTCTGAGGGGCTCCTGGCACCCGGCTGGAAGGAGGCGGCCCCGGGCCCCCCGGCGTTGGTTGGGGCTGGATGCAGATGGGTTAAATCGCCAGGTAAGCCAGGTTTGGGTTTGGGGAGTTTGAGGTGTGGGGTTTGGTGCCATTCCTGGATAGTGCGGATGCCTGCCAAAGAGGGTAAGGACTCTGTAGAGGTGATGTCCTGTTCAAAACTTCATAGAAAACTATTTTAGGAAGGACAAAAGTCACCCTGGTAAGGGCTGGAGCCCCCCGAGGCGTTGCTGGCAGCTTGGAGGGGAAGGGGATGTGCAAAGCGGCCAGAGAGGGACCCGACCAGCCTGGCCAAGGCACCCACCGCACCCCGGCGACTGCCCAGCCGTCAGCAAAGTGTTTTGCTTTGTAACCTCCCCGGTGCAAACCCAGGCTGGCTGGGGTTTGGCTCCCCCCTCCTCATCACCCCACCCTCATCACACCAGGGACTGGCACCCTGGGGCATCCCTGGTGGGTCAGGCTCTGCTCCCAGCTCCTCTCCTTCCATCAGCTCAGGGCAGCTTTTCTCAATCCCGCCTTCTCAGTCCCGCTGTTGGACAGGGAAGTTTCATGATGCAAAACTGAACCAAGAAAAGCCGGTGCAAGAGGCCCCAGGGCCAGATCCTGCCAGGAGCCGATGCACCTCCAGCTCCTGCAGCCGGGGACAAAACCCCAGTCATTCCCAAATGGGATGGGATCATTCCCATCCACCCATCCTCAAGGGGCTGGTTGTGCTCCTGGGAAGGGGAAAACATCCCTGAGCTTGCTGGTATTTTCAAGAAGAGGGGGAAAACAGGGCTGGGGAGAACAATAGGGTTTAAAATATTCAGAGCTGATGAATCAGCCGGCATTGTCTTGGGAGGCAGAGTGACACTTCAATGGGAAGTTGCTGGAAATTGGGGGAAGGATGAGCCCCCACGAAGAGGGGAGAGGGTGGGCGAAGGAAAACAGTTTAATTGAGGAAAGGGAAATGTCTCATTAACAAGGTTTTGCACTGGCAGAGCAAGGCAGCGGTGTTTTGGGGGTGAGGAGGAGAAAACTGAGTCCTGTGGTGGGGTTTGGGAGGAACTCCTGGCTGTGCCAGGGACTGGTCTCGGTCCAGCACCGGCACAGCCAGACCCTTTCCCATTGCCGGGGGTCCCGGGTCAGCGGCTCTGATCCCCACCCTCCCGGTCCCCATCTGCTGCTATTTGAAGTGTGTAAAAGGCTTTTAATTTACAGACAAAAGATGAGAATGGGATTTGGGGCTTTCAGCATCCACAGTGGATGAGCTCTGGTGTTGTGAAGCTCTTTTGTCTCCAGAATAAAAAGCACTTTGTGTGTCATTTGAGCGATGGGTGGGGTTCTGGGGTTTTTTTCTTGTTTTTTAACATGATGCTTTTTTGAATGCCAAAAAAATCTACCTATGCAACGCTCCTGCAGGATCTACTGGGAGGGAACTGCATCTTCAAGAGGGTTTGGGGGATGCTAAGTTGATTTCTTGTTCTCCTTTTCCTGCTTCCAAGAGGAAACGAGTGTTAATTATTGCCAAGTTGCCTGCTGGCAGGGCCACGTAGTTTTCCCTGGGCTAATTAAACAGCCTGCTACAGCTTGTCGGGTCACGCAGGTCTGTAACGATGGCTGGAGTTAAGGAGTCTGGTCATCTCACCGGGTGGTCTCACCTCCCAGAGTCCTGTCGTTAAGGCCGGGAAACTGGCCAGTATATGCCAGTATAAGTGGGGCGTGTGATGGTCTGGTGTGGCTCCTGGTAGAGGAGCTTGTGGGCTCTCTTGGGGATGGGAATTGGGTTGAAATAGCGACGCATGGGTCTCTCTGCCCGCTCCCAAAACTGCTGAAGTCCTGGTTCAGCTCGTTTAACAGGCCAAAACTCAGGAAACTTCTCACCCAACCCAGGACATCCCTCGGGAGCTGGAAACAGCAGCCTGGCCCCTTCCCTGCCTGGAGAAGCCCCTGTGCTCCCATGGGACACCCACCACCCACGCCGGCGCCTGGGCTCTGCGTGTTCCCCCCAGTCCCACTTGCACAGGGAATAAAATAGCACAAGCTGAGCAGAATTTGTATCTATGAAATCAGGGGAGGGGGGGAGAAAACCCTAGTAATTATTCATAGTGGATTTTTTTTTTCTTTTTAAATGATGAATTGCAAAATGAGAAGCATCTCTTCAGGGCTGAGAGCCTGAATCCACCCCGGGCTGCTCTGGAGCAAGGGTAGTGGGAGATACCACCCATGTCCTCGCCAGGAAAGCCAGATTTACTCATTTCCATATGCATAATAATGCAATTACAAAGTCAGCCTAAACCTGCAGTGCAGACAAAGAAACAGGCAGCTTCATAATTAATCACACGTGTAAGAATAAAGCCTGTTACACTAGGGTTCATTATTTGGTGGATTAATTTTTTTTAAAAAAAAAAGAATGTTTTCTGCAGCGAATGTGTTACTAGACTGTAAAGATGGTCCCTGGAAATAGCTTGTAGGTGCGTGGCAGCTCCCGTGTGCTGGCACGCGTCGCTGCATTATTCAGCTGGGCTGGCTGCTGGTTTAACTGGGCTGTGAAATCACTGGAGGCGGTGCCCAGCTTCGGTTTCCGAGGGTGCTGGATGATGGAGAAGGGTCTTGGAGCAGTGCTGGAGCAGCGATGACCCTGCTAGAAATCATCTCCAGGTGGGAAGTCTGGTTTTCGCATCCACCCTGTGCTCTTTGCGGTTTTGCCGTTCTTTGGGAACTCACAAAACACTTCACAAACTGACACGGCAGAAGCAATAAATACTTTGACATCCAAAGTCTCACTAAGTGGGAATGGAGTTACAGGCTCCAACACCCCTTTCCGTTGGATTTTCACTAAATCCTCATTAGCATTTAAATTACAAATGTAATTTGGGCTAGGATTTGAGCTGCTGGGCTATTGAAATAAAACTATCTGGACGACCGGCAGCAGAGGAACCCCTCACGTGCCGCTGGTGCAGTGCAAAGGCTTTTGGTTATCGGTGCTGGCAAAATAACCTCGGCTAAAGGGACTCCCTGTTTCACAAAGGTGGGTTTTTCCTGGTATGGGGGTCTTTAAAACTTGAATTTAGAGGTTCCTCTCCCATCACTCCCCGAACATCACCCTGAGAGTCGAGAGCTGGAAACTGTTTGCTATCTCTTGTTTTATTTAGTTTTTTAGAAAGCATCGTTCCTATACAGAAATGCCATCAAAAGCCCAGAATCGCGAGGGCTGGAGCTGGAGGTACCAGCTGAAGCTCTTTGCGAGGTCCCAGTCGGTGCTGCGGACCCGGCAGGAGCCCGAGCTCCATCACACAGAGTAGCAGGGTCTGCTATAGCAGGGTGGGCTGGGGTGACCTGGGGTCACTTGAATTTCATACAGCTATAGACAGAGAGATATACATATATCTAAATATATATATAAGTACACAGAGTGCCCTCCAAGCATCCCAGCTGCGGCACGGCCCTGCACGGGCAGATAGAAGCTCCCAGTGGTGTTTCCCTGGGTCAGGATTTGACCCTGTGCTCCCAGCCTGAACGAGGGGCTGGTGGAGCTGGGGGGGGGTTGCTGTTGTGGGGAGAGGCCAGACCAGCCCTCAAATGCTGCTGGAACAAGCAGGTGGGTGATGCTCTGGGGCCGTGTCATTGCAAGGGCTCCGGCACAGTGTTTGCCATCAGCGTCCCCTTTTCCCCCAGGAATATTCCTTTTTATTATTCTTCAGAAAAACCTAAGCTAAGAAAAGCCACGATCCCGTGTCCTGGGCTCCGAGTTCTGCCCAAGCGTGGCTGTATTTAAAAAATAATGGCTTGAAGCCTTTTAACCTGCTTTAAGGCCATTGCAGGCACATGTCCCAGCAAGCTGAGAATTTGGCAGATGGAAAAAAGGCCCCGTGGGGATGGGGAATGGGGTGGCTGAGATTTGGGGGGTGGCCAAGCTGCCTGTGGAGTCCCAAGCCATCCTGCAGCCCCCAGCACTTGCAGCTTGGACCCCCCCAACATGACAGCATGTTGCGCTGGGGCAGAGATGCCCCATCCACGGTTGATGGGGTTCGACTCCCCCGTGTCCCCCAGTTTCTTCGCTGTGCTCTCAGCAACACTGCTGCTGTGGTTGGGAACTCTGCTGTCCTTCGTGCCTTTACCGGCCTGGATCATGGGGTTGGCATCTCTAGGAGACACTGAGACACTGGCCAAGGTGAGTGAAGAGGTCAATGATTTTGAGTCATCAAATTTTTGGGGGTACCCCCCAGATTAAGATATCAAGCTGGAATTCAGCTTCATGCTGAATCCTGGAGTGAAACCCAAGATGTCCTGGTCCAGAGTGGGACATTCCACCCCTGCAGGGACACCCAGCCCTGGTGGGACCCCCACCATTGCCAAGACCTCACCATGAACCAGCTCCAGACCAAGAGCCGTTCCCACCACATGCTGCTGAGGGCTTTGCCCCCAGGGTGGGTGGAGGTGGAGAGCTGAAAGGTGGTCTCCAACTCCTTCTGGACACCTTAGTCTCTCTTCCCATGGAGCTGAAGCTCAGCCTCGTAGGACCCTGGGGGTCTCCCCCAGTTCCTGCCCCAGAGCCTGTCCTGCTCGCCCTCCTGCACCCGATGCTCCATGCTCCACAAGCAGCCAGGCTTGCAGTGGCAGGGGACGAGGAGACCAAGCGTGGCTCTGCTGGTGGTCCAGGACTCCATCCGTGCCTGCAAAGGGATCCAGAGGAGCCCTGGGCGGGAGCTGGAGGTCTCCAGGCTGACGTAACACCAAGCCAGATGCTTTTGCTCGGGGCAGGGTGACAGGGGCAGGCAGACAAGGGGATGGCTCGTGTGCTTCGGCAGCAATTGATTCGAGATCCAGATGGGCAATTTCACCTTATTTGGTTCCTTTGAAAGAGAAATTGGTTTTGGCTGCCTCATCGTCTCTGCCTTCCTAACAGGGAGGCTGCAATTTCCACAGGCTCTGGAGAAAGGTAGGGCTGGTAAGGAGAGGTAATGGCCTTTATTAGGCTAAATTGATGCAACTGGAAAAACCAGAGATGCAGCCCAGGCTCTCCATCCAGCCCACGAGCCCCAGGTGCACCCAGGCACTCGCCTGCTTCCTCCAGCTGCATCAATTTGTCCAATAAATGCTATTATGGCTCCCTCCGAGCCACCGCCTCCTCCTCCTCTTCCGGCTGTTTGACCTCCCAGTTGCAGCCACAGTGGTGGGAAGGTGAGAGGAAGGAAAAGTCGTGGCTCCCGGATGCTGCTGGCAGCCAGCACGGGAGATTCAGTGAGCGGAAGGCTGCGAGGACCCATCAGTCATCGTTTAGCAGCAGGTAATGTGGTCCAGAGGTCCCTGGCCGGTGGCTCCCGCAGGATGTGCTGCCTCGGAGCTCGGCTGCCTCTTCGGAGGGATGGCTGCTCCAACCAGATGAGTGCTGAGCATGAAATCCCAAAATCTGTGCCTCTTGTGGGTGGTGGGTCCTTTCCCAGTGCTTGTATGACATCTGTCTTTGCTTGGGAAATCATGAAATGATGGTGATGTTTTTCCCATCTTCTTCTAAAAAAAAACCCTATCCTTTTTGGCTTTGCTAAAGGAAATTGGGGCAGTGCTACTGCTCATCCTTCACCTGGCAGGCAGGGGAGAGAGCCCTCCCAGCGCCGCCCGTTAGTCCATCCTAATTGCTTTAGCACTGCGAGAAACTCCTCAAATTCCCATGAATTGCTCCCTTAATGAGATCTTTCTCAGCCTTAATGTCTTCGGAGGCAGACGGATGAGGAAGTGGTTTCCCTGTTGCCCTGATGGATGCTGGGCCAGGGGAACTTGGCACTGGCACGTGGACACGGGCTGGGCTTGGGATGTGTCCTGCTCCATCCCTCTACCCAGCCCCTGGCCGTGTATCCATATTCCCATTATCACATCTGTGTCTGGGGCTGCCCTGGCTGCAGCCAGAGGTCTCTAAATAATACAGTAATGACGTTAACAGTAGAAAGTTGTCCTCTGGAGGCAGTCCCTGTTTGAAGAACTCCAGTAAATTTTTTCCTGTGGACCTGGGGCTCTTTGATAACAGTGTCTCTGAAGTGGTGTTGTTTTCTCTTCCCATCTCTGGTTGTAAAAAACAACCAGACACAGCTCAGAGGGGGATGGAGCGAGGCCCCGTGATGTGGCATCACCCCCTGGCACAGTCCGCTTCTGCCAGGGGAGCGTTTCCCCTTTTGCCACGGGCTGTGGTGCTACCTTGGCCCACGCAGGAGAAGCAGGTGGTCGTTGCAGTCACGGTGTCCCAGGATGCGTAGGCTTTGCCAGTAGCCGTGTGTTGGAGGGTGACAGCCCTCGTTGGGTGTACGGGGCTGCCGACTGTCCCCAGCCGCGGTGGGACCAGCAGCAGAGCAGCCCTGCCCAGGTTGCCTCTTGTTTTGGTCCTCTCCCCACATTGCCTGGGGGGGTCCCGATTCCCCCATCCCTGGTTTTCCAGGATGAAAAAAGTCTTTGCAGTCACTTGCTGTCAGTCTGAACTTAAACCCAGCGGCATTATCGAGCAGCACCCAGGTCACCACCCTGCTAGAGCTCCGTGGTGGTGACCTGGGTCACTTCTGAGCGCAGGTCGTCCCCTCCGTGGTCCCGGCAGCCCCGCTGGAAGCTGCCCACGTCTAGTCATGCTGGCTTGTTGCGAGCTTCGGAAGGTGTGCAGGTGGAGACCCGCTCCCGCGTGGTGTTTCTGGCGCGGGAGAAGCTGTTCTGGTCCACGCGGGCTCGGAAAGGCAGGCAAAACTCTCGGAAACACCTCTTGAAATTTTCATCCAGGAAAGCATAAAGGACGGGGTTGAGGCTGCTGTTGGTGTAACCCAGGGCAATGCAGAAGTGCAGGCTGGCCACCACGTAGGGGTTCTTCTTATCTATGTCCACCAGCGTCCAGACGATGACGAAGATGTGGATGGGTGTCCAACAGATGATGAAGGCTGCCACCACCACCAGCACCATGCGCGTGATGCGCCGCAGGTTGCGGTCCTTCTCCTTGGAGCCCGAGAGGAGGCGGACGCTCTTCAGGCGAAGGATCATCAGCCCATAGCAGATGGTGATGACCAAGATGGGCACCATAAAGGCGAAGATGAAGACACAGATCTTGGTCACGGTGTCCCAGTAGATGGGAGGATCAGGAAACTGGAGCGTGCACAGCACCATCCCGTCTGTGAGAGAGAAGATGATGAGAGAGGGAGCTGGTGGAGTGTCTGCTGTGAATACTGCCTGCCTTCTGATCGGTCATGGCTGGGCATGTCCATGCTTGTTAGAAACACAAGGAGAGGCATGCCTACCTGCCAGCTTTCTGCAGAGACCCTCCCAGGAACTTTGTGCCACCAGCCCCGGGGTGCTGAGAGGATGCAGTGGGTGCAGTGACCCAGGGACTTGTTCCCTGCAGAGCCTCCTGGGCCATCCCCATGCTGTCTCCTCCCAACCACTGTGGTGGTCACATCCCCATGTCACCTTCCACTGAAACCTGCCCACTTCCCCAAGACGCCCAGAACTTTCCCAGCAGCCGAGGGCTGGTGTCCTCACACAGGAGCTGCGGATCTCAGCGTGGGCCAGCTGGGGTCTTTGCGATACCACTGCGGGGGTTTTTAGGCTCCTGATTTGCAACCCAGGAGCTGGGGAGAGGCACTGGTTGGACTGGAGGTAGGGAAGGGGGGAGGACAATTTCTGGAACAGTTTCCAGCCTTTGAAGCCAAGACAGAAAATAACACTGTGCCGAGTATTCCGTGGCAGGACATGCTATGGTCCCACAGAGGGGTGCCCATCGCTGAGCTCCCACCTGCTGCAGGAACCGGTGGCTTGGGTTTGCCAGCTCCCCCCTGGGATGGACAGATGGGACAGGAGGGGACCTTTTCCAGAAGCCACTTGCCTTTTGACTTGGTGACCGCCATGGCCATGATGGGCACACCGATGAGGGAGGAAAGCACCCAGATGCAGACATTGATGACCTTGGCCTTGGCTGGTGTGCGGAAGTCCAGGGCCTTGACTGGGTGGCACACAGCGACGTAGCGGTCCACACTCATCATGGTGAGGGTGAAGATACTGGTGAACATGTTGTAGTAGTCAATGGAGAGCACAACTTTGCAGAGCAGCTCCCCGAAGGGCCAGGTCTCCATCAGGTACTTGGCGCTCTGGAAGGGCAGTGTGCTGGTGGCCAGCGCATCTGCCAGGGCCAGGTTGAAGATGTAGATATTGGTGGCTGTCTTCATCTTGGTGTACCTGGGGGTGGCAGAGAAGGGAGCTGTGACAGGTGGTCAGGGCTGGCTTACCATGCCCAAGGAAATGGCCTTGGGTTGCCCAGGGGAGGTTTAGGTTGGGTGTTAGGACAAATTTCTTCACCAAAAGGGTGGTCAAGCATGGGAACAGGCTGCCCAGGGACACGGTTGAGTCGCCATCCCTGGGGGTATTTAAAAGACGTGTAGATGTGGTGCTCAGGGACGTGGTTTAGTGGTGGGCTCAGCAGTGCTGGGTCTTCTCCAGCCTAAATGACCCTGTGATCCAAAGCACGTGCATGCTCAGTATGACGAGGAGGGGTCACAGCCTGGCTTTCCCTGGCTGCTCGCAAGGTGCCATCGCCCTCGGTGGGCAAAGGCACGTGCCTGTGACGTGCCCTTCTGCTCCACTAGTGTGCTCAGCACCTTTCCAGGTGGACCAGGGAGCATGTTGAGAAAGTCCTTGTGTCCGTGCATGGTTTTAGTGTGGGTTGAAGCCCTGGCACCTGGACCCTTCCGAAGTGGTTATCCCTTACCCTGCCAGGGAGATGACACTTATTCCTGTGGCTGTCTTTATTCCAAGCAAATCTGAAGAAATTTTCAGAGAAGTCACTTCTCCAACTAAATCGATTTACTCCATTTCCCTGAATCAGTTGCACAATGTCCTTTACCTCCCGAAACTTCCTTTATCTGATTTTCCACCCAGTAAATCGTGATTATCTAGCTTGCTTCCCTGTCGAGTTTACTTGCAGAAATTGGATCGATGACCCTCGGAAACAGGCCATCTGGAAGCAGCCCAATTATCCAGGCTCCAGCTCCGGAGCCTTTGGGGAAGCCTCGGTCACCATCCGCGGCTCAGGGGCACGGTGCTGCTTTCCCCAGGGTGCTCAGCAAGGGCTGCAGCCGCCTGTGGCTGGTGTGCCGGCTCCAGCCCTTGTCATATCATGGTAAAACAGCCAGTCCTGAGCACCGAAACCCTTCCTGAAGGGATGAGGCACAGTTCTGGTGGGTGCCAGGGCGGGTGGGGGTGGGGGTGGGTCCTTGGAGCATCCAGCCCCACAGGTGTGGCTCAAAGCGATGCTTTGAATGGTGTGGCTGGGTTGAAAAATGGATGCGCATCCCTGCTGCCGAGGGGCTGGCGGGGGTCCCCAAAGGGCAGTGTGTTTGGGTTGGGTTGGGGGGGCTCTGCAGCAGCCCCCAGTTGTTTGCTAGACTGTGGGCAGGGTGACACCAGCGGCTCAAACCCTTTCCTTGCGCTCGCTTCCAGCAAGTCCCTGTTGCTCAGAGCATCCCCGCAGCCCTGAGCGTGCTTAGATGCACCCTAATTAATTAACAAAAGTGTCAGTTTGAACACGAGCGTTGCCATGCGTGGCTAAACCTGCCTGTAGCACCCCCGGGGTGGGGTTCAGCCCTAGAGACAGGGGGGCTGAATTCAGCCCCAGTGCATGGGGGGAAGGCAACCCTTTGGCTGCCAGGTGACAAGGTGACTGGCACAGCTCATATAGAAGGACCCCATCGTGTGTGGGGGTCTGGTGGGTAAACTGGGGTGAGGGGCTTGAGTAGCTCCCATCTCAGATGGCTGTTGCTCTGCTGCCCTGGCCGGAGAGCACGCTGCTGTAGGAAAGAGCCCCAGCATCCATCCCCTGGTATCCAGCCCCTTCATCCATCCATCCCAGCAGGGTCAGGAGAGCGCACTGGTGGGGACACAGACCCACTGGGTTGCACTGTCGGTAGAATCAGAAGATGGAAGCTACAAAAAACCATTTATCTCTGGGAGACAAGAGCAGCTTGGATGGGCACCCAGCTCCAAGAGCGTTCCCTTCTCCTTTGCCTTGGCTGCAAACGGCAGCCCCTTGCCCAAGGGTGGAAATATTTCAGTTGAACTTTTTTTTGTTTTATTTTTAATATGGCATTAAAAATGTCTTTTCCTTGAAAAGTCCTTTTCAGTTCTCTTTAGTGTTATTTTCCCAAGCTGTTTTGCAAATGCATCTCTTAGAAAAGCCTAATTCCAGGTTAAACAACATGCTGAGGATTTGTCTTATTGTTAGGTTTTACCTCGCCTAGATTAAAAAATAGTCGTTTCAGGTAGATTCACACTTCTTTGGTCTCTGGAAAAAATCGGTGATTTATGCCATGCTCTGCCAGGCGTGCTCGGCCATGCTGGGTAAGCACTTCCCCAAGCCCCTGCCAGCTGTGCTGGGGGGGGGGGGGAAGGGGGGGCTGTGCAGCGCTGTAGCCCCCTCCCCAGGCAGGATGGGGCTGTGCTGGTGAAGGGATGGGGATGACTGGGATGATGGGGATGACAATTTAGCCCCTGGAACTGGGGTTTCAGTGCAGGATTCATCCCGCTCTGGGACTGAGGGTCAAACCCACTGCACGGGGTGGGGGGTCCAGCCTGGTGACACCCCCAGAGCTGCAGACAAAGCTGCTGCTCCAGGAAAGAGGTTTGTCACCGGCAGCAGAGCAAACCGGCCGCTTCTGCTGATGGAGCTCCCCAGGCTGCCAAACCCATCGCAATTAAGCAAGTGCCTTGATTGGGAAGTTACGCACTTGAACGAAACAATCTGGAAGGTGTTGACGGAGATGGAGCTGGAGGGGCCGGAGCAAGCGCAGGGCACCTCTGCATGCCAACAGCAATGCCGTCATCTGGACTCCCAGGTAGGGACCCTCTTAGAGGTCTCCAAACCTCTTGGAAAATAAATAAGTGAAAGAAACCACTCGCAAAACTCCTGGAGCTGCTAAAAGCTGCTGCCTTAAGGAGCCTGGCTCAACAAACCCTGCGCCCAGCAAAGGGATGCCCTCGCAGCCTGTGTGGGAGCTGGCGGGGGGCTGATGGGCTCTGCGGGGACGTGGGCACTTGCAAGCCTGAGCTTGCAGCTGCAAATTGCTTCCAGGGGTATTTTTAAAAACGCCTGACCATGCAGTGGTAACTGCAGTGCTGGTCACTGTCAGAGCTGCCGGCTGCGCTGCTGTCAAAGGGTGCTGAGCTCCTCCGGGCGCCTGGCTGGTTGTTGGCAGCTCGGAGCAAGGAGTGCTTTGGGTTTCAGCTGTGCTTGGCTCTCTGTGGTGCTGGGTGTCTGTCTGGGGAGCTCAGCTGGGGGCCCTGGAGCAGGGTCCTGCGTCTGCCTGCTCCCTGGCATGCACGGACTCTGCAGCATCCTCAGCACCGCATCCCCAGGGACCCTGAGCCCTGCAGGACACGCTCCAGCCGTGCTTGCAGGCTGCAAGCTCTGAATCCAAGCTGCTCCCATCCCACAGCCCTATCCTGCATGGACACAGGTTTCCCTAGCGGAGCCTACCTAGTCCTGGCCCGATCCCTGCGACGTGAGCGACTCGGCCAGCGAAGCACCATGAAATGCCCAGCAGGCTCGGCCAGCCCCTCCCGCCCCACGGCTCTGAGGAACGTTTCTTCATTCCTTGGGAGATGTGTTTAATTCCAGCATCAGCTGGTGGGTCAGAAAATGGGGGACAAGAAACCCTGCCCCTCTCGGGATGTGTGGAAGCTGTAGAGTCAGGCTTTCTAAAGCACGGGTAACATTAGGTTACTCAGTGAGTTAATAGGGAGGATGTTGTTTGTACCACATTAAAGCTTTCTCTTTAAAATGCCTTTCCTTTTCCTCACGGAGCAGAACCAGCTGGAGGGGGTCTAATAACATGCATCCTTCACCATGACACTGTACGTGGCGTATGTCTCTGCCACGATTACATTAATCTGCTTTTTTAGACTAGGGTTGATTTTTAAAGCCCCTTCGAGTGGATGAAAAATCCCGTCTGGTGTCAGGTGGGGTCAGCAAGTGACACCCCCATCCCACTGCCCATCGCCCACCCTCTCCAATGGTTAAAAGTACCAGAGCAACCCAAGAGCCAGGGGTGGCGGACCTGCTGCAAGGGTGATGGGCAGCCTGGTGCAGCTCGTGGGCACGTTCGGGGCTGGTTTCCTTCCCTGCCGGTGAGTCACGGCATTTATTTCGTGCACAGGCAGGGCCGGGCCATGCTGACCTCCGGTAATGATTGCTATGGACTGAGAGTGCTGGGGGGGTGGTGGTGGAAATGGTTAAAAATGGGGGGTTTGCCTAAATCCATCCACAAGCTCTGGCTTGGCCCCAGGGTTTTGGCCCCGGCTGGAGTTACAGCAACCCCTGGGGTGATGGGAATTGGGGTTAACCCCATGAATCCTGGGGGGCCCAGGATAAGCCCCCCCCCTCAGCGCTGTGAAGCCCAGGCACCCAGTGAGAGTGCTCCCTCCTGCCAGGCTGGAGGGGGTGAAGTCTCTGCGTGGTCACCGCAGCGGAGTGATGGCGAGCATGGCTCCTGCCTCCACTGCCGGCAGGGCCCGGGGGCCATGGGGGGGTCCGTGCTTCCTCGCTGCCGGTGGTGGTCTGCGGTCTGCAACACATCGATTTCCCCATATTGACAGCAGCCTTGGCCACATCAACCCGTCTTACCCAGACAGGATCAACCAGCGGCTCGGACAAAAGGGCTCAGAGGGGCCGGGAATGTCGCACCCCGGGCTGGGTGCAGCAGCGTCTCGCCCTGCCCTGTCTGAGAAGGTGGGTTGCTTGTCCTGGGGTGCAGACACCCATCAGACCCCCTCCCTGCCCAGGGATACCCTCAGCAGAGGTGCCTCTGCCAGCCAAGGTCCTGCTCCGGTGCCTGCTTCCCCGCTGCCATGCCGGACAGAGCCAAAGCGGGGTTCAGCATCCCCTGGGACACGGGTGGGTGTCTCTGTGCTGGAGCCGGTAGGTCGTGCTGGGGCGCCGGGGGACAGCTCAGCCGTGGTGCGAGCTGGGGCTGGGCGATGCGGGTCCTGCTCTTTGTTAGAGAAAAGCAGGAGTCAGCCGGCTGGGAGCTGCCGACGGCACAAGCACGAGCTTGCGGTGGAGCCAGGAATGGGCTGGAGTGGGTAATCCACGCTCTGCGCATCTCGGGTCCCATTGATGGAGCAGGGTAGGTACTGGTGGGACCCCCCAGATCCTCTCCTTGGGCTGGGGTGGGGGGGGGGGCTCGGGAGCCTCCCTGCAGACACCGCAACTCTCAACGGTGGCATTTGCATGTCGGAAAGAAACCCCCACCAGCCTCTCGCCTCCCCCAGCCGCAGTGTGACCACCCCTGCGGCTCCTCAACCCCCACTCCCACACAGGGCCGAGGAACAGGCGGCTGCTGGGGTCGGGGTGTGTCCCCCAGCTCCTCCCCAGCCACCGGCTCCCGTGCACCCCCCATGCTGCTTTGTGCACGTGCCGTCTTTGCTTTTTCCTTTTGTTTTTTCCTTTTTTTGGGGTGGACATCCCACCCACATGTGTGTGCTTGCTGGTCACACGCACATCACAGCCATCAGGTACACCCATACCCATGCTACCTGCTCACACGCAGCCAGTGCACACCCACCCTCGCTCCTGCTGCTGTCACACGTGGGACACGCTCAGTCCTGGTGCACACCCGCTCCTGCTGCTGTCACACGTGGGACACGCTCAGTCCTGGTGCACACCCGCTCCTGCTGCTGTCACACGTGGGACACGCTCAGTCCTGGTGCACACTCGCTCCTGCTGCTGTCACACGTGGGACACGCTCAGTCCTGGTGCACACTCGCTCCTGCTGCTGTCACGCCCCTGGTGCACACTTGCCCCTGGTGCGCACGCCATCCTGGGCCACACTCACTTCTGCTGCCATCTCACACCTCGCACATGGTGCACACTGGCTCTGGCTGCCGGCTCACACTTGATGCATGCCCACCCGAGGCGCACACCCAGCTCCCGCACACGCTCCCCTCTCACCCCCAGCCCACCCCAGGCCCCTCGCTCGCCTGTTTCACACCCTCCCCGGCACGGCGGAGGGCGCGGGGTGCCCGCTCTCACCTGACGATGCCGTACATCACCAGGACGTTGCCCAGCAGCCCGACCACGCACACCACGGAGTAGAGCGCGGTGATGACGATGGCGATGAGGATGGAGGTGGCGTTCTTGGCCCGCGGTGGCCCCGTGTCGTTGGCCCCCTGGCCGGGCAGGGGGGCCCAGGCGGAGCCGTTGCCCCAGGCGGTACCGGCAGCCGTGGGCAGCGCCGTGGGCAGCTCCATGGCCCCTGGGTGGCCGCGGCCCCGCCGTGGCGGCCGGGCGCATCCGAAATCAGCGGGTTCGAGTCCCGCTGCCGCCAGAGCCGCCGCCTCCCGCACCCGCGCGGCGGCCGCTCCCGCCTTATAAACCGGCGTGTCCCCCGAGCCACGTGGGGCCGGGGGTGGCCCTGCCCGCCTCCCCCCGACTCCCTGCCGGCCTCCCCCCGCCCTGCCTCCCCCCGCCCGCCAGCGGCTCCCTGCCTGCAGCCCCCCTGCAGCCCCCCGCTCCCTGCCTGCATGCCTCCTGCAGCCCCCCGCTCCCTGCCTGCAGCACTCCCTATGCCCACCCGGTCCCTACCTGCAGCCCCCCTGCTCCCAGCCTGCACCCCGTGCTTCCCACCCGTGCCCCCCGGCCCTGCCTGCCTCCCCCCATCCCTCCGTTCCTGCCTTTCTCCCCCTCCGTCCCCCCCTCCCCTCCGCCTGTCTCCGTCTCCCTGCCGGGCCATGCCCTCCCAGCCCCTGCCTCCACCCCTCCGCCCCCATCCCTGCCTGCCCCCCATCCCTGCCTGCCACCTTCCCTGCCGGGGGGGCTGCAGGGGCGGCCCCGAGCATCCCGGGGGAGCCGGGCTTGAGGGGGAGCACGATGTATCTCCACGCTACAGCTGTTTTCAGATTTTCTTTGTCTGGAAAGTGGGGGGGGAGTGTGCAAACATCCCCTTGTCCTCAAAGCAAAGCTGGAGTCTCCCCAATTCCGCCCCCCCTCCCCCGCCCCGTGCTTTTTCTCCCCCTCCTTCTCTCCCCCCATATGCTCTAGGGTGGGGGGTCTGTGGGATGCTGAGGTTTGAGGGGATGTTGCAACGGGGGTCAGGAGGGATGCTGTGGGGGAGGTTTGATGGGGCAGTGGGGTGGGGGTCTGGGGGGTTGCTGTGGGGTGAGGGGTTTGGGGGAAATGCTGAAGAGAGACTGGGGGAGCAACACTGGGGGTGATAAGGAGGGGTGCTGGGGGGGAGAAGGAGGGGTGCTGCTGCAGGGTGAGGGATTTAGGGGGATGCTGCACGGTGCGGATGCAAACACAGACCCATCTGTGCCACCTGCTCCGTGGGATGCTGAGCGTCACCCTCCCCTTACCAAGAATGCATCCTTGGGGCAGGACCCCCACTCCTCTGGCAGGTCTTCCCCCTTCCAGAGTCTGCAAAGCAAAGAGGCAGGAGCCTTAATTTTTTCTGGAGACCCAGGGGCTGTGGGAACCCACATTTGGGGTGACTCCATCGCCTCTTTGCTTTGGGGACAGATTCATCCATTGCCCTGCGCCCTGGGACAGAGCAGGCTCGACTGGGGAGGATGGTTTGCTGTGATCTGGGGAGCTTTCAGCTCAGGAGGGATGGAGCAGTGGATGCAGGATGTGGAGGAAAGGCCAGCAGCTGGTTCAACCCTGGAGATGGGGTTTTCAGTCTGCGTAGTGCTCTGCCAGCACAAAACTCCTGCAGTGTCGAAGCATCCAGATATTTCATCAAGAGCCTCATCAAAATGCCTAGGAGGGAATTAATAGCTTTTCATTCATCTGACGGTTCAGATGGTAAACAGCTCCTGGGCTGCTGACCGAGGAGGCAGCAGCGATGTGCGGTGGGTCCCTGCCGTCACAGGGTGAGGGTTTTGGTGGCAGCGGCTCCAGCTTTGTCCCGGAGGGCTGGTGGGGTGGGCACTGGCAGGAACGGAGAGCGTGAGGATGGCTTTAATGTGCTATATCTGCCTTGGGTCCTGCACTCTGCATCCTGACGCGATGCATCAGCCTCTCTGCCTGGAGGGTGTTTCCATTCCTGAGCTGGTTTTGCAAGGAGGCACCGAGAGCCCAGGCAGGGCAGGGGTCTGCGTCCTGCACCTGTGTGTCATCCAGGCCTCGGCTTTAAACACCTTCCCGGGTTGATAACAGCCTCCCAGGCCCAGAGCAAGGTGGCGAGTCTCTGATGTGCACAGCTCTGACGCAGTCTGGCTGCTGATCGCTCCCGGTGGGAGGGAAACGTCGGGTCGGGGATTGCAAAATAGCTTTTAGCGTGGCTGAGGAGCTCTTTGGAAGAGAGCTCATCCCTTTGCTTGGCTCCTGGTGCGGCCAGAGACCCCGCACTGACTATTCCAAGGGGTTATCTGCAAAGGACTAATCATCCTGGCAGGTTCCAGCAAACACATCCTCTGGGCTCAGCTCTCTCCGGCATTTATTTATTTTTTTCAGCTGGAATGTTAAAAATAAACCCAGCAGATACATGAAACAAATGGAAAATCTTTAAAGAGCTTTGCTGCTCATCCGCCTGCATTGAGTTGTTGCTGCTCCACCTCCTGCGCTGGGCTAGCGCCATGGATGTAGTTTCCAAAATCAGGGAAAATGAGGCAAGGAGGTCACGATGGAGGGGAGAGCATCACCCCATTGCGGTGCATGGAGCCTGAGGACCGTGCGTGCAGCAGGAGAAGGGAAGCGATGGCTCCTGCAAGTCCTGACCCCGTTTCTGGGCTGGCCAGCCCCCAGGCAGGAACGAGGGCATGGCCAGGACGTCTCTCTGAGCCCTGGGTTTAATTGATGCCACTTTATCTTGGGTCGAGTCTTGCTCTCCTACAGGGGATTGCTCCTCTTAGGAAGTTCTCCGTGGCATCGTCTTAGCCTGTATTTTCTCCTCCACAACCTGGATAACAGGGGGATGCTGCCCTCTCCCACCCCCTCCAAACACCCCCTGTGCAGGGAGAGTGTTAAATTGGGGTGGTGACAGCGATGCTGAGGCTCTCAAGGAGGAAAATTCATGTTGCTCATCTGCCCGGCAAGCTGGGGTCTGTCGGGGGATTTACAGCTGTAGCTAATGGCAGTGTTTTGATTTACTCAGAGGCTGCAAACTCAACAAAGCATATTTCACTGTGGGAAGACCCCCTTCCCCTCTGGAATTTATTGTTTTTAATTAAAACGGCCATAAAAATAACACACAGGAGTTATGAATCTGCTCTGGCAGGACTTCAGTCAAAATCCATGAGAATGTCTGGAGGTTAATGGAGGAGGAAACGATGGGAGATGACTTCCCCCCAAAGATTTTCCGGAACTCAGGAGGACACCAAGCCTCCATCCGTGCTGCTCACCTTGTCTTGCCATGGTCCTGTTGGAAAGAGCCTTGCACCGGGGCTCTGGCAGCGCCAGGATGGGCTTGTGCTGACAGCCACAGGGCCAAGGTGTGAGCTGGGGAGCCAGGGCAGCTCTGCCAGGTATAGAACTGAGATATGAATGTATAAAAAATTACATAAATACTTCTATATTGATATACTTTCTAGTTTGGCAGCCAGCTCGAGTCCTGCCTCTGACAATTCAGGGCTGTGATGCATAAAGTGGAAGATATAATTTTTGTTCCCCCTCCCCGGTGCTTGGCTTCCCCTTTTTATGGGATTTTTGCCCAAAATGTGAAGAAGCGGTGCTGGGGCAGCAGGGCGCAATGGCTTTCAGCTGGGCTGAGTGTTGCTTCTGGTAAGATGAGCTGCCCCAAGTGCTGGATGCACGGGCTTTCCCTGGCTTGCGTTGCAGCTCATGTGCCGCTTCTTCGCCTCCCAGTGCTACACAAGCAGGTTTTTTATGTGTGCAGGGTTTTGCTTTCAAGGCAAATACTGCTCAGACCTGGAGCTTAGCATCTGGAATCGATACTGCAGGGACGGGGACTGACTGAAATGCCACCGTAAGTGCTGCATCTTGGTCTCATCGTTGTCCATGACCCTTCCTAACACCCTGGCATGAACCAGTGCTGGATGGTACCCGCAGGCAAGGAACACCACATGTGTGGACACCTTTTTCCTCCATCCCTTTGTCTGCTTTTCCACTTGCCCTCAACAAAAGCATTTTGTGGGGCTCTGGCAACAGCGCACCACATATCCAGGTGCTCAAGAGAAGCCAAAATAACCCCATTGGGGCAGCAAATGAATAAACTCCTCAACAAATCCACAGCACCGGAATTCAAAATCAGATGCTGCTTGGAAAGTTTCCTGAATGTTTCCTCTGCACACTGCCAGGAGAAGGACTTTTTGCACAGCTTTGCTCTTGGTAGCAAATGCAAGCCCTCCTGTGGGGAAGGAAGGAGCGTGGTACAGGGAGGCAACAGCTCCTGTCGAGCCCACCAGCTCACTTCCCTTCTGCTCGCCAAAGCCGTCTGCCCTCAGCGGTGCGAACCCGTCGCAGGGTCTGCAGGCGAAGCCTAAAAATAGCAGGATGCGTAAGAGGAGCTGGGAGGGGGATCAGCATGTGAGGAGGCAGCTGGGCTAAGCGGGGCAGACAGCAACCTGAGCAGAGCCGAGCCAGCTGAAATAGCTCCTTCTGCTCAGGAGGAGCCTCGCCAGGATGGCCCCAGGCTGAGCCACTGGGGTTTTCCAGGTCAAAGATGGGAAGCTGGAGAGAGCTTCTATGCTCCTGCAAGACTGGAGATCCAGGTGGGTGCTGCAGCGCCCAGAGAACCACGTGCAAAAAGAGCAGGGTTTTGTTTGCACCTGGTGGGTGCTGCAGGAGGGCTGCTGGGGTGCCCTGTCCTGAACTCCCCCAAGGAACGGACCCTGGCACATCCCTCCCCGAGCCAGAGATCAAATGGGCTCCACAGGGAGGCTGCATTGAAAGCAAGGCACAAGAAACTGTAAGAAAGTGCCCAAATGAATCCTCTGTAATTAACGAGGCTGGCAGGGAGGGGCTGAGCATGGCTGTGTCAGAACCACATGGTCCCCGTAGATCCTGGTTCCCCTTTGAGCATCCTGGGGAGGAGACGGGTGCTGGGACCAGAACCAGGCTCAGTGAGAGGCAGGGACCAGGTTATGAGGTGGTGAAGGCAGTCCCATATGCCAGCTCCCACTTCCCAAACAGAAATCCATCTGTCCCTCCATCCCTTACATGTGTGATACACCTGCCCCTGCCGACGGGATTTATCAACCCCCACCTGCTCGCCCCGAGCTGCTGTTACACTTCTTCAGGGCCTGATTCACCCCACCCTGTCAGCCCCTTCAGGCAGGTGGGATGGATGTGCTCGGAGGATTTCTGCCTTCCTCATTGCATCTGTGAGAAACTCAGTGTGGTAGAGGCACCCAGGTGGAGCCCAGCTTGTGGTGAACCACTTTTTTTGGGGGTCTGCACCCAGCTCCCCTTGTTTAGAAGGATGACCTGGGGCATGAGCAGAATTGCGCTTTGGGGAATTGTAGCAGAAAATGTCATCCTGTTTTCTGTAGGTCTGAGATGTTTTGGGACTTGCAAGCAAGGGAGTGAATGGACCAGATGCTCCACGAGCATCAGCCCAACTACACTGGTACCCACTGAGCTGCAGGTCCAGGCTGTTTCCCCCGGCTCCCCAGGGCTCATCGCTTCCCCTCCCTCCACTGACAGCTCCAGGTAAATTGGCCTTGAAGAAGAAAACGGGCTGATTTGTGTGTTTTGTTTTTCTACATCAACATAGCTGAGTGTTTTCATACCTTGCGGGGCAGCTGCTGGGAAAGAACAAAGCCCATCCATCAGGGGAGTTAAAATTAGATGAGATTCTTCTCTGCTTCACCATTATGCGGGGCTGCGTGGTGAGAGGGAGGGGGTTTTGCAGCATTACTTCCTCGGCATTGTGTGCGGGGAGGCTGTCTCCGAGGGCTGGGTATTACATAGCGGTGGTGGCCTGGGTGATGGCCGGGGTTGGAGCCAGGGCGGGAGGTTGGATGGGAACTCTCCGCTCGGCACATTGCGGGCAGCCATCCCTCTGCTGGAGGTCAGTGGTGTCCCGGGGGTGATGCTACCGGTGTCCCTGAGATGTTCTTAGTGTCCCCAGGACACGAGGGAGAGTGTCTGCTCGCCGGGCTCCAGCTGGTGACAGTGCCAGCCTGCCCCGAGCCCCCTGCTACCCCCAGCGCTGGGTGCACCGAGGGTTCTTGCAGCCACAGGCTGGGTGCACCAGCTGGTTCATCCCTTTTTCTTGAAAAATGCCTCCAAACTAATTATTTATTTTATTGGAGGGGTTACTGAACCCTTTTCCTTCGCCCCATAGCAGGGATGGGGATGAGGCTCACAGGCACTGCCAGCCTCCCTGAGCCATGCTGGCAGTGAAGGGTGCTGCACCATACCCCACCCATGGGGACTCAACCCCCACAGGAGCTTTCTATTTTCCCTGATTGTTGCTTATTTAGGTATTTTCACGCCCACCCCACCCCCCTGTGCTGCCGCCTTTGGCTGACAATAGAGCATTGATTGGGAACTGGCAGCATCTCCCCAGATTTTGGGGAGCTGGGAGCCCAGGCTGTGCCCCCCCTCCGGCTGGCTCTCCGAGGTGGCATCGCCGCTTTCCATCTGATGTGTGGCGGGAGCGCTAACAACCTGTGAGTCATCTCCTGAACGAACCATCGTGGGGAGGGGGGACCCAGGGTGGGATGCTGCTCCCAGCCAGAGCGGTGATGGAAAAATAAAGCTTTGAGCTGCTGGTGGGGGGAGTTGATGTGAATGTATGCCCTGGGGTCCCCGAAGGGGCTGGGCTTTCCTGGGCAGGGAGGAGATGCTGTGAGGCTGTGACATGGGGACTGTGTGTCCTGGGGCTGGCTGTGACATGAGGACTGTATGTCCTGGTGCCTGGGTCTGTCTGTGAAATGGGGACTGTGTGTCCTGGTGCCTCCTGCTGTGATATGGGGACTGCATGTCCCGCTGCCTAGTGACATAGGGACTGTGTGTCCTGGGGCTGGCTGTGACATGGGGACTGTATGTCCTGGTGCCTGGTGTGACACGGGGACTGCATGTCCTGGAACTTACTGTGACATGGGGACTGTGTGTCCTGAGGCTTGCTGTGATGTGGGAACTGTGTGTCCTGGAACTTGCTGTGACATGGGGACTGTGTGTCCTGGTGCTGGTCGTGACATGCTGGAGGGGCAAGGACCCTGTGTGCATGTGCTTGTGTGCAGACACCTGTTGCACTACCAAGGAACAGGGGTTTTACAGCCGGGTTTCCTAAGAGGGTAAGGTCAGTTTGTCCATCTCCAATGAGTCTGATGGGGGACCTGCCAGCGCCTGTTGCTGTGCCACAGGACAGGGGTTAGACCCAGGCCAGGCATGGGTTGGACACCCTGGGCCACCTCCAACCACCCTTGTTGTGGAGAAGGCAGTTTTCCTTCCCAGCATATGAATTATTTACTTTTTCTGCAGCTTTTTACCTTCCTGACACAGCACCTGGGGCAGGGGGAAGGCTCTCACCATGTCCCACCATCCCCACAGCCCAGCCATCACTGGCACATCCACCACAGAGTCAGTGCTGGGGTGGGATGGATACGGGGGCGTTCAGCCCGTTAATTCACCTCCTCGGGGGGCTGTGGGGCCTCTGGGGAGGGAACGGGTGTTATCTTTGATGTTGTGAATCCAGGTCAGCGCTAACCCAGCTGCAATCCTGCTGCTCTCTAACCGTGCTGCTTCACGGGGCGCAGCACAGCTCCTCTCTGCCAGCACTGCTTTGGTGCTTCTTGCTCCGGGCACAGGGCTTGGTTCTCCCTCTGCCTCTTCCCATTCCTCCAAACGTCTGTGGGATGAGTTGGGAGTTGGTTTGAGATTGGGAGAGGAGAGGAAACCTCCTCTTGGTGGAAACTTGGTGGGAAAGCACAGGAGAGTTTGACTAAGGTTTGCGTTTGGGATGAAGGATGGAGATTTGGGTGGCTTGGACCTGGAAGCATCAGCACCAGGAGCTGCAGAAAGAGCATCCCGCTCTGCCCAGCACTTTGCTTTCGTGCCAGTCAGTCCCTGCAGGGCTCCAAGAGGTGAAGGTCAGGGAAGCAATGGCATATGATTGAGCACTGGTGCTTTGCAGGGTATTTTATACATGTGATTAAGACTTTTTTCCTGGCAAGCAGGGAGCCCGTTCGCTGTACCCAGCCACCCAGGGCAGCAGGTCCCAAAGTGATGCTCAGGTTTGTGGCAGGATCCTTGGAGGTTTTGAATGATGCCCAGCAGGTCCTGAAGAGACTTGCTGCAGGGAATCAGGCTGCAGCATCCCTCGCCTGCATGGTTTCAGTCCTGTCTGTCAGGAGTGGTGATGGCCAGGGCAGGACTCTCTTCAAAAAGCTCAGCAAAGCTCAGGATTTTTCCTTGACGCTTTGATTGAGCTCTGAAGAGCTCAGGGCTTGGGATCAGCCAGAGCTGGGCTGGACGCAGCCTTGGCCAGAGCCCAGGCAAAGCCCTTCGGTCACCAGCCAGCCACCCACTTTCCACCCAGCTCACCCCCAGCTTGTCCAAGGTCTGTGGCAGAAGAGCCAACAACATCACTTCTTAGTTGGCTGTTTTCTTTTGAAATGCTGCCCCTACCTCAAGCATTTCATCCCCACGGTGCCTCAGGCAATGCAGGCACAGGGACCGCTCTCTACCCGTGGACATCTCCCTGAGGGCTGAAAGCATCTGGATGTAGGTGTCCACCTTACCTGTGTCTTCATATCGCTGCAGGCTGGGGCTTTAGGGGTCCTCAGCCTCTTCCTTGGGAGCTGCGACTACCAGTGGAACCTACAGAAAGCTCAGTGTCTACGGTGCTGGTCCCTCCAGCCCCACTGGGCATCAAACACAGCCGCAAGGCGAGGGCTCACCCCATTTCTCATGGTTGCACTGGTGCATCCTCCTTTCCCAGGTGCTGTGAATGCGTGCAAATGCCTGGTGAGGAGCAGGAGGCAGGAACCTGCCCTCAAAGCTCCAAACGAGGTGATGAAGCTTCCCACCCTCACCAGGGAGCTGCAGAAGATGCGTGTCAGTGGCCATGGCAGTGCCACCCCTGCCGTGGCTGCCTCAGTAGGTTCCTCCTCCGGCCCTTTGCCAGCAAGAGGGATTTCGCTTTGCTTTGGTTCTCAGGCTGATAAAATCACATCCCTGCTGCCATCTGTCCTGGCTTGTCCCAGTGGCCTCAGGAGAGCACCTGGGGAGGGCAGCACCTCCTCCATCCAAAGGGACACAGATGGTGGCTGCCCAATGTCGTATTTTTCCAAGACGGCCACCTGCTTGCCTCAGCGCTGCCGGGAGCGATGCTGAGCTGTGGGGCAGGATGCTGCTGGCATTCCCAGGAGCCTCCGGAGAGCGGGGGAGGGGATGGCATGGTTCTGCTGCGGTCGTGTTGTTATCCAGGGAAAAGTGAGCGGTGTTGGGGAAAGGAGTGGGAATGCCAGTGAGGGCTGGGGGCTCCTCGGGGAGTGCTGGTACCCGGGTTTCTGTCTTTGCTAGCAGAGAGGAGATACCCAGACACAACCCAGCAGGGGTGACCTAAACTCCAGGCTGAATCCCATCAGTGATGGGTCTTGGAGGAAACCCCTGGTGCTGTGAGAGCCTGCATGTGAGCATCACAGCGGCTGCAGCCCCAGCGGGATGCTGGCCACCCCTAAATGGGGTCTTGGCCATCCCGAGGGGGGGCTGCCAGCGCCGCAGTGCTGCTCCAGGGCTGGGCAAGGGCAGGGAGCAGGCAGGGGCTGGAGGAAGAGGAGCAGTGCCAGCGAAGGCTGCTGCGCTCGGCCATCTCCTGCTCATGCTTCGCCCAACTTCAAAGGCAGCTCCCCCTCCTCCAGCCTGCAAAACCTGAGGCAGCGGATCAGAGGTGATTCCTCTTCCCCCTTTTTCTTTCTTCTGGAAGGCACTAAAATCCCCCCTGCATCTCGCTGATATGCGGGACCTTCCTCCCTCCCACTCCTCCTCCCTGAAGCCACCACAGCCCAGCAAGATGCCGGGGACAGATGCAGCTCCAGCCACCCGCCTCGGCCCCCCGGCCACGTCCCCGTCTCCTTCCCACATGCCACAGCCTTGGGGAGACATTTGCAGGGAAGATTTCTTCTCTGATTATATCTGGTTGGGGTTGTTTTTTTCTGGAGAACCCTTTTATGGCCGCAGACCTGCTGGTCTCAGCTGGCCTGTCCCTGGGGAGCAGTTGGCCAGGCCAGCCTGTGGTTAAATAAAAGATAGTAATAAGGAAAAATTGAAAGCGGTGGTTTAATGATTGGAACAGCTCTTCCTCCATATATATCTGTCTGCCTATCTAAATATAGACATATATTTTCTAAACACAAAATGCCAGCATCCCTGCTCAGAGCCAGGTGAAGATGCTGAGAGCCAAATACAAGTATTTAAAAGCAATATTAAATGACCGATGCTTAACGAAACCGCTGGGCTAAAGGAAGCACAGTGCCAATAGCAGGGGTTTATTTATGGGGGAGAGGAAAACAGGCTGGAAACAGATATATTTTTTCTTCTCCCCTCCCAAGGTTTTGGCTGTAGCGCTGGGGAAAAGGATGTGTTTGGTATGGAAAGCCCTTCTTGCTCCCCAGTTTGGCGGAGGCAGAGGCAGTTCGGGAAGCAGCCCTGGCTCATGGAGGAGTTGGCTTAGCTAAAATACTCTTGATTTAAGGGGTTTCTTTTATTGTTTGGGATTTTAACCTGCCTTTCCCGTGCAAATGTGGCTGTGTGTCTCCCACAGCACAGCAGGGAGCAAACCTCTGTCAGAGGTCTCCACAGTCCCCAGGAGCTGAGGACCCTCCCGTCCCCATCGAGGCAGCAACATGCACGTGTCCACACGGATGCTGCTGAGCGAGCGGGAGCAGCGATGCTGCCGTGGGTGAAGGGAGGCAGCTCTGCACATAACCGCCTTCAAGGTGTTGTTCCAGCCTGATTCCCGGATGGATTTTTCCAACCAGCCTCATGGAGAGACCCATCCTCCCCGTGCCTGCAAAGAGATACCAGCTACTGGGGGGGAAGAAAAACACTAATAATTGTGCTCCGTTAATGACTTGAAATGTTCCCAGGCTAAGTACTCCCATTTCTCTGCTAAATGAGCCTCTCTCCCCGCCTGCCCGAAAGCAAACACCAAACCCCCTCCTCCCCCCGGCCTTGGGACCGGAGCTGTGGGTGGATGTCAAGGGGACATATTTTTTTCTTGCTGTAGCCAAGATATCTTATGAGCAGAGCAATTTTTCCTCTCGCCTTGTGCTTCTACCTTCCTCTGTATCCAAGCGCAGCCGGGATCCTCGGAGGGCCTGGATGACTCACCGCGGCAGCAATGTAAGGGCATTAGCACATGATTCCTCCTGGGGCTCTGCATCGCCTATCACCAGGAATCTTTATATTCAGAGCAGCTCTCCTGCCCCAAGGAAATATCACGTTTACCTGCAAAAAGGCTGGGCAGAGGGTGCACGTCCCTTTGATGGAGGGGACAGCTTGTGATGGAGAAGGGTGCTGGACCGGAGCGGGTGATGCAGGGACGGAAGGGATGCGTGTGCACACGCAGAGTGCCACGGCCTCGCCGATGCCCACGTTTGCAGCATGACACGCATGCTCCTGACACAAAGTTATTGCTCTCGACCTGAGTTATTGCAGAGCCAAAGCCAGTCCCTCCCCAGCACGGCCGACAACAGCAGCTCGGTCACCCCTTCAGCCACAACCCCAGCACGGTGGCAGTTGCAGTTAACTCACTAATTGCACGCCATGCTCAGCCAGGCTGCTTTGCAGAGTGCAATTAATTAGCATTTGCTTCCCTGACATTGCTGACCCTGCCAGACTCAGGAGTAAATTGGCTGCTGTGGGTAATGGGTTTGCTAAGAGTGGCTGGCAGTGGTGGCACGGCTCCTGGGTAATCGCTTCGTTACAGGACAAGCTATTTATATTTTCACTTTGGAAAGACAAGGTGGCTCATTGGAAGAATGTGGCCATCGGTGCCAGTTGCTCTCGGCTCTTGAACTCGCAGGGACCTTGGAGAAAGGAGGCGCAGGCATGGGCTGGGGTGACCCAGAGCTTGGGCACATCTGCCATCCGGGGGTGCTCTTTGCTCGAGGGAATGAGCTGGGGGTGCGTGTGGCTGGGGAGATGGTGGGATGGTGCAAAGTGGGTGGAAAGATGCTTCGGTGACATCACAGACAAACAAATCAGGGTTAGAAAAGGTGCAAACAATGTTTCTCTTCCACAGTGCAAACCCTGCCTGGTCTGTGCAGTGGGTTGCAGAGAACCAGGGGATGGGGATGAGCCCTGAACACCCAGCTGAGCTCCCCAGCCCCCTCCTCTTTCCCACCACCCTCTCACCCTGAGTGCTCTGCCCGCACCCAAACCTGGCCTAAACTGCACTAATCTGGAGAGCAACCCACCCCTGCTCACCAGCCCTTCCCTCAAGCTGCACAGCACTTCATTATATCACTCAAGATTAATCTGTCGCTCCTAATTGCCGAGTGCCCGAGAGCTCCTGGCAGGGAGCAAAATAAGTGTCAGGCGAAAAAGCCAGTGTGGGGGGTTTTTTTGTTGGGTTTTTTTTTTTTTTCCCTCTGTAATATTTAGGTCGCCTTACTGATGTGGGAAGCATAGGGATGGGAATTCATATTTTCTGGGGGTGTGGAGGGTGGTTTTGTGGCATTTCTTGGGGTGTTTTCCCCGGCACCTGCTCCATCCCAGCCCTGAGAGCGAAGAGCATGCATGGTTCCAGCTGAATGTTGAGAAAGACTGTTTGACTGGGTTTTGTGGTGTTGGTGGGTTTTAGGGTTTGGGGTTTTTTTGCTTTTAATGGGGGAATCTTTCCTCAGTTCTTCTTCCTCTGCCTGTTCAGCTAAGGTGGGGAGAAAAAAGGTGTCTGCCAAGTGCTGATTTTAGGAAGGCTGAGATCAAAGTGCTCTGCGGACTCAGCAAAGCTCTTTGGCTCGGAAACAAAAGGGCACGGGTTTTTTCTTTAGGAAAAGTATATTCAGTAATTTTCCATGCAACATGTTTCATTTTAGAAGCAAAGGTCTGGGTCCAGTTCATGCTCATTTGTTGCATTTAATCATCAAAAGGCCTGGGGGGAGGTTGGGGGACGATTTAGGGTGCTGCAGGATTGCACCCCTACAACTCAATGAACCGTTTCTCTCTGATGGATTGCAAACATCACAGGTGACAAACTGATTTTTGTCCCCTTGTTTTGCAGGAAAAAACAAACAAACACGCAGTCAACCCGAATCCATGGCTTTGCTCCTGGTATTTTGGTTTGGCTGGGGAAGAGCCGTGTTGTGCTCAGAGCCACTCCAAAGCAGCTGATTCACTCACATCAAGGCAGAACAATGAAGAGGAAAGGAAATTGCTCGGTTTGTGTCCCAGCCTGGAGCTGGAGCCAGCGCTGAGAGGCTCAGCAATTTCACACCGCACCCCCCCACCCCCCACCCCCAGCCTATTTCAGTCGTGTTTGTGTGTTATTTAGTGCCTGGGGTGTCCTGCTGTGATTGTGATTACCCCCTATACCCCTGCCTGGCTCCTCCAGGTATTTCGGGACCCAACACATCTCCACACCCTTTAACAAGCGATACCCATGGGATCCAGCCCCAGATCCCCACACACCTTATCCTCCCCTGCCCCCGGAGAGCAGGCAGCACCTTGTGCTCGGGAAAACCAGACTTTTGGGGTTTAATTAAAACAAAATGCTGAAACAAACGCCCATCAGCAGAGCAACTGAGTGCTTGAAAGGCTCTGGCTGAGCCATGGCTCAAAGTAGATGCAGCAGACGCGGTCCTCCTAAAAAATTTAGGGCGTCTATAGCTTTTGCTTTGATCTAGCATCAAGTCCCAGGCTGGAGCCAAGTCTGCTCAGCTTTGGGGTACTGACCAACCCCACTGAGATTTGGGCAAGTTGGTGTCCCTGAGCTCAGCAATGCCCAGATGCATCCCTATACTGGGGGGCACGGCAGGTGCCTTTCCCAGCTCACCCAGGCACAGAGAGTTTTCTGGGGTCCTCCCACCCTGCTCGCCACCCTCAGCATCATTCCTGCCCTCCCAAAACAACCCCAGTGCTGTGTTTTCCTGCTTTTTAAAAAGAAATCAGCTCAATTCCTGAGCAGGGCTGTCCCTTTCCCCTGTCCCCCCCCAAACCGGCCATGGTCCCTGCCATGTCGAGCATCACCTCGGGGCCATCACCCACCGGAGCAGCACCAGTGCGAAGGCAGGAGCGATGTGGCTCTGTGCTGGCAGAGCTGCGGCGGTTTTCTCATGAGACCCGAATCCTGTCTACTGACGACTGCAAAACGGGTCATGCTGAGAGCCCGCGCCTGTCAGGCAGATAAATATTGCATGTGGTTTTTGAGGTCTGGGGAGGCAGCCAGCGCCTGTGCCGGGTGGATCATTACCTATTGATCACTCAGCTTGCAAAGTAAGCAGTTCTGCACGGGGACAGGCAGGGGGGAATCTGCCCAGCCCTGCCAAAGAGCTGGGGCATCAGAGCTAAGTGAGGAGCTGGAGG
The DNA here is from genome assembly GCF_023634085.1 of Falco cherrug. Classification (NCBI taxonomy): domain Eukaryota; kingdom Metazoa; phylum Chordata; class Aves; order Falconiformes; family Falconidae; genus Falco; species Falco cherrug. The sequence continues at coordinate 115,544,412 of NC_073699.1, read as the reverse complement.
TGTGGAATGAACATCTCTGAGTCCTTCTGGCTACAGGACGGGGGGGATAGTCCCTTGGGAGAAGGACTTTCCCTGCAAAAACGGGCTTGGGCAGCCGGGGCAGGGATCTGGGGTCTGTTCTTCACCTCGTGCATCCCCCAGCTTTTATCACAGAGGCTGCCGATGCTGTCTCAGGTTTCCCCTCTGCCCTTTCAGCACACTTTGGCATGTTACTCGGGATTTTGAAGGCAAATCCTTTCTTCGGGCACCTCTTCAGCTCATCCCCCTGCGCCTGGAGCAAGTGGAGGGTCAGTTTAATCCATTTAATGCACATTTTCTTCCCCCACGGCAAACTGGAGCAGCCCTGAAGTGAAGGAGAATGAAGCAGGATTATACCACGAGGCTAAAAGCTGGGTGCATGGATGGCATCCACGATGCTGGGGTAAGGACTAAGGCTGTCACTTGGGCAATCCCCATGGCTCTGCAGTGGGAACGTCAGGCAGAGCCTCCTGACCTTTAAGGAGAGGAAAAACAAAACAGCTGATAAAGGTACCGATAAATATCACTTAGGTTTCCAGCTGCTGCAAGGCATGCAAGCCAGCCAGCGGGGTGGCTCCAGAGATGTCAGGACCTGATGGCTAATTGTGGGGCAGCCCTAACAAGAGTCAGACTCCCTTTGAACACAGCTTGTTGGGTGCATCGCAGAGCTGAGGGCTTTGTCACGTCCTGGGTCCCGGGCTCGTCTGCAAGCCCCAATGGTGCATGGTGAGCCCAGCGCACCACGCTCAGCACCGCAACAGATGCTCCAACCCAGGGCTCGGCAAGATGTTGGTGTGCCCTGTTGTCCCCCCGGTTCTTCGCCCTGGACTGAAAACCCAGCAGTGCCGGGCTTTGCTGGCGAGGGACGTGCCTTCAGCCATCCTGATGTGCACTAGATTGCGATACCACAGCCCAAGGCATGCACAGGATTTGGCTTAATTGGCAGATCCAGAGATGCTCCCATGGGCCACAAGTATCCCCCAAACACTGCCAGCCTCCTGGGGGACCAAGCAGACACAGCATCACCCCAGGGAGCATCTGCAGGGGCCTGACCGCTCCTCGGTGCCGAGGGGGATTCCACTGCCCAGGGCTGGGCTTAGGGTGCAGGGGGAGCCCAGGGACCCACCTGGAAGGGTGAAGGCCAGCTCCAGAACCGTGTTAATTCACTTTGGTTCAGACACAATCCACCACCAGCCGCTCCATCCCCTTTCCAAGAAGCCCAGGTGCTTGGTGAGCCCTGGTTTAGGCACCCCCAGGACCAGGGGGGGTCAGGACCCACCACCTCCCACTCCATCCCTGTATCCAGGGACCCACCACCGTGCTTTGGGGGATGGCAACTGGGGCCAGGGGGGCTGGCGAGGCATCAAACAAGAGGATGGGGAAGTAGAGTTGCCAAGGAAACCACTGAACAGCAAAGCGCTGATTTTTTTTGTCAAGGCTGGAAAAAATGCGGGGGAGAAGGGCAGCAGCGAGGCCCCGTGACGTGGGTGAGCCAGGGGGCTGGGGTCTGAACCCTGAGCAAGCCAGGATTGCGAAGCAGAACATGGATGCTCAGGTGTCTCTGTGCCAGCTTCTGCATCTGCCAGACAGAGCGTGCCCCGGGCACGGCACAGGGCTGGCCATGGGGAAGGGATGCGGTCTGATGGCACGCGTGGTGGCTGTCCAGTGACACAGGGGACCTGGCTGGGGAGGGGCATGCTGTGGGGTGGTTTAAAATATTGCAGGTTGAAAATAACACTTCTATCACGTCGAGGATTTAGTGTCTCATGCAGGGCAAGGCAAGGACAGGCACAAGATGCACCAGCCTCTGATGAAGCTTTGGAGCATCCAAAACCTGGAACCTCAGGGAGGCAAAGCAACCCCCAGCAGGGATGGGACGGGCCTCTCCATCATTGCAAAATCATGGAGAGCCCCAAGTGGAGCCAGGGCACCTGTCCCAAGAGCTTGGCTCAGCCCAGGGCTGTGACGGAGCCCCAAAGCTCTTGAGGGCTCTTACGTAGCCTCCCTGCCTGCAGAGGCTGTGCGGGCAGCAGAGGAAAGGGGGAGAGAACCAGCATTGGCATCTGCTGGTTGGAGCCACGGCTGCACCTCCCAAGCACTGACGGAAAATCAGAACTGAAGTGCCACTTCCCCAGAGTTCAAGGGAGAGCTGCCGGGCTGCGCACGGGCAGGACAGGCAGCTGCCAGGTTTGTGCCTGCATGTATTGCTCGCCAGGCTGGGGGATGTGGGGAGGACCCTCGCCAGGGGAGGAGAGCGGGGAAAGCCCTGGGGACACGGCACCTGTGGGGCTGATGGCTGGGAAGGGGACATGGGCATCTCCCGGGGGGCTCAGCCAGACCCCAAGTGCTGTCAGCCATCCCAGTTTGGGGACTGGAAATTTGGGAACACAGACACGTGTTTGCACCCTGTGGAGCGGGCGAGGGGCTCAGCCCTGGGAACTGTCCCCAAAAGCCACCCAGAGCTCATGTCACAACCTCTGGAAACAGCTGGATGCTGGAGCGCCCCTCGCTGTCCCCTGCCCCAGAAACACCTGCCTGCTGTGCTGCAGGGGGCCAGATCCTGCATCCCACCCAGAGGCTGGAGCACCCTTCAGGGCCAGGAGCTCCTCCAGCCGCAGGCAGGTGGGAAAGCCCTCCCTGGGGAGGGGGGCGCCTCTGGCAGCACTGGTTTGCCTTCCCTGCTCCCTTTCATCCTCTGGGATTTTCCAGGGGGTGGGTGCAGGGTGACATTTCCCCTGGGGACATGTCTCCTGTGGGACAAACGGACACACGGGGATGCCAGGAGCTCCATCACAAAGTGTTTGGGACTGGGCTCCCTCTGGTATTGCTCAGACACCTTGACTGGGCTGGACTGCAAAAAATAGAGGTCCAACTCCTGCCCATTTCAGCCTTGTCCTACCCAGAGGTGCCCTGTGGCACCCTGGGGACACCACGTGAGCGCCAGCCCTGCACGCCGCTGGCACGGTGCTGCCCGTCCTGTGCTCCCCTTGCCGCACAAGGTCACACTGATGTTTTATTCATCCCCCACAATCCATTATATTCCTTAATTGCAGCACACACACTGCAAGTGTAAATAATTGCCTCGAAGCCTTAATGACTTTGACATGCTAATGAGCACTGCAGCCCAAAGCACACTATCGGGGGCTCCGGGGTGTCCGACCCTTCCCTGGGCTGCCGGGACCCCCTGAGACTGAGGGGCTAGCGCCCAAATCTGGGTGCAAACTACCCTGAGCTCTTCCTGGGGAAAAAAATTCACCCTTCATCCCAAGATTAAAAAATTAATGATTGGTTAATCCAACAGCTCCACCGTCCTCCTCCATTCCTGCCCATCGGCTCACGCAGGCACGAGAACAGCACCCTCACCCCTCATCCACCCACGGTCACCGTGACCTTACCTGTGTCCCCGTCACATCTCGCTGCTGCCAAACAGAGCCGCTGGGAGAGGCTGGTGGCAGTGAGGGACAGGCTCAGAGCCACAAGGCTCCATCCCACACCAAAGCTGCATCTCCTGGCCAGTCCTCCAATGCCCTTTCCCTGGAAAACCCTGCCAGCTGTCAGTGGAGGTGCTGCCCTGCCATGGGCCAGCCTTCCACATCCAGACCCAGCAGGGAGCTGCTCCACCCTTAATTAAAGGTCTTTAATCACCAAGCAGGTGATGGATGAGCATCAAGGCACTGTTACATCTCAGGCTGGGGGCTGATGTATTCAAGACACCTGCTGGAGCCAGCCAGGGGCTCTTGGAGGACCATGAGGCTCCAGCCTAGGGGCTGTGGACCAAGGCACAAGCCCCAACCCCTTCAGAAAGCAGTCAGTGCTGCAGAGACAGTTCACACCTTTATTGCTGTAGCTGGAGGGTCTTTTCCCCGCTCCTCTTCCCCCCATCCCTTCTTTACTGGGAACACAATGTGCTCAAGCCAGGATGGATGGTCCATGTGTCACAGAGCAGAGCACCGGCATCTGGGCATCCTGCAACCACCCTGCCTCCCTCCGTGTCCTCCCACTGCGTTTGCTTTGGTGAGGAAGGTGTTTGGGTTAAAACCTGGCACTCTCCCAGCCCCAGCCCCCAGGACAGTGGTCCAGCCCCATGTCCACAGGGCAACGTCTCTCCTGCCCCCAAATCATTCAAGCCCAGGTTTCACCCAGGGAAGGACAAGCTGCCCAGGTCAGACCAGTCTCACTTTTCAGGGATGTGTCCCCCAGTGGCTACCAGCCCACCCCAAGCAAAGGGCAGGTATTTACAGGGGGGAATCTCCTGAATTCACCAGGGTTTTCTCAAGCAAACCTGCCTGTTGCCAGAGCCCGGCTCCCCGGGACATTTAGGTGAGCCCAGCACAAGAAGCCAGGGTGTAGGGACCGGTGCCCACCATCATCCTCCCTCCCCACCCTGGCTGCCCGATGTGGCCATCACAGCATCCCGTCTAGCACCACGCTCCCTCCAGCCCCATCGCCGGGCGCCGTCAGCAGAACTGCAGGAGAAGCAGAGCCCAGGGCAGGTGATGAGCCCTCACCCAGCCCCCCAGCACTGCTTTGGGGGGCTCTGCCACCCCCCAGGGCCAGGGAGGGGTTGGGACACCCAAAGCCCCACCCGGCTGGGCACAGACCTTCCAGCGGTTCCCGCATTCGTTGCACAGCACGAATGTTGTCATGGGCTCATCAGCGCTGCGTGTCTGCACCTAGCACGGAGCAGGCAGCTGGGTCAGCAGGGACCCCTCCAGCATCCCCCACATCGGGGTCCCCTGGGGACAGAGGGGAGCCCCAGGGGCTTTGCAGGGCTGACCTGGTTGTAGGTGCAGTTCTTCTTCTTGCACTTGCCGCACTGGAAGAGGTCGGTGACGGTGCCGCCCGTCTTGGCCATCTGGTGCTCACGGATGGCCTCCTGGGTCATGGCGTTCCTCAGCTCCTTCAGCTCATCGCTGGCCATCTCCTGCCACCGGCACCGGCACCACAGGGTCAGAGCTGCCACGGCGCTGCCCTGGGGCTCGCGGCCAAGCCGGCACAGAGTGCCAAGCCAGCACCCTCCCTATCCTCTCCAGGACCAGGACGGATCCTGCTCTCTGTGCTTGCTGGAGAGCTAAAGTCCATCCAGATGGAAAAACCACCCCATCCTCAAACCAAAACTGCTGCCTTCAGGGACCTGGCTCCCCATGGAGGGAGCTGGGCTCCCTGGAGCCTGATCTGGGGACCCCAGCTGAGGAGGAGGAATGGGGACCCTCAAGCCTGACTCCTGCCAGCATGACATCCCACACCTGGTCTGCGATGGGGGGGCTGCAGGGCTCTGGAGGATCAGGCAGTGCCCCCTGCTTTCTCTCCATGCCCCAGCCAGCAGCAAAGTGGGACAGGGAGATGCTGGGACAAGCCCAGTGTGGGCACCAGCAAGCCAAGACCCAGCCAGCCCTCATGTGCCAACACAGCCTCCAAGAGCAGAGGTTGGGGTAGGGGTGGACTTCATCCCCATGGAGATGGAGTGGTCCATGAGACACAGCCCCATGTCCCCCATCCCGCTGCCCACCTCGGCGGTCATGCGGGCGATGAGGCTGGGCTGGATGGCCCCGCACAGCACGTTCCTTCGCAGGCTGGGATTTTTGGGGTCCTTCAGGTTGCTAATCCTGCTCCGCACCCGGTTGCGATACTTCATGTCTGTGCTCTTCAGCTCCTGGAAGATATGTGGGGTCTGTCAAGGAATCAAGGGGGCACAGTGGGGGGATGCCAGCACCATGGGCACCCACTGCTGCTCTGGGCTCGGTGGTGCTGGCTGTCACCAGGGCCAGTGTCCTGGTATGTGGAGGTGGCCGATCTCAACAGGGCTTTGCTCCTGGGGGGACCACTGGGAGGGGGGTCTCCCCCTCCTTGGGTTTAGGAGGATGAAGCCCAGCTTGAGGTGTGGGCAGGAAAACAACTTGGCATTGCCTTGCAACATTTGACACACAGGCAAAGCTGTCGGGGCACAGGGACTGTCACCAGATGCTGTGCTGGGATTTGAATTCCTGGTGCAGAGGACTCAGCCCACTCTCCTCCTCCAAAAAGCCACCAGCTGCCTGCATGGATGTGGGCAGAGAGGCTGAGGTGCCAGCTCTGGGGTCCTGTGAGCCCCCAGGCACTCACAAGTAGAGAGTTTGGGATACACCAAAAATCGAAGCGTACCCAGGAGGGGAAACAGCCTTGAGGCTGATCCTGGACTTGGGGGGCTGCCAGGACACCCTCAAGCCTTGAGCTGGGAGTGAAACGAGGTGGCTTCATCCCTGGCAGCATGGCACAGCCTGGGCCCCGTGAGGGACCAGGGCTGGCAAGAGACATGGGCACCCACAGCAGCTCAGAGAAGAGGTCTTGACTGAGTGTTGGGTTTATTTCCCCAGGGATGAAAGCAGGTCCCTGCGCAGAGGGGTCTGGGGGGATGCACAGACCTCCGGACTACGGCAGGCGCCCAGGGGATGCTCTGCTCAGCATCAGCATCAGCCTCTAACCGGGGTCTGGGCTCCCTCTGCAGGCAACGGGGACAGCAGAGCCCGTCATCCTCTGTCCTTGTCCCCACCATCCTTTGTCCTTGTCCCCATCACCACGTCTGAGCCCACGTGTCTATGTCCCAGCAGATGGAGCCTGGGGACTTCCAGCCCCCGCAAAGGATATGGTCTTCGATCTCCGATGCCATCTTCTCGCAGTTGACACCAAACTCCTTGTAGTCGTCTACAGGGCAGAGAGGCCGAGGGGTGACATTCAGGTGTGACACCAGCTGGGTCTCACCGTGCACTGAGAAACCTTGAAAAAAGTCTCGCGTCTCCCCCTCAACTTGCCCCAGGCACGCCATCTCTAAAACCCCTGGTTTTACCCATCTTGAACCTTACAAAGACCCCATCCCCACACCCGACCCCTTATCAGAGGCCCTACCTACCACCTTTTCTTTCATTTTGGGGCTAAACACTGAGCTATGAGCTACAAGCTGCAGTTTGTTTGCAAGTCTAGGGTGAGTTTGCCATTGCAGGGCTGTGCATGCCCCAGGATGCAGAACCTTGCTTGTTATTGTAGAGCTGCTCCTATTAGAGGTTTACTACAGGAGAAACAGCCCAGTTTGGGCTCCAGCACCCCCCAGCTCCAGCACCTCCTAAGCTCCAGCATCCCCCAGAGCTGCTCACCATCCATGCGGAGAGCGGCCGTCAGCATCTCGATGCACTTGTCCCGCACTGAATCCCCTGTGAGGTAGCAGGGGGCCAGGAGGCAGGGGCTGGGCGAGAAGGTGGGGCTGGTGGGGGTCCGCGGTGTCTCCGGTTTGGCCTTGCTGCTGTTGGCTCTGCAGGGCACATGGGGACGGGACAGGCAGGCGCCGGGGTCCTGGCACAGCCCCAGGGGACCTGCCGGGGGTCCTGTGGCGGTGGGATGGGTCCCTCCTACCTTTCCTCCTTGCTGTCGCTGGAGTTTCTCCAGGAGCCGGTGGGAGCTGGTGAGGGGCTGGTGCCCACAGAGACTTTCCTGGGGGTGGCACAGGAGGGACAGTGGGGGTGACACCACAGACAGGGCAGGCAGGGGCTGGTGGCAGGACCTCAGGCACCAGCGCATCAGTGCCAGCGCTTGGAAGCCAACAGGAATCTCCACAGGGGAGGGTTTGCTCCTCATGGGGAATGTCCCGATGCCCGTGGCAGGATCAGGGCTCCCAGCCATCTCCACCCACCCCAGATGTGCGTCCCATGGTCAGAGCACTCCCAAAGGGGATCCCCAAGGCATCCCCAAGCTGCCCATGGACCCCTCCTCCTTACCTCTCTCCTGGCAGTCTCTTCTGCGGGGAGGAGGCGGAGGAGATGGCCGAGGTGGTGGAGGACCTCGAGTCAGCAGAGTCTCTCCTAGCAGGACAAGCTCCGTGCCAGAGGATGGCGATAGGGACCAGGCGGTGGGTCCAGACACCCAGCCGGTGAGGGGCTGGGGCTCAGCCTCTCCCATCCTCACCCAGCCCAGGCACCCACCTCTCTTTCTTGCTGTCCAGAGGTGACTTCTTCGAGGATGCAGTGGGACTCCAGCCGTCACTGGACTCTCTTCACCGCAGAAGTCCAAAGGAAGGGAGAGATGCTCTCAGCAAGCCCAGCCCCAGCATCCCCCAGTGTGATCTGGTGAGCCGGATCCTGCCTGCCCATCTGCACACCCCAGCCCTGGCCAAGTCCCCGCCAAGCCCCTCCAGCCCCCAGGCTGCCGGCAAAGCCTCCCCCAGGCTGGTAGTGCCCGGCAGAGCCTGGCACAAAGGGTCGGCGCATCCTTCAGCAGGTACCTTTCTGGGTTGGAATCAGTAGGGTGGCTCCGGGGGATGGTGGCACAAGAGCCAGACTTGCTGGGCTTCCTAGGGACAGAGAGAGTGGGGCAAGGTCAGACAGCACCATCCAAAGAGCCCTCACCTGGGAAATAAACAGCTCTAGAGGAGAGAAAAGAAAAAAAAGCTATTTCTCCCTCCCTTCTCCAAAAGCTGCCCTGGTGCTGCCACAGCAGCAGGCAGCTGCCCTTTGGCTCTGGCAGTGCTGCCAGCTGCCGTGGACAGGCAGGGGTGGATAAACCAAACTCGTAAGGAGCGAGCAGAGGGTGGTCTCTTATTGGCCCCACTGGTGCCTTGGCCACGCAGCTGGTGTCCCCCAAGAGCAGGCAGGAGCTCCCACCTCTCCTTGTGCTTCTCCCTGTGCTTCTCAGCCAGGCTCTTGGGGTGCTTCGCCCCTTCGTTGGCGCAGCTGGGAAAAACCATCCCCTTCTCCTTCTTCTCCTTCTCCCCATCTGTGTCCTTCTCCTTCTTCCCATCCACATCTTTCTCCCTCTTCGGGGCGGTGGAGGACTCTGGTAAAGGATTTGGGTGTCACAGGCACAGCCCAAAGCAGCACAGGGCACCTGGGGAGCTGCATCCCAGGGTGGGGGCACGGCTGGGGGCTGCTCAGCCCCTGGGGGGCACACACTGATTTACATCACTCTGCCCTGGAGCAAAAATGAGCCCTTGGAAAATCCATCAAGTCTGCGTGTTGCCTGGAAGGACTGGGTTACAGCAGCTGTGATGCACAGGAGCCTGCACATCCCAGCTCAGAACCGATCCCACTCTGGGACTGATCCCACTTTGACCCCCCTGGAGAGCATCAGGCGCTTGGGACACCGGGAGGGTTGGGGCTGGGGAGGGTTCTTGCCTCTCCCTGGCATCGCTCACCCAGCAGCCGCTTCCAGTTCTTGATGAGGATTTTGGCTGAAGCCACCACCTCTTCGTCCGAGCAGTGTTTCCGCACTGAGTTGACGGCCACCCCGATCCGTGTGGTCTGGGGACATACGCCAGGGACGTGTCCTTAGGGATGTGCCGGCTGGCATGGGGAGGACAGGGTGAGCCACCCCACGGGGTGTCTCTGCACCCAGACTCCTCACCTGGAGCAGCTGGATGGTCATGGTGTAGCCGGTGAGGGACTTGAGCAGATCCAGCGCCCCTTCCTAGAGCAGGGAGAAGCCACAGGGGCCCGTAAGGAGCTGGAGAGAAATGGGGGGGCTGCGCTGAGGCAGCCCACGTCCCCCCTTTCCTCTCACTGGCACCAGGCGATGCCAGGGAGGGCACCCCACGGGGACACAAAGCAGCCCCGGGCACACCAGACCCTCCCCAGCAATGCACGCATAGAAAAAACCCAAACCCAAATCCTGCCGGACCATCCCAGCACGGGGTCACCTCTCCCAGCTGGGAAGCTGGAGCCTCCCGTCAGGCACAGGAAAACCCTCTGTAAGGAAACCCTGGGCTGCTGGGAGCCAGGGACAGCTGGGGGACACCCAAATGTCCCCACACAGGGGTGCAAGGGTCTGTGGGACACGCACCCCCGGGGTGCATAGCGGCTGCAGGGCTAAACATAGCCCCGGCACAGAGCCCTCCTCCTCCTCCCTGATATTTTTAGAGCCCCAGGAGCACAGTCAGCTCGCAGGTGTGTCCCCCACAGGGGGGACAGCCCCGTGCTGGGCTGGACTCCCCACCATGAGGGGCTGGATCAGGCCCCCCCAGTATGATGGGTGCAGGGAATGTCCCCATGCTGTGGCTGGACCCTGACTCTGTCCCCGTCCCCAGCATGCAGGCATGGTGGTGTAGGGCAGGAGGGTTGGGCAGGGTCAGACCCTTGACCTGGGGGTAATTCCTGGTGGGAACGGAGCCCCTGTGGCTCCCACGGGGTCTGATGCAGTTGCAGGTGCTGGCACCCCAAAAGCCACCAGATCTGGGGGGGACGGCAGCACTGCCCCCTCCGCCCAGGAACCTGCACCTTGTCGGGGCAAAGGCCGGCGGAAATAGTCAAATATTAACTTTAAGGGCTGGGCCCAACTCTGCTCACCCAGGCGCAAACTGAGCACCAGGAGCCCCGGATGGATCCTCACCTGGTGTGAAGCAGGGCCAGATCCAGGCTCCCCCCAGCACGCCATCGCCAAAGCAACCCCGGAGCCATCGTTCGACCCCCTCCCCTCCCTTTGCACACTTGCACACGTTCGTGCAACAGGCAGGGCTGGGGCTGGGGCTGTGAGGCGCTTGAGCCCCCAGCCCACCCCCCAAAGAGTTTTCCTTTGCGTGGGGCTGAGCCTGCAGCACCAGTACCGGCCGCGATCGAGTGTTGGTGGCCGGGCTGGTGGCCAAGCACCTGTCGCCCAAGGTCCTGCACCACTGAGGGGTGCCTGGAGCTGCCACCTCTGGGACAGACCCCCCCCCCTTGCCCCCAGATCCCAAGGGCCGGGAGCAGTGGGGTGCAGAAGACCCCCAAATCAGAGGCAAAATAAAATCCCCTGGGTGCTGGCTCCGACGTCGTGAGGCTGGGCTGGGGGTGCACAGGCAGCACCCTGGGGTGCTGGTGGCACCTGTGGGTGCTCAGCACCCGCGGGACCTGCTCAGCCCCTCCAGGACTGTGAGCAACAGGAGCAGGAGGTGAAGAGAAACCCCCCGCTTTCCCCCCGCTCCCCTGTCCCAAGGAACGGTGCAACTCCAAACATGCATGCACACACGTGTCAGTACGCACACGCGTGCACACCCGCCCCGGGGGCTCGGCCACCTTACCGTGCTCTTCCTGGCCACCATCTTATCCAGTTTCTTGGCGATCCGGACCAGCTCCTCAGCGGGCCCCATGCTGGCGGAGCGAGCCCAAGGCAGCGGCCGGCAGAGTTTGGCACTGCCGGCATGGGGGTCCGGCGGCGAGGTGGGGCGGGGGGTGCGAAGGGGTGGCCAGAAAGGAGCAGAGAGGGGAGTAAAAAAAGGGGGAAAAGAAAGGGAAGGGAAGGGAGAGAAAGCAGAAAGGAGGTGGGGCTGTCCCGGCCAGTTATAACTCCTGCCAGGCAGGCGAAATAGCACGGGGAAGGGCTAAATATAGCCCAGCGCGGGCAGGGCCACGCTGCAGGAGCTGGGGGAGGCGCATGGCGGGGGGCACCGGGGGGCCTGGCCCACCGGAGGGGGACCTGGGGGGCCAAGGGGCTGCCTAGCGTGGGGATGGAGCCTGGTGCTGGCAGGGAAAGCCCTGGCCGTGGCTTTGCCACCAACGTGTCTCAGCCAGGGAGCGCCGAGGGGCGCGGGCACGATGCCAGGGGGCTGCTCTACCCACACCCGGTGTCCTGCGCCAGCGAGTTCCCAGGGAGGGGAGAAGCCACAATGACAAGTGACACCCCAATGCCTCCCGCAGCCATTTAAATCTGGTGGGTGCTCCGCTGAGCCCCCCCAGGAGCACCCGGTGCGTGGTGTGCCAGCTTGCAGCGGGTGCTGGGAGCCCCCCTGGCACTGGCCGGGCAGCTGCGGCGGGGCACCGCAGTGGGGATGCTACCCCCAGGCCCAAGAGGCACAGCCAGTTCGGTTGGGGGGGAGTGATGGCAAGCATGCGACCCTCGCTCATCCCTGCCCCACCTCCCAATGGGGTGGCCGAAGGGTGAGCACCCCGCTCTGTGCGGGGCTGGATCCCTCCCAGCCCCCCTCCACACAGAGATGGGGCAGGGGGCACCCATCCGTGCACCCCCTGAATACCCAGCCTCCTCCAGCAGAGAACCAGGCTGCCCAACCCAGCCTGGTGCATACCCCCACCCCACACACAGAGCCCCCCCAAAACAGTGCTCCCCACACGCGACACCCCCAAAGCCCAGGGTCACATCCCTGGTGGACACCAGCAGGTCACAAAGACCCTGGTGCTCGGGAGCCTCCAGGGATGTCACCAGCATCACCCAGGTTCAGGATTGCCAGCCCTGAGGCAGGGACTGTGCCCCCCCCACAGGCACCCAAGCCCTTACAAAAACGACGGCTTTATTAGAAACCAGAGACAGAAAATATTGGGGAGGGGGGGAGACCAATTTCTGAGATGAAACATTTGACACACAAACGAGAAGGGGGAGAAGGTAAATTGGAGGGATATGGAGGCAGGTGGCTCCCGAGGGACACCAGCATGAGGGGGACATTGGTCCCAGAAAAAGCTGCAAAATCCCCTTGAAGAGACCCCCAGAGCTGGGGCGGTGATCCAGCACCCACCCCAGGCGAGGGCCATGGGCAGGCTCTGCAGTGGCACCTGACACCCCCCCCCCCCAAAAAACAGGCAACACTACCAGTTTTGGGGAAGCTTTGCAGTACCCCCAAGCCCCACCAGCCCAGGCAGCTCCCAGAGCCTGGAGGTGGGGTGCAGAGACCCTCCAGCCACCCCGCCCCCCCCTTCCCCAGAAAGGTCAATAAAAGCCCTTTTCTACTCCCTGCCCATCCCAAAAGCTTCACAGTCGGGTAGGGAAGGCGGCCGGGGGGTGCACGGCCCCTCCCCAGCCCTGCTCCCCCCCCCAGGCTGGGGAGGGGGGCCCAGAGCTCCCCAGCAGAGGAGGGTAGGGGGTCCCGAATGCAGCTCCCCCCGCCCCAAGTCCTTGCAGACAGGGGAGAAGAAAGCCCCAGGGATGGGCAGAGCCCATGGGAAGGGCAGGAGAGCCCACGGGAGGGACGGGAGAGCCGCGGGAGCAGGGGGCACCAGGGGCCAGCACAGAAACTCAGCCCACTAGTGCAGCGAGCACGTCTGTTCTCTGCCCTCCCCACCGGGCAGGCGCCAGCCCTTCAGCTCCCTGCAGCTGCCGTCCACGGATGGTCTTCTCAAGTGGGGGGGCTCCGAGCCCCCTTGGAGGGCAGTGTCCAGCTGGGCTGCATGGTCCCACACCAGGGTCCCAGGCACGTGTCCCTCGTGGCCCAGCCCTGCCAGCCCCCCCAGCTGGGGCTGCGCCCGAGCCCTCACCAGCCGGCGGGGAGCTGCCTCGGGTCCCGGCCAGGGGGACAGGGACAAACGGGGCCACCGCCACCCAGTCAGTCTTGCAAGAGGTGGACGAAGCTGGCTGGGAAGACTCCGGTGCGGGAGCCGTCACCCTCGATGAAGCCGACCTGGAGGTGCAGAGAGGGGGGTCAGGGGGATGGGAGTCCCATCTCAGGCAGGGGGGCAGCTTTGGGGCTACCACCCCAATTCCCAGGGGGATTTGGAGGCAAAGCTGCAGCGACACGTTAGCAGGAGCCCTCCCAGCTCTCCTCCATGCACAGATGGGGCAGGGGGCACCCATTCATGCCCCCCCTGAACACTCAGCCTCCTCCAGAAGAGAACTAGGGGGTGGAGGGACAAGGACTGGGACCCCAGCATCTGTCCGTGCGATGCTGACACTCACCCAGCTCTGCTCATCCTCCTCCCGCGTCACCACGATCACCTCGCCCTTGGAGAAGGTCAGCTCCCGCGCTTTGTCCCCTTTGCAGTCAGCCACCGCCTTCACCCGCTTCTGCCTCCCCTTGGCCTGCAAAGGAATGGGCAAGGGGCGGACAGACCCCCCTGAGGCCACCCCTAAGCGGGGTGCAGGGATGCGACACCCTGACCCCTCCATCTGCCACCCCAGGGTATGGGGAGCTGGGATGCAGAGAGATGCAGAGGGATGCAGAGGGTGACCCCCCCGGCATTGCAGTCCCTCTGAGACATCCCCCCCGAGTCATGGCACTTACTGGAGCAAATCTCCTGGGCATGGGCACAGGGGGCACCTTGCTCGGAGCGGGGTCCTCGGGGCCACCAGGGCTCTGGGGGGACACAGCTGACCCTGCTTTGCCCACCATGCCGCTGATGCGCCGGTACGAGCGGGTGCTCTCCGAGCTGCCCGGAACAACGGGGACAGTGTCACCCCCTCTCTGCTGGTGCCTTCCCCTCCCCATCCCCTTTCCTGCAAGGTCTTAATGGGCTCAGGGCTCTCCCAAGGGACCACCCACAGCCCCTTGGATGCTGATGGAGAAGGGTCCCAGCACCCTCAAATGAACCCATCCCACCACAACTTCCAAAAAGAGAGAAAAAAATGTATGTGGTAACTTACAGGGTCTTGGTGTCACCCCCGGATAATCTGGTACCTTCTCCAGGGACAACCCAGCACCCCACGGCTGCCCTCATCCCTTCCTGCATCCCAGGGCCAGCATCAAGTCCCCTGGGGACTCCAGGTCAGGGTGGGGACCCCCTTGCTCCATGCCGCCCAGGGACAATTTGGGGTTCCCCATGCCTGGGGAGGGGGCTGGCAGGGGTTGAAGCCGATGCACTAGCACCATGCAATGACACACACACCCCCCCCCCAACACCCAGTGCACCCCCAAGCTGGGAGGGGGGGGCACGTCCTTACCCAAACTTGACGGGGGGGATGTCAGGGGCTGTGCTGCCTGGTGGTGGCTGCCCGGGTGGGGGGCTCAGCTCCGGCCCCCGCCGCGTGCCGCTGCCGTCCGTCTCCGAGCGGGTCTCCCAGTACGCTGCCCGCCGGCTCTCGGTGGGACTGCGGGGGCTGGGGGCTGGGGGGCCGGGGGGGCCATCCAGGGTGCCCACGCTGCCGGCAGAGGGGAGGCTGCGCAGCACCGGAGCCTCCGCTGACCCAGGGAAGTGCGGCTCCGATGCCTGACGAGGAAGCTCAGGGCGCTCTTTAGCAGGGGTGACACACAACGGGGACAATAAACCTGGTGTCCAGGCGAAGGGACAGCCCCACCGTGTGACACACACACCCCCCCGGACTCACCGGTGGGGCTGTGGCTGGGTTTGGGGCGGGAGCCACCCCGCGTGGGGTTTTTGAGGGGCAGCGGTGGGGGGATCTCCTCGCTGTGGGCTCGGCGGGGCGCGGGGCGTGAGGGTACCAGGATGCTCTCGTAGGTCTTGTTGGTGATGTCCATCCCCATGCAGCTCCAGCGGGTCTGGGGGCAGGCGGGCGGGGGGCTGGCGGCCAGCGGCGACGTGCCCTTGAAGGAGCGCTGGAGGGGGCTCACCTGGGGACAGACACCTGGCTCCAGGGCTGCCCTGCTGCCACCAGGCCCCCCCCTGCCAGGGTCTGCACACCCCAGCCCCCTCACTGGGGATGTGGGGACCCCCTGCCACCACCCCACGGGTACCTTCTCTTCCAGCTCGTCCTCGCTGTCGTAGGGGAACTCCTGGGGGGGCTCCCAGTCATAGTCAACGTGGATCTGCAGGGAGAGCTTCCCTGCCTGCGCCTGCTCCAGCTGCCGGACAGGGCAGATCAGGGAGGGTCTCAGCACAGAGCGGGGAGGTCCTGGCAGCCCCTCACCTCTGTGCCAGCCCTCCCCCAGCACTTCAGTCCCCTCTTCCCAGCCTGAGCATCTCCATCCCTCTGTCCCACCTACCAGCTCTTCACACTCGGTGTGCTTGAGCCTCCTCGCCACGTCCAAAGCTGTCTCGCCTGCTGCATTCACTGCCCGAGGGATGAGAGGACAAGATCCTGTTTACAGCCTTGCCATCCTGCTCCCACCACAGAGCCCCAGCCCCCAGCCCCATACCCGTGGCAAAGGCAGCTTTGCTCTTCAGGAGCAGCTTGAGGCAGTTGGGCTGGTTGTAGAGCACACTGTAGTGCAATGCCGTGTTCCCGTCCTGTGTCACCCGGTCCAGCATCCCCCTGCGCAGGGCCACCGGCAAGACATTCAAAGCTCAAGAGCACACAAGCATCAGTCCCTTGTGCTCCTGCACAATCCTCCTGCAGAGGAGCGGGCAGGGGAGCAGGCAGGGTACACTGCCAGTGCCTGGGGACGCACCCGTTTTGGATGATGAAGTCCACCAGAGGAAGGGATGATCTGTCGGCGTGGCGCACGGCCATGTGCAGTGCCAGCTCACCCTGGTCCTGCCATGAGATGGAGAGGAGAGCAGAGCTGGACCCGAGGATGCTCATCTCCCACAGGATGGAGGGGAGAGCAGAGCTGGACCCGAGGATGCTCATCTCCCACAGGATGGAGGGGAGAGCAGAGCTGGACCCGAGGATGCTCATCTCCCACAGGATGGAGGGGAGAGCAGAGCTGGACCCGAGGATGCTCATCTTCCCAAGGGCACAGCTCCACCCAAAGGCCGGGAAAACCCTGAGCATGGGCACCCAGAGGGGAAAAATCCATTCCTGCTGCCAGGTGGGGGGAGCAGGATGGCCACGGTGGTTGCGTGGGGCTCACCTGGCCCTCGGGGCTGGCCAGGGGCTTGGCCAGATCATGCCCCTCGGCAAAGGCCTGGAGCAGGGCCAGCAGGTCACGGGCACGAATGGCTTCCCAGAGGCGGTGGGGGTCGTCATGGCCACTTTTCTGCACGTAGCGTCGCTCCATGTACTTGCCCACGATGTACTCCTTGCGGGCAGCCCTGGGGGAAGGGTGGCACGGCATTGGCTCAGGTGGGCACAGAGACCAGCCCCCCACTCCATCCCCACCGCAGCCGGAGGCACCCTGGGCTCCTGTCTCCTCCTGAAGCATGGGGACCAGGGGCAAACCACCAAAAGAGGTGCAGAACCCCACCAAAACCCAGGTGATGACACCAGGGCCCCCACCCCTCTCATCCCAGGGCTGTCTCAGAGCTGATGGGCAGCAGCACAGGGACAAGGATAGACCACGCACCGTGCACTCCTCCTTCCCCCAGCCCACCCCAAGCCCCCTGGCCAGTGGCTGACTCACATATCGCTGCTGGCCGAGGGCTTGGGGCAGTCCTGCACGGGCAGCATGGCCTCCATGATCTCGTTAAAGCGCGTGTTCCCGACGCTGACAGCCAGCTGCAGTGAGAGAGGGACGGGGGAGATGAGCCCTCCTGGCCACGTGCGCCCTGCCCCAGCCAGCTCCCCAATCCCAGGGGCAGAGGGAAGGAATCCACTGGATCCACCCAAGACCTCAGAGCAGCATCTCCCCCAGGATGATGCTCTTTCATGGCAGGGAACATTTGCTTTAAAAGGGAGCAAGTGGCTTTGCAGAGCCCCACCACCACCACCACCACCACTTTGCCCAGGCCACTGTGCTAGAGGCTGCAAACTGCCACTGGGGAAACTGGGGCAGGTTTGCAAGCACTGGAGCAAACTGAACACCAATGGGATGAAGGAGAAATGAACTCTGCATCCCAGAAGGTTTGGGAGCCACAGAGGGTGATTCCTGGTGGCCACAAGATCTCCGGGCTCGGGGCGCAGCTTACCAGCAGCTCAGAGGTGCTGAGGACATCCAGGGTGAGGGACTGGATGCGGGAGTAATGCACACCCAGCTCCCGATGGATACCAGAGCACTCAATGCATGTCAGGATGCCCAGGTTGGTGGAGAGCCATGTGGGGTCTGCAGGGGAAATGGCGGGGGGCTCAGCATCACCACCCAGCCCCCCAGGATGCTGCAAACCCACCCCGGGTACCCAACCCACACCCAGCAGGGAGGACAGGACACACCAAGCTCTGACCTACCCGGGGCCCCGCAGTCACAACACTGCTTGTTTCCTGGCATGTTCTTCACCTCGCTGATGACCAGCTTGGTGAGCTCCTGCACACCACCGTCTGCCCCGCTGCCTGCTGCTGCCCCACCGCTGTTGGGCTCCCCCTTGAAGGCGTTGCTCAGGGCTTCATCCTTGCTGTTCTGCAGCACCGAGACCCACCTGGGCAGGAGAAAACCCCGTCAGGAGGAGGAGGAGGATGGGGAAGGCAGAGGAGGATCCGGCACCACAAGGAGTGGAGATGGGCCGTGGCACTTACACAATGCACTCCTGCTCATCCTCTGCTTGGAAGTGATACGTCCTGTTGTCTGCAGGGATGGAGAGAGGGGGGAGAAGGTGAGAGGAGGAGATTTGGGGATGCCCAGCAGAGCAGGAAGGAGCTGAAACTACTCCAAAAGGGCTGCTTTAATCTAAAATTAAATCATTGCATGCCACTGCTCCATCACCTGAGCCCTGTCACAACCTCTTTTTGCCTTGAGCTTACTAGATCTCCTTGGGGAGGTTGGTCCTTCCTCCATAACAGCAGCCAGGGCTGGATTAAAAGGGCAAAGGGTGCCCAAGTGCCACGGCAGGGCTGGCGAGGGGCCAGTGGCCGCTGGGAGAACCGCTCAGAATGCTCTCCTCCAAAAAGGGAATTCCCACCTGCAGCTCCGACGCCTCCGGGTCAAACACACCCACCCCAGCCATGGCATCCCACCCCAGGCACTCACGCGTCACCAGGTCGAAGCATTTCTTCTCCTCCGAGTGGGGCCGCACTTGGCAGGTGAGGAGGTTCAGCTTGACAGGGGGACGGTTTATCTGCAGGGTGCGAGGATGGAGGCAGGTTGAAGGACCAGGAAGGGGTGGGATGTGGGGCATCATCCAGTGCGTGCCCCCGGTGGCACTCCGGTGGGACAACCACCATCTCCAGATGGTCCCTCTTGGGATAACCAGGCGAGTCGGACCCTCCCCGACCCCCTGCAGGAGAACAGAGCTGGGAGACGTCTCTGAGCCATGTCCTCTGTTCCTGCTGCAGTTTGCAGCCTCCACCGCCAGGGGGCAGCACTCACCCCACACAACCCACCCCAGCCCCTTCGGTCTTGTCTGGAGCCTCAATGCCCGTCTCGCTGCCCCAGCCAAACCCACCATCCCCTCCCAACTGTAAGAGGGCGGATTTAGATGTGATATTAGGAAGAAATTCTTCCCTGTGAGAGAGGTGAGACACTGGCAGGCTGCCCCGAGCAGCTTTGGGTGCCCCATCCCTGGCAGTGCCCAAGGTTGGATGGGGCTGGGAGCAACCTGGTCTAGCAGGAGGTGTCCCTGCCCAGGGCAGGGGGCTGAACTAGATGGTCCTTAAGGTCCCTTCCAACCCAAACCCTTCTGTGATTCTATAAGGGACCCCATTTAGTACATCCAGTCCCAGCTCGTACTAAATTTTAAGCCAAGCGGATTTGCAACCAGTTTAGGCAAAGCTAAACCTAAAATCCAACAGCTACCCAGGCTCAAAGGGTGCATTGAAGGGTCAGGGCTGCAGCCCCCCACTGCTCCTCACCGTGCTGTGGGAGATGGTCAGACAGCCGTACTTCACACCACACTTCCTCTTCTGCCACACTTTGCGGATTCTGAGAAGGAGGAAGAGGAGGAGTGAGGATGCGTTGCACAGCCCTGATCACTCACATCCGTTGACCTCCCAAACCACCCACAGCAGCCCTCGGCAGAGCCCTGGTGGCTTTCTGGACGTGGCATTGTGCTTCCTGTAACTCACAGAGCACAAAATGTCCCACTGAGTGGGCTGGCCACAGGCCGCGCCGGCCAAAAGCATCACAGATCTGGTAGCCCCAGTTCAGCAAAGCACATAGCCACCCACTCAAAATCTGGTGCCCATCACTCAGAGGTCCACTGAGAAGGTGAAGACATCCTCTTTGGGGCTCTGAGCATTTCATTTTTCACCCTAGGTGATCCCACCAGGATCCTTTCTCCCTCCATGCCCAAGAAATAAGGAATTTCTTCCTCAGCTGCACAGCTCCCAGCTCTTCACAGTGAACCTGGCACTGGGTGGCTGCTCCTGGAGACCCACATCCAAGGACACTACACTCACACAGCACCAGTCACTGTGCCCAGCCAGCCGCCCAGGAGAGCGTCATGGAAGAAGCACGCTGGGCGTCAGAGCCACCTGGGGACCTTCATATAAGAAATGGGCCGATGACACCAAACCATCATGGGAGAAGGTCTCCTGCAGCACCTCCAGACCTCCTCCTTCCCCAGCTGCAGTTGGAGACCCACCAACCCTTGACTACAAGCTCTCAGGTCGCCTCCAGCCTGGGGAAAAATCCCATTCTCCAAGGGCTGACGGATGCTTAAGACCAGATGGGACCAACTGCACCCAAAGACCTAACAGTGACCAAACCCTCATCCCAACAGTTCCACCTCAGGGTGTTCCAGCTCCGGGGCCTTCTGCGAGTGTGGTGCTCCTACAGCCCACAGCGACACCAGGATGGAGCCAAGACCTCTCTGGGTAAACATCACTCATCCTCACCCATCGCTCTTCTTGTACAGAAATCCTGACTTCTCCGTCCCGTACTGCTTGTTCCCTTGGTGCTGGTGGATGCTGTAGCCGCTGCCAGAGTTCTTCCTGCTCAGGTTTTCCTGAGCTCACCAGGGGGGGAAAATAGCATTTAAAAAGCAAAGTGAGAGGTTCAGAGGTGGCTGCTGCCCCCAAGTGACCTCGTCCTTATGTGGGTGAAGTGTCAGAAACCCCTGTCCCCTCCCAGCCTCTGAGCATCTCCCAGGTTTCCTACTCTGCTCCATGGATGTCTCCTTTGGTCTCCAGCTCCCCCTTTCCCTGCTGCTCCCCATCCCCAAGGTAACCCCAGGCCACTCACCCCTCCTCAGCACCCAGCACCTTCCCAACCTTCCTTCCCTGCCCACCCTGGGGTCTCACCTCCTTGCTTTCCAGCTGCAGGATGCTGCGGAGGGAATCGCGGGTCTGCGTGAGCTGCTTCACCTCCTCCTCTTGCGCTTGGTGAAGCTGGAAAGGGAGGCAGCTGCCCTCACTGCTGTGCTGAATGCGGGCGTTCTCAGGGGCTGGCACGGGGGGTGGCATCTCAGGGGACACGTCCCAAGCGGTGTTGGATGGCAGGCGGGGGGGGGGGGTACTTACCGCGTGGAGGGATACAGCAAGCTTCTCAATGAAGGGGTAGAGGTTCTGGGCAGCCTTCCAGCCGTCTTGGAAGAAACTGGGCATTTATTTAATGTGATTAAGATGCAGATGGGGAGAATGGAGGAGGGGAAAAAAAAGAAAGGAAAAAAAAAAAAAGAGTTTTTTTAGAGAAAATGTGGGAGGAGACCACAGCAACTCCCCCCACCCCCGCCCTGGGAAGATGCTCTTGCTTTGTGGTTCCCTTGCTACTGGGACCTGGAAAGATCCCACCAAAGGCCAAGCCCGGCACATGGGACCTGGATCCCCCAAACATTTGGGGTGTCTGGGATGCAGGATTGGCCTCTTGTTTAATCCAAGCTCATCTCACTGGGACCAGCCCTGCTGGGGGCCAGGCTCTGGGGGTCTCTGGGTCACAGCCCCAGTCGAGGGCACGCTCTTAGCCAACACGACTGTCCCCTCCCTGCCTCGGTTTCCCCACTCAGAGGCTGGAGAAGATGACATGACACCCACACGCTGCTACTCCAGCCTCACGGAGCAGCAGGAAAGATGAGGGGATGTGAATCCTTGCTCCAAACACCCTCGTTACAAGCCCCACGGCTAACGGCAGAGCCACTCAGCTGAACTCATCCCTGGAAATCTATCCAGAAACCAAATCATCGGATATATCCCGAGCCAACCCCCAGCCCCCATAGACACGTTTAAAGCTCCTCAAGCCAACAAAGCACGTTTCAACTCCCCAGATACAACCACAGAGCTTGGCTCTGCCCAGCATCTTCACCAACAGCTTCATGGAGCTGGGATGGGAGAAGGTTCCCCCAGATCCCCAGGGGACCTCCCGCGGTGATGGCTGACCCTGGGGATGAACCACCTTGACCTGGGTGGCACCTACTTGTGTTGAGCATGGAAAAACTTGATGAGGCTCTGCAGGAAATCTGGTCCCTGCTTCATCTGAGACTCACTGGCTTTCAGCAGGTACTGGAGGAGGAGAAGACACCTGGTTAGGTGACAGAGATGAGGACTGGCTGAAAATATCCTGGAGGAAAGAACAAGAGCCTGCCTGGCCCCTGCCTCCCTTCCCGGCATGGGGAGGAGGGTTAAAACTGGCTGGGTTTCAAGAAGTCGAGTCACAGTGTTGGATTTGAAGGCAGCTCACTGGGGACCACCCTCAGAAAACCTGGCTCTGGAAGTCTTCCAAGCCCTGAAAAGTTCAAGGACTGAGGCAGGCCCCCGGGGTTTCCAGCCAAGCATGCTTCTCCCGCTGCTCATTACTTCTGGAGTTAATAAATAACCAAAATCTAAGGCAGCTCGCAAAGAAAAAAAACCCCAAAAAATAGCCCCAATGTTTTTTAAGACATGACCCCTTTGCTCCCAAAAAATCAGATTTCAAGCAGCAAGCACCTGTGGCACATCAGCCCCGGAGGTCTGCAGTCCTCACGGAGGTGTCCCGTGGGATGGGGAATTTCAGCTTTATGCATCAAACCCATCCATCAGCTGCAGGCAGAAAAGACCCAGAGCCTTGCTCGCCCTGAGCAAAATACAGGGAGGACGAGATTCTCCCCCCGCAAGCTCCTCTCCAGCCTGGCGCAGCTGCTGGGGGATGGTTTTGAGCGGGAGGCGACGAAGGAGAAGGCAGCCCTGAGCTCCAGAGGCTTTCCATGGTGGGGAAGCACCACGGTGGGATGGAGCTTCCCAGTGTCCCGGCACTCTGGGCACCCCAGCGAGGGGTCACCCAGGCTGAGGAGGGTTGTTAACTGCTCCGTGCAAGCTGGAGGTGCAAAGCCAGCGTAGGATTCAACCTGGAGCCCCAGGGTGCCCAGCACCAACTGCACCCCCTGAACAAAGTCCTGGCTGGAAAAGGCCACATGTGCCCAGCTCCAGTGGGACTCCCCTGCCCTGCCACCCACACCCAGGGCTGACGGTGACACGGAAGGGTCCCGGCCAGCGCTGGCTGAGACCCATGAGCAAAGGGATGCTCCCAGCACCGCCTGGGTCCAAGTCCAGCTTTATCCATCCATCCCACAGCCCCTGGGGGTGTGAGATGGCCCATGGTGGGGAGATGCAACCACCCCACGCATCACCCCTGGGGTGAAATGGGATCGCACCCCCACCCCAGGAAGCACCAAATATCTCTACCTCTAAATCTACATGCAACACATCCCGCCCAGCCCTGGCCAGCCCCCTAGAAGAGCTGCCCCCCCACCCCCACGCAGGCTCCCTGGGAAAGTAGCAGCTCTCGTGCATGCCAGCAGCTCTCGTGCACGCCAGCACACACGCACACGTGTGCCCGCTCGCACGCAGCCACCCTGTGCAGGGTTGCCGGCAGCGGCCCCTCCCCGGCCGGGCTGCAGCTCCCCCATTTCCATGTGCTGTTATTTATTTCACAGTGGTGCTATTCAAGGGAGTGACTCATCTGGCCGGGTCCCAGCTCCCTGGCCCCACTGCGGCGCGCGCAGCCTCCTCCCCACATCCCCAGCCCTTTGCCGGGGGGCGGGGGGGAGGGGGCTGCACCGGGCTCCAATGCTGCTGCTTGGCCCCCGGGGATGTGGGACACCCCTGGGACAACCCACGGGGGACTCATCCCTGACTCTGTGTCACTCTCAAGACACTTACGGGGCTGCTGGGGTGTCTGGAGCCAGGGCACCTGGGTCCTATCTCACTGGGGGGATCTGACGTTGGGTCTCCATCCTTCACCTATTCCTGTCTTACCTCCTGAGCACGGACCCCTGTGACCCTCAGAGATCTGGGGCCACTTGTGAGCCCCCCTAACAAAACCAAGAGTTTCTTCAAGCAGTTTTGAGAATGGGGCAAAAGCCCAAATCTACGCTCAGGGTTGTTACCCAAAAAGCTTCCTTTTTGCCCCAGATGCCAGCCTCTGGCTTTGCAGAGGGGTAGGGGCAGGGCCGGGACGATGCAGGTGGAACCCCTGGGTGCCTTGCTGCAGGGGAACCCACGAGTGCCACTCACAGCCGCATCCTGCAGCAACCCAGGCTGCGGACAGGGTGGGGAAACCCGAGCTGGGACCATGCAGGGACACGATGGGGACAGCTGAGCATCCTCCCTAGCACACACATGGGGCTGCTTTGGTGGCAGGGACACGGACAGGCTCTGACGTCCCATTGCAGCTTTGAGCAGAGCGGTTCCCTGTGTCCCCCTGGGGCCAAACCGCCCCCATCCCACCCCAGCACAGCCCCTACCTCGCACATGTGGAGCTGGAAGAGCCGCCGCTCCTTCTGCATGTCCTCGGCCACCTCTGCTGTGGACGGCTCGGCCTGGATGACCCCAGCCAAGCGGGCTCGCTCCTTCTCCTTCTCCATCTTCCCCCTGCAGGACAGGATGGCGGCAGGTCGGGGACAGCCCTGCCCCGAGGGGTGCCCCATGTGGGGGGCTACAGTGGGGATGGGATGAGGAGAAACATCTCCAGCCCCTCTAGCTGGGAAAGGCTGGAGCAGAGCCCTCCCAGTGGCCAACTGGCATCCATCAGTGCCCGGCTGTAGCCCCGGGACAAAACACCTTTGTGCAGAGGGGGATTAGGCGGATTTTGCTGGAGGCCGAGGGTTCCTTACACTTTGGTCTCATAATCCTTCCAGGCCTTTTCAATCTGCTTCTTGGAGTCCTGTGGCAAAAGCAGAGAGGGGGTGGCAGCCGTTAGGGAAGGCAGAAGACACGGTGGCACTGAAGCAGCAGAGGGCTTTGCTCTGCGTCACTGCACCCTGCCCTGCTCCCTGGGGACAAGGGATGTCCCCACCACGGCTTCACCCCTTGCTGCCGTCACTCCCAACCCTCCCTGCTGCCTTCCAGCCCTGGGTACTTGCTCCTTCCTTCTCCTGGCCACAGGCACCAGCTGAACCTGCGACGGGGGTCTCGCTGCAGTATGTCCCCAAAGGGGTGACCTGCAGCCTTGGGGACAGTGCTGGAGGGGACTCACCAGGCGGCCGTCCTTCAGCTGCCCCTTCAGCAGGCTGTCCAGGGGGAAGGAGACGATGTTATTCAGGTTCTGCACCTGCAGAGGGTAAAGATGGGGTTACCCTATGGGGGTCCTCACCTCAGGGCACGTCAGGTCGGAGCCCTGGATGATTCCTGGTGCCAGGGACCTCCCCCAAGCTCCACTGCTGCCCCGTGAAGGGTTAAAGAGGCTGGAAGCAGGGCTGGATCCAGGCATGGGGCAGGCTGGGGCTTGTCAGAGCTGGCTGCAAGATGTCTGACGAGGGGCCCTTCCCACAAACCGCATCAGCACCGCGGCTGCCAAAACCAGCGCTGTTCCCCCCACCGACACCCTGTCCCCGTCCCCCCATGGCACAGCACCCGGCGATGCCACCCGCCCCTCCACAGACCCGTGATGCAAAAAGCCCCCCCTCCGCCGATGTCAAAGGAGCTTCCCAAAATGTCCCACTTTCCCAGGGTCTGGGGACACCAGTGTGGCCCCCACCATCCTCACCAGTGCCACGCAGGGGTCTGCGGCAGGGATGCAGGTGCCCACTCCAGTCCTGGCATCCCTCCGTGGGGCAGCACCCCAGTTCAGTGCTGCCAGAGCAGCTCCAGCACCCACATGGGACCTCCCTGCTGCACCCAGATTTCTTTTGAAGGTTCCCAAGGGTTTTGGTCCCCAGCAGCACCCAGGAGAATCCCAGCTCCAGGGCACGGGACCAGCCCTGAATAAGGCGGGACAGGGCACCCCCCTTCCAACAGATCTGGGGGGACTCTGAGAAGGGAAACCTGGCTTTTTGGATCTGGTCGAGGGTCCTGGCATGTAACCCCACTGTGGGGAGAGCAGGGGGAACAGGGCAGCAGCAGTGGCTGTTCCCACGCCAGCAGCACGTGGGGCAGGAGGTGGGGGGCCAGCACTGGGAACCGGTCCGACTCCTCCAGCACAGTTCCACTGAGCCCCACCAGAGCTTGGGGGTCCGGCCAGGCTGGGGAAGGGGAGGAGCGGGGAGGCCCAGACTGGGGTAACTGGGAGAGGAAGATGCCAAAATCTGAAATTCGCGCTGGGGGAAGGGCAGCAGAAATAAATCTCCTTAAGCAGAGCCAGGGGCCAAAACCACTCCTTGGCAGTGGGGATAGAAAAGGGACCGGAGAGGGGGCCAGTGGCACAGGACCTCCCCCAGGGCTTTGCCGTGGGGCTTGCATGGACCCAGCTTCCCCCGGGAACCGACTTCTCCACCGGAGCCATTCCCGTGGTCGGGAAGACGCTGCCGGCTAGGCTCGCAGCCGCCCCTGCCTGCCTGCTCCCCAAGGCCCCGCTGCGCAGCTCGGCGTGGCTTTGATTTACTTCTTGGCAAGCAAGATCAGAGATGCAATTGATGTGAGAAAAAAATAGCAAGAAAGAAAAGGAAAGAAGAAAATAGGAGCCCCAACCACCCCTTGAATCCCAGCGCTGGCGTCCCCGGCAGAGCTGGGAGTGAGCTGTAAATCCAGCAGCAGGGGTATCAGATGGTCCGGGAACATGTCCCTGAGCCCAGGATGGGAGCTGGGGATAGCTGCCCTCCACCATGAGCAACAAAAGTGGGAGGAGGGGGGCTGCGCTGGGTGTTTTTTCGAAATCCAGAAGGATCCTGGAGATTTTCCCCAGCCTGGCAATAACCAGATGCAGAGAACAGGCTGAGGTTGCACAGGAAACGCTGTGAACCCCACAATCGCCCCCCCAGTGGTTAGAGCCTCCCCCCCCCGATCTCAAGCAGCATGCCAGGAGGATGCAGGGCAGCTCACCAGGTTCTTGAAGAGCGCGGTGACCTCGCGGGTGAAGACGGCCAGGTTGAGGAAGCCGGTGGAGAGCTCGTGGTTGTTCTGGGAGAGGTGGTTGTTGCCAAAGTTCTCCAGGGCTTCGCTGTACTGCTCCTCATTCTCCACATGGGCTGCGCGGGGAGACACTGGTGAGGGACATGGGGTGGCCCTGCAGCACCCTGTCCCCAGAGATGGTCACATCATGAGGTCCCACCAACACCCATCTCTCCACAGCTCTGTAGCCGAGCTGGGTTGATCCTGCTGCAGGACAGCAGCAGTGTGCCCTAAACAACCTCCCTAAGGTTCTCAGTTTCCCATTTTACATCTTTTTAAGAGTTTTCGGCACTTAATCGTGTTGCCAGACTGGCTGGCTGAGGGTACCCATGTCCCCTGAGACTGGCCAGCACTCATGGCCACCCCACTGTCCAGCTGCATCACCCTACGGACAGATGTGGCCAGCATTGGTGGAGGATGGGACCATCACAGACCCCACCAGCCCGGTGGTCCAGGGATGCCCATCATCTCTCAAAGCACAACTCACTGAGCCCGGAGATGTGAATGGCTTTCACATATTTCCTGATCCTCTGGAGTACGGCTTGGTCCCCATCCAGGCTCTATGAAAGCGAAGAAAGAAAACAAACGGAGCTCATTAGCCCTGCCAAGCGCGGCTGCTGCTCCCCCCAGCCCAGCTGGCCCTCGGAAAGGCTGCTGCTCTGCCATGCAGATGTGCAGGGCAGCGGCCAAGCTCCCAGGGCTGGGAGAGGAGCTGGAGGCATCCCGGGGATGCGGAGCTGCAGCATCCAGCCTGTCCCCTGCCAGGCCTGTGGTCCCTGTGGCTTTGGCTGCCAGGCAGGGCTCTGGCTGCCCCCAGAGAAGCGGGTTCGAGCAAGACGGTAGCAGGGGGCGAGAGGCTCAGCCAGCACGCTCAGCGTCTCTTTGGATCCTGGCAGCTCCCAGCAACTATGGAAAATGCCTCCCTGGCTCTTGCAGGGGCTGTTTCAAGGAAGGAGGGGCTGAAGCATCACATAGCACAGATACACCAGCCTGTACCCACCACACATCCCCACAGCTCAGGGCCAAGTGCGGTGGGAGAGACCTGCAAGGGTGCCCGGCTCCCTGCAGGGGTTCCCAGCAGAGCCAAAAATGGGACCCACCTTCCACCAGTGCCTGACAGGGACCTAAATCACATAAATCCTGCAACCGGGGATGCAGCTTTCCACGCACACACCCAGATCATGCAGGGTCTTGGCCATGGCCCCCAGCACCACAGACCTCCCTGCAGCTCCAGCCAGCCACATCCTACGCTCACTTAGAGCACTTCCCATCCTCGGTCCCTCCACCCTCGCTCCATCCCCCCCACCCTGGCAGCCCCCATTTGCCCTCACTGAGCATCAGGGCAAACCCAACCCCAACCCAACGCCAGCCTGCCGAGCATCATAGCCGAACACACGCTGGCCCCAGCGATCATGAAAGGGTTAAGGGCGGCTTGGCTGCAGGTACCAGAGGCATGATAACAGGCTGGAAATATTTAGAGGGCGTGAACAGCAAGAAGGGCGAGGGATGAAACCGCGGAGGAATTACAATAAAGACGCTCTCTCTCTTGCTCGAGCTCTTGCCGAAGGTTTTCAGGCTGATGTCAAGGCCGATTTCCTGACAGCGGGGTCAGCCTGGCTTCGGCGCCGCTCTCCGAGGCCCTCCTCGTTGGAAGGGCTGCTGTGGATGAGCTTTAGCCAGGATGAGCCAGCTGGGAGGGGACCGGGGCTGAGGCAGGAGCCAAACCCCCCACCCAGAGGGGTCTTGCAACACATCTACAATAGGGAAGATGTTGGGGTGCCCCAAAGCCCTCCCATGTCCCCTCTCTGCACCAAATCCAGGCACGCCAGGCTCTCAGGAGCTATAGAGGCATCCCCTGCCTTGGGAGGGGAAGCCAAGGCTGGAAGCCAGGCTGGGAAACCTGGTGTAGCCCCAGGAAGGGGAAACTGAGGCAGCATGAGATGCACTGAACACACCACCATGCAATGGGGACAAAGCTGCTCCAAGTGTCTCGCATGGGGCAGCTCACCCTGGTGCCAGCTCACAGCTGCAGGATGCTGAACACTGGGCTGCTGCAGAGCAGGGACCAGGGACGATCTGGGAAAGGACACGGGGTCTCTCGGGAAGGGTCCATGAGTTGACCAGTAGGGACAGAGCAGGCAGAGCCAGGCACTGGGGTGGTAAATGCAGAGGAAATCACTGCATGGTGCTGCCGTGGCTGCGGGCATCACTGGCATCCCCAGCGCATGGCGCTGACTGCTGGGGACAGCGGCCTTGGCTGCACGGGGACAGCCCTCCAGAGCAGGGAGCAGCAACGCCTGGAGCCCCCCACAGCACCAACGCCTCCCACACCAGCTCAGGGATGAGGGCTCCCGGGAAGGCTCCAGGGATGAGGAGGGGATACCAAGGACATTGGCACAGCAGGGACAGGAGCACAAGGGATCCTCGTGGGGATGGAGGAAGGGACAGATCCACACCTGCGCTGCAGCCACCCAGGCACGCAGCCTGGGGACCCCGAGCAGCCACCGCCACCCCCCCACCCGGCCCCAGCAGGATGCTCAATAGGGGCCATTCTTCTGCCTCCCCCCCCCCCGCCCCAGGCTCGTGCTGCCCGGCGAAGGAGCCGCCACGGGTGCCAGGGGCCGGGGTGCCAGCATTGCCAGGCCAGGAGCAGGATGCGGTGCTGCCCTGGGTGCAAAGGGCAGCACGTGGCAGGGATGTGGTGTATTTACACGGTGACAGGGTGAGCTGGGAGCCCAGCCGCCAGCTCTGCCACCGAACATGCCGGCAGCCTCTGCCATCTCACCCTGGCCCAGCCTGGAAGTGCCCAGTCCCATGGGACACGCACCCAGCCCCAACCACCAAGGGCTGGATCTGACCTTCCAGCCCACTCTGGAGACCTTGGGCTCTGCCTTCGCAGCAGCCCCAAGGACCCCAAAGTCACACAAACCCCCTGAGAGGGGACAGCCCTCTTTAATGCCAGGAGAGAAACTGAGGCACGGAGCAGCTCCGACCAATGCCAGTATGCTGCCTCCATGGAGGAGCAGCTGCTGGCCCTCACCCACATTGCTCCCGTCCCCCCGATTTGGGACTGGCTCCTAGATGAGCGTGTACAGCCGTGCCTTGACGCTGTCTTGGGGACCTGACGTCCCTGTCTTGGGGACCTGGTGGGACGCGGCCACCCCCTCCCACCAGCAGCTGCTGCAGCAAGACCAGGAAACCCTCACTCCCTCCTGCTCACCAAGCTACCGGCCGGGACCTGGGGTGGTGACGGGGAAGACCAAGGCTCGGTTTGATCACAGTCTCGCCCCCTCCCCAGCCCCACCCCCCCCGAGCTGTTTGTCACCCCATCAGGGCTCGGAGGGTGGCAGGGGGCTGGGGCTTGGATTTCCCCCTTCCCCTCAGACTGGAGCATGGGGATGCCGAAGGTCTGGCAGCAGCTCAGCCCCCCGAGGGGTTCCCTGCAGCCTCCGGTGGGACAGGGGGGCTCAGCCCCCTGCCCCTCATGGCACGCACAATGGTAGTCACGACTCCCAGCTCTCAGCCCCACTTGCTGGAGCTTTACTAAGCAAACCCTGCAGAGACCCCCACCATTCCTGGGGGACGCCTCTCCCCCCATCCCCGTCCCCCTTAACCGCAGCCTCTCTGAGCAGCCAAACGAAATTCCTGCTGCTTCCTCCTGGCTGGAGCTACCCCCCTTCCCGGCTGAGAGGAGAGGAAGATCCATGGCAGCAGCCAGCACGTGCTGGCGGGGACGGGGATGCTCTATGGTGCGTCCCCAGATTTCCAGCCTGGGGACACCCATCTCACTGCCCCCGGGGACCCCGGCAGCCCCGACACCTGGGGCCCCGCGCTCCCCGCCAGCCCTGGCAGTCCTTCAAAGCCATTCCTTCCCTAAGTGGAGTTGGTGAAAGTCACAGGACCAGCTGGAAACCGCCTTTATTCCGGGCGGGAGAAGGGGGACGAAGGCACCCTGCCACCTCCGCCCTTCCCACAAATGATGCTGGGGAGTTTGGGGGGAGGTTAAAAATGCTCCCTGGATTTAATGGCAGGGGGGACCCCCAAGGACACTGCACCACATCAGGGCTGGCTCCAGCATAGAAAGGTGCTGGAGCCGTGGGGCTGGTGCCCTGCTTGGCCCCGGGGGATGCCCTGGCGCTGGGGTGATGTCCTGGCCCCGGGGGGGAATGCCCTGTCCCCGGGGGGCACCTGGAGCTGGAGGAAAAACTTTAAAGGAGGTTTTAAAAGCGAATTTTGGCCATTATTGACAAACCTTGTCCCCCAAAAAGCGCCTGCTGGGGCTTCTCGGAACATGCAACCAGCCACCCTGGCCCGAGGGTCCCACAGCAGCCGCTTTGGGTGACCGCCAGCACCGGGCTCTGGGGGCGAAGGGGGGGGGGGGGGGGGCAATAAATAGGAGCCTAGGGAAAGGATGGCCCCCCGGGGCGGGCAGCGGGTGCTGCACCAGCACCTATGGGTGCCAGGGCTGCCGCAGCGTGGGGTGCGGGGGGTGTTCCCAGGCGGGGAGCGCAGCCCGACCCCCCCCCGGCCCCGCTCACCTCCTCCAGAGCCCCCACCGCCCCCCGGCACTTCTGCATCTTGGAGGCGAAGGCGGCGGCCGGGGAGCTGAGGTCCTCGCCGGTCACGGCCAGGAACTCGGCCACGCTGAGCTGCTCGGGCATGGTGCGGGCGGCGGGGGCGCGCCGGGAGCGCAGCGGGAGCGCGCCGGGACCCCCCGGGTGCCGCAGCCCGGCTCAGCGCCCCATGCCCCGCACCGGCCGCGCCGCCGAGCCCGCCCCCCCCGCTCCCGCCCTCCCCGCCGCCGTCACGTGGGCGGCCCCGCCCGGCCGCCCGTTAAAGGCGAAGCGCCCCGGTGCCCGCCCCGACCCCCCGACCCCCACTTCGCCCCGCCGGTGTCCCCCACTCCGGGAGCTTGCGGGGAGCCGGGTCCCCGGAGAAGGGGAAACCCGCGGGGTCTGGCTGGCTCCGCACCCCCGGCCTCACCCCGGCACCCCAGCACCCCCCGGGCCGGGGGGCGAGCACCCAGCGGTGGGTGGCACTGCCATGCCGTCCCGGCACGGTGGGAGCCGAGGGGAGCAGGGGCAGCCACAGCCAGGGCTCACCCGACGCCCAGCTTGGGGACACCAGCAGCGCTGGGAGAGCTTGGGATTACACCCAGGCCCCCCAGAGGACTGGTTTAACTGGGGGCCACCCCCACCCTGCCCTTCCTCGGACGCAGAGGGGACAATCCATCTCCGGGCTGGCAGCGATTCCTGGAGCCCTCGGCTCTTCACAGGGGGCTCAGTGTCCCACCTGAGGGCACCTCAGCGGCCACCCATCCCCTTGCCTCGTCCCAGCCCTCACACGCCCGAGGAGCTGGATTTTGGTGTCCCGTTCCCTGATTATTTGCTTATCCCGGAGG
Organism: Falco cherrug; assembly: GCF_023634085.1. Lineage (NCBI taxonomy): Eukaryota > Metazoa > Chordata > Aves > Falconiformes > Falconidae > Falco > Falco cherrug. The sequence goes on along the minus strand of NC_073699.1, from coordinate 115,512,398 downwards.
GTGAGGAAGCCCAGACACCCCCAGGCAGGTAGGGGGGCCGGGCACACGCTGAGTGCGTCCCACCATGGGGCTGAGGCTGATGGCAAATGGGAAAGAAGGGGACACAAAGCCTCAGCTGTGCTCTGTGGGGCTGGGTTGCCACGAGAGGGGATGACACGGGGGCAAAGTTGCTTTGCAGACCCCCCCCATGCCCCTCGCTGTTGCCCCTCACACCCAGCACCCCCCACGCAGGGTAGTTTGGGGGGGGACAGACCCCCGTCCCCTGTCCTGAGCCTGGAGTGGAGCTCAGTAAAACTCAGGTTTGTGCCTAACCAGGGCCAGCCCCGGCCCTGCACTAATCCAGTGTTGCTGGGGGGCACGGGGGGGACAGGGACACGGGAAGAGCCGTTGCAGGCCATAGGGTGAATGGTTGCGCTTGAAAGGTTCAATCCTTCGTGCACCAGCAAGCAGAGGTGCCCATGGTTTGGCCTGGGGGTGCAGCCTGCCCACCCCAATTTGAGGGGGCCCAGGACCCACCCAGGTCCCGAGACATCTCTCTCAGCAGAGCACTGGCAGACACAGGGTTAAGAGGCTGCAGCTCAGGCAGGACGGGAGCAGGAGGAATGTGGAGGGTCCCGATGGGTAAGAGCCCCCCAGCAGACAGGCACCCCCAGAACCTCCTTTGGGGGACACATCAGGGGGGCACCAGCCTCAGCAGAGCAGCCATAGGGGCAGCCCAGGGCAGAGGCTTACAGCAGCGGGGGCTAGGCTTGAAACCCCCTCCCCCAACCCTGCAGCCCCCCCGGGCAGGGCCGGGACCCCCAGACACCCCGCTTCTCCCCGGTGTACCGCGGGGTCCCTCCAGGCGCGGGGCGGGGGACAGCCCCTTTGCTGGGGTGGCCCTGCCACCTCCTGGCCAGCCTGGGGACTGCGGGGGGGGGGCACGGCCCGGGGACACCCCCAGCTGCTCCAGGACACGCAGCCCCACGGGGGATGGGACAGAAGCGCGGCTACAGCACTCTGCCACTCGCCCGGCTTACCTGGCCCGGGGCTCTCCCCCTCCTCCTCCTCCTCCTCCCCTCCTCCACCCCCCCAGACAAGTGATGCAATGACAATGTGTGCCACAACCCCAGGTACCACTGGCCATCACCAGGTATCCCAGACATCACTGGATACCACCAGCTATCACCAGGTATCCCAGACATCACCGGGTACCACTGGCCATCACCAGGTACCCCCAACCATCACCAGATAACCAGACATCACTGGGTACCACCAGATATCCCGGACATCACCATGTACCACGGACCATCACCAGGTATCCCCAACCATCACCAGATAACCAGACATCACTGGGTACCACCAGCCATCACCAGGTACCCCAGCCATCACCGTGCCACCAGCACTGTTGGCATCACCAGGTCATGGCACAACTTGGCAGAAGCAGGTGAACTGTGGCAGCACCCTGGGGGAAGGACCCTCCATGGTCACGGCCCCACCAGGGTCTCGCTCTGCAGCCTCCAAACCTGCCTCAGATTTGGGTGCACAAGCCTGTCCCTGCCCTGGTACCAGTGGGGATCTGGCTCCCAGCCCTGGGGCCTTTTCCATGTTCCTGGTTCGCAGGGCTCAAGCTTCAGCAAAGGCTCATGCCGGCTGGATTTGGGCTGAAAAGGACCAATCCGTAACAGGTTGGACCCATTTCCCTCACTCCAGCCACAGTTTCATCTCAAGCCTTCTCCACCAGCTCCTCCAGAGCAGGATGGCCAGTTAAAAGGCCCCAAAACAGGCTTTTTTTACTCTGAAAACAGGAGCAAAACCAGCCCAACACCTCCCTCCTCCCAAACCGCCCCAGCATTTTGCTGCTTAGAGGAAAACAGCCCCTTATAACTCCAAAGTTTTATTTTATTTCACCCCCTCCCAGGCAGAAAACATCAAGTGCCACAAGTTTTTCCATGCCAAAACACACTCTTACCCACGCTGCCTCCAAGCCAAACTGCAGCAGAACCAACCCAAGGACGGACAACTTAAATACACTCACTTAACAACCAAAATACCAACCCACCCCTCACCAGCACCATGCCGAAAGGGGGGTCCTGTATAAATACAGTGCAATAATTACATATATTTTGCAATGGCACAATTAAAAGCCGTATCCAGCCCCATGTCTGGGGGCTCATGCGGCACCGCTACCCAAGCCCCTCTGCAGGTGATGCTCCAGCCACCAGTTAATAGCATCCTTTGTCCCAGTACACTCCAGCTTTGATACCCCCAGCACCAATAGCTCCAAGAGGCTAGAGGGAGCTGGTGCGGACTGGGGGAGAGGGGCCACAGCCCCCCAAGAAATATGGCTCCGTGTCCTGGCCAGGGATTTGCCGGAGCTGCTGATTTTGGAGGCTGCGGGTGCAGTGCCCACACATGAGCTTCATCCTCTACCATCCAAAGGTGACTTCAGCTTTGTTGCCTGATTATTTTTTTAAGGATATTCCCAGCCACACAAGGGGGAAATGCTGCTCAAAAAAAAATCTGTCATGACCCTGAAAAACCAGTCTAACTGGGGAGCAACTGGAATGGTCCCAAAACATGACAGTCCCCCAACATGGCCCATCCTGGGCAGGGGTTCCTTTCCCACCCAGGGGTGCTCCTAACCCAACCCATGCACTCAAAGGCACCCCCAGTTCACCAGCAGCCCCGGGGCAGCGGGGGAGCATTGGTGCTGGCACCCTGCGGTGTTATGGCCAGCGCTGGGACAGGAGCTGGCTGCATCCTTCCTACACCTTCCCAGAGTGCTCCCAGAGCCTAGCGAGGTGACAGAGCCCCCAGGTGACAACCAACCCAGGAGATGGAGAAGAAGCCACCCAGGGTAGCTGACATGAGCCCCCCCACCACCACCCTCAGAAAACACAGCACTCCCTGACCAACCCCACACTCTCCAGCCACCCCACAGAGACCCCACACACTCGGGACACAAGTGGCTGGAAGGGAAAAAGGAATAGGGAGGGGAGGGCTCAGTGCTTCAGCAGGTCCCCCAGGTCATATGCCTCGAAGAGGTCACTGACGCCTTCACCCTCCAGCCCCCAGAGATAGTCATCCTGTTCTAGGGGGGGTGAGAAGGTGATGAAGGGTCCCAAGTCCAGGTGGGAGGGGGTGCAGGGCAGCTGGTCCTCCGTCTGCTGCAGGAGGTGTGGGGGCGAGCCCAGAAGCCCAGCCTCCACCTCCAGCAGCGAGCTGGACCCCCCCGAGACAGCGAAAGGCAGAGGTGGGGGTGAGGAGGAGGAGGTTTCCGTGGCCCCCCAGCTCTGGGGGAAGACGTGGGGCGGCTGTGGGGCTGGCCCAGGGCTGTTTGGCAGGGAAGGGGGTACGGCATGGTCCCGTGGAGAGGTGGCAGCGGAGGGGGTGCCATGGTCCCTGGTGGGGCTCTCCTCCGCGATCTCCTCCGGGCAGAGGTAGACCTCAATGGGGCCATTGGTGCTCTTCAGGTGGAGCTGGAGGTTGTCCTAGGGGGAGCAGAGCAAGACTCAGTGGAGCACCCAGAAAGGCCCCACATCCCATCCTACCGCCCCCAACCCATTGGGGTCTAGGCAGGGCATTCCAACCCCTAAAGGACCAGGTCAGGGTCAAACAGCCCCGTGGAGATACCCCAAAACCATCCAGGGCCATGCTAGGCTGCACCCCTGGGACACCCCAGATGACCCCATCAGGGAAGGTGCAGATGCAGCAGCAGCACCCACACCCCAGCCCTGACCCTGCCACAAGCCGGGGAAACGGCCCCCGGCCCCACACACACCTCGCTGAAGTCTGGCACCTCCAGCTGTGTCTCGGGGGGAGCCTTCATGGCGATCACCGTCTGCTCCTTGAAGTTGCTGATGGTGTGGAGGTCCTGGTAGGTGACGTACGCCAGCGTGGACGGGGATAAGGTATAGGAAAAAGGGGGGCTGCAGAGGGGATGGCTCAACCCCCCAGTCCCAACAGCAGCCTCTGAACATCCCCCCCAGCCTGGGGGGTGCCAGCTGGAGGAGAAGGGGCTCAGAGGGGTCCCCAAGACCCTGTCCTCCCCCCTTGTCCCCCTCAGCAAGGATATCTCTGGTTGGCTTCGCTGTCAGCCAGCTGCCGGAGCTGCAGGGCACAGTCCTGCAGGAGCTGGTCCAGTGTCCTCTCCATCCTGGCCAGCTCAGCCAGCTCCCCCCGCAGCGCCTGCTGCTTCGCCGTCACAACCGTGTCCTCAAAGATCCCTGTCCCCCTGCCAGCAGAGATGGCACCTGAGGGACAGCACATCCTACATGCCCTTGAGCCACCTGTCCCCCACCCTGCCATGACCCCTTGTGCCCCTCCAGCACCCTAGCATCACTCACATCCACTGGATGTTGTTCTTGGACTTCTTGCGGATGAGCTGGATGCCTTCCAGCACATTGGTGATGTCGTAGATGCGACGTTTCTGGACTTCCAGCACCTCGGCCGCCCGGTTGAGATCCACGACGCCGTCGGACGACTCGCTCAGCAAACGGATGAATTTTTTGGTGAGCAGCCCCAGCGAGGTGTCGTAGCGAGTCTTCTCCCCAGGAGACTTGGGGGCTGCGGGGAAAACGAGAGAACCCCCCCATCCTCTCCTTAGCCTGGGTCATGAGGTGGAGGTGACATGGGGCTGGACACGCTGGGGACATTAAACACTGTACAATCCCTAACCTGGTGGAAAAATAACCCAGAAATAACCCCCTCGGGATGGGGGGGCGGGTCTGCCAGCGCAGAGTTGAATCAGCTCAAATAGCAAGGAGGGGCCGAGGAGCAGGTGCTGCTCCCACGGTGCCACTTCGAGTCGCTTTGGGTGGTGCTAGAGGGGACATTGCAGCAGCTCTAAGAGGGGAGAGAAACGGAGCTTGTGCCCCCCCCCCCGCCCCCCCCAGCTCCCCCCTGCCCCACCTCGCCCAGCACCACTTACTCCTGGGGCTGGGGACCTGCACCAGGGTCCTGCCCTTCCCCTTGGGCGTGCAAAGTTCGGGGCCCTCCAGGTCCAGCTTTCTCTTGGCCTGGGTTGGAGAGAAAACCCCATGTGAGGGCTGAGCCAGACACCCCCCTGAGTCCCCCAGACCCCCCACCCCGGGGCATCAGCCAAGTCCTGGGTGCCACAGCCCAGGGTGGGGGGATCTTGCAAGAGGTTCATCCGGTTGCAAAACCCCTTCTGGGAAGGGCTCCCACAGCACCCGGCAGGGCGAGGGGCCACCGGGAGAGCTGGGTGGGGAGGAGATGGGGGGTCCCTGCACCCCCCATGGCTTCCTGCCCGCTTCCGCCACAGCACCCCAGCCCACCCCAGCCGTGGGGAACCCACCGGGATTTCCCCTCACCCCCAGCTCCTGGCACAGCTCCACGGGGCTGAGCCCTGGGAACGTGGCCGGATCCTCACCCTCCCACCCTGCCAGCTGGCTCGTTGGGGTGCAGGGTTTCACCCCCCCCACACACCCCCAGCCACGGCTGGAGGCAGCCAAGGGCACCCAGCTGTCACCGGTGCACCTGGGACCAGCCGGGCTCAGCCCTCCCCGGGGACCAGTGGGTGCCCCAGACACGTGCACCCAGCTGGAGGGAAATGGGTGAGGTGGGGTGGGGGGTTGAGGAGGGGTGGGTGCCGGGTGCGGGGACACCTCCCTGCACATGCTGTCCTCTCAGCCGGGGCGGGGGGGGGGGCGGGGGGGGAACAGCTCCTTGAAATCACCCCCAAGCGACTCCCCCAAGCATCACTCGGGGAGAGAAAGACCCAGGGAAGGTGGGGGGCCTGGGGTGCAGCAGAGCCGGTGCAGAGCAGAGCTGGGGGATGTCACCAAACCTCCCCCCCCAATGCGTGCAAATCCCCCAGGATCCCCCCACATCCCCAGTTATGAGCAGGGGGACTTGCGGGGGGGACACTTTGGCTCAGCAGCAGAAAGCAATGCCCCCAGCCCCACTCCATAGCCCCCCAGTACCTGCTCCCAGGTCGGGCTGTCCCACAGGGTCCCCCCCAGCACGTCCCGCATGGCGCCCAGGTCCCCGTGCCGGCTCAGCGTGGCTCCAACAGCAGCTCCCTGGGGAGCACACCCCACTTTGCGGGGAAGGGTTGGGCACCTTGGCGGTGTTCCCACCCGAGGGGGCCGGTGGGAGAGGAGCCGGGGGCTGTTTTCCACCCCCCCAGGGAACCAGGTTGGTCCTGAGCTCCTGTGGGAATCTGTTCCCTCCCTCCCTTCCCCGAGCAGGTTTTCCCCAGCGAATGCGCCTCCATCCCCGTGCCCCCGGATCTGCCCCCGAGCTGCCGGCACCCCAACGGTTAACGCTGAGCGCATGGGAAACACCTGCCCTGGATCAGACCCCATGCATCTGCCAGCTCGATTTGGGACAAGGAGGGGGGGCATCATCCTGGCCCCCCTTCTGCTGGCACCCAAACCCTTGCTTCTCCGGATACCGATGGCCACAGCCGCCCATGTGTTCCCATCGCTGATGGGGATGGGGGTGTCAGCTGCACCCCATCTGCCCAAGCAATGGGGAAACTGAGGCACAGAAGCAACCCACAGCAGGTCCCGCTGTCCCCAGCCACCTCCGATCCCCCCCAAGGCTCTAAGGTGGTCTCCCCTTCCCATGTGCAGGAGGGGAGAATGGGGGACCCCCTGCTCCCCCATGGGCAGCTCAGGGAGGGGGGAGTTTGGTGGGCTCAGGCAGGGGCAGGACCCCGCAATGCTGGGACGCACCAGCGAGGGACAATGGACAAGAGTGTCCCAGCTGCCGCCCCCCCCACCCCCCCACCCCCGAGCCGGGCAGGATTAGGCACACGACAGCTGAGCGGGGCACAACAAGGGGCTCCCAGCACCCTGCCAGGGCTGGAGGGGTTGGGATGAACCAGAGCAGATGGGGGGGGGCAGGAACCAAACTCCAAGACTCCCCCAGGGCATGGCAGGACCCCCCCATGCCGCTTGCCAGCCCCCAGCCACTGCTTCCCAGGATGGGGGGACACACCAGCTACACCCCAATATGATACAGGGGGTGGGAAAAGAGGCTCGACCCTCCCCCGGGCAAGGGCAGGAGCCTGCTGGGGGGGTAAGGCAGCGGGGGGGGCAGGCCGGGACCCCTGCCAGCTCTGCCTACCAAGCAGCCCTCGGCCCAGCCCTGGCGCCAGGGGCTACACCCTGCGCCCAGCCCAAGCATCAGAGCAGCCCTCTCCCCTGGGGGGCCGCGGTGGGCTCCTCCTGCCAACGCTTCCTTTCAACAGCACCCGCTGCCTTCTCCGGGCTTGCCCGGGCCCTGCCCGGCCCTTCTGGCCCCCCCCAACCCGGTCCCCCTCTGCCAGCCCCACCGACACCCTGGGGCGTGGGAACGCAGCGCCCGGGGATGGGCACCCAGAGCTGGGAGGGTGGCACAGAGCACCCCAGGATCGTGCCCGGGGATGCTGCTCATGCCAAGGGGCTGCTGGATCAGGCCCCCCAGGTGCAGCTCCCACTGCCTTTGGTATGGCTGAGGGCTACTGGGGCACAGGGTGATGCAGAACCCCCAGATTTGGGTGGTCAGGGGGGCTTTCAGCCATACCGTGGGCAGGGCAGGGAGGCTGATGCCAGCCCTGGCCCTGGGATGGGGAGACCACCCTGTGCTGGGGAGGAAGGCAGCACCCCCCACCCTGGGTACCACTCCCCACTCCGAGATGCAGCCTGAGTCTCCATCCCCTCCAACAGCCCCATCCCAGCACAGCAGAGGGGAAAGGCCTGGCCAGAGACGTTTCCCACAGAGAAGAGCCGGAGGCTGTAAAAGCCAGAGCCAGAAAAAGCCCCTCTGAGGGCAACAGGACACCTTCCCACTCATCCCCCCAGCTCCTGGCACCCCAAAATTGCCCCCTCCTGCCCATGCAGAAAAACCCATGATGGGATCAAGGAGGGACAGGACCACCCTGGGTCACCCCAGAAGAATCCAGGGTGCTGCTGAGCGGTTTTCCGGTGTGGAAGGGTCCCAGCCCAGCACCCACAGCGGCTGCCACCCTGGGTGCTCTTTGCACAGGTGGCTTAGCCCTGCCAGCTCGCATCGAAATCACGGTGGACTCTGAACGCCCTTGTCCCTGTGTGAAGCAGGCAGGGAGAGCCAGGACCCCACGGTGGAGATATCGCTCTGCCCGGGGCTCCTTTGCAGCCCTGAGCCCCTATAGAGATCCCATGGTCCCTATAGAGGGCCCACATGGCTAGAAGCAGGGCAAATACTGAGGATGGGATTGACACAGGCTAAAACCGCTCCGAAATAGCATTTTTCATGGGGGAAAGTGCATTTACTTACCCCAGGACCCTCAAATCAGAGACTACAGATAATCTGAGATGGTTTTGGACCGTGAGAGACAACCCATCCCACTTTCTCATGGATGGACATGGGGGTGATGGGGTCCCTCCACCCGGACCAGGTGACCCCAGATAATTTATATGGCACAAATCCAGCAAGCAGGTGGGAGCGGCTGCAATCACCCAGCTTAGGAATTGGGAGGAAATGCTCATTATCTGATTGCCTCGGATCTGCACACAAAGGTTGTGCCAGTAAATGGGGTGTATGCTGGGGTAAGCCCCAGCTGCCAGGGCTGAGCGTGTCACACTGGGGTTGGAAATGGGATATCCAGCACAGGGAACGGGATCACGGCATCAGGAAATGGGATGGGGACAGAGGGGAATGCCACTTGCAAGCCACCAAGGGAGATGCAGGAGCACTTCATGTCCCCATGCTCCTGCAGACCCCTTTCAGAGGACAGCTGCAGGCCCAAGCACCCTGAGCATCTCCTGGCGTGGGCGATGATGATGATGATGGTGGTGATGCCAAAGAGGCTGTTAGCCCAAAGCCAGCTCTGCAGCGATGCGTGGGAACGGGACTGTGAGTTTGTGGGGTGTTTTTAGGGGAGGAGGCAGGGGCACGGGTGTCTCCTTCAACAGCAGCCCCTAGCAGCACAGGATGCAGCATCACAGGTGGCTCAGAGACAAAGAGGTTGGGGAGGAGACAGGTGGCCCCAGAGCCCCCCGGGATGAGACTCGCAACAGCCCCAGCCAGCCCCGCAGCAACAGCGCAAAGACACCCGCTCTCCCCCAGGCACAGCAATGTCCCCAGCTGGCACCGAGCATCAGGGACCAGGGAAAGGGGGAAGGGGGGGGAATAAATAAATAAATCAAGCCTTGAAAAAGCTAAATCGAAGTTAGCAGGGTCTGGGATCCCTCCCAGGACCCGGGGAGAACAGAGGCTCACAGTGAGGGCTGGACGCGTGCCCGGGCTGGGGCAGGCAGGAATTAAATGCCAGCTGCCAGCAGGGCTGGCCGGCCAGGGTCTTGATGGGGGCCCTCCAGCAGGAGGGACAGGCTGGGCAGTGCTGCCCACGCACCCCAACAGTGGGCATGGGGCCAGCACCCCATCTGGGCCACGGTTTCCCTGTTTAGGGACAGCAGGCACCCCAGGCTCGGTGACAGGGACACAGGAGGGCCAGCAGCTCCCTCCCTGTGCCAACCTGCACAACTGCCAGCATCAGGGTCCCTGCTACAAAGCCTTGGGGTGTCCCATGGAGGATGGGAATTGCTTCAAATTCACACTCCCCCCTCCCCCCCCCCCCAAAAAAAAAGAAAATATTGCAAGCTCTGCTGTAACCACAGGCAGGAACCAAGCTCGGGCAGTGGTGCTGAACCACCCCTGCCCCACGTCCCCCGACCTCCACGGGTGATGGGTCACCCCAGGGGTCACAGTCCCGAAGCGGGGTGAGCCAGCAGGGATGGTGCCCCCCGCCCCCCCCCCGGCGGCAGGAGTGCTGCCTGCACCCAGCCCTTGCTTCCCTAGGGTGGACAGAGGTTTGCAAAGGGCCTCAGCTCGGTGGCCGGGCTTCGAGGCACGATGCAAACTGTTTGCAAGCTGAAGAGAGGCAAAAAAGGCTGAGAAAAAAGGCTGAGAAAAAAGGCTGAGAAAAAAGGCTGAGAAAAAAGGCTGAGAAAAAAGGCTGAAACGCGGAAGCCAGGAGCCAGCTTTGGGCACGCAGGGGCGAAGGAAGTTGAGAAATGCATGAGCCATTTCATTGCGACTTTTGATTTCAAACCTTACCCTCTCCCACCCCAATGAGTCATTTGAGGGGGGGGGGGTGCTGACCCCAGTATAAGCTGCAAAATTTGGGAGGGTGCTGTACCTCCTGGGGTCAGCCATCCCTTGCTCGCCACCCTGCACAAAGTCCCCAGCCTCCCATCCCACCGAAGCGATGCCCAAGGAGGGGATGGGGCGCAGACACCTTACCGGCAGCCGTCCCGCTGAGGCTGAGCGGAGGGTCCTGAGCTGTGGGCCCTGGGGGGTGGCATAGAGACACCCCCCCTGGGGAGCGGGGACGCTGACAGCCGCCGGCTTGTAGAGCTGGGTGAAGCAACCGGCAGATAACAGAGGGCTGCCCAGGCTGGAAGCCCCCTGCTCAGAGGAGCCCATCACCGACATGACCTTCTTCGGGTGGGAGGGGGGGAGCAGGAGGGCGGCGCCCCCCCTCCCCGGGGCGGGGGACACTCCCCGGGGGAGCTGCAGCATTGCAAAGTCCTTTCCAAGAAGCCCGGGCCGGGGAAGGGGGCAGAAGCACCCCACGATTTTGCCTCAAGGAAGGGGTCACAATCTCAGCGGTGGCATTTTAGGGGGGGCGCGGGGGGGGGGTCCGCCGGGCGCTGGCACCGGCCGGTCTCCAAACACACCCCCCCCCCGAAATACCTGCAGAGAAGCAGGCGGCGGCAGCACCAAAACCGGGCGGAAAAAGCTTCTTTAGCCCCAAAAGACAGCCGCGGTGGGGCGGAGGGGGCCGGGGCAGCCCGGAGCGCAGCCCTGCCTCGGCCCGATGCCCCGCGCCCGGCTCCGCTCCCGCCCCGCGCCCGGCCCCGATCGCGCTTTTTTTTTTTTTTTTTTTTTTTTTTTTTTTCCTGTTTTTTTTTTTTTTTTTAAGCGCCAAACGCCTTGCCGCGAAATTCGGATTTCCCGCGGAAAACGCAGCGCACTGATTGGCTGCCGCAGCCCCGCCCCCTCGAGGCAACCGGCGGGGCCGCGCCGGGAGGGGCCTTAAAGCGGCCGCGCGGCGGCGGCGGCTGTATGCAAAGCAGGGGGGCGTGGCCTCTTTGGCACCACCTCCGGAGGGGGTGCCTGGGGCAGGGATGGGGACCATTGGGGTTGATGACTAGGGTTGATTTTTTAATTATTATTTATTTATTTATTTATTAAAGGCACCTCCTCCCCACCGAGTCTGGTGGGTTCCAGGCTCAGGGCTGTGACTTCCCCATCCCCATCACCCCCTAGCCCCATTGGCCCCCATCTCCATTGCCCCTCCCTCCCCATTATCCCCCATCCCCATCAACCCTCACTGGCCCCCCATCCCCATCACTCCCCACACCCCTCTCCCCTGACCACCATGGCCCCCATCCCCATCACACCCCCATCTCCATCCCCAGCTGCAGCCACCCAGGGTTGGAGGGGGGTTGCATCTATTTGGGAGAAAAATGTGTTCAGGTGCTCCAGCCAGAGGCTGCCTGGCAGCATCCCACCCCCCACAGGCAGGGAGCAGGCAGGGGTCTGCGCTGCCTGGGGGGGCCAGACCTCGGCAGGACTCCCTGGTTCACTCACAGCAGTTCACCTGATCCATCACCCACCAGTCCCAGCCATCGGCCACCCACCACGTGTCCCTGGGGTACACCAGCTCCTTCTGGCAAAGAGGGAGGAGAAAGAGGGGGTGAAGGGCCCCCAGTTTTGCCAGGGGGATACTTCAGGGTGCAGTGGTGGCAGAAAGCACCGAGACAATGGCAAATCCCTGAGTAAGGGCAACTCTGAGACTTACTGGAACCAGTAAAAGGCCACCACAGCCTGAGCCAGTTTCATCCTGCTGAGGCCACTGAGCCACAGCTGTTGGCTCCTCTCCATCACCTGGGTGCCCTCCATCGCCTGGTTCCTCTCCATCACCTGGGTGCCCTCCATCACCTGGGTGCCCTCCATCGCCTAGTTCCTCTCCTTCACCTGGTTCCTCTCCATCTCATGGTTCCCCTCCAACACATGGTTGCCCCCCATCCATTCTTTCCTCTCCATCCTTCTCCTCTTCAGCATAAGGCAACTTCATGATCCAGGACAGACATTTGCCTCCCACCATGCAAGGGCTTTGAGGCAGAACAAAAAGCCTGGCAGCAGTAAAGCCACCATGCGGCTGGGCAGCATCTCTTTCTGCCAGGAGCGCGGCTGAGCTTGGCAGCTCAACCCACCCAGACCTTCATCTCCCCCCCTACGGGGAGAAGGCAACTGCTGTCTCCATTTCAGCACACAAAGACAACGCCATGCCTGGCAGGGTGGATAAATCGGTGTCGCTTGGCTGCCTTGGGCTGGCTTCGGCTGGGTGACCCTTGGGACAGGGACACTGGGGTATGCAGAGGACCTGGGTTCTGGGGGCTCGGGCTGGCAGGTTGCGCCCGTAACTCCTCCAGTTTGGGTGAAGTGGAGGTGATGTCCCCACGCACCATCACTGTGGGGTAAGGGCTGTCCAAGAAGGTGGTGTAGAAAAGCTTCTGCTGAACCAGCTTGTGCTCCTGCGCCACATTGAACTCGATAGCCCTCACCTCCTTGACTACGATGAGAGCCAAGGCAGGACTTAGGAGCATCCTTCCCCCCCAGTACCTGATACCGGCTCTACAAGCCTTCTCCAGGCTTTCCATCCATCACTTTCCACCAGCAAATTGTTCTCCTGTGCCAGAAGCCACAGGCTGGTACCTCCCTGTGACACCAATGCCTCCAGATGGGTGATAGCCACCACCTTCCGCCCCACACACCCCAAAAGGGACAGCTCTTTCCAGAAAGGTTTTGCCTTGGCTGAGTACAAACAGGTGCTCCCACCACCCACCCTACAAGCAAGCCAGCAAAGAGGAAGGAGGTCTGCAGCAGGTCTCACGGGTTGAGCTCCTCACAGCTCGGTTTGTACTCTCTGATGTTCTCGCTGCCTTCCAAGAGGTGTCAGACTTCACGCAGGATCCCTCACCCAGCTTGCCCAGCCTGCTGGAGGTGAACAGGTCCTGGGAGATGTACACGGAGACCCCGTCCCCCATCACCTTTGGGTCCGTGTTGGTTTCTCTGCCATCCAGCTGAAAGAGTTAATGTGGTTTTGTCCTCCACCAGCTGCATGCAAGGACCGACCCTTGTCATCAAACAAGCCAAGCCCAGAATCCAGCTCTACTGAGATGGAAATCCTGACCTCTAAATGCTGATGGTGGGTGCAAAGTGCAGATCCCTGCTACAAGGAGCTTCAGACTGCTGGAAAATCTCCACTTCCAGCTTCCTCCCCACTTCTCAATGCTTTTTTTTTTTTTGTCAGAAACACCCATTTTATCAGGTCTCCTGGCTTTTGGCTGGAGGGGAAGAACCATGCAGCTCTTCCCCACCCAGGCCATCTCTACAGGGGACCACCAAACCATGGCCCTTTCAAGGTGGGTTTGACAGATTCCACTCATCCTTGCCCACAGAGCCCACCAGTCCTGGGTGCCTGGTCCCGGCTCTCCTCCTAGCTGGGCTCCAGCTCCCTCTGCTTCTCTTTGTTGTGGGTGAACAGGGATTCCCACAGGCTGGATGCCACCACGGCCACCAGCAGGTTGGCACAGATGAAGGTTTCACTCATAATGAAGATGACGAAGTAAATGGCCACCATCATCTGCAATTCTTCCCTGTTGGGGACAGGGACCATCTGGTTGACGGTTGGTGGTGGCCACCTCCCCAGCACCAAGGCCCAGGGGAACCTCTCAGCATCCATGGGAAAGGAGCCCCGCCATGGTGCCCCACGTCCCTTCTGGGGTGGGGGGGACACAGCCCAGCCCTGGCCACCCCCAGGACCCCGCCCCGCAGTGGGCTCACACCTTGGTGCGTGCTCACTGGAAGGACTCATAGATATCCAGCCAGCCATCCAGCGCGATGCCAGTGAAGAGCGAGTACATGGCCTTCCCCTGGTCACCAAAATGGACCAGGACAGACTTGCCAAAGAGGATGATGCCCAGCACCAAGAGGATCTGCATGGAGACAGTGATGGGGGTCCGGCACCTTCCCCCCAGTGGGAAGGATGCTCAGCATCCTCCAGCCCCCAGCACTGAGGCTCCCTGGCACAAGCAGGGTCTGGCCAAGCTCCTTAGCCTTAGTGCTGGGAGCTCAAACCCCTCCTCCAGTATCCTGAATCCTGCTGGGAAGGTGGGATGGGCCAGCGTGGTGGGAAAAGACCATCCTGCTGCTCCTCTGTGCCTGCTGTCCCCATGGTCTCCACAGTCACCGAGGTGCTGTGGCCAGCACTGGACCTTGTTGTCCAAGACGTTTGCTCAAGCTGATGCTCCCAGCCCAGGCAGGCGTTTCCCAGCCACTTACCAGCATAGAATCACGTAATGGTTTGGGTTCAAGAGACCTGAAAGATTATGTAGTTCCAACCCCCCGTGGAGATGGAGAGGATGAACATGTTGTTGCAGAGATCGGGGATGTCGTTGACCAGCTTGCAGACCTGCGGCAGCCCCATCACCCTGGGGCAAGGCGATAGGTCCCATCACTGCACTGACCATGGCAGGGGAAGGGGCCAGGAGAGCTGGGTCCCCTCCTGGCCTCTCCCCTGGGGGTCTGGGGCATGAGGGTGAAGAGCAAGCGATGGAGTTGCCTTTCCCCGACCCAGCACTTGGGATGGGGGCACCACACCTGGACCACAGCATCTCTGCTCAGAGCAGCACGGGGGCACCAGAGGCTCTGGGGTGCAGCACCCCCCGCTCTCGGTCACCTCAGGATCTCCAAAATCCTGGGGACACTCAGCATGGGGATCACCCTGAGGCAGACCAGCAGGAGGCTGAAGATGTTCCAGCTGAGGCTGCACTTGTGGACCTCCAATGTCCCTTTCGTAGGGCCCTTCCCCTAATGCTCCTCCCCCGGGGCCATGCACAGGGCGGAGGGGGCTGTCGGGGGTGCATGTGCCCCATGGCTCTGCCCGGGGGGGGCACAACTGCCCTGGTAGCAGGTGATGGGCCACTAGCTGAGCACAGGTGGCCAGCAGCCACAGCAGCCCCGAGGCCAAGCATCCCTGCGCTTGGGGTGGGGGTGCCGGTCCTTGCCGGGGGGGCACGGGGGGGTGCCGGTCCTTTGCGGGGGGCAGCGGCGGGGCCGGTGGCGAGCCGGGCTCTTCCTCCTTTCCCCTGGAGACGGCAGCAGCGAGCTGCGGCTGCGGGGCCCGCCCCGCCCCGGTCCCCACCCCCACCCCCCGGCATCCCCGCCCGCCGCAGCCGGAGTCGGTGAGGGACCGTGGGATGGAGAGATGCAGGGGTGGATGGAGGGAAGTGGAGGGACACTAGAGCACAAGGACAGAGGGGTGAAGGAGGGATGCAGGGACAGAGAGGTGGAGGGACGCAAGGATGGAGGAGTAATGGAGGGACTCAGGGACACAGACAGAGGGATACAGGGACACAGATGGAGGGATGGAGTGATGGAGGGACTTAGGGACTGAAGGATCTGGGGAACGAGGGATGCAGGGTGGGAGACAGGGGGACACAGAAATGGAGGGATGAGGGACTCCGTGATGGAGGACTGCAGGGACACAGGGACAGAGAGATGCTGAAGGTCTCCATCCTGGGTCACCACAGCTCCCACCTTCCAGTACAGCCAGAAACCCCTGAAGCAGTTGAGCAGCACCTTGGTGACCAGCACAATGTTGTCTGTGATATAGCTCAGCCAAAACTGGAACTGGAGGGAAAAGAGGAGGCAAGAGCATTGCTGGGCCCTGGGGTGGGACTGAGGGGTATGTGGCAATGGCCTACTGGGAAACCAGCTGAGGTTCTCCCATCAGACCCATGTTGGGTATAAAATACAAAACTTGTGGATTCTCCAGTGGCTAGTATGGACAAATTCACTACCCAGGTATGAGCATGGTGACCCTCTCCCCATGCACGAAGCGCTCATCTCTCTGCCATCAAACAGAACTGTGGGGTTTCATGGACCCATCCCGCAGGCAGTGAAAGTCCCGAGGAAAAGGCAAGGGAGCGGGAAGGGGCAGCAGCAAGGTGGTGGTGGGCACAGCTGGCAGGGCAGTGTCGTTGGAGGTCTGGTGGACAGGGTGAACTTGACAGGCTGGCTGAGCAAGCAGCCCATCCATTCCTGGTGGTCCCAGGAGTCCTGGAGGGGGAGGCAGGGTGGGGAGCGCAGGGGGTGTCCCTGCTGTCCCGGTGGGCTGCAGGTCCAGCACCCATCGCCCGCCCCACCTTTCCTCACTGCACACAACTCTGAAGTCGATGAGCAGCCCCTGTGGCTTCAGCACCTCTGTGTGGCCAGGAAAAGGTGAAGGGACAAGGGACACGTCCCAGTGCTCCCAGAGCCAGGCTGGGCCAGTATCAACATGGGCCTTTCCCAGGTATCCCAACAGCACCCTTCCTCTGTCCCAGTTTGCTTTCTAGTGCTGCAGCCACTTCCCTCTCTACAGATGGGAAACTGAGGCACAGAAGGAGCTCAGAGACCCAAAGACCCCAATTTTTCATGGACAGAGGACCAGTTTCCTCTGCTGATCCAGCCCCATGACCACAGTGACCTTCCCTGCATTGCAGCCATCCCCCAAATGCTCCCGCATCACCCACCCCATCCTCACCCACAGCTGGTGCTGAGCCTCACCACGGCTCAGTTTGCAGGATGAGCCCTCCCGGCCTGGCAATTAGACCTGAGAGGGGTGGAGGGTGCCAGGGGAAAGTTGGGGGCCTTTGGGAGGGTGTGGAGGAGACTGGGGTTTTGTTCACCCCTTTCCCACACTGGAAATCCTGAGCGTGCCTCAGTTTCCCCACGCAGCACTGGCGTGGGAACTGGAGCAGGGCGAGGCATGAGCAGGGTGTCAAGGGTGCTGGGCACGCCCTGTGCTGGGCAGGATGGGGCCAATGAGCTGCGTGGGGCCAGTTCGGGTGCCAACCCCAGCAGAGCCCAAGATACACCCACAGCCATGACTCATCCCTAACCACAGAGCCAGGTCAGGCTCTGGCCCTTTGGCACCATCACTGGGGCCGGGAGGAGCTGGAAGGGCCACAGGGTCCCCCCCGGAGAGGGCAGCTTCCAGGGCTGGCAGCAAACCCACAGTGCCTGGGGTGTGGGGCCAGGGTGCTGGGGGGGCTGCGTGTTTGGATTTGGGATGCTGTGCGTGTGCATGCATGTGGATGCATGTCCCTGTTGGCTGGGTCAGGGTGTGTGTGCATGTGCATGCATGTGCGTGCATGCATGTAGGTGTGTGTCCCTGTTTGCTGGGTCAGGGGGTGTGTGCATGTACACGCATGTGTGTGCATGCATGTGCATGTGTGTGCCCCTGTTGAGGGGGTGCATGTGTGTGTTGCAGCCCCCTTGCAGCCCATGTGCATTAGCGCACATACGCATGTGCGCACACGTGTCTTGGAGCAGCACATGTGCAGCTGGTGCCTTGTAGTGGGTGTGCATGCATGTGTGTCTGCCAGAGCGTGCATGTGTACACACGTGCATATCCTCATTGGGGTATGTATGTGTGCATAAGCATGTAAGCGCATGCATGCGTGTGTAAATGCATGTGTCAGCGTGCATAGGCATGTGTGTAAGTGCACACAGGCAGGTATGCGCACAGAAGCCCATGCATGCACACATGCTAAGCGCATGCCCGTGCCGCAACCCGCCAGCACAGCCGCGTGCACCGAGCCCACGCGTGAGCGCGCCCAGCCGTGCACGCCTGCCCAAGGCCACGCGTGTGCGCGTGCATCCGTCCCGGCGAGGCGGCGGCTGGCGGGGAGCCGGGGCGCGGGGCGGGGGGGCCCGGGCCTTGGCCGGGGCAGCAGCGGGAGGAGGAGGAGGGAAGTGCGGCTCAGACAGTGCGGCGCCAGCAAACACCTGCAAACAGCTCCGGGCACACAATGGCAAATACAGGTGGGGAACCGCGGCCTCTGTCAGCGCCGCGATTGCATCAGACTCTGGCTCCTGCCAAGAGGCGAGCGAGCCGGCCTGGCCGGCCACCGGCACAGCGGCTGGGGGACGCCTGGCCTTCACCCCCCCGCGTTATTTTTTGCTCTCCTCATCCTCTTTCTTGCACCCGTGCGGTGTAGCTGGGAAGAGAAAGACAAAGCCTGCTTTGCTGGGCGGTGCGGCCGGGGGCATTTCTTGCGCTACATCTGCCCCACGAGGTAAATCACAGCCCCGGCAGGGCAACAGCAGCTACTTTTAGTTGTGTTTTTTTCCCTTTTTCTTCATTTTTTTCTTCTTTTTTTTTTTTTTTTTTTTTTTCCAAATCAGGATTTCCAAGGAAAGCATCAGTGTCATGCCACAGCTCAGGCTGGGAAGCTGGGGTGGGGATCCAGGCAAGGTTTGTGCCCCCCACCCCCCCCCCGGCTATCCCCGGAGCCTGGGAACAGCAGGGCGGCTGTTCCAGGCAAGGCGCCGGGATCCGTCTGCCACGGGGGAGGAGGAGATGGCCCTGGGAGGCTTCCTGGGAGCCAGCGCCAAACCCTCACCCTGCCAAACCCCAGGGCCCCTGGGGACCTGCAGCCCCCAGCCCCAGCTGAGGGAATCCCTTGCCCTGACCTCCCCTGGCAAGGGGATGGGGTCCCCCTCTGCCTCCCCGATGCTGTTTCCATGCAAAATGCTCCAGCAGGACTGGTTTCTCCCACCCCACTAGTGCCTGTCCTCACTTCTCCCAGTAATCCCAGCCCCAAATTAGACTCATTAACTGCTCCCATGGGTCCAGGATCTCCACTGCCATCACCCCAGCTGAGGAACCCGTGGCAAGCTGGGGTGTTCACACTGCAAGGAGCCCCATTTTGCAGCTACGGAGACCCATCCCTGTCCCTTGGCTCATTCCCAGGGTGCTTTTCCCACCATTCCAACTAAACCCCTTTGGCACACGACACGGGTGAGCATGGGGACACTCACCCCTAAGCTACCCCTCAGCTTTTCTTCCCAAACTAAAAACCAGTGGAGACAGAAAAAAACTGTTTTTATCCATTACTGCAACATCAGCTCGGTTCCCAGCAGCAGTGGCTTCCGATGGGCACCCTCACCTGCCTCCCACTGCACCAGGACAGCCCCGTGTCACCCCATCCACGGGTGCCACAGGGTAACCTTCCCTTGGGAAGCCTGGGGACATCAAGCTGGGAGGAGAGTGGGATGTTCCCAGGGGTTCGTGATCCCGTTGGACTGGCTGTTGCTTTCTGGCTGCCCTGTGTACTGCTTCTCCCTGTGGAAATGCCCACAGACAAAGGGTGCTTTGTGGGTGCCAGCTGCACCCCGAGCTCACCTTGGCTGCTGCGGGGTTTGCAGGCTGAAGCCAGTGCACATCGGGGAATGTCTGCATCACCCTGTGCCCCAAGACCCCTCTTCCCACTTTCCTCCTCCTCCTCCCACCCCTGACCCAGCTTACCTGGATACTGCAGTACCCCAGGGGTGCCCTGATGCCACCGGGCAAGCACCTACACCATGCCTGGTCGAGCCCATGGCAGGAAGGCTGGAGCCCGACACAAGGCATGAAGAAGATGGTGCTACAGATGGAGGGGTTTTAACTTAGCCCCCAGCAGAGGAGCCAGGCCTGACCCTGATGGCAAGCAGGCCAGCACCTTCCCCAGGGAGCAGGATCTGGCCCAGCTGCACTGCAGCCATGGGGCTCCACAGCTGAGCCGGCCGGCCGCATCTGCTCCTGGGCCAAAGGGAAACCGCAGCATTAATCCAAGGGGAGGGAAAGGCATTTCTGCTCCCAACACGCCTTCCCCGAAGTGCTGCCACCCCCCCCATAGCCCCGGGGGGGTCCAGGCCAGGCAGGGGCGTGCAGTTCGGATGGCACCTGGGGAACTGCAAGGCTCAAAGCAGCCCTAATTAGAGCCATGGCAGCTGCAGCCCAGAACTCCCCCTTCCCGTGTGGGGGGAAAGCATCACCCCCCTTCCAGCCCGAAAGCAGCTCTTACCCAGCCTCAGGGTACTGGGCAGCCCCTTTTTGCAAGGCATAGAGTGGAAACCCTTGGAAAAAAAGCATCCTTTCCCCCCCTCCCCAAGGTGCCAGCTACACCTCCAGATGGTCCCCGGGGCTCAGCAGCGTCTTCACTCCTTCCATATCAGATAAGCGGGGCAGCACCCAAAATAACAGGCAGACACCTCGGCCGGGAGACAGCAGCCTAGGGTTAATTCCTCCCATACCTGAGCTGACATTTCAAAGCTATTAAACAACTAATGAGATTCCTACCATAACCCTAGAAGTTACAGTAAGAGAAAGGGGTTTGGGGGCTCCCACCCCCAGGGTGCTGCTCTCCCACCCATGGGGTGCACCCTGGTTACCTCTGCCCCCAGAGATGGGGAAAAACATTCTGAACGACCTGTTTTTATTACGTAAAAATGTAACTTTTATAAAAAGTTTATAAAGCAAGTACAAGGCATGTTCGCAGAAAATCACCTTCCTGCACAAAAGGTACAAAACGTTATACTCTAGTATAGAGCTCCACAATACATGAGGCCGCAGCCCCAGAGAGTTTGGTTCATACGCGAGGATGTGCCCCCCCTCCCCAAAACCCCCTGAATTCCACCCCCACCCCCCCCAAAACCTTCAAAAAAAAAAAAAGGACTCGCTGCTATAATCCAAAAATATACAGACAACCGCCTCTTCACCAGTCTATCATTAAAAGTATCTCGTTGAGGTTCGGGTCCAAAGTCTTGCCAAGTCGGGATGCTGCGCTCCGGGGGGCTGCTGGCGGCGGAGGGATGGTGGGGGTCGGGACCAGCCGCCCCCCGCCGGCGGGGCCCGGGCCCGGGGGAGGCGATGCCGGGGGCGGTAGGTCGCAGACAGCCCGGCGCCACGGAGGAAGCTGCTATTTACCTCCGGCTGATAACGAACCAGGAACCGACACTCGCTGCCTGTTTGCTAATTGGCACCGGGAGAAGAGAGAAGAAAGGCGGGGGAGAAGGGGGGAAGGAGAAAAAAGTTATAAATATTAAGTGTTGTGGTAACTCTGGGTTTGGTGGTCGGGAGGCGGGGGACCGCCATGCATCGGGGCGGGTATCGGTCCCCTGAGGATGATGCTGGGGGGGAATCGGGGGGGACACACACTCACCTGATGGAGCAGCCGTTAGTGACACAAACTTCTCTCGTCTTTGGAGCAGAGTTCAGACGCCAGCTCGGCCGCCTGCGGAAAGCAGGGACAGCGCTGAGGACCACCCCCTTGCCACGACACCCACCCCCACCACCCCCGGCATCCGGGGCCGCGCATCACCCCCAGCCCACCATACCCTCCTCACCCCACCATACACCACCACCACCCCCCCCTCCAACGCAGCGCAACTCTTACCTTAAGGGACAGCAGGGTGGCCTCGGAGGAGGGGTCGCGGCCCTTGGCCCCCTCCTCCAGCACGATCTGGAGGTCGAAGATGTAATCGATAACATGCTGCAGGATCTCCACTTGGCTCACCTTGGTGCCTTGCGGGATGCCCGGCACCAGCTCCCGCAATTTAGAGTAACAATCGTTCATATCGTAGAGCAAGTTCATGGGCTCCTCCAAGGCCGGGCTCTTGTTGTTGCTGCCGCGGGCGATGGCCAGGCTCTGCTCCGAGAGGCAGCACACGGCCTCGTAGCAGCTCCGCACCGACCGCACCGGGCTGATGGCTTTCATGGTGGGGGGCCGGGGGTCACAGCTCGGCTGGGGGATGCAGGAGGGGAGGGGAAAGGGGGGGATGCCTGGGCGCGTCGGTGCGTGTCGCGACGGCTGGGACCTCCGAGCACCTCGACCACCAAAGCTTGGACCAGCGACCCCCACCTCGGCAACCCCGCACTCACAAACCCTCGGGCTCCGCCGGTACACTGGGAAAACGGGAGCCCCGCGCCGCCTTTTATATAGGCAGCCGGCGGGGCCCCGCCCCATGCATGCAGATAAGCCTTGGATCCCGCCCTCTTTATGTAAATGAAGTGCTAAGCCCCACCCTTGCATCTAAATGAGGCCAGCCTCACCACCCCCCCCTACCCCCCCCCCATTGACCCCCGGTGGCCCCACGGCGGGGGGGGGGGGGGGACACGGCCACGCAGGTCGCCCCCGCAGCCAGCCCCCCACCCCCACCCCTTGGGGGATCCCCCTAAACCCCTTGGACACCCCAACCCCCCAAACTGCCCCCAGCCCCCGCACTGAATCCCCCCTATTTTCAGGCAGGACACGGGGGGGGGGGGGTTTCCCCGGCCCCCCGTGTTTTTACCGGGCGCTCTCCTAAGGAAATTAGTGCCGCCCTGTTCCTCAATCCGCTTCTCATCTGACCCCCAGACTTTCTGGCGTCAGGAATTATCTTGTGACCAGCAGAAAAAAATTAATTGCGGTAAAACTGAGGTTACGATGGAGAAACCAGATTTAGGTCAGCGCCTGCGAGGGGCCGGCCTGCAGGCTGGGGGGGCGGGGGGGGGGGGGGAGATTTATAGGCGAGGGGGTTTGTTTCAGTCGGAGTGATGAGGAGGGGGAAAGGCAGCCCCCCCCCCCCATCGCTGCCGCTCGGTGCCCACGCGTGTCGCCGCGGCGGGTGGCGGTGCCACATGGAGGGGCGCGGGGGGGCCGCAGGGCCCAGGTTGGGAATCGTTAAGCCAAGGGGAGACACACACACCCCACCCCCATTGGTTTCACAGGTTTTGGTCGGGGGGGGGGGGGGGAGCGCAGGAGAGGGGGGGGCACAGCCGAGAGGGTGGGGGGCACTGCGGCAGCCCCGGGGGGTCCCGATGCAGGGGGGTGCGGGGGGGGCCAGGGCACTGGCCGGAGTCCCGCCGTCCCCCCCGACAGCCACCAACCACGGACGGTGCCGCTGGGGTCCGACCCCCCGCAGCTCACCGGGTCTGGGGCCGCAGGCCGGGACAGTCGCCACCCCCCCCCCCCGGCCAGGGAGCCGCTCGGTGGCCCCCAGCCCCCCCCCGGGCAGCATGGCGCTGTCCGAGGGGCTGCGGTATTTTTTGTGACCCGCCCCGAATTTCCTGGGAAATCGCCTCCGTGTGAAGGGTGGCAGCTTGGGGGGAGCCGTAATTACCCTCATTAACCTGCTCTGGGGCAAGCGGCAGCAACCGCGACCCCCCTAAAAAACGGGGGGGGGGGGGGGGGGGGGGGGGGGGGGGGAGTAATATTCCTTTCTATTTAAAAAATGTAAAGTTTCAAGTTAAATAAAAATTAAATAAAAATGTGGTATGTAAAAATTAGAAAGTCTAGAAATCATAAATAAAACATTTAACAATTAAAACCCGAAGAGTTAACAAACAAAAATAAGGTTTGAAAATAAAAAATTAAACGTTAAAAAGTGAAAAGTTACAACTACAAAATGAAAAGTTAAAGAATGGAAAGTTAAAAAATAAAAGTAAAAAAGGAAAAGTGAAAAAATTCAAAAGTCACAAGTTAAAAACGTGAAAATAAGAGGTTAAAAACTTTAAAAATCAAACGTGAAAAGTTAGAAAATTAATAAGGTGAAAAGCTAAAAAATTAATAAGTCAAAAGTTAAAAACTTAAGAAATGAAAAAAAGTTAAAAACTAAAAATAAAAGGTGAAGGTTAAAATATTAATACGTTCAAAACTTAAAGTTAAAAATTAATAAGTAAAAAATGAAAAGTTAAAAACCTGAAAATAGGAAGTCAACAGTTAAAAGAATTAAAAAGTTAAAAAACGTTAAAAATGAAAAGTGAAAAATACAAAAAAATGACAAGTCAAAAAAAATTAAAAACGCAAAGCTAAAAAGGAAAAAAGGGGGGGGGGGGGGAAGAAGCCCCGAGAAACACAACCCAGCTCCGAGCTGCGCAGCCGGCCCGAGCGCTCCCCCCGGCCCGGGGACCCCCCGCCCGCCCCGACCCCGCTAATTCCCATGGCCGCCCCCCCCCGTTTCCCAGGGCGGGGGGGCCGCCGGGGGCAGCTTTTGTTTGCAGGGGGGTTTTGTTGGCGGCGGTTCCCACAGGCGCTGCCTGGGCGGCGGGACCCGCTGCCTTTGCCCAGCTGTGGCGCGGGCCCTCCAGCTGTGTTGATCTAACTCCCGGCCCCAGACAGCCTGGCGCCAGCCCTGCGCGCGTCATGCATGCACGGCGCGGCGTGGCCAAGGCAACCCCCCCCCACCTCCGGGGGGGCCGCGCTGATGTGGGGGACCCCGGGGGTGCCGGCAAGGTGGGAGCACGAGATGCCACCCCCCCCACCCCCCCACCGCGCGCCCCCCCGCCCCGCCGGCATCCCCCCCCCTCCCCCCCCCCCCCCCGCTGCTGGGTGGCCGCCCCCGGTGCCCCCATGCTTTTGGGGTGCCAGCGCTGGGTTTGGGGGGGTCCCCACGCTGCGGCTGGGGGGGGTGCGGGTTTGTTGGCGCGGAGGAGGGAAGAGGGGGGGCGGGGGGGTGGGGGAGCGAGCGAGATGATTTCATGGTGAAAAGGGCCCACACTGGGTGTTCTATTAAAAAATGAAAAGAGGAGGAGCGGGAGCTGGGGGCTGCCCGGCTCGGCGAGCCCCCCCAAACCATGCAAAGCCTCCGCGGGGGGGCTGTGACCGTGCCCCCCACTTCCAGCTCAGCCATCGCTTCCCACAACCTTTCCCGGGAATGGATGGTTAATCCCAAGCGATTTTCCCGCACTGCAAATACCTGCGGGGGTCCCCGAGCTCGGGGGGGTCCACAAGCAGCTGCCCCCCACCCCCACCCCCAAATCCACCCCTCGGGCTTAGGTTTGGGTTGATATATTTATTTCTTTTTTCCTTAAATAAGTCAGTACAGGTGGCAGGATGTGAAGGACATAAAGCAGCGTGGAAGGGGCCGGATTCAGCAGGCTGCCGCGGGGCAGGGAGGGTGAGCGTGGGGGTCCCGGTGTTCCCAGGGGGGACACGCCAGTGTTTTTTTGGGGAATTTCTCGCGTTTTGGAAGCAGGAGGCTGCCTGGGAGCACTGGCTGCAGGGAAGGGAGCGGGAGGAACGGAGACGTGGCAGAGCGCCCAAGGCAGCTACAAAGGAAGGGCTCTTCCCCAGGGGTCATCTGGATTTGCTTTTGGGATAGGGCTGGGGTATAAATCCCATCTCCCTGGGATCTTCGGAGACCCTCTGGATCCTTCGGGAGCGAGGGAAGCTGGGGGACACGGCAGGCCACGCTTCAGCTCAGCACAACGTGGGAGCGAGAGCTCAGAGCGAGCGTTTTAATTCATCGATTTTTGGAGACCCTCAAGCCAACTGCCCAGCCCGGGCACCCGCATGGCACAGCACGGCACGGCACTGACCCAAGGGAGCTTTGGTGCTGGAGAAGGAATCCGGATGGATGCTCAAGGGGAAAAAGGGTTTCTGGCTTCTTAAACTGGCTCTGAAATCTCCTTCCCACCTCGTCCCCCGGGACACCCGGGCTGCCACCCCCGTGCCGTGCCAGGCTGTGCCGCGCGGTGAGCTTTGGTCACTGCACTCCTTCCCGGGTGCCGGCTGTCCCTGCGCCCCAATCCCTGCCAGGGCCGGGTGCCCCGGGTGGGCAGCGGGGCTGGGATGGGCAGGGACAGGCAGCCCGGCTCCGGCTGTTGGTGACACAAGGGACATGCCAAAGGCCCTGGCGCGGTTCGGCAAACCCAGCCTCCCTTGGGGTCCCTGTGGCCGCGGTGACAGCCCCATCCTGGGCTACCACATCCCAGATTTGGGGGTGTTTGGGGATAAATGGGGATTATAAATGGGAATGGGCAGATTGGATGGATGCACGCCTGCCACACGAGGCTGACGGCATGGGACAGAGCCCGGCCCCGGCCGCCTGCTGTGCCTCAGTTTACCCTGTCACCCACGGCAGGGACCTGCCGCAAGAGCCAGATGGTGCCAGAGGCTCCGGGCCAGGCCTTGCGCTGTGCTGGATGTGCAGGGAAATGGGGGGGGATGAGGGGGGACCAAGGAGGGGCACTGCTGGGAGTGGGCACCCAAGGAGGGGCAGCCAGCCCCCACCCTGGGCTGGGTAACTAGGAGACCGGATCTGGCCTTGGGGAATGCGCAGCTGTTTGTGCAGGGGATTAACCCCAGGGACCCCCCTCGTCCCCTGTGCCTGAGGCAGGGGCTGAGCAGCCCACCCCGCAGCCAGGCAGGGGGAGCTCAGCCCAACTGAGCCTGCACCCGAAGAGCACTGCCTGCTGGTGGTCATTAGGGGCCAGAGTGAACACAGGGAGGCATTACCTTGCTCCAGAGCACCCAGGGGAGGGAGAGGAGCACACGCATCCCTCTGGAGGGGGCCCGTGACCCCAGCCTTGGCCAGCTGCCCAGCCACCGTCTGTGCCTCAGTTTCCCCAGACTCCGTCCCTGCCAAAGCCCAGCCAGGAGCAGGGCCGTGGCTCCATCTCTGTCACCCGCAGCACCGGCAGGGCCAGGGGGATCTGTGGCTTCCCACCGGGAAGCAGAGCCACTTGTCCAGGGCAATCCCTGGGCACCCCCAGCCCCCCAGAGGGGAGAGGCCGGGAGACTGTGAGTATCCCCGGGTGGTACCCGGCCGCAGGGGGGTGGCGTGCAGCGAGGCCGGGGGTCCCGCAGGCCTGGGGGGCGGCAGGCGGGCGGCAGCGCTGTTCCCAGCGCCGGGATTCCCCGCAGCTGCTTCCTGCAGCCCTATCTCACGGGCACATCTGGGGGAGCTGGGAGCAGCTGCCCCCCCCGGCGCTTCCTGCGCTGCCCCCCACCCCCCCGGCCCTGGCTGCCGTTCTCACGGCCACCCCCAGGGCCAGCCAGACCCCCATGTCCCCCCCCAACCCGATGCCCACCCCAGGCCTGACACCACAGCAGCACCCTGTGTCCCATCTGCACCCCTGGGCTGGATCTCATATTCCTGCCCCACCCCCACCCCCCCCACCCCTTATGGAGCATCCGCAGTGCTGTGGGGGGGCTGGAGCATCATACCTCATTACCCCAACGGGGCCAAGGCTGACCATGGGGTAAGGCCAGCTGGTGCCACGTGACCCCCCAACCCACACAGGCCGGGGGGGTACATGTGGGTGCACCCAGCAGGGTGAGGTGCTGTGCCACCACTACGGGTGCACCCACAATTTGGCACATACCCCCCCCCCTTGCTCTGTCCTCCTGCCTCTGCTCTGCATCCATCGTTTCCTCTGCAAAAGGAGGAGGAGGATGGGGCGGGGGTGTGTGAAGGCTGCAGGTGTGAGCATCCCTGCTTGCAGCCCCCGGCTGCTGCAGGTGTGGGGACACTGGTGACTCAGAGGAGCCTGGGCCCCGCTGCCACCACCCCCGGTGGCAAGCAAAGCACCTCCTGCCTCCCACGATATCCTCCCGGGCCCGGGGTGTGGTGGCGGGGGGGCAGCGGGCACCCACAGCCGGCACCACCTTCACCGCAGCCCCCCCCTCCCCAAGGTGGGGTGCTCCAGCCCTGGAATGGTGTGGAGAGGGGAAACTGAGGCAAGGGGAAGGGGAGCCCATCCTGGGTTTCATGGAGGTGCACAGGTCCCAGGAGGGGTTTTGCTGTTCCCCGCAGCTCCCCCTGAATCCCTGCCTTCCTCAGGCCCCCACATTCCTCCCCCCAGGTCCTGCCGTGCTGCAGGATGTGGCTTTGCCAGGCTGCCTCGCTACACCCAGAGAGACTGTTACAACTCATCACACCCCCCCACCCCATGCTGCCCAGCCCCAAATCACACCACCCCCCAGCACCCCCCCCCCCCCGAAAACTTGACACACACACCCAAGCACCCTAAACACCCCCAGATCCCCCTCCCAAAATGACAGGAGCCCCCAGCTCCAGTCACCCATCCCACTACGCCCAGCACGGCCGGAAAGCCACGTCCCGTGGAACAACCCCCCTACCACGGAAAAAACATGGCGGGGGGGGGAAGGTGCTTTATCTTGGCCCCCATCAGCCCCTAATAAGGCAGCTTTATTTTTAGCGAAGGTGAAAGCCAGAGCAACCAGCTCAAGAGCTTTTTCCACTCACATCTGCATTTGTACAATTTGGGTTTCCTGTCGTGGTTTCGGCACTTTTCAAACCTGCCTGAATTGTTATTTTGTTCGCTCGTCGAAGAGCCCTACAGATACCTCCCCCGGTATAAATAACGCGTGAGCATCCCCTCCCCGACCGCCTGCTCATCCGGCCCCACGCCCCACCACCCTGCTTTCTTGGAATGGGATCCGAGCATCCCCCTGGGATTTGGATGCTGGTGGAGGTTCAGTGCTGGACCACATCTTCCCAGCCCTGGACCATGTGCTCCCAGCCCTGCATCACAGCTTTCCAGCCCCAGTGAGGGGAAGCAGCCGCTTCGCAGACCCTGAGTGGGGGAAACTGAGGCAGGGATGGGGTCAGCGCTGGGCTGTGGGGGTGGGGACCCCAGCTTGGGCCTCCCCCAGGGGCCCACAGGTTGCGCGGCCACACTGGG
The DNA here is from genome assembly GCF_023634085.1 of Falco cherrug. NCBI lineage: Eukaryota > Metazoa > Chordata > Aves > Falconiformes > Falconidae > Falco > Falco cherrug. Next base: position 115,484,137 of record NC_073699.1, on the reverse strand, counting down.
TTTAAGCAGGAGGTGACATGTGTCAGGCAGCAAAGCTGGGGGACAAAGAGGGGGGGTCGAGGGTTGTACCCTCCCCCTGCTGCCAACCCATCCCCACCGGGGTGGGCTGAGACCTGCCCAACTCAGCCCAGCTGTGCTGGGGTCAGCTCAGCTCCTCAGCACAGCCACTGCCGGGGGACACACACAGCTGTGTGCCCCCCCCCAGCCCTGGCCGGGAGCACGGCCCCCTCCCCGCTTCCTCTGACACAGAGTTTCCATCCGCCCAGAGCAGGTGCCAGGTGAGGGGCAGTGGGGGGGGGGCGAGAAGGGCGCCCTCCTTCTCTCCTCAAGCTGCATCCTTGCTGGGCCCCATGCAGGAAAGGGGGGACAGAGGGCTCAGCTCCCCCCCGCAGCCCCGCCCCCCCCCCCCCCCCCCCCCCCCCGTACACCCCAGCGCTCCTCCAAACCCACTGGAGCTGTGGGAGCCATGCAGCCATGCTGCCCCTCAGTTCTGGGGGGCACAACCCAACCCTGCCCCCCCACATACCCACCATGGTCCCTCCGACACCCCCCAGTCCCCCATCGCCACCTACCCCCCTTCCCAAAATCCAGCCTGACACGAAGCATCTGTCCCGATTGCAGGGGTGGGCCTCCCTGTGCCCCCTCCAGCTCTGCTCACCCTATTCCCCTCGCCTGCCCCAGCACCCCGGGACAGATGCTGCCTCTCCACATGGGCACACACAAATACAGCTCTGACCTGGCCTAACCCCAATAGACATCAGAGAATCCAACATCACCCCATCCTCCTGGGGGGTCCAGCACTCCCGGCTCCATCCGGCAGCCTGGGGTGATGCGGGGGGGAATAAAACCGTGGGGGTGATGGAGAGGGATGTGATGGTGGAGTTGGAGGGGAGGTGAAGCAGCTATACACGCATCCTCGGTGGAGCAGGGATGGGACACAGGGCCAGGATCTGTCCCCTGTGACACCACAACCCCGTCACAGCCACAGTGATAAACCCTGGGGAGATGTGGCTGTCACCTCCTGTCCCCCTGGGCAGTGTGCCCAGGCAGCGAGGGGGAGACACATTACCCCAAGGGACATCTCCCTCTGTTTCCCCATCCTCTGCCTCCAGCAGCTGGGGATTTATAGAAAATAAAAAGAAAACTCACAAATCCTCAGATTTGGGCACCCCCCATCCCAGCCATCTTCCCCCATGAAACCCCACCGCTGGTGCCCAGCCTCTCCGGGAACATCCCGCGGGATGAGGAGGATGCTGGGGTGTGAGGCTGAAGGCCGGGGTCCCCTGTCCCCATCCTTCGTTCTTTAAACTCCTTCTCCGCAGCCCGGCGGGGGTGGCAGCTGCGGGGCCAGGTGCCGGAAGCCGACCTGCGCTCACTTTCGCTCCGCTTTTATTTATTTTTTTCACTCTCCATTGACCCAGGGAACTTCACTTTCTAAAGAAAGTTGTCCCTGCGTGTGTGTCCCCCCGCTGCGGGGTTGGGGACATGCCCCACACCAGGCTCACCCCACGCCCGGTGCCATGGGGATGCAATGGTACCCAGCCACGCATCCATCCCTGGAGCTGGAGGGGACACCCCACCAGCATGGGGGGGCTGGCCGAGGGGGGGGTCAGGAGGTCCCTGACATGTGGCACCTGTGGCACCCAGGGGCTCCCCCGGGCCCTGTCACCCTCCTCCCCCCCCCCAAAAGCAGCATCTCGCTTCTCTGCATTCACTCACCCTTGACAACCTTTCGGGGGGGGGTCAGCTTTATTTTCATTTTTTGTCAACCTTTTCATGGTAAACCCACCAAAGCCAGCCCCCAGATCTGCCTGCGTGAGAGAGGCGCTGGGGACACCGAGATGGGACCCCCCTGCCATGGGCGGGGACACACATCAGGACACCCCCAAAACATCCCCTGCAGGATGGTTTCCAGCCACAGACCTCGCCCAGGGGACACAGATGTGTCCCCAGCTGGACCCAGCCCAGGGTCCTGGGTGCTGGGTGGGTGCAGGAGACCCCCTGGCTGCCTGGGTCCTGGGTGGGAGTGACCTTGGGACCACCCACCTGGGGGGCACCCTGAGCCAAAGGGACCGGGACCCACCTAGCAAGCAGGGGAGGAGGAGGGGGGACAGATGAGTCTCGCAGGTGTCCTCGTCACGTGGGGAGTCTGGGCGCCTGAGCAGGCGGTCACTCCCCCAAAGTGGTGCAGAGAGTTTAGGAGTGGGCAGGGGCTGGTGTGAGCCTGGGGGGGGGCTTTTGCTGGGAAAAATGGGGGGAGGCGGAGTGGGGCTTCCGGAGCCCGCATCCCTGTCCCTCTAGACCTGCAAAACCCAGTCTGCCCAGGACAGGGTGGGACATGGCCACTGGGCCCCCCCCACTCGGGCCCCCCCCCACCCGTGAGAACTGGGGGGGATGGAGACTGCACCACTGCTGGGGGGGCGGGTGCCCCCCCCTCCAAGGATAAGGACCTTGCATCCATTGCAGGGGTGACACAACCTGCTCACTCAGCCTGCCCACTGCAGTTACCTCCATTACCACCTGTGGCCCCCCTCCACCTGCTCCCCCTCTTACCCCTCCCCCCCCCCCCCCCCAGTACACGCCTAGGGCCAGTTCAGCTCTGACTGGGCTCCCGGGGGCCACTAACACTTGGGGTGCCAGCATGGGGGCTGCCTATCATCACTGCAGCGCCAGGGCAGGGGGACATGGGGGCACACGTGCCCAAATCCCTTCTGCCCAGGCCTGGGGCACAGGTCCAGGGCCTTGGGGGGCAGGAGGAATGTGGTATGGGGGGGTCCAGGACACCCCCAAAGGCAGGGACCCCTATAGAGTGTCCCCGCTGCATGATGTGTGTACCTACGTGTGCCATGATTACCTGTGTGTGCTGCACACCCCTCTGCACGCATGTAGGTGTAGGTATGTGTGTGCCGTGTGACCCTGTGCATGCATATATACGTATGTAGGTGAACTGTATGGATGTGTCTGCATGTGAGCTGCACGTCCTTATGCATGCATGTATGTGTATGTATGTGAACTGTATGGCTGTGCACGCGTGTAGGTGTATGTATGTGTGTGCTGCACACCTCTGTACATGCTCATGCATGTGCCCCCCATACCTGCGCAGGCCGCATGTGCCGTGTTTCCCGGTGCGTACGCATGTACCGTATGTACTGCACATACCGTATGTACCGAATAGGCGCGCAGCCGCCTGCGCCGCTGCTGCCCCCTGGCGGACGGGAGCGCGCGCGGGCTAACACTGCCCCCTGGCGGGAGAGCGGGGCCCACCGACCCGGCATCCCCCGCCCCGCACAGCCCCAGGACACGGCCCCCCATGCGACCGTCAGCTCCTCTTGCTCCAGCAACCCCACGGCCCCCCCAGCCCCTCTCAGACCAGCCCCCTCATTGCCCCCCCCCCCCCCCAACTCCTTCAGCCCTCGCCCTGGGGCAGAGGCAGGGGCACAGCCCCCCGCAGCAGGGCCCTGCTCTGGCAGGGGGTCAGCACCCACCCTCCCCCCGGGAAAGGCACCGGGCTGCAGCCCCGCGTTCGGCATCGCCCGAGCGGGAGTGGGGCGCTCAGACCCCTACCTGTCCCCGTCCCTCCGAGGCGCGGGGCAGGGCAGGGGGTCCGGGGTCCCTACGGGGGTTCAGTGACTCCAGGCCACGGGGGGGGGAGGGCTGCAGCGGTGGCACCGGGCTGCTCCATGTGGCTCCAGCCCGGAGCCGGCACAGATGCTCATTTAACAGCCGCTCGCCCCCCGCAAGCACCGCTCCTCCCCCCCCCCCCCCGGCCTTGCGATGCTCCGCAGCCCCAGACGGCTCGGGGAGGCCGGGGGGGCGCAGCCGGGGGCGCGGGGCAGCGCACGGGGGCGGGGGAGCGGGGCACAACCATTGCCCGGCGGGGGGCAACGGCGCTGAGCCCTGCGCAGCGGGCAGGGGCGGGCAGGGCAGCGGGCAGGGGGTGGGCAGGGGGTGGGCAGGGCAGCGGGCAGGGGCGGGCAGGGCAGCGGGCAGGGGGTGGGCAGGGGGTGGGCAGGGGCGGGCAGGGCAGCGGGCAGGGGCGGGCAGGGCAGCGGGCAGGGGGTGGGCAGGGCAGCGGGCAGGGGCGGGCAGGGCAGCGGGCAGGCAGGGCAGCGGGCAGGCAGGGGAGCGGGCAAGGGCAGGCAGGGCAGTGGGCAGCGAGGTGTGCGAGCAGGCAGGGCAGTGGGCAGGCAGGGCAGGGGGCGGGCAGGGGAGTGGGCAGGGGCATGCAGGGGCATGCAGGGCAGCGGGCAGGGCAGTGGGCAGGCAGGGCAGCAGGCAGGGACAGGCAGGGCAGCGGGCAGGGCAGCGGGCAGGGCAGTGGGCAGGCAGGGCAGCAGGCAGGGGCAGGCAGGGCAGCGGGCAGGGCAGCGGGCAGGCCAGTGGGCAGGCAGGGCAGCGGGCAGCGAGGCGCATGAGCAGGCAGGGCAGGGGGCAGCAGTGCACGGGAGCAGGCAGGGGGCAGTGGGCCCTCACCCCCCACCCAGGTTCCGCCCCCCCCAGCACCCTGCCGAGCTGTTTCCTTCCAGTGGTCGGGGTGCTGGAGCCCCCCACTCAGCCCCTGCAGGACCCCGCGGTGCCAGCGCCCAGCCCGGTTCATTCGCTCCACAACAGCCAGCACAGGGGCTTCTGTGCCCCTGGCCCCTGGGGCAGGGGGAGCCGCCTCCCCCTAAGCAGGGGAGAGGATCAGCAGGAAAAAAACCTGCAGGAATCCCCTTCCCCACCTAGGGAACATGCAAATATTTTGCCTTCCCCCCCCCCCCCCCCCCCCAGGAAATAGCAATAATAAATACCTTCATGCTCTTACCTGTGCCACGCTCGCAAGAGACGGCGTTGCACACTCTTGGGGTCTTCGGTTACCATCAGGGGTGGATTTTTTTGCCCATATCCTTAAATCCGCCACGCACAGACAAGCTGCGGCTGGCTGGAAGCAAAGCCTCCTCAGTGGTACTAGAAAAGCCCCATTTTCATCCCAGTTTAGACTAGACCAAGACCAGGTCCAGGCTGAACTGGCTGCCCATGAGTCCTGCCCTCCAAGCACCCTCAAAGTCACGTACCAAATCCCTGCTTTTTTCCCCCACATCCAAGCCACCCCTTTTCCCCAGGAGCATTTCAACCCTCCAAAACAAAACATTCACTTAGCCTCTTCCTTTTTTAAAAAAATCCCTCCTAATACTTAACATCAGGCCCAGTTTCGGCATTATCCCTTCTGTTCCCCTCCAGAAGCTCCGCATGTCTCCTAAACAGCCAAGGACGAGCGCAGCCAGCCAGTGATGTAAAAACTACCTGTTTTTCTCTCCCCTCTCTAGTTTGGGGTGAAACGGGGCCATTTCAGGTCCCTGAGCACACCAGACTCCTGCCCCCACAGCACAGCCCCAGAGGGGGCTGGTTTCCATGGAAGTGATGGCAAGGTTGAAGGCACTGCGGAATAAATCCTGCAGGGAAGACAGGTATCAGGAGCACGTCCCAGCGATTCACCCGCTTTGCCTTAAAAGCAGAGGGGAAAATAACATTTTGGCTCTCACGCAGCTAAACACAGAGGGACATTTCAGCAGCAGCAGATGACACCAGCGTGGGACCATCCCAGGTTAAAGGACACAGGTATGACCTGTGAATGAAGTGATTTTTTTCTTATGTGAAAATAATCGCAGGTACTACACCTGCATCCGAGGTACTGGGGGGTTTAAATCACATCTCCCTGCTCCCGTCGTGTCTCTCGTGGGTCGTTCCTTGAAGACCAGAAAGGGGAACCAACCTCTGACCAGCAATGAAACCGAGGACGCAAACACCTGCCAGGCACAGCAGAAAAACCCTCTCCGGCTTTTTCTGTTACTCACAACTCGGATTCTTTCAAAAGACAAATTGTTTAATTTGGGCCTTTAATCAAGCCAAGCTTTCTGCCCTTCCTTCCTCCAGCTCTGCAAACAACGCAGGTTTTACGCTCCCTCTGAAAATGCATGAGGACACCAGCAAGGAATTTGGGTTTTCATCCAGCTCGCAAATGGAGAGGCCAAAGCTATCAAAGAATTAAGGACAGAAATTCTTCTGGAGAAAACAAGTAAAATATCCCAGTAAAATGCAAATGGCCACACAACTGCTCTCAACACCTGCAGAAACACCAGCCCAAACACCCCCAGGAAGCAGCCCGAGGCCTTACCCGATGGGGACCAGGCTACTTGTAATTAGGTTTTGTTTGTTTGCTTCTCAGAGGCAAGAACTAGCAAAAAAAAAAAAAAAAATTTAAAAAAATTAAGCACAGTTTTCAGTGAGTGCATGCAGGGTGTGCAGGTATTTGCTGTCCTGCGCGGGGTGGGAACAGGGCGCTGGGGAAGCAAGGAGCAGCAGGCTGATTTTCCACCCAAGGTGAGAAGAGCAGAGCTGGCAGCTGGCTGGTTCCAGATGTTTCTAAACTGTGATTTAATAATTGAGATATTTTCAATATAGCACAATTTTCCTTGAGGACAACCCACTGACAATTAGAGCCCTGTTACTGGCTCAGATCTGTTTGCGACTCTCTTATTCCCTGCGAACCGCCAAAACAAGAAAACCTGGATTTTTTACTTTCTTGACCACGAGCAGTTTTTTCCCAGGGGAGGTGATTGGGGAGGCAAGCGGGTGCCTGCACTTCACACACCTGGAAAGAACCAGGTAACCCCCAACATGAAACGGGAACAAATCTTGGCTGGCGAGGCCGGCGGGGCGCTTGCCCTGGGGGAGGGGCGGGGGGGGGGGGCTGGCTCGGGACAGGCAGGGGCTCCGCTCGGTGCCAGCCCACACCACCGCATATCTTCCCACCGCAACCGATCCCAATGGGCTGGGACCGAGCTTGGGATGCCTGGAGACGGGTCACAGCACCCTGCGTCAAACCCAGGGAGAACCCACAGCTCATTATTTTAAGGTATGATAGAGCAGCACCCCCCCGAGCTGCCATGCAGAGGGGAAGCGGGAGGTACGTGCCCTCGCTGGGCCGAGGAAGGGGCAGTGCTGAAAAGGGAGCAGCAGACAACAGTGATGCTCAACAGGATCTCACGTTTATTATTGAGAAGTGATTAATGGTGAAAAGAAAGGCAACGCCCATTCCTCATTGGCTTAACAAGAAACTGAAGAAACATAGTCACTACACATTTTACAATATTTCTTCTTTTTTTTTTTTGTCCAAAATTCATTTTGCTGTAAACAAAACAGGTTTTTTACTGCTGTTCTCAGCTTTCAGAAATCAAATTAACCCAGACTTAATCTGTAAATCCGTATAATGCACAAGAACAGAACATTTCTTAGGACTCCTAGTACTTGACTTTTGAGTAACAAAGGGTCAGAGAAAAATGAACCACCTTTTAAGACACAACCTCGTGGACAATTTCTGTTCAATTCTTCTTAGGCCAAAACCCCAATTTCCTTGTAGAATTCCTCCTCTTCTAGGCCAGGAGGGGGAAATTAAAAAAAAAAAAAAAAGTTACTCCACTTTCCATGGTGGATGTTACAACTCGGTGTTCCAAGTGCAAATGTCAAAACCAGGGGAAGGAGGCGCGAGGGGGTGGAAGGAAGGGAAGCAGCGGGGTTTAAAAATTAGAGGAGAAAAAAAAAGGCATACGGACTTTAAAATCCGAAAAAAACATAGTAAAAAGACAAAAAACAAAGCGTATGCTCTGAAATCACAACCAAAGCCAAAAGAAAGGGGACAGTTTTTACCTATACTCTACCTAGAAGGGATTTTTTTTGTTGTTTTTGTTTTTTTATGTCCTATGTCTTGTGAAATTCCAATACTTTTTTTTTTTTAAACTGCAAGTTTGTAAGAGTCTTTTTGAAGTCAATGAAATTAAGAAAAAAAAGTCCTAATTCTCTCCGGAATATTTTTGCTTGCTCTTTCTCTCTCTGAAAGATAATTGGGATGCAATCTCTGCTGCAGTCTCTGTGGGAGGAATAGCCTTTTACTTGACACGGCCTTGGCGTTCCTGCAAAAGAAAAAAAGATGTTGTTAGCAGAGAGCAATCTTATTCATCGCTGTCACACATCAGCATTTCAACAGGCGGATCTGCGACGGGGGCCTGTCCCACGTGAGCAGAGTCTGAGAAGAGTATTTTCCTTTGCAAAGGAGCTATTCCAACCGCATGGGCTAATGTGATGTATTTACACTGCCAAGGTCTACCAGCTCATTGTGCTTCTGCTTTCTAAGGGCTGTTCGTACCACAGCTCTGCTCTTCTTCCTCACAGCAGCATCCTTCAGCACAGTTCTGGACTCTCCCCAGGACAGACATCACCAGGCTGCTCCAGGCAGGAGGTTTAACAGCATAAAGAGGAATGGGAGAACAAAAGAAACCAACCCACACCAACCAAGGAAGAATTGGTGAAAAAAAAAAAAAAGTGAGTCTGTCACTACTGGAGTTTGCAGCTGCAGTCAGTGGGTGCTGGGAGTGGGGGAGGCAAAGCTCCCCACCCCATGGCACAGACCCTCTGCACCCACAAGGTACCTCGGCCGTCGCAAAGCAGAGCTCTGGGCTGGGGAAGGCTTGGGCAGCTTTGGGAGCAGGGCTTGGCAGCGCTGCGGGATCAGGCAGCGCTGCTTTAGGGAGAAGAAAGAGGAAGCAAGGAATGAATGCCAGGGCGTGTGGCACAGCTCTGCCTGCACCCAGCTGCTGCCGGAGCAGGGCAGCCCAGCTCCCCAGGCGCTGCGGGTGTTGCACAGACCTCGTGGCCTCACCTGAACTCCCATGTGCGCATCAAAGCAGACTGGAGCTCAAACCCAGGGACATCTGCCTGTCTGCAGGGACTGACATAGCCCACAGCTCCCAGCAGAACACCTCACCAGTAACTCTGAAACCTACCAATGGCGTCTCACCTGAAAACCAACAGGTTCACAGGGATCTCCCGCTGACTGCTGCTACCACCCCCTTGGCATTCAGCCACATCTCTCTTCCAGCACCGACGGAACGCACCATCCAGGCAAACATTTACACCAAGCTGAACAGGCAGCACAGCGCAAAATATACCCAGGCATCAAGGACTTACCCTCTCCTGTGCCACGTACCACAGGCCAGCCTCTTCTGGGCTTTGATTGGGTTTAACAGAGAAACTTTGCAAGGAGGAGGGTCTACGCTACCCCAAAGGGTTAAGAGATGCTGTCCAGCCCACATTCAAAACACCATTTCCAGATCATATACCAGCTCAAAAATAAAACCTGTCAACAGCTAAAGGGCTCTGGGCTGATGCTCCTCCTTGTCTCTTAACTGCATCTTCTCCGAGCACAGGTGTCTGAAGTCTCTTCACGAAGAGCACCCAAGGCATTTTGGCTCCAGCTCCCATGCTCAGAGGTGGAATGAGTTAATCCCCACCTAAGCCAGTCTCAGGAGGTCCATCCTGCCTCCAGAGCAGGGCAACACCTGCAGCAGATGCCTGCTGGCAGAGCAGGACAAGGTGGCTTTTCCCTTGTGTTAACATACGTCACTCAGAGAGAAGGGACACTGTTAGGGCTCCGAAACTGACACCCGGCTGTTTCAGTTCTGGATGCTTCCCTGTGAGTCTGCTGCTCTGCCCAGGGTTGTGTCCCCCAAATTTAGGGCAGCTGCAGCGCTGCCTGCCTGCTTCCCTCTGCCCCTCCTTAACCTGGTGATCAGGGGCACCTTCCCGGTGGGGGGAGCAGGCAGCCTCTGCCAGAAGCATGCGGGTTGCTCCAAGAAATAAGTCTTCTGCCACCACCGCTAAATCCAGGACGTCTCCGAGAAGCTTCAATCCCAGGCTAACAGCACTTATAGCCACCCATTCTTAGGAACCTTCCCAAAAAAGAAGGCCTTGCATCCAGCCCAAAACAACACCCCAGGCTGTGGCAGCCCCTCAGCCACATGCAGACCATGGCCCACGGAGACTCCAGCTCCAACTCCTCTGCACGAGCCGGATGGCAAAGCAAGCCCCACGCGACACCGCACAGACCGCCTTCTGGGCAGAGGGATTAGATCAAGGCACACGTTCTCCTCAAGAATATTTGCCTCACGTAAGTCAACGAAATTCTCCTCTTCTCCACTAAGTCGGCCCGAGCCCGTTGCTAAAAAGCCACCACTGCACAACAGTGAAATAAAACTACCATGGTAGAAAGCAAAGCCAGTCTTGAACACCAAGTAAAACAAGCGCTGCAGGGAAAGGCACAAATCAGAAGGAAGGTGCCAAGCCCTATTCCTTCTCTGCTGCCTGGCTCAGCAGCCAGCACGTTACGTTCAACAAGGACAGATGGCAACGTGACGCATTCCTTCAGGAAGAAGCCACAAGTGCCTGAGCTAATGCCTCCGTCTTCCCCAATGCAGACACGGGATAAGCCGGCTGCCAGGTTCAATCGCTCCCCTCTCCATCAGCGGCCAGGGCCAGTGTCCTGGGCTGGCTGCAGACAGAGGCTGAGGGTCCTGCTGAGAGTGTCACCCCATTAGCTGACCAGATGGGCCAACGATTAGTCACTCCTCCCTGCTGTGAAGGCGAAGCTGCTCCTGACATCAGTGTATGGTTAACAAGGAGCAGGAAACAGGACCGAGCCTTGGTGCAAAAGTGACACCCCCACCCCCACCCCAAAATCCCAGTGTGCCAGAACAGAAGGCGCCACACCTTCAGAAGAGGCTAGAGCAGATATCCCCATGTCCCCAAGCTAGAGAGGGGACCAAAGCGAACATCTTCAGAATAGATTATAGCCTGGTTTTTCTCAACCCAGCCTACTGTTTAAAACCTCCTGCTATTCAACCTGGAAATACTGGTGCAGAAGTACTGCTACCCTCCAGCAGCACTGCCAACAGTACCCTAAGGAGCACGCCACAGAAAACAGCAGCCTGACATCTAACCACACCTGCCACGGGCTCGAGGGGCTGACTTCATACCTACCTCAAGCTGTCCTGCCCTGCTCTCCATGAGGAGCCCAAGCCTCCGCTCCGGGAGGTGCCGAGCCAGCCAGCCAAGAGCTCTGCCTGGTCAAGCAGGTGCTGCCAAGGGCACTGCTGCCAGGGAAGGAACGGCTCTCTGCTAATTTCAACATTGCTTTTCTCTGGGAGATTCACATCCACTCGCTTGCGGTCTCCTCCTGGAAAAGGGGGTAGCCAGGATTTTTACACTGTCCCATCCACCAGCCCAACTGCAGCACATGAACACATCTTGGTCCTTGGGGTGTTATGGAGTAACAAGTGAGCACCCAAATCGTAGCAAAGCAGCAAACAGATGTACCAGAACACATAGCAAAGGTCTGCAGTGTTACAAACGTTTGTCCTTCCTGGCTCATCCTCTTCTGAAATCACAGGCCATGGGATGGTGTAACAGACAGCCCACCCAGCTAAGGGACAGCCCAGGGGAAGGCAGAGCAGTATCTGCACGCCCTCACCCCGGGGACTACATGTCGGGGCAGAGATATTCCACCAGAACGTGTTTTATTCTCTTCAGCTGCACTTTCATTAGACCTGGGCCATGTCTTATTGAGCCACGTGGGAGCAGCAGGAAAAGACACCAGCTCAGACTCATCTCCCACCTACCAAACCCCTCAGCAACCAGAGGGGCAGGAGCACCACAGCACTGAAATGACTGAAGTGCAGAGTGATACACCAGTGGCTGGGAAGATGCAGGCCAGGGCTCAATCGAGCGCTGACACCCACACATCACGGCCAGCGTGCTTCTGGGCTGGTGGTGTTCAGAGGCACCAAGCTCACACGAGGCAAACATTTCCAAGTAGGAGCCCTCTGCAATCATCCCGCTTTAAACCACTTCAGTCACATCACCGCTGTCCCCGGAGGGGGGATGCAGCAATATCACAAGCCAGGTCCTGATAATAGCGACTGAACAAGCTGGTGGAGAAGGCTGATGAAAGATTATGTTATCTAGTCACACTGTGGGGAGCCAACAACAAAAGGCTCAAGAGTTTATGCCGTGAAATGACGGCAATAGGCGGTAACACTGCACATTTCTTCAGAGCTCTTACCCTGATTAACAACCAACATTCAACCTCAATACTGCTCTGGCAAAGGTAAGGATATTATTGCCACACTACAGATAGGGAAATAGAAGACTAAAACGAAAGGGAGGGCCTTGAGAACAACCGAGAGCATGGCTCCCAGCTGGGCAGCGTACCAACTGTGGTTTATTTGGACCCAGCTGACCTGGAGCACGGCGTAGCTGCCTGCAGACATCAGGCAGGCCAGGAAGCCGTCTCAGCCTCAAACTGAGAAAGTCTTACAAGCAAGAAGTATCACTTGCCCAGTACCTGCCCACAAAGGAACTGCAGGAGATCACTTCCTTGGAGCGTGGTCTATGCTATCAGCATCATTCCCCAAAGGGCTGAGATACCCCGCAATCAAATACCAGCCTTGAGACACGCACACGCAACTCTCACCAGACACCTCGTTTGACAGCCCACGACGTTTGCTGCGACAACATGGCGTTTTGCTGCTCACACCACCACCTGTCGCACACTGGATGTGATCCTAGCAAAGCACACTGCTGGATTTCCATGCGTTTCTGTCTCCGAGGCAAACTTCTGACGTGCCTTAGAACCCAGGAGTTACAGCAGCCGGCTGCCTCAAATGTGCCCAGCGCTGCCCTCCCAGCAGGATCAGCTCAAGGCATGCACAAACGATGGACCATGCATCACTTTATAACGCTCTTCTGCTCCACAAACAGCCTCAAGTCCTAAATGATTTACAAACCAAATATGAGGTTTTCCTGTTGTCAGCATCAGAAAGCCATCAGAGTTACAGATAAAAGCTACATCCTAGTCTGTTTCATCTCGGAAAGGGGATAAAAATCAAATAATGATCTGGTTATAGTCAGACATCTTCACCTACTCCCCACTCACATAACAGAGCTCACCACCAAGAACGAAGACAGGAGATAGGCCAATAAAAGTAACTCTTGTTTTACAGATCAAAATCTAACGGAGCAAACTCAAACACCCATGGAATCCCAAAAGGGGTAAACTCACATCACTGCAAAAGTGTGAGCCAAGCAGGGATGCAACTGTGCCTGGTCAGCCCCTGCAATTCAGGCTTTGTCCCCAAAAATGCAGAAGGCAGTGGGAAGCACCAGAGTGTCCCCTACCACCACACTGAGTGTGCATGGCTGGGCAGGTAGGAAGTTCTGGCTCCCTCTCCAAACCCAAGTACACCACGGGGCTGCTACATGCTCGTCACCTCACTGTTTAGTCAGGATATGAACTCATGGAAAATAAATATGGAACAGCAAGAGGCAATTCCTCAGGTGCAGGTGTAAGCCACAATATACCTTAACACCAGGGAACGTAAATGCCACAGCAGCCACGTACTTTATGTCAGACACTGAATTACCCTGTCAGAGCACCTAGCTTGGGGCTAGGGCTGAGGAGGACCCGAAGAGTGCCAGGACTTTCCCCCTGCAGTGGGTTTTATACAAGCAAGGTGGTCCCAGCTGTCAGATACCACCAGGCATGCCACTGTTCCCTAGCACCTTGCAAGGCACCTTTAAAACTGATGCAACCAATTGCAAAGAACGTACCTCTTCTTGCTTAAACATCACATTTGATTGCAGGAGTAAAGCAGCCCAATTTCCATAAACATTTATAATTACCCTCCCATAGGGAGCCTCGTCCCACAGGGCAAAACTTGTGCAGGAAACAAGAGTGGCGTAAAAGCTGAGAACATAGATGAATATTTAGAGCAAAGAGCAACACAGAGCAGCTGGGGAGGACTCCCAGTGGCACTCCATGCGAGGACAACTTGCTGGCTTTGGAGCAGAAGCAAAATAACATCACCACAAGCCTTTTCAAGTCATTACAAAGGCAGAAAATTCTCCTTGTCTTAAACCAGGGAGTCTTTATTCTTCCCTGTCACTACAAGGGATGAGAAGCTTGCCATCTTTCTTTTTGCAGTCTGCCAACGCTTGCCCATTGGGGCACCTCAATCTCCCACCGCAGGGCAGGGCACTGACCTATCTGCCTGCACCAAAATCCTCACAAAGTGGGAAAGAACATTAATAGCATGGACAAAAGTAACAGGAATAGTTAATGTGAAAGTTTAATCAAATAGCACTGAAATACCGACAGCATTTACCAGGGGCTCACTCTGAGCTTCACATCAGAGTCTTTACCTAAACCAGATACAGTAAAGTGCTTTTTTTTTTTTTTTAAAAAAGAAGAACGGTGGTCTGTTTTTTCTCATTTAGGCTCACATGAAATGCATTTCATTACTTTGGTTACCTTAAATCACAGCTCACACAATAAGTATTAGCACCAGAAAATGACTGCCACGTGACTCTAGAAAAAGGAAGGACTTCCACTCTGATGTTTCAAAATCGTCACTGCTGTAGAGTTAGTAAAGCCTCTGCACCACCCTCTGTCACGCCACGCAAGAGCTGCATGATCTTGTGTGGAGAAAACCTGTGGAGCTTCACTAGAATTCATGGTTCCATATATTCATATGAGATCTAGATAGAGGAGTGAATAATAAAGTGACGAAGTTTACCGATGATACTAAGCTATGCAGAGTTATAAAAACAGCGGCCAACTGAAGAAGTGGAGGACTTTGTGACAAAAAGCAGCTGAACATTACAGGGAATTTGGTCTACCTGGTTTAGATAAATCAAATGACATGTGGGAAAAATCACCATCCGACCCCAAGATGACAGGCTCTGAAATGACCATTAACCATCGGGAACATGAGGCCAGGGTTACGGTCTTTAACTCCAGGAAAACATCCCTCCAACCACCCTCAAAGTCACATACCAAATCCCTGCTTTTTTCCCCCGCATCCATGTGAAACATGGAAAACATCCACCATCAAGAAAACTAAACATCACTTGGAGCCAAACACGTCACTATGCCTTTATACAAACCCAAGCAGCACCTCTACCCCCAGCAGCATGCAGCTCCGCTCCTCTCCATCCCTACGGGCACGCAGAACACCCGACAAGGGTTAGAAGAGAACAACAGGGATGAGCAAAGGGCAGAAGGGCTTCCATCTGCACAGCCACGGTGCTCTAGCTCTCAAGCCTGGAAGAGAGACAACTGTAAAAGCAGAGCAGACACAGAGAGGACACTGAAATCAACTGCTCACCACCCCTTCCAGTGCAAAAACTAGGGAGTATCACGAGGCAGACAAAGCAAACCAAAAAGACGTGTTTCCCTACATGATGTAATTAAGCTGAAGATCCTGCTGCCACAGGATCCTGAGCATGCTCAAGAAATGCATCAAATTCCTGTGGACAACAAGGGAAATCATAAGCTACTAAAGATACATCCTCTGGGTCAAAGATATTCTTGAGCCACAAATTGTGAAGTGTAAGGAAAACCTTCAGAGATGGATAAATATGTGCTTGTACTGCCCTTTCAGACATTTGTGCTTGACCATGTTATTGTTAGCCGCACATGGAGCTTTCTACCTGGAAAAAGAGCAAAGATGCTTAAGCAGGGTCTCTATTGAGTCCTGCAGACCTTGCAGCCACAAGAGACGCAACATGACACTACACAGACTTAAGGTCTGACCCGCTGCAGTTGTTCTTGTGTTTGAGGCTAAAATACTACCTCCATCCCAAATAACGCAGAAGAAATACTTCATGCTACAAGAAAAACACATCACAGTATTCCTTATTATAAAAGGATAAGAGGAGATCCATTTGCCTACTTCTGTCAACCATGAAGAGCTGAATTCATGAACTCCCTATAGCCATTTGTGTATACCCTCATTTTATTGCCACTTGAAAGGGAACACAAAGCAGTATTCACTGGAACACAGCTTCATATTTCAACTTTTTTTTTTTTGTTTCTTCCTTTAATATATCAAGAACATGGCACTCTAATCAGCTGAACCCCAAATCAGGCTGGCTTGCACCAGCCAGAAGGTTGATGAGCAGGACTTTACGATTTCTTAAGAGTTTGCAAGTGATGATGAGAAATTCTCTGAAGTCATTTTAGAGGAGATGGCATCACACTACAAACAACAGGGCTGAGAAAGCAGAGCCTTCCCTGTGTGTACAGATACACACAGGGAAGGAAACTAAAGTAGTGTGGTTTCTTTTCCCCTAAAGATTAGAAACAAAATACAAGGGTTTTTAGGTAGATTTTATCTAAGTCTTCTAAACTGGTATTACATTACAAGAAATAGCTCTGCAGTTAACCACAAAAAAAAAAAAAGCTCAGCATCATCCTTTTAATAAAAAAGTTCTAATGATATGGAACCAGAAACACAGTCTTCATTTCCGAGTCCTTGCTGAAGAACAGTTTACAAAAATCGAAGCACTTTATTATTAACTGCCCAAACGCAATATGACATGACTGATACACCAATTAAAAAGCCCCACACTGGGCGCTAGTCACTGGAAGGAGCTCCAATCAACTCTCTATCCCAGTAATCAGCCTGGATAATGACAATCCTTGTTAACGGAGACTTCCCTGGGTAACTTTGCTACAGTAAAAGCAGGGTGGCACTGTTCTAGCTTGGCAAGCATCCAGCATTTTGCACCACTAAGGAACTGGTTTATTAACGCAAAAGCATAAGATAGTACAATCACTACCAGGTACAAACAAGAGCATCCAAGAAAACCAGAGGACTCTAGTAATTGTGGCAAAAAGAATTGCACAGAATAGAACAAGAAGCTTCCCAACAAATACCTGTCACACAACACTTCAAAGGAGACAGAAAAGAAAGCCACTTCTTTCAGACAACAAACCCTTGCAGAATTACATTTTCATTAAGAACAAGTGAGGAACACTGTGCATGAAGCTATTCTTGACGTATTGCGTATATACGAGCTCACATACCAATGCACTTCAACAGTCTTCTTGGGATCCTAATCAGCTTTCGGCAACGTCCTGTGACCCACTGAACTTCTGCACCAGACAGAAAACCCAGGGAACTGCGCAGGACCAGTCCTGGTGCTTTCACTGAACAAAACTGCTGGCAAATACTTATCTTCTAAGGAAAACTACTTTTTCCTGGAGAAGTAGCTGTTAATAAAATAACTCTAACCACAACGCCTGGGTCATAGCTATTAACCTCAGCGCTGGCGATTTAGCCGGAACGCTTGGTGGGGGGGGATGGGGGGAAGCAGCCATTGCTGCTGACATCTTACACACTCCATTCTCACGCACCAAACCCTCCACCTCGTTTCTAGGGAATCTGCCACACACATGCAATTTCAACTTGGCTGCTGAAGGAAGTACAGTTGTGTTTTTTTTTTTTTTTTTTTTTAAATTTAAGACATTCATTTGAAGTCATTAGTATGTTCATAATGAATGCAATTAACATATTTATAAGAACGATCAGTTTGGAGTATTCTGCAACTTAGAGCAGAAATCACCCAGCCAATGTGAAGATAACCTGGATGGAAGGGAGCACAGAGCTTTGCTCACACTAAATGCCAACAAGTGAGTTGGGAACCAGCTCCCTAGAACAGGCCATGAAATAAGCTCCTTCTGCCTAAGGCCATACCTGTACGAGGTGCAAAACCTCCTCACCATGTCTGGCTCAGTGACTAGAGAAGAACAGCTTCAAATCCCATCACCAGTCCTCAAAAAAATGATTTTAAACAGTGCATCTCAACACATCCTCGAACCAACTTCAGCAAGTCAACTTTAAACATTGTATTTTACTGTTTTATAATATTAACAAAATGTCATATTAAAATATTATTTTAAAGACTGCTAACAAGGTGTTAACAGCGAGAGGCAGGGCTCTGAGGCAAGTGCAACAGGCTTGCCCTTCCACCACTCAACTTCCACTTCAGTTGCAGTGAAATGGCTCCCAGCTGCTCCTGTTTTAGGGATGAGGAAACAAAGTCCCCTGCCTTACAGAGGAAAACACAGATTAGAGCACCAGCCAGATCTAAAAGCCTTCCCCTCCAGTTTTCTCCTGCCTTTAAACAAAGCTAGAATGCAACCAAAAATACACGAGAATGCTGTTAAGGGCTTTGTAGTGCTGGCTTAAAAATATCTAAGCACAAAGCACTCCTTACGTCAAACAGCCAGTCCCAAACTACTAGAATAAGCAGTATGGTTTCCATTTCCTCTATTACTGAGCAAATATATGAGCATGGATACAGATGTACAGGATTTAAAAGTCCTGGAAACAAACTGAGAGAAACCATGTGCACTGCTGAACAGCAGAGGGTATCTGCAGCAAGGAAGTTCTGTCCTGGTGAGTCAGTCGATTCACTTTGCTAGGGCCAGGATGTGGAGCAGAAAAGAGCAAACAGCCTCGGGACCACGGGCTGAGAGGAACTGTACGAGGTCAAGCAGTGCTCCCTTGCTGCCACAGGTAAGCTGGCTTCGCCTGGATGTGCAGTATCCAGGAATCGAATCTTGTAGTCAGCAACACTGGCCTGCTGCATACGGTAAAGCCAAAGCAAATGCAGCACTAGCCAGGATGACTGTAACAGTGGGAGAAAAGTGCTAGCTCACCCTACAGGAAATAAGTTCTCTCCTCCCCTCGGAAGTTACAAATTAGGAAGAAATAAAGAGCTTTACAAATTGCATCAGCAAGCATTCCTTTTTTTACAGCAACTGTGAAACAGTCTGCCAGTTTCAAACAGGCTCATGTAACGCCACTTAGTTTTGCCCCTTAAATCATATCTTCTAAGGGGGGCAGGGACACTTGTCACTATTAATACTCCTTTAACCACCAGATGGCGTCACCTGAGACAAAGCAGCACATTTCTGGAAATAATAGCTCCAGTATGACAAATCACACCTTTCTGTTTCAAGGCTGGTATATACCTCAGCATGAAAAAAAAACCCCACAAAAAACCACCCCATCCTGCACAGCTCATCCTGACTCAACTGGCACTGAGGTCCCTACTCGAAGTGTCTCCTACCAACTGCAAACTTGACAACTGAGCACTCTGGTCCTGGAAGGGACAGGACTGGTTTTCATGGGATAGCCTTCCTAAAATCCCTGCAACCTGCAAGTAGCCAAGTACCCAACCCTGGGCAAGGCAACGGGAGAAAGAACAATGATAAACTTCTCTGAAGAGTTTATACATTCATTGCTTTCCCACAAAACACATGCTGTTAACCTTCTGCATGCAAGCAGATCACAATCTAAGATCTTTACACTGAGGTCTGCAAGGTTCCTAGAAATACAAGTGTACTGCTATGGGCTAGAGGTGGTGGTTGTTCTTGTTTGGGGTTGGTTTTTTTTTTTTTCCCAAAGATAAAACAGCTCTTACAGAAGTTGGTGACATGCTCTACCATAAAAGCAGCTGTTACAGGTTTCAGGAAGTCCTCAGCTACTCCAGGTAGGATCACACCGGAGTCAGCTTCATCATTTTGGGTCAGGAGAACATCCAAACCTTTTAAAAAGCTGGATTAGTAGAGCAAAGCAAGCCACTTGAGAGAAATGGAGATTAGCCTCTGAGGACAAGATGGGCACAGGCAACAGAAAAGGACAAATAAGAGCATGATTTCAAGTGTTTTCAACACTGACTTGTCTACCTTCCTACGCCGGCCAAGGAGAACAGCACAAATACCAAGCACAGCATTTTTCATATGATTTCCTGGAACTATTTTAGGGAATTCTGAAGAAGTGACTCTAACAGTGAGAAGTATAAAAGATTATTCAAGAGTTTCCAGACTTTCACAAGAGCTTGTCCATCTGCTCGGGTAGCGAGCAGGAATCAAACTGCAAATCAGACAAAGGTTTAGGCAAGTTGAAGCCAAGTGAAACAATTGCAGCTTGCTAAAAGTTCAAAACAAGCCAAACCTTGAGACATTTAAGCTTGAAGGAACAGGAATGCAGAACATTAACATATTGCTGCCATCCAAAGACTGGTAGCAGAGACAAAGAGCTGGTAGCAATGGGATTTCCCCAACACAAAAGCAGCTTGACAGACCGCAGGCAGGGTGCTGCGCCACAGCAGCATTTTAACTTTCCAGCGCCTCAGCTCTGTTTTCTGATATATTTTTTAATCCAGGTGATTACCTGACGCTTCAAGGCAGACATAGCATGGCTTGGGCTTTTTTTCCCCACCCACAGTGCCAGGGTAACCATCAGCATTCACTCCAGGAAAAAAACCAACCCAAACACAAAACCCTCCTTGAGCAAAACCAACTGCTTCTCAATGAAACCATGAAAAAGCAGTTAAGAGAAACCTCAACCATCTTCAAGGCTGCGTCAGGGAGCAATTGAGGAGGTCAAACTGTTGCTGTAAGACCAAGTCACTTCCTCCGTGCCGGATGTTACAGGGCAGGGGCCCTGAGCATGCAACAGAGTGAGTAAATGGTAAAAAGCAAACACCAACTGTTTTGTATCTACAAGACTCCCTCCTTGACTATGAATTCCAGAGAGATATGACTAAGTTCCCTTTCAAAGAACAAGTTTTCCTAATCAACCACTTCTGCGCTGGATTGCCACACCAAATCAACTCAAACATCATTTAGAAAGGAGATGCTGGCACACTTGGCATCTATCAGCTACCATTTCTGCTTCTGACCCTCAAGCACTAGCATGTCTCTCAAGAGAAACTGAAGAAAGGAGAGGAGACCTCAAAATGCAATTGGAAAGATGAATAGAGACAGTTTACAGTTTTAAGAAAACTGCTAAGCCATTTTTAGTATTGTACTGATCTTCTGACATTACAAACAACTCACAAACACAGCAGCTTTCCTGCAGAAGAGACTATCAGTTCGTCCACTTTTCCCTCAGCATTTCCCCGCTCTGTTGCTCTTCCTTCTGCTTGCTGCCTGCTTGTATTTAGCCAGTATTACCTCTCCACATCCTCCATCCATCCCTCGCCCAGCAGCAACATTCCCCCGCTCCCTTGCCTCCTCCCACTGTGCCAAGGTCTGCCCCTCTCACAGTGCAAACTGTTCCTCCTTCAAGTCAGATCTGAGGCATACGCGAAGTCCTGCACACTTCCGAAGATGTCCTGCACAGACCAGGTTTCTGATTACATTCAAAACCTCAGTTAGTAAAAGAGAAATCACCACTTCAGTACAGCTGGATACCAAATGGAACAATTTTAGGATGTGAAGTCACGCAAAATATTCAGGCTTTCACAAAAATCAAGTTTACACCTCCACACCTTGCAATGTATTCCTCCCTTACAGATTTTCTTCAAGCGCTCTAAGTGCTACAGTATCAGATGCAAAACGCGACCACCTTTGCGTATGGGTGATGCTATTTATACAGATAATGCTCCAAGTAAAAGATATTAAAAAAATTCACTGTCATTGTGAGCACTTGCAGCTCCCAATTCTGTTCTTCAACCCTTGGGTGGAAAATTCCCCATTGCCGAAGCTAAAGGGATCATCAGAAAATTGGCAAACTACCAGAAAGCTGTGCTGATGCTAATTTGTAACTACTGTTTTGGTAAAATCCCAGCAAGACCCCTATTGTGGGGAAGGTCAGCCACAGGTGACTAACACAGCTGTACCCAAGTATGATTCGAGGCCCACTGGTCACTGAATTTCGGGCAGAATTGTCAATTAGCAATCCTCCCATAACGAATCAATGATGACAGCAGGCTTCGAGCAGCCAGAGCCATGCAGCAACCCAGCGCAGCTGCGGGCAGGTGGCAAGCATGGCTCACGTGCCATGCTCCCGGGCAGCGCCCATGCAAGCAGCCCACCAGATTCACGTACAACCAAGCTCACTGTGAGGAGGAACGGAACGATCTGCCCCGTGCCCACCGGAGAGGGGACAAGCACTCATGGACTTAAATTGCAGTGAGGGAGATTTAGGTTGGGCATTAGACAAAGCCTTCTAACAGGAAGGATAATTAAGTGTAGGAATAGATTGCCTGGGGAGGGACAGGAACTGCTGTTCCTGGAGGTTTTACAAGTGGTGGGAAACATCTGTCACGCTGACCCCACTTTGGGTAGGGGGTGGATTAGGCGGCCGTTCAAAGACCCAGCTCTGTTTCCTAACAGCCCTTCAAACCCCCCACTGTTCTCCTCCTCTAAACTATTCTGATCTAGGAGCTGACAATAGCACAGAAATAAATTTTGTTTAGAACACATGCTCAGGGAAGGCTGAGATTTAGAGCAACCGAAGGGCGGTCGACTGCAGGCAGGGCCTGGACAAGCCTGCTCACACTGCTCCGCCAGGGTGCTGGCACGCATTTCCACCCCAAACAGGAGCTGCCACTTGGGTAGCGGGTTCCATGTGTGAGCACGCAGCTAGCCAAAAGGCCAACTGATGCCCACCAAGCTTGCTCAGAAGCCCATGTCTTCACACCCTGGATTTAGTACAGCGTAAGGCAGCCCTCTTCCATCTCCTGCCCCGCAGGACTTCACCAAGACAGACAAACAAGTTACCTTTTTAACATTTTCTTCCTCCTCTTGGCGTTTCTCATAGTGTGAGAAGTCATCAAAGATGGAGGTGGTGTGCTTGTAGGTGGCAATGATTTTCAACACCTGCTTAGCCTTTTCCAGAGGCACCTCCTGAGTGTCCCTGGAGTTGGTCACTGGTTTATTCTCGTTGTTCTCTAGGCGGATGTGCCGCAGCTGGCTGTTGGGAACGTCCTTCACAAAAATCCACCTGACATCAAAACGTCCCTTCCACTTGTCCTGGGACCACACACCCGCACACGTGTTATAGTCCACAGCAGATTTCATTTCTGCTACTCCGCAGAAGTGACCGCTACCGTTGACACTGAACAGTAAGTAAACAGGGCCCTTCCCATTCATGGAGCGATAGGCGGCATCCAGTCTCTTGTTGCCGTGCTCTGTACTGCACCAGATGTTATATTTAATGGAACGGTGGATATCGTCCTCAGAGTAACTCTTAATGATGAAAACCCGGCCATGTTTTGGGTTCCAGTCAAAATCCTTGGGGTTGTAGTTGTTGATGGATCTCAACTTCTCCAAGACTGGGTGCGGCTCGGAAGGAACAGAACCAGAACTGGCCTGAGACTGTCCCACTCCATTACCGTCCACTCCGTTTTGACCAAACCCGTTGCCACGATTACGGGGGGCAACCCAGCGAGTGGGCTGGGCCGTCTGCTGCGGCACAGGCAGCTGGGCTGGCTGCGGCGGCGGCAGCGGCTGGGGCTGCTGCCCGCTTGAAGGCTGTGCCACCGGTGGGCTGTTATTGATCTGCTGACCCACAGGCTGGGGGGACCCCTGGGCTGGCTGCTGACCAATATTCTGAACTAAGGCTTGTGACGGGGCTTTTGCCACCGGCCCTTTGTTATCCCAAGTTCCAATATCCATGTTATGTTTTATTGGAGGCGGTGGAAGACTCGACCCTGCAATGCCATTCTTGGTCTTCAGCTTGGGCTGCTGCTTAGCCGGTTTGCTAGCAATGTCAGCCCAGGAGGTCGGCTTGGGAGGAGCGATAGTAGCTGGAGGCAAACTGTTAGATGCCACGATATTACTGGTAATGGATCCGCTACCGACAGCGGAACCGACGACTTTTGGGACGCTGCTCGCAACATCTGTGCTGCCCAGCTTCAGAGCTGCCATCCCTTGGTCGATGGTGTTCATGCCAGGAGCTTTGTTCAGCGTCTCGTTAGCAAAGGCAGACTGCCCATCGATCATGGCTCCACCCAGCGAGCTAGGGGCATAGGCGTAATTGCTACTATAGCCAGAGCTTTGAGTGGATTGTCCCTGAGAACTGTTATTCCCCCAAGCCGAAAAGTCAATCCCACTTGGAAAGAAGTTAAAGCCGTGCTGCCCAAGAAATGGAGTGCTGCCAAGGGCCCCCGGCTGCCCAAACATCGCGTCTGGGAGAAAGTGAGGCTCCCCGTTGCTCAGCTGTCCGTAAGAGGTTAGGTAGGGCATGGGTGGGTCACCCCCCGTAGACCAGGCAGCTTCGCCTAAGGAGTAGGAGAATCCAATGGAGGGACTGTAGTAGTTTGGTAAGTAGGAATCGGACATTGCAGTGTATGCATTATTCTGAAAAAAAAAAACAAGAAATAAGCACTGAATAGTTAGAATGAGCTGAACAAATTTCAAGGGACCAGGAATAAAAAGCCATCTTAAGACTTCCCGTGCCCCACCCCTCCCTACCTTAGGGCTGGGCAGATAAACAGGCCTGGCCTTGAAATACTGCCTTTGTTAGGAGTGCTCTAAAAACTGTTCCGTTGCCAGAACGGTGAAACACAAAGGCTTACTTAGCAAGCTTCCCATGCTGAGATGGGAACGCATTGTGATCGTGATGCGGGACTGGACAGCAGATTGCCCTAGAGCTCCTGCTCAGGCTATAAAAACAGTATCTTATCTAGCATCCAAATATTATCATCATCTTTTTGTAGCTACTACCAACGAGGGCTTTTCTTGTCTGTATAACGTACTCGTCAACCCTTATCCTGCTGCTTGAGGGAGAGTTTGCGTGAAGGATGCAGAGGGAAGTGGAATATGGAGAAAAAAAGACCCAGTGGAAGTACACTGCCAAAATCATGAGTGTTCCTAATTGCCTTCCTTAAACTTATTACCCATGAGAACAGCTTTATCCCCACAATTTAAAGTTTCAGAGCTCATAATATTCCAAGAACTTGCAATTAAACAGGGATTTAAAGCCTACTCCTCAAAACACAAACTGCTCCAGTGCTGCGGGCACATACGAAAAAAAAAATACCTGAAAACGGGGAGTAATCAATTAGGTTTCAATAGGAACCTTTCATAGCATGGTGACAGCAGCTGCACAAGGAACCAGGCTTCAGATTCAGAGAGGAGAAAAACAAAAAGCCACTCCATGCCTTCGTCTCCCTTTTAACATCCAAGCAGCCTTTAGGTTACAAAACCAAATGCCTCATTTTACAATTAGGGAACTCTCAGACATCACCAAGATTTGCTTACATGAAAAAGTCTGTCATTTTTCATTCAAACCAATGTCCCCTCCGGGGAGCAGTTAAAGCCACACTAATGGACATTATCATCCAGTAATTTGAACCTGTGTGCAGACAGCCTCACGCTACACAGCCGCTTACATGTCAGCCCGATGCAGATGAGATGAAAGTCAGGTTCAGTTCCCATTTAAAAGCTTGGCTTGCAGCAGGCTCTACTACAATGTTTTGTTGAATCATGTTTTCACGTGCCACCTGCAGCTCCCAAAGGACTTCATGCCATACTGAAATCTACGGAGGCTCTAAAGATGGCTCTGGCACCCTCCAGAAATAGTTGGGTTTGCCACTCCACCTTCCACTGACAGCAACAGTCTGGGGCTAATCCAGCCCCAACTTTACAAAAATTAATAGGAATTATTTAACATAATGTCTTCAGAGACAAGGTTTGTTTTGTTGTATAAAATACCAAAAAGCTTTCTGTGGTATTTCATGGTGTGAATGCACAAAAACGCAGAGACACTCTCTGTTTTCCCAAAGGGATCTCAAGAGCAAATTAGTAACAGAACTCTTACCCAGGATACAGTTTTGCTAACTGAGGAACTCAGACCTGCTAAACCCACACCAACGAACAGTCTTCAGGGCTCAATCTTCCAAGAGCACAAATACTGACACTAATTTGTAAGGCAAATGAAGGAACTTAAAAAATAAATTATTATTTTGAACCAGCAAAGTCTCTTCAAAAGATAACACCTTCATTTATAGGAGTGACAATGTAGACTCCTGGAAATTGCCTTTAACTGAACATAAACATGCTGACCCACCCCTAAAACCTGAGCCCAGCAGGCAGAGCAGACGTTTTCTCTCCGCAGGCTTCTCCCTCAAAGCACATGGAACACATCACTCTCAGATTAAAACCTGTCCCCTTGTCCCCTCAAAATATTTTATTACCTGCCATTACATGTTTAACTTCATGAGACATTTTAACGCAGCCTGTATTAAACTCTTACCTGTGAAGTATTCACCACCCACACTCACGTAGTAAGAGAGCACAGGAGCTGAACAACAGTTGAGCACTGCCAGCTCAAAGCAGATTCAAAACAGGCTTGCTCCTGTTCCCTACCTGAATGTCTAGAACTACACTTTGCTACCAAGCACCCCACCTCGCACTGCTACCCTGCACTCGCACAACCGACACAGTTACTGATTAGCATGCAAATAAAATGTCACCAGCTTTTAATTCTCTGCAATGGCCAAGAATTTTTGTACAGTTATTTCCTCAAATTCACAATTCCTCTTCACCTCAGACTAGAACCAGGGTTTAAGCTTACTGTTGCTGTTAAGCTTGGTTTTTAAACTGCTGAAGAATGACTTACTGTGTATCTGAGCTTTAAAATACACAGTAACCTAATTTACTAGGCTGACAAGCTACTAAAAGTTGCACCTGAAACAGCAAGCTCCTGAATGAAGAGCCATGAAACTCTACAACATGGTTACCTCATGCTTGTGTGGAGAGTTCAAAAAGCAATTTCAGAAAGCACTGGCGTTACTCATCTAATTTACTTTTCAGAGCCATATCTGTAACTCCCTTTCCCACCTTCAGAAAAAAGGTGCACGCTTCGACACCTTTGTGGTTTTGAGCCTGGCTGGTTGGCTCAGCAGAACCACAGCCCTCTCCAGACTGAACCCCAGGGTTTTGTTTTCTATTCTATCAAGTGTCAAAACACGGATGAGAGATGACATGCGACACAACATGGTGAGAAAGTGGTATACAAGTTGCCCTAAAGTTCCATTCAAAGTTAACATGGCTGTTTCACCTCACTCCTGCTGAATTTCTAGAGCAACAGCTCTGCTCTGCCTCCTGGGGCATGCTCCAATCACTTCCTTATTTTTAAAACCTATTTTTACCAGTATGACAAGCAAAAAGAAACTAAATATTCAGAAGTTCTTCATCAAACACACAAAATAGGGTAAAATATCATGTTGCTTCTAACATTACAGCAACCTTCGTTCTCTTTAGATTTAAATAAAGCTACACTTTGCAGGAAATACATCTACATTCACAAGGAAGCTGGAATTTGGCGATGTTAATTTCTGGGATAGAAAAAACTCACCATTAGTTGATAGCTACGAGGAAAGTACCCAGTTTTATTCAAGACTTGAGAAAGTAATCACACTCTCTTGCCCTATGCAGGTGGCATTTAGGCTTGAAACTTTTTAGGGAGCTGAATGCAGCAAGTTATCTTAATGGACAGACTGAATTCTGAAGATTATGAACATCTGACAGGACCTTAAAGAATATCTAATCTCAAATCTTCAGCACAAACTAGGAAAACACCCAAAGATTTTCAACAAGAAACTGAGACAGAAACCTGTTCCTGTGTTCCAATAAAACATGCATCACCGTTCTATGAAAAAAAATAATACGTTGACTAGTAAAAATGATCAAAAAATACAGATAGGGAAAACCAGAACAGCTTATTTTTACTAATCACAACTGGAGAGGAAAGAGATGCTGAGAATGAACTAACTGCTCCAGTGCCACTACAGATGTTTATCTAGAATGCTAACTTGTACCACCTAATCAGCTGAACTCCATCTGTTACAGTGTCACTCTCCTACTGCTCATTAAGAAAAAACAAAGAAAAAAACCAGCTACCAGTGGAGCTAATCGTAAATAGAGTTAAGAGGAAAAGTAGCTGGAAGACTGGCTTTCAGCAGCTGATCGCAAGCTCTCCAGCTCAACTTCTAACTGAAGCTCTCAAGAAGTCTTAACAGCCTTTAGCACATGTGTGTTCTGTAGGTCTTTTTGACGAAAAATACAGAAAACCCCATGAGACACATTTTCAGTTCACGCGGTAGAGAGAGAAGAACACTGATGGTATCCTCCAAAAGCCCTCGGCACGTAACTGCATTGTGCGAGGCAATTTCACCACTCAACGTAGTGCATCTCCTCGGACAGTGTAAAGAACCAGAAACCAGCAAGGAAACAAGGTCATAACACTAAAAATGAAACAGCAGAAACTGCAACTTCGAGACAGTTACATTGACAAAAAGAGCTGAACATCAACTGTCAGAAGTCCTTACACCCCTGAGAAGTTTTAAAAACCTTTATACCTCCCCCCACCTCAACCTAATAGCATTCAGTGTTTTCTGCCTGGAAAAAAGCATGTATAAAATGGCAAGGAAGCTGGCAAACACCAAAACGCAAGCAGTGGAGATGGGGAAACACAAGGATG
Source organism: Falco cherrug (assembly GCF_023634085.1). NCBI lineage: Eukaryota > Metazoa > Chordata > Aves > Falconiformes > Falconidae > Falco > Falco cherrug. Next base: position 115,456,199 of record NC_073699.1, on the reverse strand, counting down.
CCACAGCTGCCTTCACTAGAGAGCAGCGTGAAGCCACCGGGCTCCTGGTGCTTCCTACCCGTTAGCAGGTACGCCTACTCACCGGCCGAGCCTGGGGACTCAAGTAGGGCTCAAAGTCATCATCGTTTAACCCATCCTTTTGATGCACAGATCCGTTTTGCACTGAGGAAGAGATGCGGCACGTTAGAAAGAACCCTGCCGATAAACTCGAACATTTTGCCAGCTTATTTACGAGACAAACCTCATAACTAGCTCCCCCTCGTTCTAATACACCACACGTAGCCCAGCGGGTAGCGGAAAGCCACTCCACCGCTGCACAAACACCCTGAACACAAACTTTCCGCAGCCCCGGACACGGCGACGGGCGTCCCAGCCCAGGGTTTGTTTTCCTGGCAGCCACGCCGCTGCGGGAAGGCGCGGGGAGGCGAGGCCATGCCCCGCCGACTGCGGGGGGATCCTCCCCGTGCCTCCCCCGCGGGCACGCTCCCCAAAGGCGCAGCTTCCCGCGGGCCCCCCCGCCGCCCCCGGGCCCCCCCGCCGCCCCCGGGCTCTCACCTTTGTTGCCTTGGCCCTTGGGTCTCTGGCGCGGCGGCGCGGCGTGGAAAGAGAGAGGGAGAGCGGTGAGTCAGGGGGGCGAGGCGGCCCCCGGCGGGCTGGGGGCCCGGCCGCGCCGCAGCACAATGGAGGCGCGGCCCTGCGGGCGGGGAGGCGGGGGGGAGGCCGCCGCCGCCCGGCCCGGCCCGCGCCCCCGCCACTAGGCCCTGAGCCGCGGCCTCACCTAGCGGACCAGGCCCGGCGCGGCGAGGGGGAAGGCCGGGCGGTGGCGGCGGGGTTCCTACCTGCTCCAGGAGGCTGCTGGCCGACATGGCTCCGCGGCGGGGCTGCTGGCGGGGCGGGGTGGGGCGGGGCGGGGCGGCGGGCGGCGGCGGCTTTGTCCGGGCGCGGGCGCGGCGCGGCTGCCTGGCGGACTCCGACTCGCCCGCGGCGGCTGCCTGGCTGGGGCGACGCTCTAGCCACCCCCTCGCCTCTCCTTCCGGCCCGCGTCTATGGCCCAGGCCCGCCGCCTCGCGCCCACACGCGCTCCCCGGGCGTCACGCGGCACCGCGCGCGCGCCCCGCGCTCCCAGGCACAATGGCGGGAGGGGGGGGAGGGGGGGGCGCGGAGCGCAGTGCATGCCGGGCCGGTGGAGGACCGGCGGGATCGGCGCCGCCGCTCGGCCGGGCGTGTGTGTGCGGGGCCGCTCTTAAAGGGCCAGGCGCGCCCGCCGCCCCGCCGCGCTTCTCCGGCAAAAACCGGCAAATCGAGGCCCGGCTGCTGCTCCCGCCCCCTCGTGTCTGCGCACCCCCCGTCCCCCTGCTCAGCGCCACAGGGCGGGGGGCCAGGGGCCACGGCCGCGCTGGGGACCCCCAGGGCAAGGCCCCGCCCCCCACTCGGGAGGATGGGAGTGGGGGCAAGGGGGGTGCACAGCCCACGCTGAGCCTGTCCCCGAGGGACCTGCTGTAAGCACGGACTGGGGAGGGGGGCCCCGGAGGACCCCCACCTCCCCCAGCCAAGGGGGTGCCTGCGGGGGGCTCACCAGCATGGCAGGAGGGGGATCCCTGACCCCAGCTCCATGGGATTTGGCTCCCACGGCTGCACGAGGGGGGGGCGACTTGCCACGGGCCCCCACCTCCATCCCAAAGCCGGCAAAATGCTTCCCTGCCGAGGCTGGGGGTCCCAGCAGCCGCGACCCCCCCCCTCCGGGCCACGGGCAGAGAGACCCCTGCCCAACTCGCAGTGCCAGAGCCGCGGCCGCGCACCTACCCGCAAATAAACCACTGAAGCGACCTTCGAGTTTTCCTTTTAATGCAAAAAATAGCCAAACACATCTTCCTTCCCCTGCCCACCCACCCGCCCCAGGTGTGTTTCCTTTGCTGTTGTTTTGCTTAATATTTCCAGCCAAGCAGCCCCCCCAGCCCCCCCAAACCTCCGCAGCTCTAAAGGTCCCCGACGCTTCTCCCCTTCTGTCTTCCCACCGCAGGGCCCAAAGGGACCCCGGCCAGCAAAAAAACCAAAAAGCCCCCCCAGAAAACCAAAAAGAGGGAAAGAGGGGGAAAACGGCGGGGCACACGTTATTTCAGCAACGTGCCGGTTCTAATCCTGCTAAGAGGTTATAGGAAGAAAGAAAAAAAAATACAAAAATAAACCCACCGAACAAGTAGCGACAAGCACGGAGCAGCCCCAGCACACAGTGTAAACAGAAGCTGCCCCAATCCGGAGTCCAGCTCTCCTGGAAAGCAACAGCACAACATGCTTTGTACACCCCAACAGGGAGCAGCCGAGGGGGAGGTTGTGGTTTTAAGCTTGAGTTGATTCTTTTTTTGCCTTTCTGCAAAAGGCTGAAGTGATCTCGGAGTCTCCAAGCGGCGTTTGCAGCACTGAGCCTGGCCAGGCGGGAAAAGGGATGGGGGAAAAGTGCCACGGGAAGAGGTGGGATTGGGATACAGCAGCCCCCCGAGACTGGCGAGAGGAGGTCCCAGGGCTTTGCAGCTGGGAAATCTGGACAAGGGAAGGGAGAGAGCGCAAAGAAATACCAAAAAATATAAATATAAAAACAATTTGTGTGGAGGAGGAGGAGAATATAGACAGTAAAGTCAGGGTTACTGCTGTCTTCCCCAAAGCAAGAATAATAATTAAAAAAATCCCAGTTGAGGTGACAGTGAAGAGTCCAACAGAATTCCCTTCCCTGGAGGAAAATAAAAATACAAATGAGGTACCTGTTCCACCCCAAAGCCGTCACCCCTTCCCACAGTCACATCAACGCTCCAGCCACTGGTTATTGTCTCTCTGAAATAAAATATTTGGGGCCAGGGCAGGCCCGGAGCAGAAGCCCCATGCACGTGGCCACACCACAGCATGCTCCCAGTGCCAGGAGCCCTCATCCAGTTCCTCCCAGTTTGGGTTGTTCAGCAGAGATCCAGTCTCTCCTCGACCCTGCGAACAGGCGGTACTGTTCAGTGCTTCACAGAGACGGAACCTTTTCCAGGTCTCACGTGTTTCTCCAGCATTTTTGTTTTAAAAGAAAAAAAAGTTTTTATATATATATATGTACACACACACACACACACACATATATATATATATAAAATATACAGTACAAAGGAAATATCCATGGAAACAAATGGGGTGGCTGGAAAAGATGCTTAACAAAAAAGCCCAAAATAAAATGAATTCCCAACTCTTCCCCAAACTGACGCTTGCCTTCCCCACTAGTCCTCCAAGACCACAATCTCCACGTTATGGACCTGGTGCTGATGGTCCTCCACATCTCCCACCACTTTCTCCTCAGTCCTCAGCTCTGTCTCCAGGATCACAGCTTTCCCCTCCGACTCGTCTGTGTCCGCTTCAGGATCTGGCGCCGGGTCGATCTCTATGATGGTCTGCCCGTCGTCTGAGGTGCCCTCCACGGCTTGGATGGTGGAAGTGAGGCCGGACTCCATGGCCACCAGTTCCACAGGGTTGACGACGGCCGCCACGTTGGCCAGGGCGCCGCTGTCCTGCATGGCCGCCGAGCTCAGCAGTGCCAGGCTGGAGGACGGGTGGAGGGTGACCGTGTCGGAGGAGCTGGTCTTGGAGGAGGACACCACGGTGGCGTATCGGAAGAGCTGGGAGCCAGACGGCAAGGTATGAACAGTCACCGGGCTGGAGCCTTGGCTAATGGTCGCCACCGGGATGTTGCCCACGGAGAACTGTTGTCCAACAGGCGCGATAGTGATGGGCGAGATGACCGTGAACTGCGGCTGCTGGATGGGGGTGGAGGGGCTGAGGACGGTGGCGGAGGCTGGGCGCTGCAGGCGGGGTCTCTTGGGGGGCTTGGGAGCGCTGACGGGCATCAGCACCACGTTCTGGATGGTTTGGGACTTCGCCTTCTGGTCCTTGGCAAGTTTCTTCTGCTCTTCCAGCTGCCGCTCCAGGTCTGCAAAGAGAAGGGCTCAGCAGGGGCTGGGCTGGGGCCAGCGTGCTGTGGGAGCTGCTGGGGCTCAGGGCTCCTCCACCAGCCGGCACCCCCCGCGCCGGCCACGCCAGGCCTCCTGAACACCCAGACGAGCACGACCTCAGTGTTTCCCTCAGGATCAAGCTGCACTGAAGGGAAAGACCAGATTCTCCTGCCACCCACAGAGACCTGGTCAATGCTCCGCGCCCCTCAGCCGCTTCGGCCGGCTGCCAGCACCTGGGTAAGGAGCAGGCGGTGCTCTGTACCAGCTGGCTAGTCCTGCTGAGGAGATGATGGGCATTTCTGCTCCTCAAGCTGGACCCACCTACAAGGGAGCATGTACAACCCCCCCCCAGGCAGCTGGAACAGCTTCTGGGTCTTGGCTGGCTCACCAAGCACCTGTCCCGGGGGCAGGGAGCAGGACTGCCCGGCCAACAAACCCCCCTCAACCCCTGTCTGTGCGAACATGCGAAGTCAGAAGTAGCACAGTAATCTCATTTATCCAGGGCAGTAGGGGACTAGGACATCCCAGATAAGAACAGGTCCTACAGGACACGGCCGAGGAGGGAGATATACATCCAGCAAGTGGCTCTGGGGAATCCAGGGCAGCTTATTGGCTTCAGCTCAGGGGAAGCCATGCAAGACACCCGATAGCTCCACGCCAAGACAAGCAGACAGCTCAGCACCTCGTACACAGAGCAGCCTATCAGCTTGGGCACAGCACAGCACTGCCTGCAGCGGGGATGACGGCAGCGCAGCTCTTAGCTGGCAGCACCTATTCCCTAATGCCGACGGAATCGGACTCGCACCACCAGCACCCTGGCTGCGGCAAAGGGCACGGACTTTGGGCTGTCAGATGCCCCAGGCAACTGCTCACTACGAGGCAAGGGAGAGGGGAAATTCCACTCAAGCCCTAGGACAAGGCGATTGGGATGCATTTTTGGGGCAGCACGTATTGAACAATAACCCAAATGCGGTTCATTGGGGCTATGTCAAAGGAAAGTCACATCGGTTCCCCAGAGCAGCAGCAGGATGAGAAGCCTTACTGGGCACTGACTGTACCTGCCAGTGTGTAAAGAAACTGTTCCTCTCCTTGCTCTGTCTGGTTTTTCCTGTTGTCCAGAACCTTCTTGACCGTGTCCATTAGGCCAAATGTGTGAGCAACGTTGTTCAAGACCGCAGCATCTGCAAGGAAAGTGCATGGGGACGAGTGCCTAGTCCCACAGGCAGGACTCAGCCAGGTACTCAAAAGATGCTTGTATTACACCAAAAAATTTTCTGCTGTTTTTTGTAACACTACCTCTGCTCTTTCACAAGGGCTAGCTGAACAAGGGCAGACCCAGCTCCCTCATCCTTCTGACATCCAAGGACTAAACAAACCCATTCACATGATAGAGAAAATGAAACGGAGATGTGTCACCCAAGCATCTCAAAATTGCTGCAAATGAAAGCATAATTTGCAATCACAGAGATACAAACGAGCTCTCCACCTACAAATCATCACCCCATGCTGCTGACAGTGTCATTAACATGCCAGCTCCACTGAAAGCTGTGCAAAATTTCTATTATAATCCACTGACTTCAATCACTTACAGCTTCCAAAAGCTGCCACCTACCAGACACAAAGATCCGCCAGCCCAAAGCTAAATTAGAAACTAGAAAAAAAATAAAATAAAATATCCTGGGTAGGAGGAAGTTTGTGGCTACATGGATGTTCTTCCAGCAAAAGCATCAACAAGAGGTGCTCTCAAACCCTCTGCTCACAGGGGCATGTGCTGAGCTGGATTAGGGAACTGATCCACGTTAAAAATAACCCTAATAAGGGGAGTGGAGTTATTTTTAACCCAGATCAGTTCCCTGATCTGGTTCAGCCCCAAAACCAGGTTTTCTGGCACCAGTGAAGACAGAATGAGAAGTGAGAGGGCAGGACCTGTTCAAGCCTGCATTGTCCCAGAGAAAAGTGTTTCACTAACTCCAGTCCAAGAAGCGAATCTGGGCAGGCTTTCCCGAGGGCTGGGAGCTGCGGACAGCGACCCAATGGCCACAGCAAGCCACCAGGGCCATTCCGCTCAGGGAACAAGGTGGCATGTTGTGTCCTCGAGCCTTGAAGCGAATGAACTTTCACAGCTGGGCAGGCTGAGACCGCACCCAGGCTCAGCTCCCGCAGCCCAGCTAATGCGTGGGAACCTGCTCAGCATCCTGACTCAACAGCTGTAAATGGTGGGGATGGACCCTCGTCACTTTTTTTTGCCCACAGCTGCCCTTTGGAGCATCCTTCCCCACTGCAGAGCCAGAGCCTGTGGCTCACAACCTACCTGTCATCTGGAATGGAGACTGACCCAATCTCTGCTGGACGCCTCTTAGGACTTCTTCTATCTCCTTCTGGATGTTGCACACAACCTCTTCCATCAGCCCCACATCAGCTATGCCTTTCCAGAACATCAGCGTGTCCTCTGGCACAAGGAGAGGGGGGAAAAAAAATAAAAATAAAGAGGTCAACATGCACAAGCATTTGGCATTTTTCCCCACAAGGCTACTTTAAACCTTTCAGGCAAGTGGAACTTTGCAAGACGACTTCTAATTTGGCCATTGGGGTGGATACGATATGCAAAAACCCCCAAACCCCAAAAGAAGCAAAACGGACCCAGGCAGCAAATCAGTAACATGTTTCCAAGCAGCACCATGTCTTCCAAGGCAACATTTCACATCTTCACATGACGCAGAAAAATCTTTGTTTGAGGAAATTCTGCCTAAGCTTCCATATTAAGCCCAAGAGGGAATGCAAGACACCGCAGCCAGAGAGACACAGCCAAGAGAGCTGCCGGTACGAACAAAACATTGCTCCTTGATGGTTTCAGTTTAGCTCCAGGCTGGCAGACATTTACATCCCGAGAATGAATGAAAAAAAATAATAATAAAAGAAAAAGCAAAAAAAGCCCCTCACTGTAACTAGTAGCAACTGATGTGGGGGATCGTCCATCAGCCACAAGTCCTGCTCTGCCTGCAGCGGTGAGGAGCTCTATTTGCCTGGGAAATGCTGGGATAGCCAAGGGGCTGGGGGACAGCTCCATCATTCCCTAAACTCTCCTCAACTCTCCTTATCCTCAGGATTTCAGTCTCCAAAATGTAACAGGCGAGGAGAGGGGAAGAAGACATCTAACGAGCAGCCTGAGCTTACCCGAGATCTCATCCGTGTCCTTTTTCATGCCTTCCTCAGTGGCCATGGTGACGGCAGCCGTTAGAGCCGAGTTCCACTCGATCCCCTCCTCCATGCTCTCCTCCGACAGCGCGATCTGGGTGATGCTCCCTGCCAGAGAGGCAACGTCAGCTCCCTCTGCGGCACCTGGAGTGCCAGCCCTGAATCCCTGCTTTGCTTTCCACCCCCGTCACCCCTCCCAGGCTCTTTTTCACTCTCGTGGTCAGGTTGTTTGCGCCTGGCTTCTTTCAACCAAATTAGCTAAAAGCAAATATTGCTCCTTCTCATTGGAACCGTGATTGTGAAAGGCTCTGGGGCTTCTGGAGGGGAAACCACGTGCCCTCCAAAAAGCAAACTGGAGTCCTAGTTTCAGAGGAGCAGAAAGGGATCGGAATAAAGAAGGGAACAAACAAGCCTCAGCCCAGCCACCTTTCTTCCCTTGCATCATCAACAGGGCGCTCTGCGCCCTAGAGATGCCCTAATCTCTCAGGAAAGGACAGGGTCAGGGTCCAAGCTGATTTATAGCAGGGAAACAGATCTGACTCGATCCTAAGCTTCTGGATCAAATTTGGAAGTGTGCCAATGTGCTGCCACAGTGAGGTTTTACCGTGTGGCCATGGCGCTTTCCAGGAGATTCTCCTTAGCCGACAACAACTGCCATCTCATCCACCCAAGGCTTCAGAGAAATGTAACCTGCCCAGCTGAACGACGCGATACGGCTGGGAGTAATCTTCTTCCTTAACCTCGGCAAAGAGATCGCTTTCTGCTCTGAAGCACGGGATTTGCTGAGAATTTGCAGTTGGAATGACAATCAAATCCTGTCCAGCCATCACACCCCGCTCAGGGATGTTCAGGTGATGTGGAGCAGGCTGCTCTGGAGAAGGTCAGCATCGAGGTCAGCATCCCTAAATTAATTCCTGAGATTTAGCCCATCCTGTGCCTTTGTAATAGACCCTCAAATAGGAAAGACATCACAAAACACTGCGCGAGCTCTCTCAGGCGTTTGCTCACACGGTGATCCGAGAACAGGGACCCCTTCACAGCGAGCCTCCGCTGGCTCCCAAGGCTGCCTCAAGTCACTGCTCCACACCGGCGGCTTTCCAGCCCTCCCACCGCTGCAGAGCAGAGCTCCCAGCCAGGTGCTGCCGAGACCTCTCTGAGCAGACACGGAAAAGCATTTTCCTTCCCAGAAACCAGAGCAGTCTGCTGAACGGTGGGACTGCCCTGCTGTGCCTGGGGAGAAGGTGTAAAGTGTGTGTGCCTGGGGTCCACCTGATCTGATTAGCCCAGGGAAGGAGAGCCGTGTCAGAGGGAAACTCCCGCGGTGTTTCCTAACTGGTTTCCTACCGTCGGCTGATGTAGGAGTCTGCACCACGCTCTGCTGCCCCGGCACCGGTGCTCTGGCACTGCTGATCAGGAGATCGAACTTGGTGCTTCGACAGGTGTTGGTGCAAACTTTGTCATGCTGGTAGAAGTCAATTTGTCCCGAGTCCATCATCTTCCTGTGCAGGGAGTGGGGAGAGAACCAGGCTCAGCTCAGATCTCAGCCTGGAGACAAAAGGGAGTATTCCACGTAGGAATGCTACAGCCATGGGAAGCACGGAGGAAGGGAGACCCAGGGCCACTCTGCACACAAAGCATCTCCTGCAGGGCTTTCAAACAGCAAATACAAGCCATCCCCCAGCTTCGCGTACAGGGCTCCAGTCCTGTTCCGCCCCCACCAAGTACCAGGCCCCTCAGGCAAGGCCACTTCTGTACAGGATGAAGAATCCTGCCCCTCAGACCATGGGGCCAGGTTCTCTGCAGGCTGCTGGCCAGGTAACGTGAGGCTCCAGAAGAGCTCCCAAGGGCTGCAGAGCAGACGAAACGCCTGCGTGGGATCCTGCAGCTGCAGCGATGACGCCCTGAAGCTGGACACAGCAGTAGGCAAGTGAAATACCTCAGCATGATTCCTCCGAGGCGGATGGCTCTCTTCCAGTCCTTTAGGGTAGATTTCCCAGCCAGGTGAACAAAATGCTTCGGGCTGATCAGTTGGTCATTGAACTGCCAACAAGATAAACAAAGGCTCAGCAAACAGGGTAGCATCACTTTGGGAGACTATTGGGATATCCCACACAGCCAGTCCTCAGCTCACCTAAGCCCCAGCCTCCACCCAGAAAGAGGAGCTGCTTGTCAAATCCCTCCCACCTTACATCCCCTCGGCACAGCAACGCTTGTAACCCCAGAATGGATACGTTTGCAGGGACAATCTGCCAGCCCTCGGCATTCGAACCACACAGCTCTAGCCAAGGACAGCCCTGAAGGCTTTTGTGTGAAGCATGAACCAAATCAGCTGCTCCTGCGAACACACAGAGTCATCGCGGAGATCGTCATGGGAGACTCCTCTAACATCAAATAGCTGAGCAACATCGAGCTGACACAGGTACTCCCTCGGGCATCTGTTCTGTCCTGCTCCAGTGACTAAGATAGTTGCTTGCAGAGGGTCAGTGACGGAGCACTCTCGCTGCAGCAGCGTGGGGCTCAGCCTCAGCGTGTCAGCTGTTACGTTAGCACGCTCCCAGACAGAAAAGGCAGCGGCAGGATTTCTCTTCCTGATGCAACCTGCTCACTGAGGCAGTGACAGGAGTGGAGTATCAGGACACCAAGGGAAAGAGACATGGAAGCAAGGTGCTGGCAGAGCTCAGTACACATCCCCTGCCTGCCTTCAGCTCCAAGTCCCTTGTCAAGCACCAGATACTACTCTGAAACGTAAGGGGGGTAACAGACCTTCGCTCCTTAACCCACTCTTCCTCTGCTTCTCCCTGTGCTAAAAAACAGCTTTAGCACTAACAACCCCGCATGCCACAAAGGCAGCGTCACTCAGCTCCAGGACAAGGCTCAGATGAAACACAAAAAGTAAGAAAGCCCCGCGGAAGTCAACCAACAGCCCTTGAGAGCAGGAATCTGCTACGAAAACTCCCTTACCTTTACACACTTGACATTAATTCCTGGACAGACAAACTTCTTCCAGAGCAGGATGGCTTTGCTCTCCCCACAGGTGATGGGATAGGCGATTTCAATTTCCTCGTTGGTTTCAATGGTGCTGGGGTCTGAGGGAGAAAGGGGGAAAAATGGATCTTTCCACCCAATAGGCTCAAACCCCCCCAGACGGGTGTTGAAGGCTCACAGGTTTTGAGACCTACGCTCAGGAAACCGAAAGAAGGGCTGATCCCAGTTCAGGGTCAGCCCTTTCTTAGTCTTTTCCAATTATGAGCTCTAATAGCAACTGGCATGTGCTATTTATACAGCAACACTCAAAATGAAGCTCATCTACCAGGAGAATGTGAGATCAGAAATCCAACACATCTGTAAGGGTAGGGGGGTCTATGTCAATGGGAACAATCTTTGTGGAAACTCTGAAATTTGAAGCACAGATCTCTCCCAGATTTCTTGGTGCTCTGGTATCTCTTTAGTAGTGATACCAGATATTTACCGATAATATATGCTCTTCACATGCAGTTTCTGCTAATACTGCCAAAAGACCCACACCCACACAGGAAGCAGAACACTAGTTGAGATCTAGTGACAGCACCTAACGACAGGAGCCTTTTCCCACATAATTCCTCAGGATGGCAGGGAGCGCTCAGAGCCAGCCGCCTCAGTGGTTCTGAACACCCAACCCAAACCGTCAGGCTGTTCGCTCAGCAAAGACCCAGCAATCGGAGTCCGATGCTCCAGCTGGCGCTGAGATGCAGCCACCATCCTCGCAGCCATCGTGCCTGCCTGCCAGTGTCTGCACACCAAGACTAGGGCGAAATCTTGGCTCCCCTGGACCCCCTGGGAGCCCTTACCATTCATTGCAGGAGAGCCAGGATCTCAGTTCCAGGACTTTGAGACCAAGCAGTAACAGCAGACTCTTATTCCAGAGTATGCCCAGACCCTGCACCCACATCCATGCCTGGGAAACAGCATCTGCAGGGGCAGAGCCAGAAGGAAGCCCAGCGAACTGGAGACACCAGCTCAGCGGCGACCAGCCCTGCGGAGGAGGGGATTCTGCCCGTGCCAAGCAGGAACTCACCGATCCCTTCTTCTAGCTTGTGGATGGTGTGGGTTTCGACGGCCACTACGGCGGTGCTGGCCTCGGAGCCCTCTTGGTAAATCCTGTTGTGAAAGCAGCCATCCATAAACAAACTATACAAATCACGCAAAATTAAGATTCACAGCACGGGGTTAAAAATTCTTTTGGTTTCTTCCCTGCCTGTCCTTGAGGGAGGTGGATTTTGTTTGATACAGTTTCAATCACGGGCATGTTTTTGGCACATACAAAATAGGATAATAATCCCAAGGACTGAAACGCGCAGAGGCGTTCCCAGTCCTGTCATCGCACTCTCCACGTTGCCAGTGCCACCGAAGCAGCTCTGCAGCGCGCTTCCCTGTGGCGCTTCCCTGTGCCTTTTCCTCTGGATTCTGATACCGGCAGTTACCCAGGACAACAGGAAGGAGAGCTCAGTGCCCCAGGATTTCTCTCCCAGCCCTGTGTGACACTGCAGCACAGCTGATCATGCCGGGGGACAGTCGCTGTCAGGCAAACGGCCACGCTGCTCTGCGAATATTATCCAACTGGAGCCAGCACATTTAAGTCCCGATGGATGGAGAGTTAAGATGAAGTGTCTGGTGGCAGCCGCTTATCCGCAGCAGCTGCCAGTGGTACCGCAAAATTCCCTCCATCATCCCAGCTTCATTGTATTTGAGAGGAGGATTATTTTAGGGGAAAGCTGGCACAAAGGCACAGGCGGATCCAGACTCATGGGCACGGACCAGCACGTACAGCAGCTGTGGGGTGTCAAAAACCCACCCTGGGGCCGCAGAGGGATGAGGGAGGCTGGGAGGACATGTGGCCGGGGCAGCACCACGACCACCTCACCGCTCCCGACCACCTCGCCGCTCCCTTGCTGCCACAGCCGCTGCTGGGCTGCCATGATCCAGAGACAGCGTGGCGACACGTCCCCGCAGGACAGTTTCAGTCCTCAGAGGCGCCGTGACAGCAATGCACACAAAAGCCTTTTTGCATTGTATTTTTCTCTCTGCCGTGTGCGGCACAAAACCGATGCAGCCCTGGGAAACGCAGCGACATGCAGTCCCCACACCAGGGAAATCTCCAGGGTCACCCCCGCCTCCACAATCCCACCCCACACCTCCCCAACACACCAGTAGCACCCAACTCACCCCTGCTGCACCGGCTGGAGCTGCAGGATCACTTGGGTTTTGGTATCCTCCGGGTTCTCCCCTTCGTTTCCGTCACTTGGTACAACCACCACATCACCCACAGGGACGCTCACTTCGGCATTCGCCATCTCTCACATGAAGCCCGGAGGTGGCAGGTGCCGAGGTGCTGCGGAGGGCAAAGCAGAGGCAGGGCTGTAGTGCTGCCGGCGCAGGGAGAAGGGCAGGCAGCCGTCTGGAAGCATCATCCCATCCCACCGCAGCAGAATGGGCTAGCGGGGACCGCAGGGCCAGCAGAGCAAAGCACCGGCTCCGCAGAGGGGACCAGGCGTTTTAAATTCACCACCCGAGTGAAAGCAAGTGCCTGGCAGACCACGCGAGGGTCCCCCTCCCCTGGCACTCACGTCTCACCCAAGGACACAGAGCCCCCCGGTGCCATCCCACCCCGAACTTCCCCAGCCCCGCGGGCTGGCACCGGGCCGAGCAAACCCCCACGGTGGGTTTTGGCAAGAGTTTTCCAAAACGGAGCTTCTCTCCCCGGCTGGCAGCGCTTCCAGCCGCCCCGGGGATGCTCTGGTCCCTCGGTACCAGCAGCGTGCCTGGGGCTGAGCCTTCCCGCAGAGGAGCCGGTAATTCCCAGAGGCGCCGGTAATTCCCGGCGGCGGCGGAGGCGCAGTGCCACAGGAGATGCTCGCAGGGGGCCACCGAGGTGGTTTCGTTATGGCTGTGGGGCCGGGGCTCAGCCGGGGGCCGGGCAGGATCAGCCCCCCGGGGTCCGGCAGCTCTGGGGAAGCGCTGGCGGCGGGGCAGGACCTCACGGCAGGCGGCGGTGGGCTCCGTGCCCACGGCTGGGACACAGCGGCACAGGCGGGGGAGAGCTGCCGGCGCGGGGGACGGGCCCCCGTGGGTCACCGTGGCTCCCTCCTTGCCCACGTCTTCACCCACTCAGGGCTCATGGCACCCTGGGCAGGCCGGACCCCTGCCCGGGACCCCCCCAGGCTGGCAGAGCTGTGGGACCCCCGTGGGCCAGTGGGGTCGTGGGACCCCTAGGGGCCAGCAGGGCCATGTGGCCCCCCATGGGCCAGCAGCGCTGTGGGACCCCCGTGGGTCACTGGGGCAATGGGACCCCCGTGTGGGCCAGCAGCAGTGGGGAACCCCTGTGAGCCGGGCGGAGCGTCGGCCGGCGGGGCCGTGGGACCCCCCCCCCCCGTGGGGCCGCAGCTTCCTCAGGATTTCCGCCATGGGGGCTGCCGGGGCACGGCCAAAGCCCGTCGGTGACCGGCTCGGGCCCGCAGCGGGGGGTGCCCGGCCGGCGGGGGGGCTGCAGGCGAGGCCCCGGGCAGGGCAGCAGCGGGGCGGCTCCCCCCGCTCCGGTAACGCCAAGGTCCAGGGGACGCCTCCCCCCGCGGGGGGCACAGCGCAACCCTGAGATGGGGGAGGGAGGTCAGGGGTCAGCGCCCCCCACCCAGCCCGCAGCCACCCCTTGAGGTCAGGGGTCAAGGGCGGGGGGGCAGCGCGGGGCCCCCCCCGCGGCGCGCGGCGGCGGCGGGGCGGGGCTGCCCGGGGGAGGGGTGTGGCCTCCCCCCCCCGCGGGCGGACGCAGCGGCGCTGCCCCCCCCCCGCCCCCCCCCCCCCCGCGACGTCCGCCCTCGCGGCGGCGGCACGTACGGCGCCGCGCGCTGGGGCGCCCCCTCCCCTCCCCGACGGGCCGGGCCCCCTCCCGCTCCGCCCCGCCCCGCCCCGCCCCGCCGCGCCGCCGTCTGGCCCCTCCCGGCTCCCGTAGCGCGGCGCCGGCCGCCCTTACCGTCGCCGAGCGGCCGAGTCCGGGGGCTGAGAGAAGGGGGAAGGGGGGGGAACGGGCCGGGCAGGAGGGCGCATGCGCAGTAGCCGCCGCGGCCTCGGCCGCCAGCACTTCCGGCCGCCGCCTGCCTTAAAGGGGCCGAGGGCAGCGCGGCTGGCGCCCTGCTGCCCCCTGGTGGCTGCCGGCCGCACCGCGCCGTGCCTCCCCCAGGGACCGGGACACGCGTGACGGCGCGGAGTGGGGGGCACGGCCCGCGGGGTGTTCGTGGGGCGGGGGGGCGCAAAGCGGCACCGGGCACCTCCAGCCCCACCGGGGGGTCCCGCGCATCTAAGGCGCGCCCGTCCCCCGCCGCGGCCGTGGCCGTGGGCAGCCCCGCGTCTCCCTTCGCCCCCGGGGTGCCGGGGTCCCCCCAGCGCCCGCCCCGCCGAGCCCCGCCGCGGCCTCTCCCCGCACGGGGTGGTGCTGGTTGACTGACAGCCAGGAGCCCAATGGCATCGCGGAGGCGGGCGGCGGCAGCCAATGGCGGCGTGCGGGGGCGGGCGCGGGGCCGCGGGCGCGGCGGGGGCCGCGGCGGCGGCGGCGGCGGCGGCGGGAGGATGCGGGCGGGCAGCGGGCGGGGGGTGCTGGCGCTGGCGCTTCTCCGCCGCTGCCTCCTGCTGGGCCCGCTGGCGCTGCGCCCGAGCGCCGGACAGGACGGTGAGTGCGGGGAAGGGGGGGCACGGGACACAGCACCCGGGACGCGGTAGCGGGGAGTCCCGCTCTTACCGGCACCCCCGGGGGCTCCCCGGCACTCGGCGGGATGGGGGGCGCGCCGCCACGCGCCCGGGACTGCGTGCTGCGCCCGGGGTGGGGACCGGGACCGGCACGGGGAGCGGACGGGCTCTCCTCTGCTCCGGTACCGGACGGGACGGGCGCCTCGCTGCGTGCGGACAGAGAACGGGCCAGGATGGGCTCCCCGGTACCGGACGGGACGGGGTCCCCGCGGTCCTTCTGCCCCGGTACCGGACGGGACGGGGTCCCCCCTGCCTCCACCACCCCCTGCATGACCCCGGTGCCAAGGTGCCGCCTGCCCGGGGGTCCCGGGGGTCTCGGCGTCGGTTCCGTCCCGCCCGCAGGGCTTTCCCTGGGAATCCCTGATCCCGAGGGGCCCAGATCTGCCCCGGGCTAAGAGGATCGCTGGAGCTTACGGTGGAGAGCTGGGAGAGGGGGGCAGGGGGCTCCGTCCCGGGGATGCTGTGGACCCCGACAGCGTCGCTTGGGAGGGATTTGCATCGGCCAGGGTCTGGGAAGGCCCCGAGGGGATGTTCAGCCGAACTTCATCCCAAACACACAATTTTCCCCGGCACTGCTCATCCCCGACTCATGGAAGAGCAAGTTGACGAGGATGGGGCTTCCAAAGCACCGTCCTCAGCGAGGGGAAACTGAGGCACGGGTCAGGGCGGGATGAGGGGGGCAGAACCCCGCTGCGTTCCCAGGTGGGGTTTGGGAGACATCCCGCAGCGCGTTTCCACCGGATCCCAACCCCGTCGGTGGACGCGGGGCAGCTCTCCCGGGGCCGGCAGCCTGCCGGAGGTGGGAGCGTGCTGGGCTTTTCCCGGAGCATCACCCGGTTGTGTCTTTCCTGCATCCTGTGAGAAAACAAACAAATCCCTGGCAGCGATGGCCCCAGCGGGGGCCCGGCCCGGCCGCAGCTTCGCCCTCATCCAGCAGAAATCCAGTTTTCCCATTTTTTTGCAATTGATTTTTTTTCGGGGAGGATGTTCTGGTGGCTGGGGGCAACTTCCCCAGCCCTGTGGCTCTGCCTTTGCCATTCCCGGCGCCTTGGACGCATCTTAGGAGTCAAATCCCCAAGTGCGCCTGCAGCTCCCGGTTTATCTCTGGCATGCTGGCCCGGCATGCGCTGGCCACGCTTGGGATGCTTTTACCCAGGATTTCCTTTCCCAGGATGCGTTTTTCCCAGGATGGGTCTCCCAGCTCCTCCACACTCACCAACATGGGGCTGCAGCCAGGTGGTCCATCCAAGACCCCCAGCTTGGGCATACTCCTGACCACAGAGGGACTTCCATGCAGATCCTGGTGGCGCCGACCTTCCGTGCTGGGAACTCCCCTAAAATACCCCGAACTTCTCCCCCGTCGGCACAGCAGCCCTTCTGGGAGCCGCTTTTCTGGCAGCCTCAGTGCCCCTCCCCAGCCCCGGAGGGCCTCATCCTGCCCGGCTGGGCTGTAACAGGGGCTGCTGCCCAGCCAGGGGCAAACTGGGGATTTCACCCAGTCCCGCACCCCGGCCCAGGTCTCAGCATAACCCCCCTCCCCAGTTTGGCTGCCAGCCCTTCCTGCAGGCTGGAGAGGAGTGGGATCTGTGGGGGGGCTGGCATCTTCCATCTCCGGCCCCCCCTTTTTTTTTATCCCTGGAGGATTTTCCCCTCCGGTGCTTTGTGCCGTCTCCCAGCGACGGCGAGGGAAGCCAAGGCAGGGGCGAAGCCATGCCCGTCACTGCTTTTCTTTCTGGCTGTGCCGGGATGATGCTTGGCAGGAGCAGCAGCTTTTTGGGGATGCAGGAGGTGGAGGGTGTTGAACCCTGGACCCCCACACCCCCCAGCCCATGCAGACGGGCTGAGTGGTGCTTTCCCCCTCCCTGCCCTTCTCCCTGCCCCAATCCTGCCCAGAAATCCCGGCTTTCAACTCAAGTTTCCAGGATATTCCCTCTTGCCTGCAGGCAGCAAGCACGGAGAAAAGCCCCTTTTGTGGTGGTGCTGGCATCCCCCCGGGGAGGAGGCCGTGGGGATGCAGCTGCCCAAGGTCATCCTCAAGGTCGAGGCTGCAGCCAGGAGTTCCTGGGGGCTGCTCAGTGCTGTTCAGCCCCATGTAGGGGGGGTATTTCCTGCTTGCATCGTTTTGTGTCCCCCAAAATTGGGGTCCTCCTGGCCTTGGGGATGGAGAGGAGTGGGAGGTGCAGGTCTGCACTGGGTGGGTGTGGGGGAAACTGAGGCAGCCTCATTTCCAGTTCACCCTGGGGACTGTCCCTGGTGCAGGGAGCAGCCAGAAAAGCCACACACACCGAAAAAGTTTCAGATGAGGAAAACATTTGAAGGGGCTGCAGGTGCCCGTGGGGTGTCCCCAGGGCCATGCCAAGTGGGGAAACTGAGGCAGGGAGCAGCCCAGCTGAGCCCCCCCGCCTTCGGTCTCTCTGCAGGGGACGGCTGTGGCCACACGCTGCTGACACCCCACAGTGGTACCCTCAGCTCCAAGAACTACCCGGGCACCTACCCCAACCATACCGCCTGCCGCTGGCGCCTGCGTGCCCCCCCGGGCACCTCCCTCCTCCTGGCCTTCGGGGACGTGGACCTGGAGCCCTCCGAGCGCTGCACTCGCAGCTCCTTGCTGCTCGCCGACCCCCAGGCTGGCACTGCCTATGGTAAGGGGGGGGTCCTGGGGGGAGCTGAGGCAGTGCCCGCTGAGGGGCTGTGGATGGGGTGGGTGGTGTCACATGAGGTAAAGTCCTGGATAAGGAGAATATCAGGAAGACGCGGGATTTTAGGTAGTTTCATCATGGGGACGGGGGGTACACCAAGATGGGGGTGCCCAAGGTGGGGGATATCTGGGAGGGGGGGTACCTGAGGATAGAGGTATTTGAGGAAGGGGATATCCAAGGAGGTGAGTATCTGTGGATGGGGGTACCTGAGTACAGGGGGTATCTGAGGAGGGGGCTATCCCAGGAGAGGGATATTGGAGGATGGGGATATCTGAGGAGGGGTCTACCCGAATACAGGGGGTATCCAAGGAGGGTGATATCTGAGGATGGGGGTGCCCGAGGAGGGGGCTGTTGCCAAGCTGGGGGGGGTGGGGGGGTGGGGCGGAGCATCCAGCCAGGACCAGATGCAGCCACCGATTAATTAATTCTGTCCACCCAGACGCTGCCCAAACGCTTCCAGGATTTTCCTGGAGAGATTTAATGGTCTTGGAGGGATTTGACAGCACCAGGAGCGTGATGGGTGCTGGGGGAGATGTCTCGGGGGAACGGGGAGGGGGAGGCATCACTGCTGGGGGCGGGGGGGGGGATGGAGGAGCAGCCCCGAGGCCCGGTGAGGGGCAGGGGACTCTGCGGGAAACGCTGGGTGGAAAGGAGCCAGCCAGCCTGGATCCGCCACGGCTCTTGGGGCCGGGATGTTTCCCCGTTCTCCAGGGCTCTCACCCTTTCTGGGCTGGTACCCAGAGGGGTGAGACCACGTGAGGTCACCAATCCCCATCCCCTCTGCTGCGGCCTTGGGGACACATTTGTCCCCATCTGGGTCCCCAAAGCCCAGAGACCACCTGGCCCAGAGCAATGCAACAAAGGGGGGGACCCCCAGAGGATGCTCACGGGGGGCTGGCAGAGGTGGTGGGGGGCGAGGGGAGGTGGCTGGGTACCCACAGCCCCTCTGGGTGCCTTCGCCAGGGGCCTGTGTGCGGGTGGGCAGGGGGTGACGCAAGGCCAGGCCGGGGTCCCACTCCCTCGCCCGCGGCTGACGCCGGCCCTTGAGAAGTCCCAGATGTTTTTCGGGAAGCAGTGGGAGCAGCCGGAGGCTGTGGGTTCCCTCCTGCTGACTCAGACCCGGTGTCTGGCACCCGGCCTGATCCTGCCCGGGGACGTGCTGGGGTCCCCATGGGGGCGGCAGCCTCCAGCCTGTGGGTGGGCTGGGGGCTTCCCAGCACTCAGGGTGCCTCTGGAGCCCCCAGCCAGGGGGGGGTACCAGGCCAGATGTGGCAGCATCTGCCCAGGGCAGGGTGGCAAGGGGCCACCCTGGGCATGGGACCTGGCATCTGGCAGGAAATCTGTGCCTGTGTGTCATCAGCATCTCATCGGCATCTCACTTGCATACCATGCGGAGCCCCATTCTAGCACGGCTGTGACCCTGCGATCATCCTGCACATGTGTGTCCCATGTCCCCTGCGCTCGCCCTCTTAGATATGACCCAAGCAGGGCAAAGGTGGGGAAACTGAGGCACAGCACAACCCCACGGGGCAGGGTTTCACCACTAGCACCATGGGGACACAGGGACACGGCTCCCTGTCCCCAGGGCAACGGTGGCATTTGCTCAGAGCATCTCTGGGTGCACCAAGGCCCTGGTGAGGGATGTGACACAGACCAGGAGCAATGGCGGTCCGGGGATTGGGGCCACCTCTCGTCCCCAGCTGGGACCAGAGATGTCCCTGAGGAACCTGCCTGCTTGCTAAGCCGAAGTTTTAATCAGGCAGATGGAGACGGCAAATTAATTTAGATTAAATGAGGGGTGGATTTAGGAGGCAGCTTTGGTGGCGCCTGTGAAAGGGGAGACGGGGGGGAGCGTGAGGACACAGCCCCTGTTTTGGGGTCCCATGGGGCTGTGCCATGTGTGCCAGCCCCAGCAGCAGGTGTCCACAGGGAAGCATTTGTGGGAAGTGTGTGTGGGTCCCTGCCCAGCCAGGAGCCTGTCTGTCCCTGCTGGGGGAGGTGGGGACATCTTGGGGTGCCCCCCAGGAACCTGGTCTAGCTCTGACCCCCTGTGCCTGGGGGCTGCGACCACCCTGTGCTGCTTGTGGCTGTGGGGGCACAGTGCAAGAGGAGGAGGTGGGGGACAGGGAGAGCTGTGGTGGGCTGTGCCCCAGCCCCCCCCCATAGCGTGGGTGTAACCACCCTGCTGTGGGACCACCCTGGGCATGGGGCCCAGACCACCCTACCGTGCGACCACCCTGGGGCTGGGGTCACCTTGGCCTGGGACCACCCTGGGGCTAGGACTACCCTGCATGGGACTATCCTGGGGCCAGGACCACCCTGGGGCTGGGACCACCCTGGGCACAGCCAAATGCCTGAGGACCCCTGACCCTGGCAGGGGCTGAGCCGGGGCAAGTGAAGCCCTGGGCTTGGGTGCCCGCTCCCCAGGGGGCCCCATCCCTCTCCACGGCCCCATCGCTGTCGGCAGGGCCCTACTGCAGGAACGCCGGCCCCACCACCCCGCTCCTGCTGACCAACTCCAGCACCGTGACCGTCCTCTTCAACAGCACCAGCCACCGCTCGGGACGGGGCCTCCTCCTGTCCTACGCCACCTCGCAGCACCCAGGTAGGGGGGGACACATCCCCAGGGGTGCAAAGACCACCCCAGGCTGTGCCTTGGCCCACAGCGGCAGGGGCACGGCCCGGGATGGAGGGAGCTCCTTGCTGACCCCAGGGTGGGCACCCATTGCCCTGAACCTCGTGGTTTTGCTGGTGGGGACACAACGTGGGAGACCCCCAGGCCACCCAGCCACCTGGGACCTCCCCCCCAGCACCCCAATATCAGACAGAGCCTGGTCACTGCAGATGGTGGCAGGGGGCTGACGGCTGCAGGAATTGAGGGGTCATCCACCCCCCCACCCCTGACATGGGGACCTGGGGAGTGACACCCGAACAGAGCAGGGCTCAGTGGGGAGGGCGTGGGGTGCTGTGGGGGTCCCTCACCCTGGGGTGTCCCTGCCTTGCAGACTTAGTGTCCTGCCTGGTCCGAGGCACCCACTACACCCAGGAGCACGTCAGGTGAGTGGCCGGGGACTGCGAGGGGTCCCTGCTTTGGTGCCCCCGGCCCCGGATCACTGCCTGGCCCCGTGCCTCCCCCGGGAGCTCGGGCCGTGCTCACCCCCGGGCTCTCGGGGTGCAGCTGCGGCAGGGTGGGGAGCAAAGCAGGCAGCAGAGGGGATTCGGACGGGGGCCAGCCCTGACCCCCCCTCGCCGCGTGTTTCAGCGTGTACTGCCCTGCGGGCTGCAAGGACATCGATGGGGACATCTGGGGCAACCCCAGCCAGGGCTACCGGGATGTAAGTGCAGAGCCTGGCTCGCCCCGTGGGGCACGGGCAGCACCCATGGGTGCACCCCCCGGGGA
Organism: Falco cherrug; assembly: GCF_023634085.1. Classification (NCBI taxonomy): domain Eukaryota; kingdom Metazoa; phylum Chordata; class Aves; order Falconiformes; family Falconidae; genus Falco; species Falco cherrug. The sequence goes on along the minus strand of NC_073699.1, from coordinate 115,435,155 downwards.
CAGTCCTCAGCACGCGTGGCTACTGCTTGCCACCCCCAGCAGGCTGGGGGGGTGGGCTGGGCCGCGGGGTGCCCCATGGGTGCCCGCTCTCGCCCCCTCGCAGACCTCGGTGCTGTGCAAGGCGGCCGTGCACGCCGGGGTGATTGCGGACGAGCTGGGCGGGCAGGTCACCCTGTCCCGGGAGAAGGGGATCACGCTCTACGAGTCGGCCTTCGCCAACGGGCTCCACTCCAAAAGGTGGGCAAGGGGGGGGGCGGGGCTGGGGACTCCGGTTGCACCCCACACCCGTGGGACCCATCCATGCTGACACTGGGGACCTGCCACCCCCCGGGGACCCCCCGCCCCGTCTGATGTTCTCCCCGCAGGGGCTCCCTCTCCGAGAAGCGGCTCATATTCCACAAAGGTATATATTTCCCCGTTTCCCCTGAAATTAAACCCCAATTTTGGCTGCCAAGCCCAGTGCCACCCCACATGCCCGGCTGGGAGCACTGGGCACCCAACCTGCTGTCTCCCGTTGCCAGCCTGCAGTGATGCGCTGGAGGTGGCCGCCTTCAACGCCTCGTCCTGGTGGCACGAGGTGGATGCGCTGGGCCAGGACCGAGCCTGGGTGGCCACCCGGGCAGCACTGGGCACCACCGGCCACTCCTGGGCAGCCGAACCCAGCACCGAGGCTGCCTGGCTGGAGCTGGACCTGGGCACCCGCAGGAAAGTCACAGGTGAGTGTTGGCCATCGCAGGGGGGACAACAGCCGCCCTTGTCCCTGTGCATGCTGTCCTCCCTGGGGTGACACAGGTGCCAGCCTCACTGCACCCCCCAACTACCCAGAGCAGTTGTGCCCCCCATAACCCTCAGGAGTCACTGCAACTCCTTGTGCTGTGTTTACTGGTGCAAACTGGCATGCAACAGCACCACCACCCTCCCGCCCCGGGCTATCCCCCCGTCCCCTTTATGTCCCCGCACCCCCCCCCTCATCCGCAGCCGTTTCTGGGATGAACAAGTTAATATTATGCTCTTGCATCTGGTGCCAGCGAGCGCCCTTTGTTCGGCCGGAGCCTGCCGGGAGCGGGGGCTTTGTGTGGTGGTGGCTGGCGACCGCGGGAGGAAAATGGGGACATTGTCCGGCCGGAGGCTGGAGGAGGGAGGAATGTGGGGCTGGCAGCCGGGGCCGGAGGTTATCAGCTCCCAGGGGCAGAGTGGGGGGTCCGCACTCGAATCTGCCACCTAAACCCCCTCGAAGGCTGGAGGGAACCCTGGGGGGTGATGTCCTGCCCCCCAGTCCTGTCCCAGCAGGGACCTGGGTATTCCAGAGATGGGGCTGGGAAAGCTCTGCCCTGTGCCGTGGGGCATGCTGGGGCACAGGGTGGCCCCCCAGAGCCCCCCCCAGCCCCGCACCCCCTGACTGACAGCAGCCCCCCCCCACCCCCACCCCGGGCTCACCCCTGCACCGACAGGCATCATCACAACGGGCTCCTCCAAGCAGCACAACTACTACGTCACGTCCTACCGTGTCTCCTCCAGCCGTGACGGCAAGAACTGGAGACCCTACAGAGGCAGCAGTGGCCAGGATGACAAGGTGGGCACAGGGGGAACAACGGGGGGGGACACACAGGACCCCCTGCCTGCAGCTATTCAGCCATAGGTACCTGCTTCACCCTCTCTGGCAGGTCTTTGAGGGCAACATCGACAGCCATGGGGAGGTCTCCAATGCCTTCATACCCCCCATCGTCGCCCGCTATGTCCGTGTCATGCCACAGAGCTGGCACCAGCGCGTGGCCTTGAAGGTGGCCCTGGTGGGCTGCCAGCTGGCACGGGTCCGTGCGCCCCGGCCCTACGGTGAGCCCTTCCACCACAGCCACCCCCCCCCCCGGGACCTCCCCTGGGCACGCCGTGGTGGTCCCACCATGCTCATGGTCCCCACTCTGCCCCGCAGTGCCCAGCATCCCCAAGGAGGTCCCTGTCCCCACCAGCCACCCGGGCAGCCACACACCCATCCCCGGCATTGCCCTGGACCCGGAGAAGGCAGGTGGGTGCCTTGGGGGCTGTCCTTGGGGTACAGTGTTGTCACTTGGGTGCTCCAGGCACCAACAGACCCACGTGGGCTTTAAGCTCCCCCCGTGACAACACATCCATTTTCCTTCCCTGGTTGCACTGGGTGGGCTCCTGGCACCCATGGGTGCAGACAGGTGGGATGGGGCACCTGCGGTCTGAGCTGCCCTCCCTCCCCAGGCTCCATGCTGCTGGTGATGCTGCTCGTCGGTGGCTTCGTGCTCCTCTGCTCCAGCCTCCTGCTGCTGGCCTTCCTCTGCCGCAGGAAGAGGTGGGTCCCATCCTGCCCCTGCTGCGCCGCGGGGGACCCGGTGGTGCCTCCCCAAAGCGCGGGTGCTCTGGGTGGCTGTTTGGCTGCTTGCTGGGTATCAAAGGGCGCAGCCCCCCCCGGAAGGGGGTGCAAGGAGGTAGGGGGACGGTGGGCGCAGGGTGGCTGGGACCCCTCACCCCCATCTTGCTCTCCCCTTGGCAGAAAGCCGGCAGCAGAGCTGAACTGCGGGATCACGAAAGGTAAAGGGTCCCCAACCCCTGCCCGGGGGTCCCGCTGTGCTGCGGGGCCAAGTTCAGGAGGGGTGCAGGTGTTTTAACCGGTGCTGCAGCTGAGCCCCGAGCCGTCCTGTCCCCGAGGGACAGCAGGTGACAACCAGGGGTTTCTGCTCAGGGCACCCCAAACTGGAGTCGAGCCAGGTGTGCTCGCTGCAGAGCCTGCCGCCCCCCAGCTCCGCGCTGGCCTCCTTCCCCACGGCAGCTGCGCCGGGGGACCTGAGCCGGACCCACTCACCAGGTAACGGGGGCAGCAGGGTGCGAACGGGTCCCTTGGCCCAGAGCTGGAGTCGTGTCTCCCCCCTTGCACTCTGGGGACACCCTGGGGTGCCAGTTGCCCCTCCCCAGCACCACTCTGGTCTGACCCCTGCCCTGCATCATGGTCCCATGCAAGAGGGAGACCCTGGCAGGGATTATTATTTATTTTCATTATTATTACCGCATGTCGGGGGAGGGCGTTGGAAGGTGGCTGGAGGGCACCCAGAGCCCCGCTCTATGCCTGTCCCCGCAGGGTGGGCGCCCTGTCTCGGGTGCGTTTTGGCACACATCTGCCCAGCTTTCCCCAGCCCTGCGTGTCCAGATGTGCCCATTCCCCCCCACCCCCCGCCCCGGAGTGTCCCCAGCCCAGCACCACCACCGTAACCCTCCCCCGGGCCGCGGGGCCAAACCTCCCCGAGCGTCCCCAGCACCAGCACCGTGACCCCTTCCCGGCCGCGGGGCCAGCCCCCCTGCCGCCCCAGCACCCAGCCCAGCACCCCCGGTTGCAGAGTACGCCGAGCCGGACCTGCTGCAGCAGAGCCCCGGCAGCCCGCCGGGCCCCTCCACCTTCAAGCCGCCGCCGGACGAGGGCTACGCGCTGCCGCTGGTGCTCAGCCACTACGCCGTGCCGGGGCAGCGGCACGAATACGCCGAGCCGCTGCCGCCGGAGCCCGAGTACGCCACCCCCTTCGGCGAGCCCGACCCGGCGGGCCCCGCCCGCTACCACGCCCCCCCACCGCGCCCCGCCTCACCGGGCGCGCTCCCGCACGTCTATCACGAAGCTTTGTGAGGCCGCGGCCCCGCTCCATCTACCATTGACGGTACCCGGGGCGCCGGAACGGGCGGTTACCGGCGACCCCCCCTGCAAAAATTGTGCTTCCGAAATCTCTTGATGTCGATTCCGCGAGGGCGGCCGTGGGCCCCCCCCGTGCCACGCACGGCAGAAGCCCTTTTTAAGGCTGCGCCTGCCGCCCGCCGCCACCGGAAAGCGCCAGGGTGCTGCTGAGGTCAGGGCGATTGCGCGCGCTGCGCACGGAGGAACGCGCTCGGATCTTGGCTTCCCCCCGCTCTTTCCCTCCACGCCGCGTCGTTTCTTTCCGCGCTCCCGCAGGTTTTTGTCACAAAAAAACGCCGTTTCCACGCCGCGCTGCCCGCCTCGAAGCGAGATGCAAATCGCGCGGGGCATGCTGGGGCGGCTTCACCCAGGAGGGGGGGGCGCCTTTGGCGGGCGCTGCGTCGCGCATGCGCAACCGCCTTCCCTCTGATTGGCGGCGCGGAGAAGCGTTTCCGGGTGGCGGCGGGCGGTGCCCCCGGAAGGGCTCGGGGTGCGCGGCGGAGGGAGCGCAGCCGGCGGCGGTGCCTCGGTCTGCCCGCGGGTCATGGGGAGGTACGGGACGGCACGGCACGGGGGGCGCGGAGGGGGCCTGGCCGCCAGCAGCGGGAGGCTCCGGCTGTTCTACACCGGCGTTTACAGCCTAAGATGCGGCGCGGCCCGGGAGGGACCGGGGGGCGGGCGCAGCAGGCCGTGCCCCGCCGCTCCCGGGGCGGCTCTCGGAAGGGCCGGGTGCGGAGCCGGTGTTCACCCTCCCGGCCCGTGCGGCGGTCAGCCGCTGCGGGGGGGTGGCGGGGCCTGCGGGGTGCCCTCTGCAGCGCTGACCGGCGGGGCCCGGCCCGGGGCGGTGTGGGCCCCTGGTAGCTGCTGGTGACCTTGGCCCTTCCCGGCGGCTTCGGCCGTGCCCGGCGGGGAGGTTCGGTGCGGCCCCGTAGCGGCGTTCCCGTGGGCAGCCGTAGGGCTGGTGGCCTCTTTAAGCTGCTGGCTGGGGAGATGCTGGAAGAAAACCTTGGTGAGCGGCGCGTGTGGAGCTGCTGCCTCCCCGGACGCCGAGTGTCCGTGCTTCGGGGGGAAACGCCAGGCTGGAAGCTCTGCGTCGAGGAGGAAGGAGGTTTGAGTTCCCCTTCAACATCTGACAAACACATCCAGGGGGAAGAACAGGACTTTTTTATTCCTTCCCTTTTAGCTACCGCACCTAATGCATAAGTGCTTGTAACAGATGCTTCCTCTAGCAGCGTAAGGGAGGACTTTGTCTCACATTTATAGTAACTAAAGCAAAACCCAAGAACTTTCCCGGTTTGTTAACAATAAAGAGACCCTTGGACTGTACAGTCCTTTGCAAGCCTATCTAAATACTTGGTGAAAATCATTATGTCTCAATGGAAGCGGGAGCCCCCCGAGTGCTCCAGGGAACGTGCTGAAGGTTGGTTTGGCTTTAACATAGACTTTAATTACAGGTGTAACCCTGCGCTGTAGCACCAGTGCTTAACGAGTTACATGGATCACTGAGAGTCAGCGGCTGTGACCGCGGCCGCCAGCCCTATTCCTGCCGCGGAGGGAAGCTGCTGTTGCAGAGGTCTGGGCACACCTCACATCGTTGCTGACGGCAGATTACCAAGACACTCTGTCTTCTGACAGAAAAGTGAATTTTGGCCAAATTTCTATTCCTGCTTCAGGATTCTGGGAGAGGCCTTGTCCCCTGCAGCAGCGTATGCTCACGTGCTGCTCGGGATTGTGTGATACCTTCTGACAGATAAACCTTCTTGCGCTGTAGTAAGGGTGACGCGTGCTGCCTTGCGTGAAACTGTCCTCTTGCGATCTTACCATAGAATGGGTGATATGAAAAATATCTGGTATTCCTGTAGGAATGGGAGTTATACGGAAGAGGAGGAGGCGAGAGTAGGTTAACGCTGACTGCTGACGTACTGGGAAGGCTTTGGAAAATGGCCTCTCCATTTGCTGGTCCCACAGCGGTTGCTGATGTAATTAAAGATCTAGACACTCAGATAGCTGTAAGTAAACTGCCGGGGCTTGCCGCGGGGCCGGCATGTGGGATTTGTCCTGGGAATCTGCGCAGCCCGTTAGTTTTGTGTTTGGTGATCTTAATGGCACCATGAAAAGGGTGCGATAAGATCTGGAAATAAACGAACAAACCGACTTTATGCTTATAAAGCGCTTTCTGCCCAAGGATTTCAGAGCTTTCTCCCCTGCATGGTGGGTAAGGATTCCTGCTTTATGGATTTGTGAAGTGAGGCGGGGGGTGAAGAGCCAGAGATCAGCCTAAGCTATAAACCAAGAGTAGCACACTGATCTTGTGCTGAGCTCCTTGTCCAGAAGTGCCAGCTGAGGGGTTTTAGGGTGCGAGTGTGATGGTTTTCCGTTGTTAATTCAGCTAAAATTGAGCTAGAAACTTGCTGAGGGTGCTACAGAAGTGTGTCTTGGATATAAATTCTCCTAAAAGGGCTCCGTGTCCGTAGGTGCGCAGTGCATGAGTGTGCTGTGAAAAGAAGCACTAAAGCAGCCCCTTCTAAGTACTCCTGTGTGATTTCTGGTTTGTGTTTCGGTATGAATTAATCCAAACTAACAAAGCTTGCTTTGATGAGGAGGAAAATGTCTGTAGCTCGGGTAGCAGATGCTTTGTTCATCACTTTGTGTGTGAATGTGCTGTAAAACTATTTAAACAAAGTCTCTTCTCTTGTAAGTTCACCCTGCGATGCCGCTTTTCGGAAGACGCAGCTGCTCTCAGTGGCTGCTTCTCACCCATCTCTGGGCCCAACAGCAGCTGCTGCGGCCCCAGCTGCATGACGGGCTGTTACATCAAACTGTTCTTTCAATGCTCCTTTTACAGGACAGACCTGTCGCTGCTGCCCCAAGTGCTTGTGGGGGTGGCGGGTCCAGGGTTTGGACGAGTTTCCTTTTACAGAGCAGCAAGGACAGAGCAAAGCTTCGTCAAGCCTGGTGTCTACAGCCTTCCAGCCATGAAATACGGTAGTTGTCAGTTAGTTTGCATGTTAGCTCAGTGGCCTGAGTAACTTCAGGCACCAAAGGGTGAACCTGGAAGATCTGAGTAACCAGTGAAACTGCCACAACCCACTTCTGGTTCACTGTTAACAGCTCAGTAAATCTGACTTCGTTTACTGTGGCTGGCAGTTTCCCAGTGTGGGAAGAACAAATCGAAGGTGTGGGCACCCGCCTGTTTCTCTGTCACGTCACCTCTGAGAACCCAGACTTGCACTCTTGGAACCAAAAATGAACCCTGTGTTGTCAAGCCCGCGTCAACAGATCACTGCAGGCCAGCCTTGAAGCGCGGTGTTGCCGAAAAGGAGACCTCCACCCCGCGGCAGGCGCCCGAGGGAGCTTGAACCCTGCCACCTTCTCAGGCCCGTGGAGTGCAGAGATGAAGACCGAGCCGGTGCTCCTGCCGTTCCCCTGCGTTGCTGCCGCAGGAGCGAGCTGTGTCCTTTAGTTAAATCTCTGTGTGGTCTCTTCCTTGAAGCTGCCTGTGGTCCAAGTGGAATGTGTTCAGAAAGGCCCTGACCGGCGGGTGAGGGGTGGACGCGCGTGTGGGACTCAGCCCGGGGAGCGAGCAGCCGGGTCAGTGCCGCTGCAGAGCTGCTGCCTCTTGCCCCACTGCGTGCAGCCACGGCACTTCTCTTGGCAAACTTCGCCTTTCATGCCAAGAAAGGTTTTCTTTTCTAAACATTGTTCCTCCGCTCTTGCTGTGTCCAGAGGGACCCGGATCCTCTATAAACCCTGGGCCCTGCCGGGACGCTGCGGTTTGCTCTGGGCAAAGATGCGCTCGCCCCATTGAATTCCTTCTCTGTTTGCTAACTGTGGCTTTTGTTTCCTTTTCCAGTTGATTGGTTTGGGTCCCCACAACCCCAAGAAGAAGCAGGACCTAGATAAGCTTTATGATCTAAAAGCTAAAGCCCAACAGATTATGAACCAGTTTGGCCCTTCTACCTTGATCAACCTCTCCAACTTCTCCTCGATAAAGCCAGAGCCAGCCAGCACTCCCCCCCAGAGCTCCATGGCCAACAGCACCACCGTGGCAAAGATGCCGGGGACGCCCAGCGGAGGAGGACGGCTGAGTCCTGAAAGCAACCAGGTAATTTCATCCTTGACTTCAGGGACACTGGGGGAGATGCTCAGACCTGCCTGTGACTTAATTCCTTTCCTTAAATTACTGGCAAAAACTTCACGTCTATTAAAGTATCAGTTACTGAGTGAGCAAACATCTCCATGTATTCCTTCCTGCCCAGGCACTTTCAGGCTGGATGAGGTATGAACGCTCTAAGTGTAGAGGTTTTCTCAGTCTCAGGAAAATTGAGGGTGTGATTGGGAAAATCTTTTAAAATGTGGTTTAGATGGGAGAAATAAAAGTGCAGATTTGTAGCCTCCATCTTAATGGGGTGGTGCGAGTGGCAGCATCGCTGCCCGAGCTGTGACTCGTGTGTTTGCTTGTGGTGTGGAGTCTTCGACGTGTGTGAAGTATGCTGCTGCCCAGCAAGTGCTCCAGGAATGGCCCTGGATCTCTGCGGGCTTCACTGGTGCCGGGGAGCCCTCTGGGAAGTGTACCAGTCCCCTGACACAAACATACGTCCAGCAGTTGCACCTTTGGTGTTGGGGAAGCAGGAAGGGCAGGATTCTTCACGAGTGCCTGGTTCATCTGCCCAGGCTGACAGATCAGTGGTGATAACGTCCATCTGTCTTGTAAAAGACTTAAGTGTCCCTGCAGTGTTTGGGCTGAGAGGGTGCTGCCTTCTGCCCTGGAATAACCAAGCACTTGCATATCTCTCTGTTTCCATTTGAAACGCTAAAGCTGATAAATGCTAGAGCCACGGAAGTACTTCCTTTGTGCCCTGAGCACAAATGTAGTCACTGATATGTCACTTGCACTTGCCGCCTGCCTCTTCAGGCTTCTAGTTTTGCCTTTGTCTCCTCTTGCCAGCAGCCTTGCTTCAGCCAGTGGCATTTTAGTGCCAGCTTAGCACAAGACACTTACCCTGGCCTGCTGCATTCCGCTCTCTGTTCAGAGCAACACTGATGCTTGAAAATGACTCCTTAATGCCTGATATTTCTTATCTCTGCCATTCCTGAGCTGATAACGCTGTGTCAACACACATGACTTGGGGGTAGTGAGGGAGGAGGTCTTTTCTGGCTGTGCTGCATGGGCAGCTCCTTTGCTAAAGCAGGGCAGTGAATTGTTCCTCTTCTCCCACATGCGCAGGTTTTAACCAAGAAGAAACTGCAAGATCTGGTGCGTGAGGTGGATCCAAACGAGCAGCTGGATGAAGATGTGGAGGAAGTAGGTACCAACCCACGGGAGGGGCTGCAAAAAGAGCTAATCTGGGATTTTTTTTAATGGATTGGTGGCCCTTTGTTCAAGGCAGAGAGCGCTGGTTCATTTTACGCTTCTGTATTCTCATGTTCGCTGCAGGCTTCAGCCATCCATGTCTGTTTCTGCATCCCACTGTCAAAAAGGGATTTAAAATGGCAATTGTAGCCAACGCCTTTGAAATACTAGCTTCTGAGGGTTCATTTTCATACTTTCCGCATAATTTCAGCTGCTCAGTACTAACAAGGCTGGTTGTTACCCTTGTTCTGCCACAGATGCTGTTGCAGATCGCCGATGATTTCATAGAGAGCGTGGTGACAGCTGCCTGCCAGCTTGCACGGCATCGCAAGTCGAACACCCTGGAAGTGAAAGATGTGCAATTGCATCTTGGTGAGTGATTTTGTTTCCCCCTCAACCCCTCAGTTGAGGGCTGGGCACGTGCCCTGAAGTGAGAGCATGGCTGCAGTGTTGGGGTGGAAACCTGTGAGTAGTTACAGATTGTTGCTACTTAATAATGCCTTAATAACGAGGAAATGAATGGGGTGTCTGCCCCTGACTGTCCCCTCTCCAGCTTTTGCAGTTGTGCGGTTTGTAGCTGTCCCATCAGCCTGGTGGAAGGTCCCTAGCACCGGGGGCTGCATCTTTAGCACGTCCAGTGCTGTGCACCCCTCCGCTGCTCTGCTTTTGTGAAGCTTTTATAGCTGGCGTGCGGATTGGCAGCACATCTCCCACGCTGGCTCCGGGCAGGCGCGCTGCCCATGTGTTCAGGGTGATGTGGCCGCTCTTGCAGCGGGCGGCTGGGGTAGAGCGTGCTGACCTGCGCTGTCTCTTCCAGAGCGTCAGTGGAACATGTGGATCCCAGGCTTTGGTTCGGAAGAAATCAGGCCCTACAAAAAAGCCTGCACTACAGAAGCTCACAAACAGGTGAGGAGCCCTCAGTAACACTGAGAATCCTGTAGTAGAAGCCTGATATGGGGAGGGTGGTCCACGATGTGAATTTTTAGCCTCTTCCAAGTGGTTTGGACTTGAAATAACTTCCAGAGCCTCCTCGCCTGTTTGTGCAGGGAGGATTGGAGTTGCTCTGGCTCCCCTGCAGCGGTGTGGTGCTGGCTACACCCTAAGAGAAGCAGCAGTACTTGCTGTCCAAAGGGCAGTGCAGCTTGGAAGGGTTAAAAAACAGCTGAGAGGAGCCAACTAACGTGTCAGCTGCGCCCTTGCAGATCTTGCGCAGTAGGGACTGAAAACACGCTGCCAGCTCCCCTGGTTCAGTAGGAAATCCATACCCAGGCACGGGGGGTTCAGTGATGGCGTAGCCCCTCGAACCACTCCAGGAGTCTGGATGTTCCTGGTGAACCGCAGGGCTCTGACAGGCTGCGGCTCAAGTTCCTGGGGCTGTTTGATGTCTGCAGCCCAACACCGCGCTCGGGTATTCTGCGAGCAGTGTACGGCACCTGCTGCGTCTGCGTGTAAGGGTCAGGAGCCTTGGCCACTCGCCACCATAAGAATTTAAATAGCTGCAAAAAACCTGGAGGCCTGGGAAGGTGTAGCAGAGAGCACACCGTTGTCCTGGGGTTTCAGGTGCAGATTGGAGTTGAGCAGCTCTGGGGTTTTTTTTCCCCTCTAATGTTGCTGTAACTGAATTGGGCTGTCGCTTTTTAAGCATGGTCAGCGCCAGGGGAGGGGCTGCCCTGCAGGAGCCCTTGGAACTCACAGATGATATTGCATCTCCCCTCCTGAAGCTCCTTGCCACAGCTGCTGGCTGGAGAGAGGAGGCCTCGAGGAGAGTTTCACCCTGTGCGCTGTTTAACCCCGTTGCCCCTCGCTGTTGGTGTTTTACTTGCCAGCCCCAGGTGTCTGGGAGGGGAGCGCAGACTTTTCCTTTCTTTTCCTCTGGCTCCAGCTTGGGACCCCATTAAGATTCAAACAGACTTGAAAGACTTGTGTGGAAACGAGTCAGACGGTGTCCTGAGAGAACCCGAGATACCTTGTTCCTGCATGGCTGTGGGTTGTTTGGCAATAACCTTGTCTGAGGGGCTCAGCTTCCCACGTTTTTCTCTTTCTTGTTGCAGAGAATGGCACTGATTCGCAAAACTACCAAGAAATAGCCCCTGGGAAGAGCCGGGAGAAGATGCCAGTGCATTTTGGGATATCTGCCTCTCCATTGAAGCCTCCACGATGCCATCCATGGGATATTTTTTTTAATGCTTTACAGAGAAGCATATATTTTTTATTAATGGTGCAGCAATATCTTGACTTTATGAGGAGATCTGCCAAAAACATTCTACGCCCCCTTCCTCATTCCTCCTAAGAGCGCAACATATCTCAAAACAAAGACTTTTATTTGTGACTTGAAAGTGGTTTATCGTATAAGTGATTATCCAAGGGACAGAGCATTTGATCTTGTGTGGGACAGTATTAGAAGCATCTGTAGAGGTTTTTGTTTCCTCCTTCCTGCCCCTACCTGCTCCAGTACTTTGTAATGTCAGTGTTTATATAAATACTTGCATTTGTTTTACATGAATAAAGAAATTATTAATCTAAAACCACGGCACAGTCTTGTGCTCTTCAGGCAGTGTGCAGGAGGGGTGGTGAGCGGAACGGGCGGCCAGCGCATGGCCTGGTGTCTGTGTGTGGTGCTGTTCTGGTGAGAGATCTCCTGCCCCGGCCTTTATAGAGTGAGTGGCAGGATTTGGCCGGCCTCTGCCGTGCTGGTGGGGCTGCGCCGGCACTCCCCTGCCTCACGTCCAGCCTGTGGTGGGTAGTTTGTCCATCGCTTGGATGTTCGGACCGTTAGGAGTGGGATGTGGGAACTGAGGACAAGAAATGGAGGTGATCCTGGTTCTCTCCTTGCCTGGGGCATAGAGAAAGGCCACGTCCCCCTGCCCGTTCCTGCCTGCTCTGCTCAGCCTCTGTCAGAGAAGCCACGGCTGCCATTTGTGGTGGTGAAGCCGGTGCCTCCGCGAGCTGCCCCACACAATGGGGAGCTGGTGGGCAGGAGTGGGGCCCATCCTCCCAGTGCCTCCTGGGGAAACCACCTTGGCTGAAGCAATTCAGAAACCAGTATGGGCTGTCTGCTCTCCTGTAACCACCTGAGGAGCGTGATAAAGGCACGCCGGCTCTCACGAGGCCAGTCTGATGGGTGCTCGGGGCGGGGGGAGGCTGCTCCTGCACCGCCGCCGTGCTCGGCTGCTGCTGGGGGAACACGGAGCTGCTCAGCGGCTGCTCCGGCTCGGGGTGCCCGGGGGGAGACCAGCTCTGAGCGAGGGGTGGGTAGCAAAAGGGGTTTCAGCTCAACACTGCTTGGATGTGGAACCTGAGTGTCAGGAGGGCCAGCGGTGCCTCTCTGGGGGATGAGGGACAGCCTGGGACACAGGGGATTGGGGAGAGAACAGGGGAACAGGGTGACACCCGCCTCTGCAGCCCCCTGCCCCAGCCTGCCTGGGGATTTCACCCTTCTCCATGGGCAGCGGGGGCGCTGGCCACGTCCCCTTCCCCAGGAAAACAGAGGCAGGTAGAGGTGAACAGCAGGTGTTTAATGCGCCCTAGCAGCCGCTCGCTCTCTGCCTCCTGCGCCCCACAGGCACAGCCGGGTGTCCCAGCCCCGCCGGGACAGGCTGCCAGTGTCCCCAGCTCTAGCACGAGCATCTCTTCTGTTTCTCGTCCTTTTCCAGTGCCTGAGCCTTGGGTGGCGCCGGCAGTGGGACGCTGCTCTTCACCCCATCCCACGCCTCGGTGGGAGCCAGCCGCCCCGTCTGCAGCGCCTGGTAGATGGCCAGTGTCAGCATCTGGAAAGCCTGGGCCACGTTGCTGGCATCCTTGGCCGAGGTCTCGATGTACTGCACGCCCAGCGAGGCCGCCAGCTTCTCTGCCTCCCTCCTGCCCACCCGCCGCTGCCCGGCCAGGTCACTCTTGTGCCCCACCAGCAAGAAGACAATGCGGAACGGCTGGACTGTGTCCACCACCTCCCGGTGCCACTGCCGGACGCTCTCGAAGGACGCGCGGTTGGTGAGGTCGAAGAGCAGCATCCCCCCAGCCGAGTTGCGGTAGTAGGAGCGAGTCACGGACCTGGGGTGCCAAGAGAAAGGGGGTGAGCAGCCCCCAGGGCCCCCCTGTGCCACCTCAGCAGCATCTCCTGTGCCTGCAGAGCAGCCCCAGCCATGTCCTCTCCCCTGCAGCTGCCCTCAAATCACTGTAAGGAGGAGAACTGGTCCTTTTGCTGTATCAGCAGGTGATCCAGGCAGCTCTGTCCCTGCTCGGCCACCAAAGCTCGTCTGTTCCCTGCAGCCACATCCCCGGAGCTCTCCCATGCCCTGCAGCCACGTCCCCGGTGCTCCCCGTCCCCTTCAGCCACGTCCCTGGTGCTCCCCAACCCCTGCAGCCATGTCCCTGGTGCTCCCCATCCCCTTCAGCCACATCCCGGTGCTCCCCAACCCCTGCAGCCACATCCCCGGTGCTCCCCATCCCCTTCAACCACGTCCCCGGTGCTCCCCATCCCCTTCAGCCACATCCCCGGTGCTCCCCATCCCCTTCAGCCACATCCCCAGTGCTCCCCATCCCATGCAGCCCCGGTCCTGGAGCTCTCCTATCCCATGCAGCCACGTCTCCTGAGCTGCCCTGTCCCCCACAGCCAGCCCAGTGGATGGCAGGCAGCCCTGGCAGTGAGCTCCCAGCCTCTTCCCCCAGCCCTCTACAGCTGGTGGGGCAGAGGGGTGCTTTGAGGGGGCCCGTATGCCCTTTGGAGCTGGAGCAAGGACTTACAAGGCACCCCCAAGGGCTCCTTTGCCCCTCGCTTTGGCTCATCCAGGCTCCTGCAGCCTCCGTGGTGCTGGGCATCACGGCTCCTCACCCACGGGGCTCCCCCCAGCAAAGGCACTGGTGGGAACACAGCCCCCGGGCTGGGATTACAACATCCCACCAGCACCCCAGATCTGGGACACCCCCCACCCCCAGCTCCATCACCCCACTCATGGCCGGAGCTGGACCCACCTGAACCTCTCCTGCCCGGCTGTGTCCCAGAACTGCAGCTTTACCCGCAGCCCCGGCTCCAGCTCCACAAACTGGACGTAGAAATCCACCCCCACCGTCTGGTTGACGGCATCCAGGAAGATGCCCTCCGTGTAACGCCGCAGCAGCGAGGACTTCCCCACCGTCGAGTCGCCCAGCATGATCACCCGGAACTGGTACTGCCACCGCGGCTCCATCGGCACCTCCACCGTCTGCCGGCACCCGCCACCCCCGCACCAGGTGCGTGTCCGGGCAGGCAGCGCCGGCTGCCTCCGCTCCTCCACCCAGGAGGCGTTCCTGCCTGCCCGGGGTGCCCCTTTGAAGCCCCCCCCAGTTCCCTTCGTCTTGGCTCCATCCAGCTGGATGCACTCAGGGCATGCCTCGTCCCATTTTCCCAGAAAGGTGGCCCTGGGACGTGAACCCATCAAGTGACAAAGCCATTTGCATACATGGGGGTGTGTGTGTGTTACCTCCCAGTGACCCCCCCCAGAACAGAGCATCCCCCATGTCATGAGCTGAGCAGGGCAGCGTGTCCCTGCCAGGGGTCCGGCTCTCAGCCCACCCTTTATTCAGTGCGGAAAAGACTCAGGTTTATTAAAAACACTCCTACAGGGGATCAATATTTTTTCAGAGCCCCCAAATTCAGGCTTGAAGTGAAGCTGAGCCAGAGTGGAGACGCAGCCCCAAGGCTGCCCAATGGCAGGGGGCTGCAGGGTGCCGAGCAGGGAGAGGAACATCCCCACTGGTGGAGGGTCCCCTGTCCCCCCTGTCCTCATCAGCACTGGCAGCGCTCCTGGGGCTCTCCCCATGCCGGGGGCGGGTGGCAGCGCTGGCTGGTGATGAGCCTGATGCCACCGCAGCCGCGGTGAGGGGCAAGGGGCCCCTGGCCCAGCGCCTGCTGGATGCTCCCCGCCAGCATCTGGAAGGCCATCTCCACGTTGCAGTTGGTGCGGGCTGAGGTCTCCACGAAGGCCATGCCCAGGGTGGTGGCAAGGTGCCCGGCTTCCTCCGCCGACACAGCTCGCTCAGCCACCAGGTCACACTTGTGTCCCACCAGGAGGAAGGCGGGGGGCCGCTCCCCGGCGGCTTCGTGGTACCACTCCAGGACGTGCTCAAAGGATGCTCGGTTGGTGAGATCGAACACCAGCAGCACCCCCGCTGCGCTCCGGTAGAAGGACCTGGTGATGGATCTGGCCACACGGGGGGGGTTTGGGGGGCAGCCTGGGACCCCCCCAGTCCCCTCACCTACTTCCCTGGGACAGGGAATTTTGGGTCCCAGCTGGGACCTCGGGAGCAGGAAGGGGAGACCCGCCTGGACCATTTACACCCCCTTTCAGGTTCAGCACACACACCCCCACCAAGGCCTGGGGGGCTCCGGGGGAGACCTGTCGGGTTTTGCAGAGGCTCTGGGGTCCCTCCACCCCCCCCACAGCCCAGGGTGCTGTGGGGATGGGGCAGCACACACGGGTGGGTGCCAATAGGGCTGAGCACTGGACAGAAACAGGCTCCCCCCCCCCCCCCGCCCGCCCAACCCTGGAGCTCCCAGAACGGCTCCCAGGGATGGGGACAGTTGGGACCCCTCCCCCCAGCCACAGCACCCAGCTCTTCAGCCCTTCACGCCCCATTTGAGCCTCTTTCAGGCTTCCAGGAGCTCCTGGCTCCAGCCTGATTCAATCAGGAAAAAACCACCCGGCCCCCACCCACCCGCAGCCCAGGACCCGCAGCCAGCCCTGCCCCCTTGGCCCCCCCAGAACCAGCTCCAGCTTTGCTGGAAGCTCGGCACAAGGTTTCACCAGCCCCTAAAACATCAGCGCCCCAGCAAGCTATTGCTGCCCGTCCCCACATGCCCGGCTGGGGTCTTCACACCCACCCCAGGGTGGGGGGACAAGCCAGCTGGGTGCTGGGGTCCTGGGGGGGGGCTGTGTCCCTGTCCCCGCCTCACCTGAACCTCTCCTGGCCGGCCGTGTCCCAGAGCTGCAGCTTGGCCTTGCCGGTGGGCAGCAGCGGGACGGTGCGGCTGTAAAACTCCACGCCGACGGTGGGGCAGGGGGCTGCGGGGCAGGGGGTTGCTGGCCCCCCGGCCGGGCCCTCCGCGAAGCAGCGCAGCAGTGATGACTTCCCCACGGCCGCGTCCCCCAGCACGATGATGCGGAACTGGTAATGTCCCTCGGGGCTGGGGTCCTGGGGGGGACCCGCCACCGTCCCCATGACTCACCAGGCCCAGGCTGGCCGGATCCTGCCCAGCTGGGCTCTGCTGTGTTGGCGGGTGCGGGGACAGGTCTCCGCCCTCGTCCCCACCCCGCAGCTCCTTCCCTGGGGACAGGGACAGCTCTGGCCTCCCAGTCACTCGAGCAAACAAACTGTCCTGTGGAGGCAGGAGAAGCCACTGGGCTCAATCATCCTCTCGTCCCCAGGACATTGTGCTTGTGTTGTCACACGCCAGCTCTGTCCCACTGCCTGGTTTTGGTGACAAAGATGGGGACAGCCAGGCTGCGGCCAGATAAGCACGCTGCCACAGAGGGGCTGGTTCCCCCAGGGAAGACAAAATGCTGGGAGCTGGAAGGGATGAGCTCACCGAGGAAGGGGCTCTCAGGTCCCCACGGGGAGGGAAGAGGGGCTGGAGGCACCGACTCCGTGCCCGCCGGACCAAGGAGCGCTCCCCAGCCCGCCGGGGCCACCGGCAGCGGCGCGGGGACTTTGCATCACCCAGCCCTTCCCCTCCCGATGGCTCTGCAGGGTCGGCACAACAGGTTCCCCCCGTTTGTTCCCCCTCGAGTCACCAGGGCTCCGGCAAAGGATGCTGGCAGGCACGACGCTGCCTTCGCACCCCTGGACCCACCGCCGAGCACCGCGGGGACGGGGAAGCCCCAGCGGCAGCTGCTGCGCCGGCCCCAGTGCCTGGTGGAAGTGAGTTGGGCTCCCAGTCAACGCAGCGCTGTGTGTGAGGCCTCCACATCCCAGAACCCGGGGTTATGGGCACGGACCTGCACAGGAAAAGACAAGAGACAGGTTTTGAGAAAAATCACGTTGGAGACACCCAACAGCTGCCTGGAGATCCAGCCACCAGTGCAGCCATGGGAGAAGCACTGATAAACTCGCCTGGAAGGACGGGGAACCCCGGGTGGAAGACATTGCTCAGATTTTGTGAGCGAAGTGTCACCCCAGGACACCTGCGAGGATCCCCCAACACCAGCACAGGAGACACAGCAAGAATTTCAAGTGATCATGTTTATTTACCCTCAAAATGCTTTATACCGACACCCCCCCACGCACCCCCCCCCCCCAAAAAAAAACTTTTTCCCTGAGAACGCTCCACAGAAGGGGCTGTTCTTCCACACAGTGTTCAAACAGGAGCTTGAGCAGCACCTGGAGCCAGACAAGCTCCTGCTCCCTGTGGCGCGGGTGAGCAGAGCACAGGAGCGGCTGCTCCCACCCGGGGGAGCTCACGCCTCGGGAAGGAGCCAGGATCCAGCTACAAAGAGCTCCTGCTTCGGGAGGAAAGGGCTGGAAATGCACAAAGTCTTGCACTGCAGCACCAAAATCCTCAGGGATTGGCTCACATCAGCTCCACGTTCTCTTTAGACCTGAAGAAGAGATAAAAAAAAAAAATAATCCAGCCTGAATGAAGAGCACTTTGACTCTGCATTGCTCCAGCTTTCACCCGTGTTAAGGAATTCCCTGCCACAGTGAGATTTTGGCTAGTTCAGGCCTGGCCTCAGCCCCATATCCGCAGGATTCATCCAACAGTCTCCAAAGAAAGGAGTCATCACGGACCAGGCTGCACTCACTTCAAGAGGGCTGGTGTGGTGCACCTTATCTCACCACCACTCTGCCCTGCAAATACGCTGCCCAATTAAAAAAATTTGCTAATGAAGTCAATCGTTCCCACCTGCAAAGCCCTGCACAGGCTAGATGATAGGTCCGGCCACTTCTAGCACAGGCACAGTAAGCCCAAACTGTCCTTTGTCCTCCAGGACTGGAGACCCCAACTCGAAAGACTGAATGCTTGGCAATTACCCACAAAGGGTGCTCATGGGCTCCGTGTCACGGCCTCCCCCACGACTTGGGCCCTAAGGAGAGCAAACCAAATCCTTCCACGGGCAACTGGGACTCTTTTTAAGTTCTTTGCTTTTTCCAGTAAGGGAATAATTCCTGAAAAAAAGAGCCACAGGTAAGTGTCTGCACGCCAGGAATTGGTGTGTCAGATTCAGCTAAAGTAAACCCCAGCCTGCAAATCTTCATGGCACCTCTGCTCTCCGTGCCCAACATTTACCTGTTCTCTTGCTGGGAGGGGAGGTTCCACTCCCACCCCAGCCCTCCCGAAAGAACAAGGCCAGCACAGACTGTCTTCCAACTGGCCCCTCTCAGAGCAGGGCTGTACCAGCAAAGAGGCTGAGACCAGTCTGAATGTTAATTTTCCTCCTTTTTTGACCACAAGATCGGTATTCAGATCTGATGGGAAAGGGATCTGGAGGGCCAGGCTACAGAGCTCTGCCAAAAATGCTACATTCTTACCTCGGGTCTATTCGGCAGGCAGGGCATCAGCTGAGCAAGCTCTGAAACACCAAGCAACCCTGGAAGACATTGCAAGACCCCCCCAACATCAGCAGCAGGCTGCAGACCCAGAAGTACCCATCACTGACACACCCGCCCTAAAACCACCCTAAAATTCCTGAAAATTTATAGGAAGGGCGAGTGACAGCAGCAGGCAAAAGAGGCCCAGCAGTCAAAGACCTTCCCGTTGCTCTTGCATGTTGTTGGAGACCTGTAGCTACTGCAGGGAGCCACAGCTCTTGGATCAACACGCAGTCACCGCCGAGCTCACCTGGCAATGCCTGTTACAGCTGCGGGCAGCAGACGGAGCAAGCAGCCAACTGTCTGCTGGCTTTGGATCAGCCTGGATTCCCAGTTCTGCCACTAGCCAGGCCCAGCGACAGTGGAGAGACCCCATAACCCACCCGCACATGATCTCGACAGCAAGAATTAAGGGGAGTTGGCAGTTTTTAATGACTGCAGCGGTACCTGTAACAGGCCCTGCCAGAGGGTGAGCCTTGGCTGCGGGGCCCAATGCCCAGCACCAGCCTGCAGAGGGCCCAGGGCGCCTGGGCTGGGCTCCGTGCTGGCAGTGCCTGCTAGCCAAGGGCCAGGAGCTGCTGCTCGGGCTCCGGCCGAGGGAGGCTGTGCAGCCAACCCAGCTCCCAGCGTGCGGGAGACACCAGAGCCCGGCTCACGCATCTCACCTTCCCGGTGCTCCCAAGCCGAGGCCGCCATCAGCCGTCCCCCGCACCGGGCTCACCGCCGTGCCAAGGTGCTGCGGGGAGAACACAGCCTTGAGCTTTGGGTGACAAAAAAAAGCATCTCACACCAACCCAACCGCCACGACACCCGCCCCCTCCCACCTCCGCAAGCACCGGCTCGGGCCCCAGCAGCAGCTACTGGGGCAGCCGCCCTCCCCCGGCCCCAGCCCCCCGCCCAGGGCCGTGTAGTTTCCTGCAATGTTGCCGGACAGTTACGGAGAATCAAACTGAGCGGCGACCGTCAAGGAAAAACTCCTCGCTCTCGGCTCCTTTTTGACTGCATCTGCCACAGCACCGAGACAGACGCAGCTTCGACAGGGCCGGCCAGGCCCGCGCCCCCCCCGCCCAGCAGCCCCCCTCCGAGGCTCACCCGCGGCGGGCCCGGCCCGGCGGAGGGAGCAAGGCCCTTCCCGGCACATCGGAGCGCCGCCCGGCGGGGCGGCCCGCGGGGGGCAACGCAGGATGCCGATGCGGGGGGGGGGGGGGGGGGGCAGTGCGGCGAGAGAGCCCCGGGGAGGGCGGATGGCGGCGGATGGGTCCCACACTCCCCGACCCTGAGGCCCCGCGGCCGCCATCGCAGTGAGAGGCGGGCGGGCCCCCGCGGCGGCGCTTTATAGGGCGGCAGCGCGGGCGCCGATTGGCTGCTGGGGCCGGGCCCTCCCGCAGAGCCTTCTGGGAGCTGTGGTTCGCGCCACCTGCCGCCACCGCGCCCCCCGCGCCGCGCCGTGCCCTAACACGCGGTGCCCTAACAAACACGCCGTGCCATAATGCGCCATGCCATCCCGCCCTGTGCCATCACAGCTCGTGCCTTGCCATGCCATCCCACCCCATGCCATCCCATCCCATCTCACCCCATCCCATCCCGTGCCATCCCATCTCACCCCATCCCATCCCGTGCCATCCCATCCCGTGCCATCCCGTCCCATCCCATCCTGTCCCATGCCATCCCGTGCCATGCCATGCCATGCCATCCCATCCCCCTCCCCAAAGGATAATCGCTCCCACCTCATCCGACAGCAGCAGGGAGGGTGGGGAAATCCCACCCCCAAGCCACAAGACCATGATTTGCTCTGGAGCTGGGCTGCGCACCGCCCCCCCCCAAAAAAAAAAAAAAAAAAAAAGAAAAAAAAAGAATCTCTGGTCTGTGCAGCACAAAGAATTTCCCTCTCCTCCTCCTCGCCAGGTGTGTGTCAGGGGTTGCTCTTACAACAGGTGAAGGCAGCGGCCACCTTTTCCCCACTCCTTCCTCTGTTTTGGAAGGCAGGGGGAACACCCCACCCTCGGGGAATGGAAGGAAAGTTTCTTGGAAACAGAAGTCTTACCTGCCAAAACAGCACCTCTGCCTGGCTCCTGGCTTGTGATCCATAATCGGTGGAAAGGATTTGAAAGGAGAGCACCTGCCGGCTGGGTGGAAGGGGCTGCTGACATGCCTGCAGGCAACTGATGCTGAAGCCACAGCCACCCTGAGAAACCAGGCTGAAAAGCCCAAGACTGCGTCCTACCCCTGAGCCCTGAAGAAAGTGCAAAAAGGACGAGGGAGAACAATAGTTAGTTTTTAATCTCTTCTGAGCAAAATGCACAGATGAAAAAATTTACAGAGCTCGGCAATCAGCCTTTCAAGCTGGTCACCCCACCACAAACATGCCGGATTACCAATAAAATGAGCCCAGCACCCATTTAAAGCAGAGCTCTGGAAATGAGCCCCAAACCCTGCATGGCCAAGCTCTTCTGAAGACAGCTCTCTGCAAGCGGGTGGGGACAGGTTATAAGCAGCTGGTTCCGTCCTCCACCTCCTGCATGGATCTCGCAGCTGCTCAGCCAAGTCACGAGGCATTCCCTGGGCAGCCCAGATTCTCCTTGGCACAGCAACTTGTGCAAAGTGAACCTAGAAATCTCCCTGTCAAATCTTAGGGCAGGCCAGAAACTGGGAGCTCTCTGCAGCAAAAAAAACCCCACCCAAACAAACCCTCCCCCAAAATTCAAACCTTGGTAAAAATCAAGCGTTTGGGAAGAGAATCTTCCAAATGCTAAACTGGAAGAATAGCCAAAATGCTCCACTGAAAAGCAACGGATGGTCAGCAGACCTCAGCCCACCAGAAGATGAACGGAGATCCACGGAAGAGCAGAGAAAATCCCACTGTACATCTGCGGTGAGCGAAGCCCTGATCAAACCTGCCGCTATGGCTGGGAGCTTCCCATCAGCCCCTTCCGCAGCGCGGGATGCTGAGCAAACGCTGGAAGAGGCTGCAATTCCGACCACCAGAGAGGTGGGAGCAGACAACCCACAGGGATGTGCTCTGTGGAAAACTCAGAGGAAAAGCAAGTATGAATTAGTGATCCAGGTGGGTTGCTGTGCCTGCGGTTCCTCAGGATCCCATGCATGGGATCCACATACAGCTCAATCTGTATTGCCTCAACCGCCTTATCTACCATTGCTTTGGCCCTGGAAATTTTACAGCAGAAGCAGCATGATATCATCTGAGAAAAATGGAGCGTGTGCCAAGCAGCACCCCAAAACCTTCTCACAAAACTGACTGCACTTGGTAAAACCATTTTCTTTTTCCAAAAGTAGCAGTATACTGCATTTAAAATTCATACCCTATCCTGCCACTGAGTTAATTTCATGTCTAAGCAAATCCCAAGTTAAATCCAGAAACTGGTGTATCCGGTATGCTTTACAAGATACACTGGGAGATAGCGAGGTTGGAAGGTAAAAATTCCTCTCAGATCTTGTTTAGCAGAAGCTGGGGATTAGCAAACCAGTAATAAGAAACTGAGTACACAAAGATCAGAGGCAAACATCTCCGTTCCTTAAAAGGGATTCAGAGAAATACCTAAGGGTGTTTGGTACTCCTTGGTGTGCGGGATGTGAACCTGCCTCCTGAAACTGGTCCAAGTAACAGGAATTTTCCCTAGTCAGACACACAGAGAAAACATCATTGCCGGCCCCCGTCAGATTCCTCCACCCACACATGGGGCTGCGCTGGTACTGACCCACATTTGCTAAATAAATGGTTTCAGGCTCCTCATCCCATTGGAAGCCAGTCAGAATCTCTCACAGGCCACCCCCAATGCTTACTGTCAAGCTTTTAATTAAACAGATGTTAATGGCAACAGGCCACCCCCCAGCTTTGCAGCTTATGCTTTGGAAATCACCACTTCATGCCCAACAGGAGTAACGCCCACGTCTTTCCAGCTCTGCAGTTGGCTAAACATTTTTCAGTCTGTGTAACTCAAATGGTAATCCCGGAGTCCCTGCAACTTAGAGTAATCTAAGTTGGATCATCGCATCTTCATCAAGCAACGCAGTAAGAATGTTTGAGTCATTTTTGTAATTACTAGTAAACGTTGCGTGCTGAAAGGCGGAATACTTCATAACCTCAGTTGCAGATTTTGATGCAATTTTCAAGAATTACATAATCCCAGTGAGCGGTGATATCATCTGCCTTGGATTTCTTGCCTTTAGCACATAAAGATAAAAGCAGAATTTACCTTACTACACGGAGTCCTTGTCTTTCATCTTGTGTTACACTAAGTGGTAATTAATCAGGGCTTTTCCTGTAGCCATCCATGACAAACAAAATCCCACACTCTGTTTAACTTGGATTCCAAAACACAAACCCTACAAGATCCAGGTGACTGGCTGTTTTGTAGCTCCATACGAAAGTCTCTCTGTGCTTCAGATGCTGCAATAAAGGCCGGGAGCTGAAAATGAACATTAAGATGAATAAATAAGTGATACACAGAAAAAAGTGCGGAGAGATTAATAGCTCAACAGAACACTGGCTGGGATTCTCACAACAACCCCAAAAGGCTGGCTCACACATCACGGGAACATGGCCCAAAGCGTCATGTCAACCTCTCTCCTAAAAGGAAACGCGTGAGCTATTTTAAGCTCCACAGCACCAGTAAACAGGCTTCAGCAAGCAGTCTTTGCTGGCCTCTGCGCTCCCAAATTGTTCTCACATAAGGGCCCATGGGTCTGTGTACACACCACTCTCCTAGAAACTAGGGGGTTACGATGGATCGGGCTGATCATTACCAATTTTCTTTCCACCACAAAAACAAAACCAGAGAGCAAAATGCTTTTGCCACACGGCTGCTGTCGGTGTGGGGTGCTGCTCTGTGATACCTGCTCCACTGTCCTTTAGAGACAAGACTTGGATACGGCTGATCCATGCGGTAGGAAATATTACACAGGACAGTGATGCTGGCCAGCCTTAGCATAGCAGCGTAAATTATAGCGATAAAGTTAAGTGTGGCTTCAGGTCACCTCTCGTAGTAAATTAGCACTATAAAAAAATTTGGGGGGATAGGGAAGGCAGGTCCAAAAGGGGAACGAAGGGCACACAGGGCACCACTGTTGCAGCACAGTAACAGAATGATCTAGAAAGTGTTTAACAGCAGAACATACCCCCTTCCCCTATTCTTTATGTCACCTCTGAAACACCAGTCTATTGAACAGGCACTTTTCAAGGAGAGGGCCATCATCTGCGCTGGCTGGCTACATCAGTAGAAAAAGAGCGCTCTGCTCTCTTCCACTTCTCTGCTGCCTCTGAAACATGACCAGCACACACAGGGAACACTCACTGCCTTAAATTCAGAGTAACTGAAGGTTAGGGAACTGTTAACAGCCCACAGCCCAGTCAGATGCGCAGCAGGAGGAAAAAATTCACAGCAAATGAGAATGCAGGGGTCCAGTAGTCCTCTAGTTGCACTTGTTCAGAAACATGCTAACTCCAGTATATGTCACCATTCCCCACACATTCGCAGTGCGTTTACCATTGCAGTTGAAAAAAAGACCACAGACTGACAAGTATATCATAATTATGGACACAAACAAAGGTGTAGTAGAAGTAGGTTTTATGAAAGTATTTAAATTTTGTGGCAAATCTCTGCATCAACATGGGCAGGGAGGCAACTAAATGCTTTGCAGTAGCAATTTCAGTTACCAAACTATTTCTTGGATAGACATTTATTACAGGTAGTTTATCTGTTTCTATTTCTCAAAGAGTTTAAGGCACAAAAGCCTGAAAAGGGCTTATAACATGTACATAAGTGCTATTATTTTCGCTTTCACCTCTAATGCAACATAATATTAGCTTAAATATATTGCTTGTCCATCCAGCTTATACAACATCCAGTAGAAAACTGCTTTCCACGTTAGCAACAATTTGTTGCACAATATATCAATTAGATTGCTCTGACCCGTTTTTGCTGCAAGATCTTCAGTTTCACCGTATTCACTCTGACAGGACAGTGGAAGACACTATGAAATATCAACATCTTAATGAGACCATCAAGGTGTGTCCGCAACGAAAAAAGGCATGATACACAAAATAACATTTAAACAAGGTTGCTGGTAAAAGTATTTTAAACTGCTTGACTGATGGGGAATTATTTCCTCGTACACAGGTGGAAAAGCAAGCCAAATGTGCGAGAGATCAGGTAGAAGGCATCAGTCTGTAGCAGTTTTGTAACGCTCCTTTCTGTCTTTACTGTCCAAAATGCTGTTCAGGTAGATTGCTTAAGAACACCGAGCTATAAAATTGCTAGCTCAAGATCACAGCTCAGGTTAAACTGAACTTAAGCTTTCATCTACACGGTTCTTCCCTGTACTCAAGTTACAGCAACCTTAAGCAGTCACTAGAAAGCTTTTGAGACATTTTTGTGTATTCAACAATGATTTTTTTAAAAAAAAACACATTCATGAGAGTTGGATCAAATGACTGAAGACAGTTAAATGGGCAGCAAAACAGAAAGATGGGCAGGAACCAAAATGCAAAGGGTAATTTTACTTAAAAGACCAACTGTTTTATTGTACGTTGGAGTAGAGTCTTTCCCCTGTGCCATCTCGTTGAAAGTTTATAAATTACAATTCCCAATAAGTATTAAGAGTTCATTTCAAGACAAAAGGAATAAAACTGCTGCAGTTCTAACTTTCACCATGAATAAAAGTTACCATGATGCTCCTACGATACTCATTCTGTACAGGGAAGGCCACAGTCCTCCTGTACTTCGAGTAACAGACCAGGGTGCAGAAAGGGCCACCCCTCACTACTGCAGGATCCAGGTGCAGCATAACAGTCCGGAGCGCACTGGCGGGCTTGTCACACAGACACAGCACCTCAGCAACGAGGCTATAACACGGCTGGAATCTCTGACGAGACAGTGTCCAAAGGCTGCCAATGACAGTCCATCAAGGCATCATAGAGCTCTTCACTCTGTTCCATAAACTGTTTATTTGCTTCATGGACGTCTAACTGAGGCGTTGGATCTAAAGGAGGAAAGACAGAGAAACAGGTCACATACCAAATGTTTTGGGAAAAAACCCACACCCTGTAAACATGTTAGTTCTATTAAAACAAATGGGGGAGGTCACAAAACATTCCCAGCACTTGCCCAATCATGAACCTGACTAGATCAGCCCTGCTAAATCTTTCTGCAATGGGATAAGAAATAACTACATCCAAATACGTCCCTCTTTCCAGTGGTGATTGCCCCCATAGTAGAGTCAACAGAGAGAACGCATACCTGCACCTCGCAGCCCAGTGTAGCCACTTAAACTGCCAAAGAAGGTGGGTTGGCACTAAGGCACCGGACTGCAAAGTGGAGGAGCGGAGGCGCAGGCACACGTTCCGTTCTGCTCCCTCCACTACAGGGTCAGAGTGGATGGCTGAGGACGGTAGCGTCTTACGCTGCTGCAACAAGAGTCACCAGAGCTCGTCTGCCAAAGCCTCGAACATCTCAAAGCATTTCACAGTTAGTAACCAAAGAAGTGCCAGCAACACCCAGTGAATTACGTATGAACATGTCCCCTACTTTACAGTTGAAAGAAATGTTTGTAAAGCAGTTTGGAGCTGGATAGCAACCCAGCGGGTACAATTCTGCTGCTACCAACGCACGCTTAACATTTCACAATAATTGACTCATCGTATTCCCCAAACCACTTGTAGGATGTGGTTTGGCTCAACTAACACCGCCCACAATCTAATAGCGCAGGTTATCAGAGTAGCACAATCACATAGGTTAGTTAGTAAGCAGCTATTGGAGTGCAAAGCAATTAGCTGACTGAATGGAAAAACTACAAAACACATCAGGAATAAAATGCTTGTAAACATGTCCGGTTTTAGCTTTATCATGCTGTAATACATCACAGGAGAACAGAATTAAGAAAAAGGAATGACACACTGGCAATAAGTTATTTCAGTTTCCTATAAATTCCAACATATTAATTTAATCAATGAGAAAAAGACACCCCAGAGATACTCTAAGTATAGTACGGGTCTGTTAGTTTCAGACGAAGAAAAGCTCTCCTGTAATGCTTTTAAAAGCCATTAAGGGTTTTCTCACTGACATCATTACTGATACCTACAGATCCTGTAAAGAATCCAGCTGCTTTCTGCTGTTACCATTTTAATTTTAAAATTTTTGATGATATGAGTTTTTTTTTTTTAAAGAGAAGGACAAGATATACTGCATAGTGCATATTCCACTCCAGACAGAAATTTGGAACTGCTAGGACAAAATTAATTTTTCTTGCAGTAATAAATGAAAACTGCTTCTATGTATATCTAAAACCTCAATATGGTTTAGCAGTTCATTTCAAGCAATGGCTGCTAAAGCAAATATTGTATCAGTGTGCTAACATATTATTTATTTTTTTAAACTAAAAGCACAGTGAAATATCCTGGGCTCCAAATTCCAAGATTTTACAGAAAAACGGAATATCCACATTGGTTTTGTGGTACACCAAAAAAGTACTAAAAAAAAGGATAAAAGTTTTGCACACTATAGAAGATTAAAATCTCAATGCTAGTGAAGTCAATTAGTTTCAGTCCTCACAAGGTTCAGACTAGGGACACCAACTGCACAATAAGGATGCAATTGTGCTAGGTGATATGATAGTGACCCACAAATTTTCTCAGACCTCAGATTTACTCAAAGATAAAGGTATACTATACATGGAAATTAAGGGTCAATTTGAGAAAGAATATCTCTAATCAGAACAGACAGACAACTTAGATTAGAATTCAAGAAACGTACCTTCCAATGCATCCTCACCAACTTCTTCATATGTCTGCAAGGGAAAACAAAACCCTTAGGTGAGCAGATATTTATCTTTCCTTTTACGAACATCACTTGTTGATTACTGCTGTCATATACTGACTTTTGTATCTGACTGATTACAACAGAATTCTTCACACACAAGCCCTGTGTTCCACTCCCAACAGACTCCATGGGGGAGATCCCACACTAAACTTCTAACAGAGGCAGCATTTCTTGAAATTCCTGTGGTGAAGCTGGGTGGCTGTCTTGATCTCTTCTATTCTCCAAAACAAGGCTTACGAAGGATCCCAGCAGGCAGTCTTTCTACTGCCTGTCCAACTGCCCTTATCAGGAGAACCCTTCTACTATGACAACTATCTTAAGAGACCCCTTGTGTCCTCCAGACCTTTTCACCCCTCCAGTCCCGGCAATATCCCCACATAAGGCAACAGTATGTGCCAGGGTCCGCTGAACAGTTTTGCTTCCTCATCAAGTAGCTGTATTAAGACCCCAGAGCTTGAAGATAAAATGTGCCCATCACTGTTCTGTAAGCTATATCGTGTTTCTGTGCTAACAGATCACTGAAGAGTGAGTACATCGTGCTGTCCTACCTGCATTGTGCTCTGCGTGTATCCATACTGGGGGTAGCTGTAGCTGTAACTGCCTGTGTTCTGGTCATAGCCCCACTGGGCATAGTAGTTGTGATATTGTTGGTAATATTGGTTATAATTATAGTTGTACATCTGATTGTACTCCATTGGTTTCACACGATTACTTAAAAAAATAAAGCAGGAATAAGTTGCAAATAATGCAGAACAATTATGAAAAAAAGCACTGAAATAGCTTAAGATACAACATGGTAGATAGACAAGGCTTAGTCTAACATGCAAATTTCAGTCTTTAAAATGTATTTGCTATTTACTGCAGCAGTATTTATCATTTGCATACATTTGCAGAAAGAAAGAAGTGGTTTAAATTTAATGCCCTTTCCTGTATTCATACTCATCTTCATTAACAAACACTGCTTTCATTCTCTAGGAGTTAATTTAGTATCACTTTCTGGCTTTGGGAAGAGAAGAGTTCAGGACTATGAGCCTCAGTTTAGAACAATCCTGAACCATGATCCAGATTCTTGGGTCCCTTTTTCCTTCTGGATGAAGGTAAGTACTCTTTAGCCTCCTGAGACAAGGTACTGAGTCTTGCTTTACATGAAGAGTTAAAGACTTAGAGCCTTGCAAAATAACTGGTGTTTTCTTTAGTAAGAATGAACAAAAACCTCTCCCTTCTGCCACTATCACAGAGAAGCCTAAGCAATGACTCATTGTTCTCATTTTCATTGAATTGGGTGGTCTTCAATGCACATAGTTGGAAAAGCTCAAGAAGTAAAAAGGACTACAAGTAATTAAAAAACCATAAACTTAAATAGCCTGTGAGCCGACTAAAATTCCCAAGTGGCAGCATTCCCAAGGAACTAGGAGTCCCACCTGATTATCAAGATCTGAAATAATGAGATGACAAATATTGTTTGAAAATGAAAATGTCACACATAAAGCTATGTCTAATGATGAAATCAGTGAGAAGTAGGAAGAGGGAAACAATCTTCTCACCACAATACACCCCTTTTTCTGCTTTTCTCTTCCTTATCCCCCCAAGACTTCTGAGGTCACTGAAAATCTAAATATTATTCAAATAGGGAGCAATTACTATTATTCGTATTACCCTAGTGCTACGAGCCCCAAGTCAGACCAGGATCTCATTGTATCAGGTTCTGAACAAACACAGAAAAAAAAGTTAATCCCTGCCCCAAAAGACTTATATTTAGTAGACATTATAATAGAATTAGCAAGGTAATTGAGCTTTGCTATCCAGAAATCAATAAGCAGATTTAGACTATTTCAATTTAATGCAAAGGAATATATACTTTAAAAATAATCATATTTAAATACAGTGTGTGTACATGTGTGTGTATTTAATAATGTATATACAGTTAAAAACAATGTAAAATTCTTAGTCTTGATCTAATGTTGTAATTTTTTTGAATTTCTGTACATTCTGATACTCTAGCTACTTTAGTATATTTGTGGGTATTCACTTTGTGATGGAAACATCCAAGAAATGTACCCAAACCACTAAAAGACATTTAAAAATACATGGGATTTACATCACAGTGCTGTTACATAAATGTTCGGCTGCTCTTATACTCACGCTTTTGGTATAGCCACACTCAAGCGTACAGGTTTAGAGCCCAACCCCACAGCTCCTTGACACTCTGTCAGCGCTCTTTTCTGTTCCAGTTCATCCGTGAATTTCACGAACCCGTAACCTCTGCAGAGATACAGAATAACTCATATCAAACATAACCAAAAGAGCCATGCCACTTTTCAAAAAAACGTTTACAGTTAAGTCAGAATTGTTTTTGAAAAACACAGCAGATGAAACACTTTTGCTAGGGCTGTCCCTGCTTTTAGTAGAGATTAAATGATTCTGCCTTCCCGTTGCTTTTGCAAAATGCTTGAAACTGTATGTCTAAGCTTTGGTAGTACTTTCAAGGGCTTGATGAAATTAAAGTAATTCTTTGTGCCGGTGGATTCTGAGGAACTGGAAGTGAACTAACACAAGACACGTCAAAATGCATGAACAAACAGTAGTAAAGCCTCAAATCTATACCGGGAGGATACAGATAATCTAAACAGTTGCAAGTCAGCACAGGATTGACAAGACATAGGCGTTGTTTATATTTAAAACTGCCCCACTGTGAAGGAAAAAAAGCCATTGCTTTTCTGTAGGATTGATTGAGATACACTTTCCAATCAAGTCCCTTTTTCAACAGGAGAATATTCAAAGAGGCTTTCTGTTACTCCTAACAATGGCACGGCCCCATCAGCATTCCCAAAAGTGGACCTGAAAAGGAGCTCTTAACATCAAGTTAAAGCTTGCTCTGACAGCACACAGCCAGCAACCCCTCGACTGCAGCAATCCTGCACTGTGGTGCTAGCAGTATTGTACGGCAGCCAGACCAAAAACATTAATTCCCCTCCAAACCCAAAGGTCCTTGGCGTGGGATTCTGATGCTGTAGTGAGTCAGAAGCAATGCAACAGCATCCAAGAGGGCAGTGCCAGGATCCCAAGATGGGATGGGCCACCTCACACAGCAGAAAGATCAAAGACTTAGGTGTGGGAGGGAAAGAGGAATCCATCTAGGCGAAGGAAGGAGTTTGGGAGGGAAAGGGCTTGTCTACCTGGGGAAAAGAACGAGCTGTAAGCAAGGGTGTAAATTTACAGCATATTTTCTGTTCTGTGGGAACTCTTAAACACCATGTAACACACTATTTTGAAAGCGGCATCACCTAGTACTCACAGTGGGTCCACACTGGAAGTTATTGCAGAGCAGTCTGTGCCCCATAAAATGCTGTATCTTGCATAGCAAACTATACACACAAGTCCAAATACCTATTTTTATACATGTATGCATGTATGTACATGTACTCCTCACACACAGACCAACTGGACAATTAAGCAAGAGCCAAACTCTGCATGGGTACACATTCTATTTAACTTGCCCTCTGCAAAAGGACTGTGGCAAATTAAACCGGTGCAAGTCAACTTTTAAGTTAGTTTAAGTCAGTTTTAGGTGTTCACACACAAAAGCGTGTAAGTTTCTAAGCTGCTAAAGACTCCTGCAGCCTTTCAGATGGGACCAGAAGTGTGCAAATGAAACCGGGAAGATTGGCAGTTCCAAAACAGAAACGGACTGATAAAGAGTTGGATGGTGTGGACAGGAATAGATGCTGGGTGCACAAGGGAGACAGTGATTCTTCCAAATTTTCCACTTAAATTTTTTCCACACCAACGGCTAAACCAGATTTTATTACAGAATAAAACCCACCAAGAAATCATTTCTTTGTGGCCAGGACCTCCCTGGCAGACATTCTGTCCTGTCCTTGCAGTCAGGAGACGCCCCCCAGCCTGCACCCTCAGCAGAAAGCAAAGAAGCAGGCACAGCACTACAGCATCAGGCTCCAAGTTCCTGTCTTGCCTAGACAAGAGGTGCTGGGACGTGGCCTTCTTGATCTAGCAGCTCTGGCTGGAAGGGCCAGGGCTTCACTAGGCACGTCCACAGGCCCTGGGTTCCTCTCTCACATCACACCAACACCTGCAGTTGCCTCAGCCTTGAGTAACAGCACAAGTCACAACAAAGCCCATGGCAGCAACACACTGGCACTGCTAGGGGAGACAGCTGTGCTCTACCCAGCAATAGGACTTTGAAGTCCCTGCTCCTTCCCCACTTCCAAAGCTACCACAGATTCTTTTTCCCCGAGGTCTGCACTTACAAGCAGTTCCCAAAGCCCAACTAATGGCCCAACAGGTGTCACTCGACACCTATCTTACAGGCAGAGATGGAAGCAGGTGCAGCAAAACAAGAACTGCTGAGTTTACACCTCTGAGGAGGAGATGGCATCAGGAGCCCACCCTGGCAGTGTGAGTCTCAGGTGAGGTGGCAGTAACAGCACGAGCACTTAAGTCAGAGAGTGAGCAGCTCTACAAGAGGTTCAGGTTGCACACGAAGAACTTCATTACTAGGGGCGTAGTGCAGCTTCAGGACAGGCTGCCCAGACAGGCTGTACTATCTCCATCCTGTGAGGTTTTCCAGGCTACACAATTCATGGCTGACCTGATCTAGGATTGGCAACAGTCCTGCTCAGAGTTGGAAGTTGGACCAGAGACCTCCAGAAGTTCCTTCAGACCAACTTGTCTAAGACTGAGAAACCTTATGTGAGAAAGAAGGGAGAGCTATAGCCATGTTCTAAGTCTTGTCAAAACATTCTCATAGGTATTACATCAGAATATTGTGTTTCATTGAAGTCGTGTTCTGTTCTGAAAACCAGGATGCTCACCAACTGGTCCCTCTTCTAGGAAAATAGTTTCATTTTCTGCTATTTAGAAAATGTTTTAATAACGTTAAGAAATCTGACTTTTTGACACCTGTTTTTGGCAAGACGTTTCCAGTAAAGATAAACAAGGTGGCTACTAAGTACCTGACAATGAATCATAGCGTTGTTTGCCCTACCCTATTTGAAACAAAAACCTGTAAAGGTTTCACAGGAATACACACTCAATAACCTAAAGACTGAAAGAGTGCAATTCCATTTGAAAATCCAGAAGACAGTGTTTCAAGATTACTTGGGCATTTTTCAGCATTTTCAGAAATGCAATAATGTACTGCCAACACACGAAGGGCATCAAACTGACAGAGGAGTGACAATACACTGTGGAGACTATCAAAGCCTACTGTAGACTGAATGTCCAAGACATTGTATTTTAAGATTACTAAAATCTAAGCTGATGGAACTATTAATTTTTCCCCTTGCCGCATTGTATCTTTCCTGTTGCTGCATGTAAAGTGAAAGAAACGAACAAATAAAGAAGATTACTTACTTGGATACCCCTGCCTGGTCCAAAACAACTTTTCCACCTCTACACGATGGATAGACTTTAACAAAAAATTCATATAACATGCCATCATCCACATCAGGAGTCAGGTCTCCCACAAAAAGTGAATATTCTGGACTAAAGAAATCAAAATAAAATATCTTAAGCACAATCATACAAAAAAAAGGCACACTGAGTGACAGCTAACATTTGACTTCAGAGAAAAGTGACATTAAAAGACCATTTAATGGACACTTTAACATGTTGCCAGTTAAGTTGCTTAGGTGACTAAAATTTTTATTGGCACAGCTTTTTCAAGTTAATTCAACCAGCACAACCAATCTACTCAATACTGCTTTTTATCAAATATAGATAATTTAATTGCTTAGTTCTCACAGGGTATCTCTGGATTTCTAACATGGCAAGAAAACATTAATGTCTCATTTATAGATTTTCTATTTCCAATATATTGATCTTAAATTATAATAAAGAAATTAGATAACTTTGATGCTACAAAATTTAAATACCTGAAAAGAGACTCCTGACAAATCTGCTGTGCTACACCAAAGGCAAAGCATACAACTGACAGGCAGTTTACGTTATCCTGCTTCTGCTAAAGACTGGCAGTGATGTGCTTGTGGGTTTACAGATTTTGAATACTCTTTGAAAGGCAACTGATAAAGAGACATTAAGCAGGCAAAACTAATATTAAATATTGAGCATTTACCTGTTATCGGGCTGTTTTCCATATGTTGCATAATTCAATTTAAATCGCTTTGCCTGAAACAAGGCAAAAATGAATCCATACATTCAAATATTCTCATATGAATCCAAACAATTAGGAAAAAATACAATAAGCTGATTTTACACAACTTTCTTAACGTTGACAGATGTTCAATGCTGTCAAGCCAGCCAGCTAAGATATCAAGGACAACATTTTACTTGATGTCAGTACAGTTGTAACAATGAAAATCAGCAAAGAACCTGCACCAAGTGGTTTTGCCTATCTTTACTTCAACAGTTTATAAAGCTAGCTAGAGACAAGTGAACCTTATATAGCATCCAATTTTTTTGTCTTTAAGGAAAACAAAACAGAGATACTAACAACAAATATTAAAGGAATTCTAATTTTAAGGTCTTAAAAGGAAATGACCACACAGACCATTGGACATTTGTGATTTACACAAATACTGGCAGACCAGAATCTGCCGCACGGGAAAATAGAATCAATCCCTGAGTCTGGAAGTATGGCTAAACACTTTGCTCTGGATGATTTGCTCATTTACTAAGATCCAAAATTAAGGTGTTTTTGAAAGAACTACCTGTCATTGGACACTGGAGGCCTCCCTAAACTTTGCACCTCATTTTATTTTTTAAACAAACAGGAAAGGAAAATAGAATAGGCTTTTCCCAGGAAAGCAAGCCTACTGTGAGTCCACGATCTAGAGATCAGGACATTTGTTTAGTATAGTGGAGAGCCTACTGTGCTCCTGTACCTATGATGTATTTTCTTCCCTCAAAGATAGCGTAAATAATTATTGGAAAATAAAGCAAAGACTTAACTCTAGGCTATAAACATGCTCCTTGCATGCTTGCATTCACTGGTGCACAGTGGTACACAACTCTCTGCGAACCATTTACAAGCTAACACAAAATTTAGATTCCACTCTGAAGCACTTTCAACTTTTTTTGGATCCCAATCTTCACTGCAATATTTTAGATTTAAAATCAATAAGACACTTGAAAGTACTTCCACTCAAATGGGAACTGGGGACACTTAATTCTGTAAAACAGCGACAGCAACAGCACCATGGCTCTCTGTTATTCCTTTGGCTGATTTGGTATACAAAAATAAATCAAAGAGCGAGCCACACTCAGTTTTCTGTAAACAAGAGATAAAGTATCTAAATGCAAGAGATGAGCTGGACAGTTGCCTGCTGACTGCACTGATTTAGGCTGCCTACACTGGATCTCTGTCTGACATCTGCAATTCTCTCTATGAGTTCATATAAATTATCCCTCCATACAACACTGCATTTTGAATTAAACCATGGATAAAGACAGGTATTCCCGAAACTAAACTTAAATTATTATATTAGTCCTTGCAAAAGCTCCTCTATTTGTTTCTCTAGTGACTGTAGAAGGCACCTAGGAAGATGAGCTTCCCTTAATCACAGGCTCCAATTTACATGTTAAACAGGACAGGTGAAACAGACACCTCTAGGCCTCTCATCTACCCCCTTCAATGGGGAACACCATCCTCAATTCTGAAATTCCCCATTTCCTCCTCAGGGTATTAACTACACTGAAACAGGCATCAGTTTACCTTACTATATCACACCGTAACTGAGGTGATTCTAGAGCTGCTTTATGAACCAGTCATCCTAGCTACTGCAGCCAACTTCTGCGGGTACAACGGACAGCTGTGTCAGCCATCCCATTTTAATCCACTACACATTCGAGTCAACATCCTAAAATTAGCCTCTATGACTATTCCTCCTCTTCTTCCTAACCACCTAGCTTTTATGTATCTGAGACATTTGTTATGTATGGCAATTATACAATGGTCTAGCTCCTTCTGCACTGTAAATACGTTTAAATAACTTTTGTTTGCTAAAGGCCAGGAATAATGCAAGGCTTAGAAGTCATGTTTGTCTTGCAAATCAAAGTTACTCAAAACTCAGTGTGAATTTGCAAGTTCAGCTTGTACATATGTAACAACATACACACTGTAACAAATTAATATGGAACTACAAACGGAGAGAGACAGGAAGACTGTGGTAGGTACACTCAATCTATGTTTTGCTTGTTCTTCTCTGGTTTCCTATTAATCCAAATTTGGTAATAGTAGAAATGCTTAGAAATAAAAAAACACACCAAAACATTTTTATGCCTTGATTTTATCCAGACATTCACATGGAAATTAGTGGGTTTTTTCAACAATTATCTGAGCAAGAACATTAATAGTTTTATGTTCATTACTTTGAAGACAAGAAGAATCCCAGTTTGCTAACCATTGAATTTGTCTGTAATCATTCAAAATACAGGTTTAATACTATCTATTCCTTCCCAGTTTAGGTTCTCAACTGGCTGATTTCATTTACTTACCGGTGTAGCACCAGGAAGCGGTTTTCCATTGATTTTGTGTAAACATTTCTCTGCAGTAGCTAGATCTGCAAATTCTACAAAGCAATAGCCTGCTGGAATTCTGAACACAGAACACAGGAGAGGAGACAGAAAGATTTCAGATTTAAAACACATTTGAGGAGGAATATTCTATTTTTAGATGACTGGTAGGAAATTTGCTATAGTTGCAATACTTTGAACAATTTCTTTTTCAAAGTATAAACATTAGCTACCAAAAAGAAGATAGCAAAGTAATCCTGGATCTCAAGTGAAGTGATAGCCCCTACTTACCATTAAGTCATGTCAACATAAGCACATGGAAAATAGTTTTGCTCACAGTTAAGTTTACTTCCTACTTTCGTTGACTATAAATTTCCCCACCCAAGTTTAAACAATTGAAATCTCAAATTACAACATATACAAGAATATAAAATGACTTTATTCTGTATACAGTCGCTCATTTTATTCCAAATGAACTCAAAAGGTTCTCATATTGCTCTTCCTAAGTCAGACTTCCCACCTCTGCCATCATCACATAGCTGCACTAGTGCAATGAACAACACGGACTAGTCACTGAAGCCTTTAGCCCAGGAGGTGTAATTCCCAGAGGGACTATATGGCATACATATGCCACTCCGAGTAAGTGCTGAAGCACTGCAGGATGAGGGCCAAACCTTGGTTTGTTGATGGGGAGGTTGAAGAGCCAGCAATTCTGCTCTCCATTGCTAGCATCAATATACCCATATTGTTGGCAGCAATGGTGAAAAGCTCAAAGGGAAAAACCACTCCAGTATGGACAGGATCACAGCGATGCCATGCAGAGGGCAAACGGCTCAATCCAAATGCACTGGTAGAACAAACTGAGAACAAGCATAAACAGTTACCCTGTCAACCTGTTTCGAATGATTTTTACGCTCAGTACAAGCTCTCCCATGGTGGCAAAGGCTCTTGAAACAAAGTTTTCATCCATATATGGCTCCAGCTATAAAAGCAAAAAAAAAAAAAGTTAGACCAGGGCATCTACAAAAAGGAGAATATATGTGTCAATGTCACCCTAAGCAGTTAAAACATTATTGAGAAGTATTTTACCCTTACACTTCAAAAAGAAGACTCATTTAAGAGGGTCGATGCCACTCAAAACCAGCAGGCATGCATGAACCAGGCTCAACAGTCTGCAAAGTGGAACCCAAGAGACAGCATGAATTTCAGAGAACAGGGAGCTTTCACAGAAGGACAAAAGCCACTCAGAAACATACAGCAACAAACTGAGCGTTCACTACATGGAGCAGGGGATAAGGAGATGGCAGGCTCCTTCTCTATTTGCAAATGGAGGCTGGGCCAGCGCTATCGGCATGGCATAGCCCAGGGTGCTATGACTAATGGGCAGTATGTGGCAGGTAACGCAGCCCCCACCGAGCTGGGGTAGGGGTTTGCAGAGCTGTGCCTACCTCGCATAACCACGCAGGTATGCTGGGCAGCACTGGGAGGGGAGACTTCTAATCACATCCCGCCATAGCTCTGCGTTTTGTACTGCAGGTGGGTGCACTGACCGTGTCTATGTCACAGGTGAGAGGGTCATGTCAGAGTGTGTGTGAAGTGCAGGGCAGTGGTACTGTGAGAGTGAACACGCTGGAGAGCAGGTGTCTGTATGGTGTAAGGGACTGGAAAGTATGAAATGGCACTGCAATTCGGATCAAATATATGATGAAGGGACCGAGGGAAAAGGATGCCTCTCTGCGTAAGAGAAAGTGGAGGGAACTGATTGTAATTAAGGTTTTGTGCAAAAAACCATACTGATGGGGAGCACCACATACGACAGGTAACATGGGGCCAGGGTGTGGGGGAAACATATATAGCTCCATATATGTAAGTATATATACCTGTGTAAGACAGATGACCTCATGGTAACTGACAGCCCCCAGGCATGTTTGTGTGTCTGTCAGGTACCAGGTGGCTCCATCACTTGTGTGCATGACAGAACGTGCAGTATCTGATAGTGGGTGACCATATTGCACTTGCATGTGTGAGTGTAAAGCAGAAATGACTCCGTTACATGTGCCAAAAGCAGGAGGCAGCACTACGCCGTACAGACATGCCATGCAGAGGGTGATCCTGTGGGGTGTGTGTACAGGAAAGCCAGACCCATAAAGGCAACAGGTGACTGTTTGGGTCTGTATGTGTGTGTCTCAATGAGCCGCAACCTGCATGTGAGAGAGGTGACTGAAAAAAGATGGCCTTGTGATGGAGAGGTGGTAGATAACCCTTTGTGTGGGTAAAAGAAACTCCAGGGAGTCCGCTTGTGTGAGTGGCAGGCAGTGGAAGACTCCCTAATGTGTCAGTGTTCATGCACAGTACAATGGCAAACCTGGCGTGCACGAGTGTGTGTGTGAGAGGGAAGCACCCAGCAGGATCCTCAGCGATATGCTGGGTTGTGTGTACACACGCAAATGTGAGAGACTGTGGAAGACTACAGGGCGAGCAGTACTCTACAATATGCTGGTGTGAGTCTGTAAGAACGGGTCTGGAGAAAGATGCATGTGCAAGTAACAGGCAAAGTGAAAACTCTGATACACAGAGGTAACTGTATGTGCATATCTGTACGTATACGCAGGTGTACACAAGCATGGGGCAGGCAGCAAAGACACTACAATACAGCGTGCATGAATGTGTGTGTACAACAGCAAGCGGTGAGGGACACAGGTGCATGAGTATGAGGGTGTCTGCAGTGTGTGTGAAGGGAAGACAACAAGGGACAAGTGGGGTGCGTACTGCCATGTGAATGTGCCTACAGCATGCACGTGAGCAAGCAGCAAGAGACAACCTAGGGTGAAGAAGCATCTGAGTGTGCTGCCAGGTGCACATGTAGGCAGGAATGAGGGAAATACTAGAGTGCGTCAGTGCTTATGAGTGTGTGTCCATGCAGGAGAGTGCAAATCTGTGTCAGCATGTCAGCGTACCCACAGGTGTGCGTGTGTGTGGGGCAGGCAGTGAGGGATACTCTTGGACAGGTGCACATAAGCATGCGAGTGCCTACAAGCGTGAGCACAAGCGTGTGAGCCTAGCAGCACAAGCATGAGTGCGAGCATGTGAGTGTGTAAGTGCCTTAAAGTGTGTGACCATAAGCATGTAAGTACCTACAAGCAGCATGCTACATTCAGCATATAAACGCGAGAAGCATGCAAGCGTACAGGCTTGTGAGTACATGAAGGAGCGTGTAAGTGCCTAATAGAGCCTGAGCGCAAAAGCCTGAGAACATGTCAGTGCCCACGAGCGTGGCTGCCCACCAGAGCGAGCGCAGGTGGCATGGGGCACTGGTGGGAGTGCCATGAGTGTGTCTGTGACCATGGCTGCGGGCAGGCCACCAGGGTCACTCTGGTGTGTGTGTGTCTGTACCTGTGAGTGTGCAACTGCTCACAAATGTGTCCGCCAGGCTGGGGTTAGTGTCTCTGTGTGCTTGTGTGTCAGCCTGCGTGAGCCTGCCAGCGTGCACAGGAGAGCGTGTGTGCGAGTGTCAGTTAGTTCGGGAGTTTATGTGTGTGTCAGGGTCTGTGAGGCTGTGTCAGTGCACGGGGGTGTTGGTGCGCGGGTGTCAGTCAGTGTGAGGGTGTCAGTCAGCCAGTTAGTTGGTCGGTGCGAGGGTGTCAGGCAGGCAGGCAGTCGGTTGGTGAGAGGGTGTCAGTCAGTGAGGGTGTCAGTCAGTCAGGTCGGTGTGAGGGTGTCAGTCAACTT
Source organism: Falco cherrug (assembly GCF_023634085.1). Lineage (NCBI taxonomy): Eukaryota > Metazoa > Chordata > Aves > Falconiformes > Falconidae > Falco > Falco cherrug. The sequence continues at coordinate 115,395,503 of NC_073699.1, read as the reverse complement.
GAGGGTTTCTGAGTGAGGGTGTCAGTCAGTGTGAGGGTATGAGGCAGTCAGCTGGTGTGAGGGTGTCAGTCGGTGGGTGTGAGGGTGTCAGGGTGAGAGAGTCAGTCAGTCAGTGGGTGTCAGGGTGAGGGTGTCAGTTAGTAGGTGTGAGGGTGTCAGTCAGTGTGAGGGAGTCAGTCAGTCAGTTGGTAGGTGTGAGGGTGTCAGTCAGTCGGACAGGGTGAGGGTGTCAGTCAGGGTGAGGGTGTCAGTCGGACGGTGCGAGGGTGCCTGGGTGAGGGTGTCAGTCGGTGCGAGGGTGACAGTCGGTCAGGACGGTCAGTGCGCCCCTGCCCGCGGTGCCCCCGGGCCCGGCCGCTGCCCTCCCGCCTCCCGCCTGCCAGGCCGCCCCGCTGCCCGCCTCACAAAGCCCCGCGCGGGTCCCGGCCGGACACTCACGTCCCCCATCCACAGGCTGGCGGCCATGCTGCTCCCGCAGGCCCCGGGGCGGGTTCAGCGGGGCCGCGACTTTCGCCTCCCGGCTCGGCCCCGCCGCTGCCGCCGCCGGCGCCGCCTCACGCCGAGCCCGCGGCCCGCTCCGTCGCCGCGCTGCCCCGCCGCCTCCTCCGCGGCGCCCGGCGGGCGGAGAGAGCGGCGCCCCCGCCGCCACGGGCGCCCCGGCCCGCGGCAGCGCCCCCTGCCGGCAGGAGGAGCGGCAGCGGCCCGGCGCCGGGGTGGGGGGTGCGCAAGATGGAGGCGGGCGTGAGGAGGGGAGGGAGGGGGCTTTGGGGCGCGGGGAGGTGCTTGGCGGGGCCGTGAGGAGGCCTGAGGTGAGGGGAAGGCCTGGGTGAAGGGGGCGGGCTGGGGGGTGCCTGGGGCCGGGAGGAGGAGGAGGAGGGGGCCGAGGGACTATGGCGGGGCAGGCCTGTGGCTGGGTGAGGCCGGCCGCGCCAGCAGGGCAGGTCAGGCCCGGGGGAGGCGTCGGCGGGGGCTGGGGGGCCGGAGAGCGGCCCTGGGGCCGGGGCCGGGGGCTGGGGTGGCGGGGCAGGGCCGGCATGGCGCCCCACGGGCTCCATCGGGCCCGGCGCTGGGGTCCCCGTTAGCGCCTCTGCTCCTGGAGCCGCAGCGTGCCCGACGGTCTCGGCTCTTCCAGAAAACGGGCAGCGAGTTTCCAGCCCCTCTAATGGGGCAAGAAAATGGGGCTCTTGCGTTCTCCAAAGTTACATGTGCGAGAAGACAAATACAACAAACCCCACGTTCCCTAATTAAAAGATTCTTGGGTTTTCTGAGGCGGGGGTTGAATTTGTTTTAGCACTCCAAGCTGACAACCCAGGCCCCCACACATCATGGGATTGCCTTAAAAAAATCATGAGGCTTTTAAATGAAGAAAAGAACTAATTACTTCGCGTAGTAGCACAGAGCGCTGTGCCTTGCTCTGCATAAGTGCTGTGGAAACTGGTGTATCACAGATGATTTGGTGTAGTAAAGGGATAACGTTCCTGCTGGTGTAGCATTTTACAAACACTTTGGTCATCTCCTCAAGGCGGGAGGTGCTGGAATGAGCCGTGTGGAAGTTTTTCAAATTTCTGCTCTAAGCGCAGGCCGCGGAGCAGTGCCGTCGCTGCTGGCACCGGGTTTGCAGCGTCAGACACTTGTTGGCAATACCAGCATGGGTCAAAAGCTTGCTGTGGTTTACTGGGGTGAGGAGGTGTGTGGAAGGCTGTAACCCCTGCTCCCCTCCACCCAACGGGGCAGAAGCCGTGCTCCGAATCGTAGCCGAACCGGGGCTCCCCCTGCTCTGGGGTTAGCAAGCTGGAGATTCAGTCTTTGGGGTTGTCAGCCCAGCATGCAGGGTTGGATTTGGTACCGTGTAATCCCCCCTCGTCTCCTGTTTACTCCCCTAGGCCTTTGACAGCAAGGGTGGCAGTTCCCGGAGCACGTGAGAGCACTAGTTGTGATGGAGCAGGGACAAGCGGACCTGGAGCGCTGCGGGCTGCATGCTTGTGAGCAGGTTGGTATTTTGGCGTCGCCCAGCACTGCAGTTCTGGTCACGGGAGCTGTGCTTTGTGAGCCCTGTACCCTCTTTACGGAAAGCCAGGCATGGGGCAGAGCTGCTAAAGCGCTGGCTGTGGTTGTGCAGGCACTGCAGTGTGCCATAAATCCAGCCGATGGCAACAGGAACGCTGCAAACACTCCGTGCTATTTTTGCCTCTGGGTCTCGGCGAGCAGAGGTGTTGCTGCTCTGCTGTTTGCAGCCCGTGAGAGGGCAGCACAACGCCGCTGGTTGGTGGCTGGGGGTTTTCGGGTGGTGAAGTTGGGCATCGTTGTAGTGCGATGAGAGCAGCATAGGGCGATGAAGCCAATCCTCTAAAAGTAATTCTGAAGCCATGTGTGAATATTCGCTTAAATCGTGCACCAAAGCATCCTCATTCCAGTGACTAATGTGTGAAACCGACCAGGAGTAGGACGAAAAGTTATTTGCTCAGTTTTTCCCTGCAGATGAAAAGTGTAATGAACGTTGACCCTTACTACATTTCTGCAAGAGACTGAAAATTCTTCATCTTCATACTGGGCAGGATCTGTATGTCTATCATCATTCTGCACCATGGCCTGTACTGATTGCTCTAGAGTATCAACTCTTCAGCAGTCATGGGTGAGCAAGAATTATAAGATTAAAAACATATTTACAGTTTGATTTATTTGTTTTCTGATTTTTGAGTCCCTAGGGCACCCTCAGGTCATTTTTCCAAGCTCTTCCCTACAACGTTGCAAAATCTGGCATAAAATTGAGACAGCTAGCAAGACCCACGGCTGATAACTGTTGCATAAAGATGTTCTTTGGTTGTCAAGTAGAACTTCTTGTGCCTGGCCTCCTGCAAATTCACCCTCTTTGAAGTCCCTGCTGAGACTGCCTTTCGGGTGTCAGCTTTCAGGATGTTTGGTGGGGTTTTTTTGTGTGAAATGGCGATTTGTCCACTGGTTAGCACTGAGCTCTGCTTTGCAGAGCCCACAAAGCTGTTGCTCGTTCTGTGTTATTTCCTTACAACTCAGTTGTAAGTAGTTTGTTCTTTGTCATTTGATGAAGTGAGTCCAGTATCTTTAATAACTCCTTTCCATTCTTCCTTCCAGCTGAGTAATACAGAACTTGCTTTTCCTGGGATAATCCATAGAGATGGATGTTGGGCAATGAAAATGCAAAAGGAAGCCAGGATCATGTCGTTGTGTTGGACCAGGAGAAGGTAAGAATTTTATATTCAGTGTTATATCTGAAGTGACTGCTGTTTATGCACCTAACCTCGTGACAGAGCAAAAACACTGCCAGAAGAATATTACCTGAAAAACTGTTTATGCCCCCTTAAAAAATTGTGAACTGGCAAAGAGGCAGCAGCCTATAATAGGAAGACATGGGATTCCTCTGTCCTGTGCGCAGATGTCAGTAGTCCAGTAGTCAGCTGCCAAAACATCTGTATATCTTGTCACCTTTGCTGGGACAGTAGTGATTTCTTGGTCTAGGAACTTGGTCCTGAAAACTGCTGAGTAAATTCCAGTTGGCATTTACTGGAATCCACTGGAGGAGTGATCCTTGAGTGCCCCGCAGGGCTGGGTAATGCTGGTCGGTCTGTTTCTTAGCTGATCACTAGGAGCTCAGCCTGTCAAAGGGCCAAATCCTGTGAGCTTCAGAGCTCTTTCAACTCTCAGTAACTTTCACTGGAGTTAAGGGTCACGCAGTACCTCCCTGGGGGACGCCCTGAGTGGTTTTAGCTTTTGAAATTAATGGTTTTGAGCATGAGAATCTGGCCTGGGTGATTTTAATTTGAATTTGCTATTTTTAGCTTGAGCTTGAAACTGACTCAAATAGTTTTTCTGCCTTCACTATTGTATGTGAATGTGTTAGAGCCTTCCCCACTGTTGGTCTTGCAGGTGCCAAGTCCGTCCTCTGCCTTAAGACAACTGTAGCCAATGGACTGAGATCAGGGATGAATTTGGCCAGGGATAATTGAAATAATAAATAAATTTTTTTAAAAAAAGATACATAAAGCAAAACTTTGAGCTTGGAATGGCTTCTGAGATTCTGAAAGTAATTTAAGTAATCCAGGAGAAAATATGCAATGAAATCTGTTTTCCAGTATTGCATGAGATGGTATGTCTTAAAATTTGATCAAAACCATTTTTTTATATGGTGAAGATAACGCAGCTTAAAGTGGTACAGAGATCTGGGATCTTTTTTTTTCCAATGTAATATTGTAGACTTGACATTCTTATTTATTTATTGATAAGACTTGCTGTGCCTATCTTGATCTCACAGCAAGTAAAAATAATTTCTGACTGAGTTCTAGCTACCAGTGGTATTTTTAAAGGTAGTGGTAGTAAAGCTCATTATTGATACGCATGTGCTTGCTGGTTTTCTTATCCAGACCCAGTTTGTTGTATATTGGCACAGTGCAGTGGTAGAGACCCGATGTTCTCTCTTGCCTTGTATTTAAGAAAAGGTAAAGACACATGATAGTCCCATGTTCATATTTCTTTGGTACTGTGGGTTTTGTAAGATTCCCCAACAAATCCAAGTTTGGACAAGGACGCTCTGTTCCTGCTCCTTTAAAGGAATATCTTCCAAGCTCAAGTGGCTGCTGAGCTGAATGACTGTGAGCAGCAACATCTAGAGTTCAGCATGGAGAATACCTAGCTAGGCACATCAACGAGCAAGCAGGGCTAGAGGAATTTATTCCCAGGTCTGTCAGTTTTCCCCTCTATGAGCATACGTGCTCCCCTTCCTGATTTTGCATTCCTATTCCCACACACTCAGTCAATCTCTGTTCCTCTGTAGTTTTTATCCACTTCATATCTTCAGTGAGGGATGTCCTTACTCACTCCTCGGAGGGAATTTCTTTGGAGGCCTCAACTATCCCCACAGGGATCAAATAATAGACCACTGTGTCTCACCAAGCCAGGATTCAGCAGGGCCCATTGTAGACTGTGGATGTCATTTACCAGGAATAGGGTCAAAAACAGAAGTCTTTTTCTTATTTTTTTCCTTGGTACTACAGGGAATTCACCCTCAGAGAATTTATGAAAATGTCAATAGGTCAAATAAGAATGTTCCGGATGTTCACAGTAATAATTTACTAGCTGGCAGGGCTTGTTTGTTTACATCCTCCATAAGGATCCTATGGGACAGACTTAATCCCGGTTTTGGATATTGGATTGAGAGTGGCTCTTGGGGTATCTGCCAGGATGTTTGTAGTCCATACATAGTCAGTTGTGGGATCTTATGCCAATGATGTTTCAAGGTAAAATAAATAAACAGGTTTTTTCACTACATCTGTGAGCTTGCTGTGTAACTCCAAAAGCGGTTCAGCTAATGGCTCAATACAGATGCTTCTGATGTTGCTGGGAACAGAAGCCCTAGTCCATTTAAATTGTTACTGTCCAATGTCAAGGCAACAGAAAGCCCTATAGGTCCTGCAAATGCAGTGTTAAATGGATCCAGCACAGGGGAAGGCAGGCGTGGTGCCTGGCGGGGCGAAGAGGGTGGAGCTGTGCAGCATGAGGCATGGGCATCACGCACTAACGGGAGAGACAAGGGACTTGTCAGGGTGTCTGTCTTAAACGGCTGGAAGGTGGCAGTGCCAGTTGACCAGTCATCATTGCAGCAGCTTGCAGGAGTCTGCCGCTCTCCCCAGCATGCAGCTGGGTACATCTCTGTGTGTGTGGAGCGATGCAGCACGCGTGGGAGATCCGCTCTTCACTTTAGGTTTCTAATTGAAGCACTTCCAGCAAGTGCCTGGAGTTAAGGGACTAAATCAGGGTTTGTTTCTCTTAATCCCTTCTGTAAAATGCAGATAACAGCACTTTCTATGGGTTTCAGTTTTACCAAGCTCCAAGCAGTGTGTGAAGTGTTTGGTTTAATCTTCATTGAGCATGTGTCTTTTGCACTCTGTTGCTGTAAGTTAAAATCTGGAATCGGGTGGAGCGTCCACCAGCCTCACAAAACAGCGGCAGAGCTGGGCATTGGGTGGCAGAGCAGAAGCATGTGGTGATTTGGTCCCAGTTAAGTGGCAGCTGGCTCTACTTGGTGCTGTCTGCTGCCTGCAACCTAAACTGAACGTAGCAGCGGTTGGAGATTGCTGGTAATGTCTTTTGCGCAGCCCCACAAATGGTCATTGATCAGAAAGATAACATGCCTGTAGTTGTGACGCGAGGGATGCACGGATTAATTTCTGGAGCAGTTACAGATCGTATCCTTACTCAGATGCTGCTGGAGAACCAACAAGGAGGCTTCTCAGGGAACTGTCAGGGCTCACTCATCTTTCTTTGTCTCTCCAGGAGCTTGTGCAGTTGAATTAGCATTTACTGTCAGTACATTTCTTCCTAGAAGTCCAGAAAAGGTGTATCAGGTTCTCCCACACAGCTGTTCCAGCAGCAAGGAAAGCCAGGATGGGTTTATGAATAAAAGGTGGGAAATAGCTTAGTAGTGGCATAGCAGAGAAGGGTGCAGAGGTTTTAGTAGACCACAAGCTGAATATGATTCAACAGTTGGTGCTTTGTAAAAAAAGACTCATTTTATTCTGGCATGTATTAGCAGGAAAGTCACGTGAGACACAGGGGTTAATTAATCATGCCACTCTGGTAGGCATTGGTGCTCCCAGCTATGGGCATTAAGGAATAGAAGGACACGCTGGAGACCAAAGGAGAGCAAGAAGAACAACCAGAGGTCTAAAACTCTGGACCTCGGGAGGAAGCTGAAAGAACTGGATTTATTTAATCCAGAAATCAAAGATGAAGGGTAGGGTTTGCTAAGGACAGTCTTCCAATGAGTGAAAGGTAAGAGGGCTGAATCTCTTCTCCTGTAACTCTGCTGTATGCAGCCTGGGAAGGCTGCAAAACACGTTTATTTCAATGAGGTTTTGGCAGAAGTTTTCTTATTAGGCAGTAGGCTTCATATGTCATTTTTTGTGTGTTTTTTCCTAAGTGCATCAGAGAACCCCCTGAGTATGGTATATATATGCCTGATAATGCATGTGGAGGCATTTGGGGGTGAGAAAGATTGCTGTTCCTCTGTGCTTGGAACAAGATTCAGTGACATTCAGGAGCAGCAAATCTGAACGGGTGCGAGAGGTATATTTGCATCCAGGGAGCTGGCTTGCATTAAAGTCGATGCCATGTGCAAATCTTCCATTGACTCCAGTAAATTTTCGGGTTTACAATGTAGCACTGGAATGGACTATGCAAAATAAACTGGAATAAACGAAACCCTGACCATTTCTGGGAACGAGACCATCACAGTTACAATTACTGGGTAGATGATTTCAAGGGAATTTTCTAAGGATCTAAACCTTATATTTAAAATAAATAAACCAGTCCTAATGAATGAGGAAGCAGGGGAGAAATAAGATGATATTCATACCTCTTCCAGGATGGGATACCTGTGCTTTTGCATACTTTTGCAGGGTATATTATATCTGTAAGGCTGAGCTGAGGGTATCTGGGTGTAGTAAATGCTATAAATGCCTGAAATTCTCTCGATTTGATGGAGCAGTACCCATTTTGGGGGGTAAGGGGGGAATGTTTTGCTTCAAAGAGGCCAACTGAACTGATTATTTCAGTCAGCAGAGAGCCTGTAGCCACTTGTATCTTTTCTTGGTTGCCAACAACCTGGTTTACCGAGACCTTCCTTTTTAGAGATGGTCGATTGCTGAAAATTTCAGAAAAAATCAGTCAAACATTTAGATTGCTTCTCTGATTCCAGCAAACATAGATCAGGGAATTAGGCTGGGAATCTTAAAGAGTTTTCTCCTAAATTTAAAGAGGATAAAGCCTTGCTATCTGAACTCTTTGCCTTAGGCTAGCATGGTTCCAGAAGTAAACTGTAGTTAACTGATTCCTGTTTGCAAGGTTTTCAGCAAGTCTTTGTACTGAGCTAGAAATGCGATGAGATTTTTTTTATTGAGCTTGCTCTTGTTTTCTTGAACGCTGACAAACTTGAAGGAAGATAGACGTTCTCTCTTGTTCAGCCTGTAAGTTCAGTAGGTGAGGGTTTTCATAGGCTTGAGTTTTGCAACAAAGGTTTTGTGTGGATTTTTGATTGTTAAATTTCAACCCAGCCAGTTTCTCCTCTTGTAGTGTTCCTCATATTGCAGATAAATTGACATAATTTAAAATCCTCTGAAGTGGTTTTCCAGGTATTCTTTGGTTTTGATGAAAAAGAGCTAGTGTCCGTATCAAAAGCATCCAGGAAAAAATGATTAATTTCCTTCTTTTGTGTGGCAGAGAGGCTAGTGGTGCCACCACTGCAGCAGCTGGCACGTGGTGAACAACTTTGATCTCCTTGCTTGCCTTTGAACCGCTTGCAAGCCCTAAAGCTCTTTGGTTCTCCATTGAATGGTATTGCTTTTGGAGCTTCTGCCTGTTAGCTCAGCACAAGGCTCTAGACCTAAGGAAATACAACCAAAAGGCCCATAAAGGTATCTTAAAGTTATCACTACCCATGGTGAAGCTCTGTTGCCTCCTGTTGTACTAGAAAATTAACTGTGGACAACCCCTCTTACGGGGTGAAGGAGAATGTGCAGGTCATGTTACTCTGTAGGGTGCTGCTGACAGAGGAATCACGGTCCTTTTTATAAAGAACTGCGAATCTTGATTGATCATTTCTACCACTTGGAGGATCACAGGTATTATTGAAAGATGCATCTGAGAAATTTGACCAGTGAGTCGATCTTTGATTTATCAGCAGATACAGTTCCACAGAGGGAGCAGAGATAAAAGGCGGATGGATTCAGTCATTTTAACCACCCTATTGTTCTATTCACAGAGTTACTGGTTCTTGGACAAGGTGGGAAGAGTCCGTGGGATTTAGTTCTTTAACAAAAGCATCCTTTCTCCGCAACGTTAATTACTCATTTGTGCCAAACGGGGAATGAGAAATGGAGTTTAAGGATCTAATTAACATTTGCTTCTCATTTCAACAGATCAGTCTTTACACTCATAAACTCTGTGATAAAACTATTTTCACTAACTTTCTACTCATCTAAGAATCTTCCAGCTTCCACAGAATCTGTATGTCTGGGTTAGGAAAACAAACAAATAAAAAAGAAAAGCTAGAAATAATATCCTGCTACTTTTAGAAAAGGACAAATGTCATTTTTTTGTGCATGTATCTTCTTTTTAGCCCAGCAGTGAATACTGTTCATACTAGGAGAAGTACCTGTTAATATTAAAGCTTCTTCATAAATCTTTTGTTTTGACATACCTAGAGTGGGCACAGTTTAAAAAAAATAATAAATTATCCTGATTTGGCTTATTCCCCTACAGGAATAGGTAACATAAGGTACCATTGTAACAATCTGACCGTGTCTAAGTAAGGCAGTATTATCTTTACCACCGTAGACTGGCATAATTAAAGTAGTGTTGAAAAGCCATAGGTTAATGTTATTGCCTTGGACATAAACCAAGGAATGTTACAATTTTTAAAAAAGTGTTTCTTCTCAGAAATAAGGACTACAGGATTTGATTCAAAGTTCTTAATTTTGGAAAGCATTTTGAGGTTTGCTAAAGGTGCCATATTTAGTCATAAAAATAACAAAATGAAAAATACAGAAGTGTATTTATAGTAAGAATAATGAAGATTTATAGGGTAACGATAGTTGCAGTGCTCCTAGCCTAGGAACTCTATATTGAACAGAGTGATTGAATGTTTGGCTTTTTAAAAGAGAGAGAAAAAAACAAAAACCAGATGAATAATGAAAAACAAATCCTTTCTCTGGTGAAAAGCCAAACCTGTGTTTTGAAAATTAAATGTTTTTTTGGGTTAAGCAGTGAAAAAATGGACTTGATCTTTGCAACAGCTTGGATTTATTATTGGAACCAGTTGGCTGTGCCATAGAGGAGAGGAATTTTCTGGTAATTAGAGCAAGAAACTGGGAGTCAGAAGCAGTAGGGTCTGTTTCTGGCTCGGGCACTAGCACGCTATGTAGCCTTGGGAAACATGCTGCCTCATTTGTACCTTGGCTTTCCTATCTATAAAATGGGGCTAAGGAAATAATTCAACCTCACAAATTGCATGCACTAATTAAAGAACATTTCTACAGCACCTTGAGGTCTTTTCTGCTAGAGGACGGATTTTTACAAGCATGTGCTTCAAATGCTTTTGAAAAATCCTGCCCTAAACATTTACAAACCTGATTGCCCAGATTCCTAAATCCATGTGTGGGCACCTAATTGAAAAGGGTCTGATTTCCAGAAGATTGTCTGCTGATGAAAAAGAACATGATGGGAAGTATTTTCTCACTGGACTATGAAAACAGAGGGATCATGGGACTCCCTCCTGCTGGGATCTTGCCATTTAGCTTGGCCAATTTCACAGGCTCCCCCCTGCTCCCCAGCAGCAACGTGTAATCCCCGCAGGCTTCCGTGCTCGGAATGCTGCGGCTCCCTTGCAGCACTCCGAGAGGCAGCTGCGAAGAGGCAGGTGGGGAACAATCAGCTTAGTACGTGCAATTGGTGGTCTCTGGGGGGTGCAGAAATGCTCCTCGCCCTGCTGGATACAGCTTCCTTAGGAAAGCAGCAGTCAGAATTAATTTGAGTAATAGCTGCACATCCTTACTGGAGTTACCACCAGTATCCCTGAGGCCCCATATCTGATTTGGCTTGGGTGTCCCAGTGGTTCAATTTCTAAATCACCATCTGTCAGCGTTAGAGCTACTTGGCCGCACCTTCCTTCGGACGATGCCCTGGTGGGTGCGTGAAAGGAATGCCATTTGCCTTGGACACCATCCCTCCCTGAAGCAGAGGAAACGTGCGCTGACAAGGCAGGAAATTCTCGTGAACCACAAGGACCTGGAGCTTGCCTCTTGCCTTCCTGTGGGCCTTACCCAAGTTTCAGCCTGGGTGTTTAAAGATTATTAATAGCAATAGTTACATTAACAGTTCTATGTTTTTCTTCTTCTGTCAACAAAGTTATTTCTTCGGTTGAGACTTTCAGGTTGTTTTTATTCAAAGTAGTCGGAAATGGACCCAAAAATGTGGTGGCAGCGCAGTACAATGATCCGTTCGAGCTAATGGGCAGCCAAGTGGGGATTTCACTTTATGGAAGCCTCTCAGTCAGAAGTGGACAGGCTTTCAAGGCTCCCGTGCAAAACAAATAGCTCCAAACTGGGGCAGGCTTAGCACAGTGAGGATTTTGTTTCACAAGTATTTCTTTTCAGCAGCAGCACACTCCCAGCATGCAGTGACTTTCCCTTAGCTATGGCTGATTGTTTCTGCGCCTGCTCTGTTCCCCTCTCTCATCCTGCTGTACCTTTTGCATGGCTGTGTGATAGCCCAGCTAGAGAATGATCTCAATTCAAAAAGAAAAAAGAACAAATCCCCCCCTTATTTTTCTTTCTGTTATTTTTATTTTTATTTCAGGTCAATTCCTGAATCCATATTTCATCCGCAGAAACAAGTTGTAGTAGACTGAGAGGGTGACAAGAGGTGGAAATATGGGAGCTGCTTAAGCCAGTGCTTCTACTGAAGTGAATGCTTGTGCAACTGGAGGCTAAGCCTAGTCCGAGAGAAGCTCTCTTTTGCCCTGCTTTGAGTCATGAGGACCTCAAAATGAGTCTTGGCTGCAGGAATGAGCAAGACATATGTGTGTGGTTGAGCGTTTGTGTCCAAGGAAACAGTTTGTGTCTTCAGTGTTTGGTCACTGCTACCTAGTTCTGCTCTTCATTGGGTGTAAAAGCTCTGCCATGGTCAACCATTCAGGTACAGGGAAGAGAGGTCCTAGTTTTTAAATGTGCTAAGCACTTCCTGCAAACTAACAATTTCATCTTCTCCTGCTTTCTGCTGAAGTTACTGGTGTTTGGCGCCTGCCAGAACAGATCTGTAGCTGGCATGTAGGCAAGCTGTTCTGCTGTCTTTGGGGAAAGGTGTATTTTGATTAACAAAGCAAGGGAAGGAGTATTTGGAAACACTAGCACAGCTGAATAGCGCATGGGATGAGGAGAAGACTGTCCTTCACAATGTCTGTGCCGATATTCACAAGGAGTTAAACAAGTCTTATGGGGTGAGCAGATGGTGGGCTGGTTCTCCGTTGAAAAGATTTTTTCACAGGAAGAGGGACAGAGAAGAGTTCAACTTTGTTTATCCCAGATTTATTCTGGAGTGTAATATGCATTGTAAACAACTTTCTTCATAGAAAAGTATGGGCATGAGGCCTGTTCTGATTTATTTTCTCTGTTGTTCAGATTTAGCCCAAAGTGGTACAAGTTCATAGTTTCCCCTAAATGTTAATGCTTTTAAAAACAAGCCCAACATGTAATTTCACTTATCATAGGCTTTGTGTTTGTCACACAGAACAATAGCTGCAGCAGAACACGAGCTTTGAACGGCCACCCTGAATATAAGCTAGCGTTGTTTCCAGTGCAGAGTGAGAACCCATAACCCTGAACAATGTGAACAAACCTGGGGTTGCTTTTTTGGTCTGGACCCACCAATTCCCTTTATTGGGTGCCTGGGCTGTGAGCTTGCGTTACTCATCCTTCCTCTCTGTTGTGTGGGGTGGCGCGTCGCTGCAGAGGAGGAGGAGATCAGAGACATTCTTTTCTTATGATCAGGATGAATCTCTCTTTTTGTAGATTTCATAATGCCTTGGAGAGCAACTGCATCTTCCTCCTGGGACTAAACTCAACCCGTAACAAGGCTTCCTTTCTCCTGACATCTCTGCTGACCTTCGTTTCACTCTTAACTGCTGTGTCAACTTGACAACCCTGACCTTGCAGCATCATTGCAGAAATCGCCAAGAGGGACTGTGTTGGTAATGAACTGGCAGCACCAAAGCCTGCGGCATGTGAGTGTTCCTTAGAGGTCAGATTTTGTATCCATCTGTTGGTTGCTTAGCCCCGGTTAATTGTTAATATCAGCTAAGGTCCCACCCAATGTGATAAGACTTAGGGCTGCAAAATACTCCTGGAATATATGTAAACGCAGCCAGCCTTCTTGTATTGAGTGCTGGACAAAGCATCACTTCCTAATTATGCATTACTGCATAAATACTGCACATGTTTGTTCAGTGACTTGGAGATGTTTGTAATTCATCTTCAGCACCTCAGGACATCCCTAGATCTCCAAAATAGGCTGTTCTAGGAGCAAATGAACTGAACCTCTGAATTAGAAGGGTTTAGTTGTGAATGTGAATGGATCCACTTTAAGGTGCAAGCAGATGAGAAGGAAACAGGTCTGTTGAGTTCCCTGAAGACCCATGAACTGACCCTTTGAGTTTTCTTTATTTGTCAGAGGAAACAAAATCTCACAGAGCTATGTTTTCTCCTCTGCCATTTAACTAAATCCTTTGCTGGTAACTGTAGCAGTAAAGTGAAGAGGTAAGAGAGCTTTGGAGCAGAGTAAAAACATTCAGAAGGAAGACAGACAGGGTGATGGTCACTTCTCGTGGGTGGATCATCTCCTTTAGCCAAACTTAGTCTTGTGTGCTCTCATTGATTTCTGTCCAAGCCTTGTCCTACACTACTGCATGTGAAAGGAGAACTGGATCCTGTAATGGACTGATCAACAGGGCTGGCAGTCCAGCACATTTGTAGCATCCTGCCTATAAGTGCCTTTAAGTGGTAATAGTGTCCACACCGTCCAGTACAGAACAGATCCTGTGCCGTGCCTGTATTGAACATCCACCTCTTAAGCAGCTCCTAGATCTGGGGCTTTTCCAACACCCTGCAACATCTTTGAATTTGGGTCTTGACCCTCTTTGGTCCATGTGGAAGCGCAAGAGCTGATTCAACTCTGAGCGCATCACCTTGGCTCTATTTGAAACCAGTATTTGTGACTTTTGGGACACAGCTGGGCAGCAGGAGCTTGGTCTTTCCTGTTCTGTTGGCTGTGTGGAAAGGAAACCTTTATCTGTGTACCACAGCAGGCTTTGTATGGCTGGCGAGATGCATCAGTGGAAAGGGAAATCGTGTTCCTCCAACGCGTCGAGGGTGGGTGGTTACTGCCAGAAGCAGGATGCTGGGTTTATCAGGCCAGTGGTCTGACTCGGGACAGCAATCCCTGTGTTCCCCAGCCCGACTGACGGGTGAAATCTTTTGTCTGATCTCAGCATTGCTTTTAGCAGCTGGCTCCAGAGAGAAGGGAGGAATGACCTCCTGCAGAGTTGGGCCTTACAAAGCAGCCTGTGTGGGATGGAAGGTCCCCTGCTCCCTGGCTCGAAAGAGCGTGTGGGGGGGGCGTATGTGTGTGCGCGGCGGGGGGGGGCAGTGCTTCTGGCAAGCAGTGAACTTGTCCAAATAAACGAAGGGCTAAAAACAGCCTGTCCTCAGCCCCTTGAGAAACCCTGCAGCAGATGTTGCCAGTGACTGTAGGTCCTTGTTGGGAATCCCATGGATAATCATTGACAGCAGGGAAACACATGGCAGCATACGACAGCTCAGAGAGGGCCCTCTTTGTTCGCTGAAATCACTAGAATATCTGTCTTGTCAGTGCCGATGAAAAAGCACTGGCTGGTTCAAGCTTGGAGTGGGGAGTGAGTGGAGCTGCCTTTTGCTCTTGGCTCGGCTGTGGACTTGCTGTGTGGCCTCAAGCAAGTTGTCTTTCCCCCCTGTAGTATAGTTCTTTCTGTTGTGCATTGGGATCAAGGATGGAAAGCTGCTTCCCAGGGGATTTGTAGGCAAACTTTTAAACTTTGCAAGGTGCTTTGTGACTGGAAAGTGCTACGTTCAGAATAGGTGAATGTTCAATATTAGTGTAATTGTTGACATATGATTCAAAAATGAGGAGGGGCTGAGAAGTTCAGCTGAAAGGTCAGCTTGTTACAAGACAGAATTTTTTGTGCCACCAGTGAAAATGAGAAATGAAGCAAAAAGAGAAAGAGGCTGGCTGGGTATGATCAGAGATGAGGCTGGAGCAGGCTTGGCCTCTCTCACATGAAATGCTTTTCTCTCTTTTTGCTTTGTGAGTTCAGCTTTTTGGCTCTGTTACTCAGGGGTTTGTATTTCAGGCACAGTGATGGCTGCATGAGGTGGCTGGGGCCACAGGGGTGGCGGACAGAAGAACTGAGAGTGGTTCTGATGTGAGTGTGACAGGAGGCAGGGGACTCGGGATTGAAGTAGAAGGAAGAGTCAGGTCAGGCCACAGTGCTTTGGCCATGCTGTGTAGGTGCCCCCTTTGTGCTCCATTCTGCACACTGCTGTTGAGTCTCATGGCATGCAGATAGGAAAGAAATACATGTGTCCTTGGATTGATGGATGACTTTGCCTTTGCAGAAGTTAAATTGAGGCAGGAGGTGGGAATAACTGAGACTTGCACATAAGGGCATGCTGTTGTTTTCTCCCACTGTAAGTATGGAAACCACTTTCAGATTTCCTCATATCCAAAGCAGCCAATTGATTGTCCTATGGGAAAAATGAAAATGCTAAGCAAAGCCTAAATCTATAAAAACCTGGGATGTGGTTCTCAGTGGGACTTTGCAAAGTAACCATATAGTTCCTGTTACACCTGAACACTACATACCAGCCTGGGAAGTGACAAGATTTTCTAGCCATGCTCTGAAATTGTGTTTTAAGGGTTAGGAACATCCAGGGGACACAGCAAAGCATTTTGCATGCAGCTGTGAATTAGTGTGTCCATGGAAATTTCCTATGGAAGGGGCATCTACAGGGAGGGATGTCTTTTGGACAGGTGCTGATGTAAAAATATACAGATCCACATATGGGCTCCAGAAACACAACAAGCTGGCACCAGCACTTTCTCAAAACAGACTTTTCTCTTCTGCTTAATTTTTTATTCCTTCTTGAGGCTTTTCCAGCATCCCTCATTGAAATTTATAATCCATCTACCTTATCCTTTATCATGCCTTCTAGTCTTAGACTCACTGCAACTCACATCCCTCCTAACGAAGTAGCAGCGGATTGTTCCCATCTGATCCCATTCTTGCTAACCCTGAGAAGTTACATCTGACTTAAATAAAAGTCACATAGGTAGTAACACGCCAAGAAGCACCGAGAGTGTGTGAAGTGACTGGCCTGTTTTGTGTGATTGGAAATCAAGCTGGGAATATTCAGTGGGAATTGTGAAAATGACCGTACCTGTTTTACTGTAGCATAGCTATGTTGCCTTCTGAGTCTTCTCAATTGCATCAGCATATGGGAAAGGACCTATGGAGTCTCTGTCTGCTCAGAGTGGCAGTGTGTCCCTAATAGCCTGGAATAAAGAAAGCAGTAGGATATAAAAGACTTGAGATTCAGTTTTGAAAGGAATGGCTTTAAACTGAGGTTGATTCTTCACAAGATAGTTAGCTAGCATTAAAAAAAAAATCATATATCACAAGATTGGAAAATGCCCTAGATCACCAGCTGCTAGTGAAAAATGTAAGGATGTGCGTCAAATCTTGTCTTCACAGCTTCTGCTGAATAGCTGTTTATCTCTCATCTCTAAAAAGGAGGATATTTACTTGCCTTTGAGGTTCTTGGATGTGGCCATTTCATGTTTCTGGGAAAGCCTGGCGGTTCCCTTTATTTGGATAGTGCTGGTCACACAAATCCATCATTCAGAGATGTGGTGTTAGTGCAGGAGGAACTAGGCACCTTGAGGAGTGGAATGTCAAATAGTTGCCGCTTTTCTACGGGGAAAGAAAATATGTGCTCTCAGGCACTGGAAAAGCTGCTTAAGAAACCCTGTGATACTGTAAAACTTGCCAGAAGATCTCCAAATAGATACTTATCATTTTATTTGAAATTAGTTCTCCTTTGGGCCATAAGGCTTTAATACCTAAATCTTAAAGAAGGCAAGGGAAATATAAGAAAGTGACTGATTCTGCAGAAAATCCTTTTCTTCTCGTGTCTTGTCACATAAGTTTTTATTGACGATATCTGAATGACTTTAGTGGTGCAAATCATAGAATCATAGAATCATTTAGGTTGGAAAAGACCTTTGAGATCATCAAGTCCAGCTGTTATCCCAGGCTAGGGTTAACCATTAAATAGGCTCCTGCAGCACTTAAACACTTCAGAAAGCCTCACCTGTGCCACCTTGTAAACTTTTTTCATAAAAGAGAGCATTAGCAAACAGTCCGTTCTAACTCTCCCACTGCACAAACTTTTCTCATAAAAAAGGAATGAGAAATGGTTCTTTCCTAACTTGCTTTGGCCAGGTAACACTGCAGATTTATCAATTCAAGAAGATTCTTTCTTTACCCTAACTGAAAGCAGGATTGGCCTACAAGATCTAGAATACCCTTTTCCCGCTAGGTTCCCTGCTGTCTTGGTAATCCCAGTGACTAGTTAGAAACTTCTGTGGTGGGGTATTGGGGAGGAGAGATATCACTCCAGTACAAACCGTGTTTTGAAATGTCTTGGCTCTTATTTGCCTTAGGAAGGTTATAAATACTGTTCCCAGGACAAACATTCTCTATTTCTGAAAGCTAATGAGCCAAACAGCTGCACTGAGGCTATCCACCTCTGACACCAGTAAACACTAAGCCATGTGAAAAAGATTTTAACATGCCCAGACAGTCCGATGTAAGAGTTGTACGTGTGTCTAAAATACAGTTTTCTTGCTGCATCCATTTTGTACCTTCAAAGGAAAAAGTCCTTTACTGACCATCTTTGACACCTGTGACTGTCAGAACAAGACCAGCACAGACCACAATCTCTCTGATACTGGTGCAAATCCAGCTGTTTTCAATAGAACGCACGTTGTTTATGAAAGGAAGAGAGAATAAAGTGTCACAAGTATCTCTCTTAGGGAAGTATGTGTATTTTGTAAGGATCCATCTGAAATGTGCCGCAGACAGTATTCACTGATATCCTCTGGCTGTCTGAGCAGCTTCAAGTCCAAAGCACCAGTAAATCCACTTTAACTGGCTGACTAAACTGGGCTTATGGCTGCTTCTTGCTACCAGAACAATGAAAGGTGTCCTGGCTCATGCTGACGCATCTGATCTAAAGTATAAAAGAATTTGTAAACAGGATCTGGGAACCATTTGAAGAATCAACTAACTTTGTCTGTAAATTTGTATCCACACAACACAAATGTCCACGATTTGCTTCAGAAGAGACAGAAAGAGGAAACAACTGTATGTTCTAAACTCTAAATTCATCAGAAAAAGTGTACAAGTGATCTGGCTTCGCTCTTCTCCTCTGCTTCTCAACCATCCTTTGGGAAGATCACAAGGCCTTTCTTGCAAGACTTTTTCCCATCTAGTGCTCCTCAGACCCCAGACTCTAACTGGAATTACAACTAGCCCACTGAAACTGAACTAAAATGCAGTTCTGACTAATTGTTCACAACCACAAGAGCAAAAGCAGTGTTATCAGGTGGATCTCGAAACTATGGCTGATTCTGGTTTTTGCAGAAGTTGCATAAATCTAGAAAAGCTCCTTTGACTCTGCCTGGACTTGAGGCACCACCAAGAGCAGAAGCAGTTGTATTTAAGGGCACTGATTCCTGGTCTGGGGCTGTGGGAACCATTTGTTTTTCCTGACGCCTGACTCATGTTGACTTAAACCCGAATGACTTTTAGTTCAGGCAATGTCAAGGCAAAGTTGTGAACAGGACCTTTTCATTCATGTTCCCAGTAAGCATGTATCTTCTTAAAAAGAAAGAAAAAAAAAAATAAACTAGGTCAGTTGAGCACAGTAAATGGTTATGTCTCTCTTCTTTTGGGCTTTAAAAAATGTCCCAGTTGCTTAAGTGAAAGTTGCTGTGACTTGGAGAAACGTGTCCCAGGGCCCCTTTTTTGTTTGTCTGTCATTAATCATTGTAAAAGTCTTTCTCTAAGAAATGCAATTGGTCAGTTTGCTTTTAGTAGCTCGGGGCTGGATGCTGATCTTCGTTCCTCTAGTTGCATCTGGCATTGGTCTGCTGCAGTAAGGGGAGTGACTCAGGATTTATAGCTGTGTAAATGAGACCAGAGGTGATCGTCTGAAGCCTACTCAGTTCTGTAGCATCTGGAGAACATCATATATTTATTAAAAAACCACCAACCAAACATCTAGTGATAACTGCTCTTTGACATCCCAGTCATGACATTCTTTCTAACAGGGAGACAGGACAAGGGTGGGAAGAGAACAAAAGCAGTGGGGGGTAAACGAATTAAGAAATCTGGCCTTCATATGCTCATAGAAATGGGCAGGATACACTATTCGTGCTAGATTTTCCCTGCTCCTGGCCCCTTGGATTCAGTGGTATTGCTCCTGATTTACACCCCTTCGAGTGGAACAGGATCACTCCCTTTTTCTTCAGCAAAACAAACATTTGTTACTTGGAAAGAAAAACAGAAGAATCTTAAAATGTGACCCACAGCTGAGCGGAAATTCTCAGTAACGCAAGAATTTGCGTTTCTTTAGTTTGTAAACAAAGAAGGAACCCTTGGAGGGAGCGTGTTGATTAATGCTGTGGAGGACTGCAGAGGGACAGTTCCTGCGGCAGTATAACTGGGGATTCGTCCTGCTGTGCTCACAGCAGTTCCAGGTATATGAAACAGGAACGTGGAGGAGCAGGATGCTCTAACAGAAGAGGGGATTGAGCTTTGGGAATGCTGACAGCAGCTTCTCTGCTGGCTCTGAGCCCTCAGGCAGGCCAGAACCTTGATCAAAACAACCCCAACTGCCAGAAGAAATTGAGATCCATTGCTGAACTGAAGGTAGTTAGGGGTCTACAGATGCAGGCAAATGCTTAGAATTATTTCCAAAAGCACCCTAGCAGTCTGAGTGCCAAAAGCCCAAAGGGAGTTGAGGTCAGATGCTCAACTGGTGTAAACTGATGTGGGTCCTCCCAGGTCCTACCTCTAACCAATGTTTTCTCGCTCTCTGCAGATCTCAGGTTCCTGTAGCTCTCATGCAGAAGCTCCATACTCACTGACAATGGATGGCTTTGCCTGCCTTCCCCTCCTTAAATACGCCAGCACTATATATTGAAATGCCAGTTTAGCCCGCAGAGCTCCCTGGCTCAGGAGCTGGCAGGCCAGCAGGGAGAACCCAGAACAGCTTCCCTCCAGCAAGAGAGAAGGAACACACACGCACATTCACACGCACACTGCTTGCTTAGCACAGTCCATTAAACTCAGCATGAACTCCAGGCCCAGCCATAACCCGTGATATTTATGGAGTGAATATCTTCCTGTGAAGGATGTGGAAGGGTTGTACAGCCACCGTTGAGCCCCTACCCTCCCTCACATTCGCTCATATCTCATGCATATGCTTTTATGACTATTCCACTTATCTGGAACTGGAATAGCAGGCTCAGATCTTGGCTGCTTCTCTGTTCTGCGTAGGAAAGGAAAGGACAGGAGGAATACTTTTGCCCTCCCTCCCATGCCATGGGGAAAGCCCTAATCCTGCTAGGAGAATTTCAGCTTTCCCGCTAAAGCCTGGCTCACCAGAGCCATTATGGGCTGTAGCCATGCTGCTGCTGGCCTTGGGAGGTGTTCTGACACAGGTATGCTGTGTATCCACAAAGCAGGGATAAGATTTGCAGCAGGACCAGCTCCTGTCCCCAGCACTGAAGATGCTCTTTGTTTTCCAGCAGCTACGAAACAGACTGCTGTGGTGTGAGGTCTGTGGTTGTTCAATGCCTTCTACATCCATTTTCCCTAAGAAAAGGGCAAGCACGTGACACCTGGGAAGAGCTGGTACTATAGAGGAGCTCATCAGCCTGCATGACACACAGGTGCTCCCTCCAGTTTAATTTTACAGCATCCACAACATGAAAATAGACCTTCCCTTGTGCCTGGGCCCTCCTGTCACCTGAGGAGAGAGTCTGATAGAGAAGAAATGTGAGGACTGATGATTGCTGACTGTTCCTGCTATGGCTCTGCTGATACTCTCCAAAATCCGGAGGGTCACACTGCCCGTTGAGCTCTCACCTGGGTCAGAACAACCCCAGATACTCCAGAATTAGGAGCTTCTGTCTTTAAAAGCTCTACATGGAATTGTCTGAATTATCTGCCCAGGAGCCTCAGTGCAGATGTGTGTCTCTCTTGGGAGATAGAAAGGACCTGGTTCTGACCTTGTGCGTAGGGGACACTCGACGAGTGCGGCGGCTCTGAAGAGATTGGGAGCAGACCTGCTGTTGCCTCATAGCTTCACTCTGCCATGAACTGATGGGAAGTGTTGCTGAATGTGCAAACAGGAACACCTGCACTCGGGAAAGAACTCGACCACAACCAAATAAAACAACAAACCTTGTAAGAAGATGGGAAGCACCATTCCCCAGGCTCATTGCATGGCCTCACCTGAGAGATCTGAGTGACAAGATTATTTTAAAGTGCCTTTTCCTGAGCTACGCTGATCTGTCTTCCTCTGACAAGTCAGCCACCTCTTGCCAAGCATGCTGTGTGCACATCCTGCACCGCTGCCTCCCTGCCATGCCAGTCACCTTCCTCAACGGTATTCACAGGGCACAATGACTTCAGGGGGCACCTCAAGGGGAGAAGACAGAAAACTGTTTCACACTGTCACCTTCCTAACCCTGCTGTGCCCCACATCACTTTGGAGTCACTGGCGCAGATCAAGGGCTCTCCCTTTTGTCTGATAAGTCATTAGGTGGGGAGACTTGGAACAGCAACAGTCGTTCTGTAGGGAGGGGGCAGAGCTGAAGGGTCTGCTCTCTCTCCCTCCTTTGGAGTGAGCTGCAGAGAGCTTTAGATCTGTCCAATTAAAACAACCCTAGGACAAAAATAGGATGAGAGAGTGCTACTTTAAAAACAAAACAATTAAGCGAAGCCTATCCCTTCCCATCCCTGGAGGTTCCTATGGAAGTGGCAGCTTTTGAGCCAGAAATCTCTGCTGAGCTGGGTATTTCTGGCATTCGAACCCAAGGCAAGCGATGACCTCCCAGTGCTGGCTTGGGAGGAGAGGCTGTACCGAGCTCATGGCAGCAGATGAGATTGAGCTTGCAGGCACTGACATGTCTCCCCTAAAGGCTGGTTATGCTGTAGCCTGTGGAACAGCAGAAGTGAGATTCCGAGTGTGGGAAAGAGCTGAGCAGACACTGGCACAAGCTGCACCAGCAGCCAGCCAAGCCCGGTGGGCGGCCGTGCAGTAAACAGCATTTTGAGCCTTAAGACTGAGAGGGAGAATGGGTTTGGTCTTGAGCTCACAGATCTGGGTCCAACACCAGGTCACTGAAACCTGGTTCTAACATGGCTTCATGGACCGGGGTTGTGGGAACCCCTGTCCAGACAGGATTGGGCTCTCTGCCTGCTGTTTGTGTGGCTTCACTCTTAGCAGGGATCCATATGTCTCCTTTTGAAGCTGGTGCTGATGAAAAGGCAGATGGCCAGTAGCTGCACTGACCAGGCAGAATGTGTCAGCAATCTTTTTGGAACATGAAAGCCTTGTCGATCACATCAGTGCTGGTGTAGATGGTCTTCTGCATCTCGTAACACTTTGGGCTGTGGGATGAGGATCCATAAAGATAGTCTCAAAATAACCAGAGGAGGAGTGACTGCCAGCACTGTCTGTATAACCTCAGAAGTTCATCCTGCAGCACGCATATCACCCGAGCCCCAGCGCCAGCTGAAATCATTCTCTGATGAAACTATGGTCTAGCATAATCACTGTGCAGTTGCCACAGGAATGCTAGAGGTAAAGTTCTGGCTTTCATGATCCGTGCAGTGTCAAATTAACCTCATGCTTCTGTTCCTGAGGTCCCTTTGTTGCGGGTGATTTTTCTGCCACAAAATTCTTTCTTTCAACCCTAATTTTAGTTCACATGAAGAATGAAAAAGGGTCTTACATTCTTGTCGTGAGGCTGGTTCCTGGGATTCCCCTCTGACTCAGCACAGCCTGGCCTCTTCCCTGGCCTTTTCAGCTGAGATCCCCTCGAAATACACCTAGAGCTTAAAATAGCATCGCAAGCTCTTTCCCATGTACGTTCTGGTGAAGAGAATAGCCCCACTGTGAGCATGGGAATTTGTCTCATTCTTTTTGTTTCTCCAAATTCTTTTTACAGGATAGCAGTACAGACTAAGCTGACATTATTTTGAGAAGAATTTTGAGAAGCTGGAAGTAATTTTCTTTGTTTCCTTTGTTCTAGGAAAGGGATCCACACGGTCCTGCCAGCCCTCCTTGTCTGGGGCAGAATGAACAGGCTTGCAGGGCTTGCAGGCATCTGAGCTGTGTCCTGGCCCTCACTGTTTCCTCTGAAGGAAGATGAGCATAGCAGAGGGGGAACTTCACCGGTCCAGAGGACTGTGCACATGGAGAATGCAAGTCTCACTGTTTTCGTGGAAAGGCAATGATGCTGGTCAGTCTCTGCAGCTGGTTAGTTATTTCCCCACATCGGGGACACACAGAGCTCTAACAGTTAATGTCGGAGTTGGGAACATTTCTGTGGTTTTTGAAGGTCTTGGGTGCCAAGTGACCAAGAGCTGCCCTGGCAGGAAAAGCCTTTTTTCCTTACCTCCTTGAAACATAGCCAGGCCCCATCGTTTTCATTTCATCTATCCCCTTTTTTTGAGGTCAGGTCACCTTGGGCTCAAAATTGTAATAATTTGAGAATCCCCAATAATGTTTTTTAACAAAGCCTTTTGACCAGAGATTGGCCTATCTCTGCCAGGCAGGTCATTCATTTCCAGTCTAATGCACAAGGGAGAACATTGTGAAATGACTGCATAAAGAGGCATTAGAGTAAAGATGATTTGGGGCTATTTGCCTGGCAAAGAAATTGAACCAGCCACAGCTTTTCTTTTACCTGACTCATGGCTGTATTGCAGGGATCAGATTGGAAAAAAACAAGTGAATATTATTCACGTAAAGTCTGCTTTCAAACCCATCTCCGTGTGCCCCTGTTGCCAGATGACATCATGCTTCTGAGGATGAAACAGTTTAAACTATAGAAATGAAAATTAGTGGTTCAGATAACTTCCTTAAAACAGCAACAACAACAACAGCAGACTTAGTCTTTGTAAAACCTGCTTGAAAAACATCTGTTGCTGCATCTCTGGGGTAAAATAGCCTAAACTATAAAAGCTTTAGCAGTCTGTCATAGTGATTGCTTTACCAGCAGCAGGGTATTTAAAAGACGGTATGGCAAAAGCCATACTGAAAGTAAAGGCTCTGAATTTAAAGTGGTTTAAGCAGGTTTGTAACAGTAATGCTGTTGTACCTGTACCTAAAGTGGTATGAAAAAATGCGGCGTTTGTAGGCAGAACTAATAACGTTCCACCACTAGCTAATAAAACTGTCACCTCTAAATATATCAAGAGTGTTTCTAACATCACACAAGTTTCTGGGGAAGACAGCTAGGGCAGTTGTTCAGGACAAGGGGCTGGGGGAGGAGAGAAGCACCAGGTGCTGAGAAGCAGCACACAGTGTCCAGCATACGCCAAGTGGGTGACCGCTGCTGGGCCCAGGAGCACAGCGCTGACTCGGCTCACGTGAAAGCCCCACTAGAGACCTCACACAGGTTGCAGCCTGCTGAAACATTCCGCCTGCCTCAGCTGGTGTGAATTTGGTCTGTCTGAAGTCAATGATGGCTGCAAATACAGACTGTTTCCTTATTAAAGTTGTGTAAAAGTATGCCATTCTTCTAACAAGGCTATTCACGGAGCTTGGGACTTGTGTATTCTTAAAACATTCGTGATGTGAAACTTCGAAAAAAACTATTAATAAGGAAACAAATAAAAAAATATGAAAGGTCAGCTTCATAAATGTGTGTTTGTAACAAAAATAAAGAATTAAGAACATGTAAGTGAAAGTCTCACACTTAAGATTTCCCAGATTATTTTTCATGGGTTTGTAACTTACAGCAGCTTGTGCAGACCTTTGAAAAAAGATCATGTTATTTAATCAGCAGTGAAGTAGCTGGTTTACAGATAATTTTAAAGGTGTCTGCATTACATTCCAAGGTTAACAATCCCTTCAGCTGAGCAAAGTCCCTGCCTCTCTGAAGGTGCAAGCCCTTCGTTAAGGCTGGCTCACAGTTACAGCCCTAGGGGCTAGAAAGCTAATCAAGGATTCATGTGCTGAGATTTGTTTGTGCTATACAGGAACAGCCTGGCAAGAGCGGTGCCTTGGTGGACTTGCAGATGCCGTTGACCTGCGCTTCTCTCTTGGTCCCTGAAGTCTACCTGTCTTCTCTATCCTCTGCATTGCAATTGGCTGCAGGAGGACCAGATGACCTAAGGGTCCTTCCAACCTAAATTATTCACTGATTCCATGTAATGAGCTGGAGTCTTTCCAAAACTTGAATGGGAAAGGTGTGGGCAGGCTCCTGTTGGATTCCCAAATCCCTAATGAGAGATACACACAAGTCCTGGTAGGCCACCCACCCCTCCAGGTCCTACCAGCCTGGCAGAGCTCAGGGGCCTGTTGCTGCCTGTTGAGTCTGTGTGAGATGTGCCGCTGGTATAAATTAGGGAAGACCTATTGACTTCAGCAAAGCTATTTTGACCGAGGGGCTGGGTCCTAGGATTTTAGGGCAGAGAATCTTTGAGCTTAGGTGATGCCAGGAGTCTTTGGGGAGATGGGATCTAGTGGGGAATTCAACCTTGCACCTTTTCAGATACGGCTGTGTAGACGCAGCAGTGCCTGGCGGTGGCAGAGCCCCGTGATTAACACGGTAGCCCATAACTAGAGGTCTCACGTTAGTCCCTTCTCTTTCATAAGCCATGTTACCTTGAACACATCCTTCTGTGCCTCATCTCTGCAGGTGCTGTGAGGACCCAGCCCCATACAAGAGTTCAGACACATCAGAGCTGCGCACCAAAGGAATCCTGTAGATCAGGAGGCCACCTTAAATGAGCCTGCCCGAGTCCACCTTAATCATACCCTCCCTTCCTGCAGTTTTCCTTCGGGATAATTAAGCATGCAGTAAGTTAAGAAGTGGAAAAACCCGAGGAAGCATCCCTTTCACAGGTGGGTGCAGCTGACTGTTTCCTCCCAGGGCCTGTTCCTCTTGCAGTTCTGTGCAAGCCAATGCCTGGGCACAAATGCTCCTGGCTGTGATGATGACTCACATTTCTATCTAAATTTTGCAGTTGTTAAGGGTCTCAGAAGATCACCTGCTATTACACTGCCACGTGGAGACCTGTGGTCTGCAGGTAACAGGTACTTTTTTACTGCACCTTGACAAACCTTGAGGCACAGGGTGATTGCAGCTTTGTCCGCATTGCCCTTGAGGTCTGATTTTCTGCATGGACCAGTAACCAGGATGCTGAGCCCCGGGGATCCTGGGGCACCTGCCTGCACAAGCCTGGTGCAGAGTGAGCCCTCGGACAGGTCTGTGCAGCCCACGCTGCTGCCAGGCAGGGTCAGATCAGGGAACAAGCTGTGCTCACAGCTCTTTCTCGACTGCTTTGGAGGGGTTGTACCTACAGCGTGTCTGGGGTCGGGCAGGGGGTCTGCAGTAGGTCTAGCTGTTGCACCAGGCTCCCCAGAGCTCAAGTCTAGGGCTTGGTCCTGCCTCTTTGCCACATTCAGAGCTGGTTGCAGGCTGCCAGGAGGCAGAACACAGATGCTGGTCACAGAAGCCCTTGCTGTAGGATCTTGTGTGTGTGTTAGGCCAGGAGTCGGGTTGGATAATGACAGTGGTCCTAACTGGAAAGCCTCCCAGCTGGCTGGGCACTGGGCTGGGGCAAAAGGCCACATTTCTTAAGGCAGAAACAGAGCAAAAGAAAGAGAGAAGACTAGTGCTCTGCTTCCAAAACCAAGGCCTATTTCACAAAGAGCTCAACACCTGCATTCTCTGCTTTGGGAAGGCTTCTTGTTGCATGTATGACCTTAGAAGTGTTGACTTTCTTACTGTGTACCTGCTCTGAAACGAGAATCCTGTGCATTGATACATGGGTTTTAGTGTTGTGCCTGGTAGCCCCTCTGGGTGCCCTTGGTCGCACGCTCTTTGGTAAGCTGCACAACTGGCTTTTTGCATCCTGACAAGGTCAGGCTCTAGGGGGGCATTTTTTTTTTTTTTTACCAGAAGAGAATGTGTGCTTTTGCTGGCAAACTCTGTATCTAAGCACTGGCTGTTTCCAAACTCACAATGCCAAGACTGTTTTTATATATTTACTTCCTTTATGAGGACATCAACAGGCACCCCACCCATCCCAAGTTCTGCATCCCTTGATAGGCTTCGATTTCACAATAAATCCTGAAATACAATGGAGTGTTCCTCCCAGAACTAAAATAACTGTAGATTTTATTAGCAAACTCTGCAGCCAGGGATGAAATTTATTCCCTGCTTGACATCCCTTACACTATGGGCACAGCAGTGTGCCCTCAGGGCTGTAGCATCTGGCAAGCCAGGCGGAGAAGGGAATCCTAGCTCTGCTGGAGCCAGCGGGTGTTACCGCGGAGTCAGGATTTCATCCCAAGGTTGTGCTGAAGTGGGGAGGGGTGTTTTGTCCTGCCCTTTCCGTCCGTCCTTAGGGCAGGGTAGCCTTTCCCACCCAGATTGGAGTCAGATACGGGGTAGCATTTAGCCTTTGCTGAGCTCTGGTGCTGCTTTTATATGATGCTTTCTCTTGACAATTCACAGCAACTAACTTCACGATACAGCTGATGCATGTGGAGCAGCAGAGGTGGGACTGTCAGAAGGCAGCTCAGGAGCTTCGGCCCTTCTCCACTGATTATAAAGAGAGCCTAGAGAGATCAGGCTTCTAATGTAGATGCCTTAATTAAGTACCTAAGGATTAGATGGCATGAATCTGACCCTAAATGTCCCTCTAGGCAGATGCTGAATTAATGCTGAACTTGAACAGGAACATGGGTCTGGAAGAGACCTTCTCAGCTGTTAAGTCTCTGGTTTAGCCCTGTTTAGCCCAAAAGCATTCACTCACTGTCCCACCCCAAGTCACACGGACCAGCAGAACTCCTTCCCAGCCTTGCTGCAAACTTACGGCCTTGATAGACATTGATGAGATTGTTCTTTTATCAGTAATATACCACAGATGGAGAAATCAAGTGTCACTTATGTCTTGCAGCCCTGTAGCATCAGGAGAGAAGCTGGGTGAAAGTGCCCAGCCGATCTCAGGAATTGCATCTTATCCTCAAAAGTACAGAAGGTGGCAAAAAGCAAGGGACAGGACTCCTTTGTAGCTCTGAATCTGGCATTCAGTTTTGCCTGAGCATGTGAGCAGGATGCATCAAGCAGGCATCAGTAGTTGGGTAATGAACAATGAAATGAAATTCCTATGTTTCAGACCAACTAGCTGGATGAACCTCACCATCTCGGCTGGCCAAATTTATGTTTGAGATAATTTCAGCAAGGCTCATAAAGTTAAAAGAGTGCCAAATTAGAGTGAGTGCCTGTGATCCACTCCAGCAGTGACTTTTGCCAAGACTGGCCAGCTGTGAGAATGAAAATTGTTCTGTACGGAGCAGTCCTGCGAGCCACCAGCATGTCCTCTGGATGACTGAGCAGCTTAACTTTGAGGCAGGGGACAGATTTGAAGCCACTGAGGACTGGGTGAGCCCGATTCCCTTTACCAAGGTGCTTGTACTGGCTTTTTATTTTGGCTCCTGCAGGCAGGGCGCCACTGCGAGCGATCACACTGAGTCAAAAAAATGTGTGTGTGCTTGCCTTAATTTTATTCTTTAGCCTTACGTGTTTTTTAGCAATTAACTAAATGTCTTCTTTTTGTAATTACTATATATTCAGGAAAGCTGCTAGCTGGGCATGGTGAGTGAACCCAGAAGAACATAGCAAGGTGAATTAAACACCCACTATTCTTTGCTTGGGGGAGATTTTAAGCAGGGTTGACATCTTTATCCCTTCACTTGAGGCAGCTCAGGCAAAAAGAAGATATACAAATGGGTGTTAGCTTGGGTGTTTCCTCCCTTTGATCATTCTGAGTCACTCAACCTGCATGTTCTTCTCTTGCTTCTTGGCAAGTGGCGTGTCCAGTGGGGTGAACAGTTCAGCTGCTAGCACAAGGGGTAGTTTTGGTTGTCGAGTGTCCTGAGAATATCTTGGACCATGGGTGTAGGAAGCTCCCAAAATCAGGGTTCTCCAGCTGACACTTGTCCTTCGTGTCCTGCTGCTCCTCTTCTTTTTTTCAGTGTATGGTGAAGAAGTGACAGACTTAGTCTGGGCTATGAGAGACAAAGTGGGCTCCTCTGGCCCCAGCAACCCTCCTCGGGAGGGTTTGGCACCGCTCCTGGCACTTCCCAGTGAAGGGGCCGGTGCAAGATGCTGGTCCTGCTTTCCAGTAAAGGACCTAGAGTGGATCCAAACACTCGTGTCTTGGCAAAGCAGGGGAGATGGCTGGCCACGGCAGAGCTAAGGGGGCTTGTAGGATGAGCAGGATTGCAACTCAGTACGTTTTGCTTACGCTTCTGTTCTGGGAAGATGAAAGCACTCATGTGGGTGATGATGGGCAGTTTGGTAAGGATGTTTTATCATGGAATTATTCTTTATTTTTGTTGTAGGTTAAAAACTCAAGCAGCCATTGTCATGCTGGTTTAGCGCTGAATATTGCCCCCAGCACTCCTGACAGGTGAGTGAGTGTTTTGGTTGAACAGTTCACTCGAGGTCATGCAGCAGGTTTATGCTAAAAGTGGCATTTGGAAGATGATCGTTCAAGGTGCAACTGCTGCTTCTTGGACAAGGGGCGATGCATGACTCGAGCCATATATTACATGCTGTCCTTTTAAAAAGGCACAAATGTAACAACTTCAGATGCCCCGTATGGCTTGGAATTCAGCTGCAGTTTATATTCTTGCTGTGTGAGAAAATGAGGACAGAGGTGTGTAGCACTTTATCCTTGTCTTATTTACACGCCGTGGTGAAATGTGAGCAGCTAATTTTAGGCAACAACATAGTTTAAGGTGCCAAGCCTTCCAAAAGGGGAAGGAATGTATATCCAGTGAGACTGCCTTTAGCTCCGAGCTGCTCTAGGGCACTGGAAGTCTATGCCACCTCCAGTATGTTAAATCTTCTGTGTGGAGGTGTAATCCTTTCTTGTGACATTAGCAGAGGTAGCTGGTACGGAAATGATTGTGAAATCCCTTGTCTTACGGAAGAGGAGAAGGAGGCGCACCAGCATTTTGCATCTGCTGGTTTGCACTGTGCTAATGCTCTCCAGCCCCAAATCCCCAGGGGCTTTCCAAGTGCTAATTCATTAAGAGTTGGAGTTGTTTGTTTTCAGCAGTGGACAAACAGTGGTGTAGGGAGTGTGGAAGCTGATCTGGTCTTGCACAGGGACCCGAAAGGACCTGGGTAAAACGCAGGGCTTGATTCCCGGCTAAGATGCCCTACACTTGGAGGTGGGTAGGAAGGAGGCTGAATGGAAATGACCCACTACACGCTCCCTACATTTGTCTTCATCTTTTGTCCTACTTCGAGGCACGCACTGCTGGGATGTGGTAGGGACTGTATGGCACAGTGCATTCTGTATACGCTCCTGCCCCTTCTTTTATGCCGGCCTGAAGTCAGTGCACAGGTCTTGCACCACCTCTACCCTGGAAAGGTCCCTGACTCAGAGGCACGGCTCCATCTTTTTAAAGGCCACCTCTTGTACAGCACAGAGGATTCCTGTCCGGTACCCAACATGCTCTGTCACACCCCAGGCCAGCGAGGACTAAGAGTGCCCTCTGCTGCACTCCTTCTCCTCATCTTTCCATGGCAGCATTCCGCTTGCTGTTTGGGAATAAACAAAACAACTCTTTAATACACAAGACAACTATTCATATTCTAAAGGTCTTTGTGCAGGCTTTGCAGAAGCCTGGTTCTGTATTTCATTAGTGAACGGAAAGGATCATGCCCTGAGATAAAAAGGTATGATACCCTGCATCAGTCCTGAGGTGCAAATAAAGCACTGTGAGGAACTGCTGTCCTTTATCCATAACCTTCACCCCGTAACTTTTCATTGCCTGATAAAACCAGCGGCTCCTCCTTGCAGGAGTTCAGACGGCAGTCTTTGTAGTCATAAAACTTTCATTTCTCGGAGCTGGCAGCAGCAAGCGCTGGTGATGCACGGTCAGTGATGGTACCTAATTGCGCCTAACAGCACTGAACTTTCCATCTCTCCCTCCCCTTCAAAGGAAAAACATTGAGCACCACAAAGCTCTGCTTATTCAAGTCCTCGGCTCTCGCAGCCAAAAAGGAATGGATGTAGGTAGGGAAAGGGGGGTTGTGTCAAGAAAGCTGTCCCAGGCTTCATACTTCTGGAGTTTAAAAGGGGAAAAATTAAAAAATACTAATCCTGCTTTTACCGGGATTTGATTTACCCACGTGGAAAGGAACCAAGCTGCAGGCTGCACTGGCAGCCCCGTAACCACCGGGGCCACAGGAATCTGCTCATGTTCCCTGGAATGTGGACATTTTTCCTTGCACCCACTTCGGCAGCGCTTTCCAGGGTGTCACTCAAGCGCGGGGCACGCCCCCTCCAGGAGGCTATTTAAAGAGGAGCTGGTATGCAACTTTCTCCAAAGAGAGAGGAGAAACTCCGAAGGAGGAGTGAGTCAGTCAGCAGCCTGAATCCCCTCCCTTCCCTTTACTCGGGATGGCTGGCAACTTGGGGGCAGTGACCTGGACCCTGTTCCTCCTCCTTGCACCTGGCTGGGTATGTATTGCACCGCAGCAGCTCCATTTGCTGGCTGGGCATTGCAGCTTCTTGCTTTGATGCATGCGAACGCTTTAGGCTGAATAACTCTTCCCGCCTGCCACCTGCCTCTGAAGGTTTCTGAGCAAAGTCTGGCTGTTAGCAGGCAATGTGAATGCGCCGTGTAACTCAATCACGCCCGGAGCTGCGCCCCACGTGACGCCTGTCACCCATGGATCTCAAAGCTCTTGGCGAACATGAATGGATTTTGTTTCACTCCACTCGTGTGAGCTAGAAGCCAGCCCGGGTTTACCAGGGGGGAGAAGAGAACAGAGAGAGGTGAAGTCACTGAGTTTGTGTCATTGCAAGGATTAAAAGTCTCATATCCCAGTTCCTTACCATCACCATCCTTCCCCAGCTGCCACTGAATCCATGTGTTCCCAAAAACCGTGATCCCGAGGGGGAAGTTAGTCTGCAGCCTCTCCAGAGCAGAATTTGTGCCTGTTTTTGTGTTAATACAAGTGCTTGACAGAGCAGCTGATCCTGCTTAGGAACATTGCTGCAGTCATTAATGTATCTAAATTGCAGTTAAGTGCCTTTTGGATCGGTGAGGAAATAAGGTTTGCAGAACCACTGTGCCTCGCACAGCTTGTTGTGCTGACAGAGGCAATAAACTGCTGGTCGGTGAGGTGTCCCTGACCGCTCCTGGCACACTCGGCATGTGCCAGCCTCTCTTCTGCCAGGAAAGGTGTCCTGTGCGCCCAGCACTGCTTGCTCTAGAGCTAACCTCTGCCGTTTGGGATGGTCGATGTGTTTCTTGCACTGACCCAGCTTTGGCAGCATAGGATCATTTAGGTGGGAAAAGGCATTTAAGATCATCGTATTGGCCATGTAAATTATTGCATTGAGTCCCACCACTGTGACCCTTTATTATTACTCTGAGATGTTGTTTTTCCTAAACCTGCTGACTGTCTCGGGAATGGGACTTTTGACTTTCTTTGAGCTCTGAGAGTGACGTTTAGTGGATGGAGCAAGGAAACGAGAGCTGTTACTCCTGCATCTGCCTCCTGTGTTCAGAGGTGAGAGCAGGATTGCTGGGAGTTATGTTTAGCTCTGCCAGGCTCAGCCTGAGCAGGTCTCCGTGTCTCCCCTCTCTGTGAAATGGGGT
Source organism: Falco cherrug (assembly GCF_023634085.1). NCBI lineage: Eukaryota > Metazoa > Chordata > Aves > Falconiformes > Falconidae > Falco > Falco cherrug. The sequence continues at coordinate 115,362,885 of NC_073699.1, read as the reverse complement.
TGGTGGTTCCTGTCTCTGCTATTAGGCTGTTGTACAGTTTGCCGCAGCAACGTCAGGAAGGTGCCTTGAGAGCCTGAGGTGGAGGGAGAGCAGGGATTATCCGTCATGATTCAGTGTCTGCAGTATGTGAGTAGCTGTGTTTTGGCTGCTTTATCTGCTGCCAGTCTTGGAGCGTGAAAGAGAACCAGTTATGTGTTTATTATATTACTTCTACCTTGCAGCATTAACCCCTGGCTCCCAAAGCACTTTGCAAACAGCTCGCTCAGCTTCAGAACGCCCCTTTCCCAGCCCTTTGAATACAGGCACGAGCCCAAACGCATTTTTAAAATCCTCTTTGGTGTGGCCCTCTCAGCTGGTTCCTGGGCTTGTGTGGACAGTGATCAGGAATGAGAAGTCCTGATGATGCCACAGAACTGCTGCAGTGGCGTGAGCTCCTGCCCCTCTACTCATGCCTTACTGAGAGTGCAGGGGGTAGAAGTTTCATGTGGATATGAAGCAGGAAGAATATTCTCACTTTTTCTTTCCCCTCAGGTAACTGGGTTTTGTGCTGGCACTTGGGAGGAAGCTTGTTCTGGCTTGTCAGCTGAGCAGATGGGACCTGGGAGTCAGTGGTGGAGAACATGCATGGAGCACAGGCAAGGGAATCCTCTGGTTGGGCTGCTGTGGCTTGGCCATCGCTCAGGGGTCCTGGGAGCAGCAGATCCACACGTGGTGGTTGTGATCAGTATGAGAACTGCCAGCAAAGCCGGGAGCGAGGAAAGATGGTATTCCAGGCTTTAGTGCTTTCTTAAATCTATAGCCTTGATCTCTAATGCTGGTTTTGTTCTGCTGCTCTCACAGTTCACAGAGATGCAGTGCCAACCTTGACAGAAGCGAGGAGTGTGTCCAGAGCCGGGCAGGGGACTGGGGAAGGGGCTGGGGCACAGGCTGGTGGGGGGTGGCTGGGTGAGACGGAGGGGTTCAGCTTGGAGAGGAGGGAGCTCAGGGGGGACCTGATCGCTCTCTGCAGCTGCCTGACAGGAGGGTGTAGGCAGGGGGGGGTCAGTGTCTTTTCCCAGATGACAAGCGACAGGACAAGAGAAAAAAGCCTTAACCTGCACCAGAGGAGGGTTAGATGGGATATTAGGAAAAATTTCCTCACTGAAGGGGTTGTTGAGCATTGGAACAGGCTGCCCAGGGACGTGGTGGGGTCACCATCCCTGGGGGTGTTTAAAAACCAGGAAGAGGTGGTGCTTAGGGACATGGGTTAGTGGTGGGCTCAGCAGTGCTGGGGTAATGGTTGGACTTGATGATCTTAAAGGTCTTTTCCAACCTAAATGATTCTGTGATTCTGTGATAAGGCCAAATGTATAATGAACTTGAAGTTAGGATCCTGCTCGGTGAAGGTAAAAGTGTAGTTTTGGGGACAGACCCTTCTGCAGAGGGAAGGAAATGTTCTCTAAGTTGAATCCAGCTGCACCCAGGTTGGTGGCACGTTATGTGGAAATGTTGGTCTTTGGGTTACGTACAGGTCTGCAGCAAAGCCCGGACTGCAGGTTCTTGCAGTTCTTTGGGACAGTTTGGGCAGTTTCCACACTGTATTGAAACAATGCCTAGAAGCCATCCTTGAAAATAAGGCAGGGTGGAGGGTGCTCCCTGCAAATGCCATATAATCCCTTATTTCACCTATTTGAAATCGCTGTGAAAGCAAATTAAGTAATGGAGAACTCTAGGGAGTTGGTTCAATGTTGACTTTCTACCAGCCGTTCCCAACTCAAAGTTCCCCTCGCCAGCCAGTTATTCAGTGCTCACTGCTGAGTGTGCGTGAGCCAGAAAAGATTTCGGCTCGTTCCCTCCTCTCCTGGGCCCGTGAGAGGGGCGGGAGAGCCCCGACACCCCCTGGGGCCAGGTGGGCTGGCTGGCGAAGAGGGGCATGTCTAAGCTGACTGGTTGGGAAATCTCAAAATACTGAAGAGAGCCCCGAAAATGCGGGTGATTTGGGCCTTTTAAGCTGTGCTTCTGCTCGCAGGTGGGGGAAGTGAAGCACGGCAGAGGTGGGGGGCAGAGTCACCCGGCAGGTCTCGGCTATGTCAGAGATCTGAATCCGGATGTTCTTGCTGGAAAGCAGCTGTAGTATAATGAGGAAGCGAAGCTGCTTGTGAACAGGAGGTAAAACCAGGTGGTCTAGTTTCTTTGGGTGAGTTATTAAAGGGAAGAAACGGCGCCAACAATGATTAATGAAGGCAAGAAAGAAAACTCGGTTGGGTTTAATTCCGTTGCATTCTCTGTTACCCTGAAAGAGGTTGTTTGGGTTTGTTTTTCAGTAGGAGAGCTATTTTGGGAGTGTTTCTTTATATGGCCTGTGGCTGACACTGCATTGGAAAATGCTTGTTGTCATTATTTTTGTTAAGTGCATGTATTGCATCTTAATATAGGACCTGCGTTGGGAATGCTTTGCCTCTTTTATGATCTCATGTAGCCCCCACCCACTCATCCAAGGTTGAATAACACGTCCTTTTGGCAGCTACAGCAGTTACATACATGAAAAACAGTAGGAAAGCATTTCTGTATTTTTAGCGTCTTTTAATGCACTTCAGCAGTCGGGAAGAGATCCCTGTGACATGCCAGCTCCCAGCGAGTGGCTCTGAGCCTGCCGTCTGGGAACAGCTGTGCTACGGGCGGAAGAGGCTTGTTTCCAAAATACTTTGCACTAGGAGTTTTCAAGAAGAATTACACTGATTCCTGCTGAGCAGGGTGAGACTCTGGGAGGATTCATGAGTTAAAGTTTAGACTGATCTCTGTCCCACACCATACTGTGCTGATTGTTACAGCAGTACAAAGCAGCTGGCATCTCCTGACCCCATGCGAGCTAAAGTCAGAGCAGCTGTTTTGAGCAACAGTCAAAACAGCTGGAAAAGTTTTACTACTGTTATTGGTGACAAACACAATATCCAAGGAAGCTGTTTCACAAGCGAGGGCTGGATGGGGTCTAACAAGTGCAAATCGAGCTGTAGCAAGATATATTTTTCGCCTCTGATCCAGGTGTCCCCCCTCCCCACCTGCCCTCAGGCTCTTCCCAGCTGCCACAGCACCTCTCTCCGGGTGGCAGCGGAGCTGTGAGGGGTTTGCCCTGGCTGGTGCTTTCCTCTTCACCCAGCTCACAGCCGTACAGGATCCCAGAATGTTTTGCTGGCATCGTCTACGTGCAAGGGTTCTATCCACCCTGCGGCAGCAGCTGCCAACAGGGTGGGAGCTGCCCCATGTCCAGCAGCCCCCAGGGTGGCAGCTGACCCTGTCCAGCAGCATGGAGCATCTGAGCGCTGCAAACTGGAGCAGTGCTCTTGCATCTCTCTCAGCTACCTGGAGAATTGAGTGGGCAGAAGCTGAGCAGAAAATCAGGCTGGAGCTGGCACGCTGATGTCTCTCAGGGGGTGTAAGCGGATCTTCAGTGACCACACACTCTGCACCTTTCACAGTTGTGGTTTTACACCTGGCCCAAATCTGGGCACATCCAGAGCTGAGGCTGATGTACCTGCTCCCAGTTGATTCAGGACAAGGATGCCACAGACTGAGTTACTGGAGCATTCAAAGCATCCCGGGTTTTTGGGAGAGGGTACCCCTCCTTCAGGCAGAGCCTGATCTCTCTTCAGCGTGGGAAGTGGTGTAAAAGCCAAGGGTGGGTTTCAAGGGGCGGCCAACACTTCCAAAATGCTGCCAAGTGGGGCAGCTGTGGCTTCATCGGGTCCCAAGGAAGGCTGGTTACTCTGTGTTCCCTGGAAAGGGGAGAGGAGAGGGCACATCTCTGGGAATAACAAAGAAAGTATGAGGTTCAGGGGACAAAATGGGACTGGGGAGTTTCTGGGTCTGTTTTCAGTGCTGCTGCAGTCCTGCTGGCTGACTTTGGGCAGGCCCCTTCGCGATGCACCTCACTTTTTCCGTCTTTGCACTGGGTCTAACGCTGCTGCTGCAGAGTGCTTTGATGTTCCCTCCTGAGCTGGGAATTGCTTGCTGTTAATAATTACTATTTTATTGCTTCCAGGGAAGCAGGGGGCTGAGCTGTGCATAGGACTCCAAGCTACTGCTTGTCCCGTTTATTTTGGCGCTGCTTCCCAGAGGCATCTTTTTTTTTTTTCCCTTGAGCTCCGCATGAGTTAAGGGTGAGAAAAAGCTTCGTCCTGCGGGTCCCTGGGTGCTGCACACACGCCCTCTGCAGCAGGGCTGCCCGGTGGAGGGTGAAGTTGGTCTTCCCCCCTCTTGACAGGGTGTCTGTGCTTGTAGCAGAAGCGTGTTTTTTGTTTCTCTGCCTGGCTGGCTTGTGGGAGACTCATTCTCTCCATGGCTTGTTTGCCCTCCAGGTAGAGCTGCAGGCCTGCACGTACCCATGCCAGTGTCCCTCCCAGCCTCTGCAGTGCCCCGCTGGCACCAGCCACGTGTTGGATGCCTGTGGCTGCTGCAAGGTGTGTGCCAGGCAGCTTGGCGAGCTCTGCTCCCTGCAGAAACCCTGTGATCATCACAAGGGACTCTACTGCGACTTCTCCAAAATCCACAGAGGCAGCGGGATCTGCTTAGGTGAGAGCTGTATGTTTGTTCTGTTGTTGTGCGCTTTTCTTATGGCCCCTTCAGCCCTCTGCCTGCAGACCTCCCAGAAAACCCAAGGCATCGTCAGAATTTCCCGAAGCGCTTGGAGCTTCATCCAGCATCACGTTGGGAGATCTGTGCCAGCCCTGTGAGCCAACAGATTCCCCGATACCGATACACACGCAACCTGCTTCCTCCTGCCCTGAAGGATGTTTCCAGAGGCACGAGTGTGGGTTTGGGACGCTCCTTTGTTCCTGTGACATTGTTAGGAGATAGCCTCTAGCCCTGTAGTGCCTGTGGGTAAATATCAGCAATCTGGATTTTTACTGGAAAGGTACTGTTGCTTGAAAAATCGCACCCAAAATCTCGCTGCTTTGCACTGGAGATGGGCAGTTTGCACTCGACTGCTCACATGCAAGAGGCATGCTGCGTTGCTGGCTGCAGCATGTGGGTGGAAATAGCTGAACAACTCGTTTGCAAAATAGTGTCTGTGCACAACGTTACTGAGCCAGGTAAATACAAATGCAGAGCTGTTTTCTCTCCTGGTACCTCTTTTCATCCAGAAAAGAAAAATCTTTTTGATTTTTTTGGTTTGTGTTTTGGTTTTTTTTTTTTGTTTAGTAGCTATTTTTAAAGCATCCAAAAATTATTTTAGTGTAGAGAGGGAAAAAAAAAGTATTTCCTCAGTCTCCTTTGTTTAAAAACAAGACTCCTCTGCCCCTGTCTCTGCCAGGAGCTGACCATTTTTTTAATTCAGGCTTTTCAAAACAGTCAAGAAGATGTGTGGGCTGGAAGGCTGGTGTGAGCACTGTGGGAGGCATTCAACCAGTGCACGGGGCACCTCGGGAAATGCTCTGTACCACTTGCACCAACCCGAGACGGGGGTGTTGGGGGTCCAGACTGGAACTGCACTTTTTGCAGCACCAGCGTCACTTACAGGTTTTTTTTTTTCACTCTAAAGAATGAGTTTAGTTTGCAGAAGGTGTTTTCTCCTTTCTTATGAGAAGTTTTGTAAGTCATTTAATCTTCTCCCCCGGTTACTGTGATCTTTAGAAATCACATGAGCTTCCTGGTGCTTCCTGTAGGCATTGCTACACCTGAGAGCTGATGACTGAAGCTTAGGAAGGTGAACGTAGGCATAATGTGCCCAGCGGGCACAAGCTGTAGACTGCCTAAATAAGGCTGGGAATGAGGTGTGTGGTTGTAGAGTAAAGGTAGTTAAATCACTGGAACAATTTACTCAGGAGTGTGGAGGAGTCTCCGTCTCGAAGACTTCACATGAAGGCTGGACACCTTTCCAATGGAGATGCTCCGTATGGGTTTGATACAAAGATTTTGGAGTGAGGGTCCCATATCCCCGCTGTTTAGATGATCAGACTTGAAGACCACAACTGTCCTTCCTGCCTTTAAATAAGAAATTAAGATTTCCATGGCAAAATTCCCAGATTAACATAGACCAGGATACCTCCCTAAATCGGACTGAGGATTTGGGCTGAAATGTCCCTGGGTGATATTTTTGCGATCGCCACACTGATCTCTTGGAAGGTGGGGGATTTTGGAGGCAGTGAAGGAAGCTGAAGGTGGAGGAATGAATCAAATGAAGGGAAAGAGCAACGTCTGCGACAAGAGAGGGCTTACAGGTATCCAGATAAGACAGATGTGATGGGAGCAGAGAGGTGTTCAAGCGTCACGGGAAGAGCTTCTAGGCTGGGTACCAGCACGGAGGCCACATCAGAAGAGATGGGAAGGGAGCCATCAGAGTGAAAATTCCTGCGTATTTGTTTAATGTTATCACAGTACGTAGCATTTCATATGTTGCAGAGGAATTTTCCCCTTCCTGCAGAGACCCTGGCATATCAGAAAGGTAGAGACCACCCTGGAGGAGCTCTAGAGTAGGAGAGCCTGAGGGCGGTAGGGTGGCCTGGGTGGGCGCAGGGAGCTGGCAGAACTGCGGCGACCTGAGGGCTCACTTGAGCTCTGCCATGTTCCCTGCAGCGAAGGACAAAAGTCTCCTGGCTGGGCTCGGTGTTTGGGGACCGGAGCGGCAGCGGCGCCAGGTGGGGCTGGTAAATAAAGAGCTGCCTTGCCCCGCTGTGGCGCAATTCGTTTGGGTGCTTTAGTTGGATCAGGTCAACAGGAAAGCGAGGTCCGTGTAGGGTAGTGAAGGGCATGACAGAAGGATCGAGTTTTGTCATAAAGCCCCCGAGCAGGCTGCCGTTCCTGGGGTGGGGAGGAGCGCTGCTGCGGGAACAGCACGATCCGTTTGTGGGGAAGGGAGTGGGCTTGGGCTAAAAAACAGTGAAAGTGGATTTAAAAATAAGTATGAATGGTTGTGTGGAGGGAAAGTGGATGACTTCCACTTTGATGGAAAAAGTGAGGATTTCAAAACTTCTAAGTAGGAGCACAGGAGTATTTTTATACCAATGGCATTGAAAGGCGTTGCAGGTTGGGCTCCAGCTCCGGTTAGAAACAAGGCATCAGCAGCCCGGAAGGATTTGTGTCCCCTCAAGGAGTAGGTGGGATGGAAAGAGGCTCTTGCTCCTTGTTTGGTCCAAACACTTTCTGAGACAATGTTCCATGGGCGACCAGGACTAAGGGGAAAATAGATCAGGTTTCCTGGTAAGCCTCCGCAAGCAGCCAAGTATCCTTAATTTTGGTAACTTCCCAGTAGAGGTTTGCATGGATTTTTTTGTTTGTTTTTTAAGGGTCAGGATTGCAGAAAGCAGCAGCTGATGAGAACTGTCCAAAACCAGGATTTCTGTCCTGTGAACAACTCTGGGATTTCAACATCTCATTTCAGGCTGAAAGAAAAAGAATAATATAAAAAAACCTCTCAAAAGTTTCCATGAGCAATTTAGAATACTCGTTTGGCTGTATCAAAACTTTCCATTTCCATTATATCAAAATGTTTCATCTTGATCTTTATAGTATCTAAAATAATTATCTGAACAAAATACTTCCCCCTATGGATACTGTCCAACAAGTATTTTGGTTGAGCTATTGTGAGACCATAAAGGAAATCTTTGATATCAAATTGAAATGCTTCAGTTGTTTCTCATTGAAAACATTCCTGCCGTCGATCTGAGCCTGCAGAACTCTCAATCAAATGAAGACTTTTCTGCTGGAAAACTTCCACTGGAAAAAATTTGGCTAATGCAGGCATAAGAACTTGTGAGCATCGCTCGCACCCACAGATGGAAGATTGCTCCTATGTGTCAGATACTGTTGCGCCTCCTTTTTTGCTCATTTAAGTTTTATCGGGAAGGAGTGAAAGACTCGTAGGAGGGCTGCAGATGAAAGAGCTAGAGACCAGAACAGAGAGAAACAGAAAAAGTTGTGGCTGGAAGGAAGCAGAGATTCACGCATCACAGAGAAGCCACAAAGGTCATAAACCCAAAGTGTTATTTTCCTTTTTTAGGTACCTTTAGACATGTGGGGAACCTACAGCTCTTAGGAGAACGTTGCCTTTTAGCCTCCTAGGAGTAAGGAGGAGCAAAGCTGCTGGCTCGTGTGCTGTGTCAGGAATGCATCTTGCACAACATCGCTGACTGGGGCACTCTGAGCCGGCCAGGAAGACCTCGGACTGGGGAGCAGGCTGTTTACAAGCTGTAGAGACAAAGTCCCACTTAGTAGCTCATCCGAGTGGAGAAGACGTTTTTAGAGAGAACGTTGGGAGGTCTGGCCCAGCTGGAGCCAACTTCCAGCTATCAGGAATAGCTGTGGGTCCAGGGAGCCAGATACGAAATGTGCCAACATCTGCTGGGATGGCAGAGCAGGGGAGACTGTGCGTGGGCACTCGGCCCCCATCAGGAGCCCTGTGACCCCCTGAGCGGAGACCGTGCTGCCAGCCCCCTGCCATCTGCTCAGCTCCTCATGGAATAACGGGAACGGTCGGGGCTGGAAGGGACCCCTGGGGATCACCCAGTCCCACCCCTGCTAGAGCAGGCTCTCCTCGGGCAGGCTGCACAGTCACGTCCAGGCGGGTTTGAATGTCTCCAGAGAAGAAGACCCCCAGCCCCTCTGGGCAGCCTGTGCCAGCGCTCTGCCACCCTCCAGGTAAAAAAGTCTTTCTCCTCCTCCTCTCCCCCCTTCCCACAGCTCACGAGGGTGCAACTTGTGACCTGCTGGGCAAGATCTACCACAACGGGGAGAGCTTCCAGCCCACCTGCAAGCTGCAGTGCATCTGCATGGACGGGGCCATCGGCTGCATCCCGCTCTGCTCCGACGACCTGCGGCTGCCGTCCCCCGAGTGCCCCAACCCCCGGCGGGTGAAGTTTCGCAATAAGTGCTGCGAAGAGTGGATCTGCGAGGAGGGCAGTGAGGAAAACCGCTTCGAAACAGCCATGGCGGGTGAGTGGTGGGCAGAGGGCTGTTTGGGGGGCCTAGGGGTGGACCCACACCGCCTTTGGGTAGGGGCCCTAAGTCACGCCTGGTTTGGCACTGGTGGTGACTGCTGGCTTTGTGCACCGTCATGTGGGCACCCAGTGTTGAACTCCAGACCCACTGAGGTGAGACCTCGGCGGTGCTGCGGGGGAGCGCGTGCACCCTCTGGTGCTGCAGCAGGGCTGCCCGGAGCTGGGCTGGGGTAGGAAGCGGCCCCGTGCTGGCCTGTGTCCTCCTGCTGAGAGGCTGAGTAGCTCACGGGACGGATCAGACCTTTCTGCTGTTCCTGAAGAGCTGCACCAAGTTGGGAGTAGTCATGGAGCTGCCACGCTTCATCCCAAGCCCTGACCCTTGTGTCCCTTCGCATGGCTCAGTTTTCAGGGAGGATCCGGCACGCAAGCCGGAGCTGAACAACCTGCAGGAGAACTGCTTGGTGCAGACCACCGAGTGGAGTGCCTGCTCCAAGAGCTGCGGCATGGGCATCTCTGCCCGAGTAACCAACGACAACCCCCAGTGCCACCTGGAGAAGGAGACCCGGCTCTGCATGGTCCGACCCTGCGACTTCCCCATGGAGAAAACCAAGGTACTGGCCTCGGGGAGGGGGGACACCACACCGTCAGTGTGAGGGACGGCCTCGTTAGGTACCTGTCAGGCACGAGCCCATCTCGCAGGGTTTGCTCTGTGCTTCCACTTTTTCCATCTCCGATTGCCCAGTGCCGGAGACAGAGCACGGTCCTAGGTGGCCCGTGTCCTTGTTAACCCCTCTGCTCTCTCCCTAGAAGGGGAAGAAGTGTGTGCGGACCCCAAAGCCACGCCAGAGCCTCCATTTTGAGTTTTCGGGCTGCACCAGCACCCGTTCCTACCGGCCCAAGTTCTGCGGCAGCTGCACGGACGGCCGCTGCTGCACCCCGTACGTCACCAGCACCGTGGAGGTGGAATTCCGCTGCCCCGAGGGGGACTTCTTCCAGCGGAAAATGATGTTCATCAAGATGTGCTCCTGCCACTACGACTGTCCCCGAGACAACGACATCTTCCTGGCCACATATCACAGGAGGATGATTGGAGACCACGTCAAGACAGAGAGGCAGTAGCCCTCTCTGTGCCAGATCCATGGGCCGAGGTGTCTAGGGCCCCTCTGTGAGGGGCTGTGCTCTTCAGAACAGCACCGTTCAGCACCAGTGGTCCCCGTGGCCTTCCTAACGAGCCGAGGCACGCGGGGGAACAGCCCCATCGGCTCCAGGCTCCTGACCTTCCCCCGTGGTGGTGCGGAGGTCAGTGAAGGAACCAGAAACAGGCTGGAGCTGCAAACTTGACCCACGTTCCCACTGAGCAGGTGGGAGAGTGGATCAAGCCGCGGGGCTCCAGCCTGGCTCCAGCTGAGCGGACAGCGGGTGCCGTTCCCCATGGCCGCCCGCCTGCCCCAACCAGGCGGCGAGCCCAGAGCATCAGGCAGGAGCAGCGCAGGAGGCCTGAGCTAGGGCTGAGCTCTGCAGCCTGCTCTCCGGCACCGTGGGCTCCGCTGCACGTCGGTGCAAAGCTGCTCAGCGAGGAAAGTGGTCCTGGCCCCATGCTGGGCTCCTGCTGAGCTTTGTGATTATTTTTGGCTAATTGGATCCAGCAAGTTGGCAAAAGCTCTTCCCCATCCTTGTGCCCGCCTTGCACCCTCCCGTCAGCAGCTTTGTTCCGGATCAGTTCGCACCTAGAGAGGCCGGATCGTCGGCTGGGTGACCCGTCGGCCGGGCAGCTCAAGGCTGGGCTCTTTTTTCCCTGTTAAATTCCTTTTAACCTCGTGTGCCAGGGAGGGTGACAGCGAAGACAAGGGAACAGCGAGCTGTGTAGCGTCACTGCTGGAGACAGAGCATGGCTCGGCGCCTCCTGCAGGGACCTGAGCCCGGGAAGGGGTTTCTTGGTAGAAGAAAGGATGGAGCCAGGCGCTGCTGGCGGGGCCGTGCTCCTGGGGCCTGTCTCGGACCCGAGGAGCTCTTCCAGCCCGGAATGGGGCTGAGCCAGGCTGCCAGGCTGAAATGTGTCCCTGGCATGTGCTCCTGCGGCAGCTTTTAGTGATGAGCATCTCCTGTCATCCCTCCTGGTAATCTCCTCAGAAATGGCTCCGGGGTGGGAGAGGGGCTGGGCTCCGCGGCTCGCACACCCACAGTGGGGCTGGGGCTGTGCTGCAGCTCCAGAGTCTCTGCTGGTGGGTCCTAAGCTGGAGGAACGCGGGTCAGTCGGGTCCGCCCGGGGAGCGTAAGGCACCAGCGAGGAAAGTGCCCGTGTTTGTCAACAGAGCTGATCCCTTCTGGAGTTACCCAGGCAGCAGCACGGAAAGCTGGTGCGGGGTCTCCGGCGGTGGGATTCCCTTCTTGCCACAGACCTGCGCAGTCTCTGTGCCGTTAGCGCCGTGCTGATTGCCAGCCTGTGGCTGCGGGAATGGCCACCAGCACCGGGACACTCCCGTGACCCCCGGCACGGCACCTCAGCAGCTCTGTGCTGTCTCTGAAGCCTCATCAGTTGCAATCGGCCTCTGCTGGTTTTTAGCAGAAACATCCAAGTAAAGGGCCTGATCCTGTTCCTTACATCTTCCCTGCCTTTCACCGCTGGGAATGATGATTCCTGTCCCAGCTGGGCAGGAGCAGGGGCCGTGCTGCCGCACCGAGGCTCTGTCCCACCCCGTCTCCCACCCCAAAGCGGGACCCGGGGCCGGCGGACGATCCCTGCAGCCCGCGGCTCCGCTCCGACGCTGGCTCAGTGCCTGTGTCTCGGCTCAGTCTCTTTTCTCGCTCTCTCAGCCTGCAGAAGCTTGTCAGCCTTCAGCCTCCTGTAATCGGTTTGAACTGTAAATAATTTATCCGATATTGGTTTTGGTTTTTTGTTTTTTGTTTTGTTTTTTTTTTAAAGGTCTTTGTACAGTTCTCGTACCTTTTTAGCACAACCCTGCTCGGGGCCTTCTCTCCCCTTGCCCTCCAGGTCTGCTCTGAACTTTTCTCCTGCCATTTACAAGGTTTCTGAGTGTAAAACTACGCTAAGGTCGCACTTTACTCAACGCTAATAAATATCTATTTTTTACATCCCTGGCAGCATCCCTCTGTGCGAGGCTCCTGCCTGGTTTCCCCTCCAGCCTTTCCCCAGAGCCACCAGCCCACTGGGACCAGTGCTGGGACCCTCTGCCAAGCTGACGGCTGGCTGTGGGGTGGGGGTCCCCCCAGATAGTGTGGGGGGGGCAGTGTTGGTGTCTCACGGGCACCTCTGCAGCCCGCACATAGCAGCTCCTGCACGGGGGGGGGGAAGCACAAGCAGAGGCCCCCCCCTCGCCTGCTTAAGGACCCAGAAATCCTTAATGCGCCGTTAAAAATAGCGGCGGGAGCAGATGTGAGCGGGAGTCGGGATAACGGGGCCAGACCGCGAGGGGCTTTGCGGTGGCTTAACAGCTTACGGCGTCATCCCCCCCTCATCACATTAGCCGGGGCTCCCCCCTCCCCACCCCCGGCCCCGCCGCGGGGCCCAGAGGCTCTTCCCCCCCGCCCAACCATCCTCCTCCTCGGGGAAGGCTTGGGGGTCCCTGGGGAGAGGCAGGTGTTGGGGGGACAAGACCCCCCCCAGCTCCAACGGGAGCTGCGGGGGTTCGTGGCTCGGCGCTCCCACGGGGAGGGGGAGCACCGAGGGGACGCGGTGGCGGTCCGTGCCGGTGTCCCGGGGGGGCAGGTTGGCCCAGGGCAGCACCCCCTCCTCCAGCCCTGCCTCAGGCCCCACCGCGGCGGGGGGGACACGGGACAGCGCGACCGTGGGTGCTGGCCAAGGGGCCGGTTCCAGCCCCGCGGCTGCCCGCGCCCCCGTTATCGCCCCCAGCCGCCGCCTGCGCGGCCCCGATAGTGCCGGCGCGGCCCCGCGCAGCCCTTATCGGCCCGGCCCGGCCCGGCCCGGGGCTCCCCGGCCGCGGCGGCCCGGGCGGCGGCGACGCTTTTCCCTACGGAAGGGTGAAGAGGGTAAGGGGGCGGGTGAACACAGGCATCAGAACTCCGCAAGGGACCCGGTTCCGCGGGTGCGGGGCTGCGCCCACGGCGGCCGCGCCCCGAGACCCGCCCGGGGGTCCGCGGGGTGCGGGGGGATCCCGCTGCCGGCGCCTTTTTCCTTATATGGGGTGGTGACGTCAGGCGACGCTTGAGGTGACGCGCCCCCGGCGCGGAGGTGGGGCATATCTCTTGACCACGCCTCCTCGCTCACCGTGACGCCACCCGTCACCTGCCCGCCCCGCCCACTGCAGCGCGGCGCTGGCCCCGCCCCCCCGCGGCGCTGACGGGCGGGGGTGGTAGCCAGTGGGCGCGGCCGGCGGCGCGGGGGGGCGGGGCGCGCGCTGACGTCACGGGGGCGGGGCCGGCGGTGCAGGTGGAGGCAGCGCGGTGCGGAGCGGAGCGGCGGCCCCGGCCCGGGTGAGCGGTGGGGGTCCGGGGGCACAGCGGGCTCGGGGAGGGGGGAATCCAAGGGGGACTTGGGGAGCCCGTAGGGTGTCGGGGGGGTTATGGGCTTGGGAGGGCAGTGCGGGGTCTGGGGCACTCCGGAGGAGGTGTAGTGGGGTCAGGCTGGTTATGGGGCTGGGGGGGACTATGGGGGTCCCTAGGGGGGACTCTGTGGGTCAGCCCGGTTATGGAGTGGGGGGTTACGGGAGGATCTGGGGGCACGCGGGGGGTCAGGCGGGTTATGGAGTGGGGGGTTATGAGGGGACATGGAGAGCTGTGGCATGGGGGTGGTCCGCAGCGGGGCCGGCCTGGCTGTGGGGCGCCCTGGTCTGGGGGCGCCGGGGGGACCCGCAGAGGTCATGCTGGGTGTGGGGTGCTTTAGGGTGCTCTGGGGTCGGGGGGGGCAGGCTGGGTGTGGGGGGCCCACAGCGAGCAAGGTGTGGGGCAGGGGGGGTAGTGGGGACACGGGGGGTGTCCTGTAACTGGGGGAGACCGGGGAGGCCCCCGCCGCAGCGTCAGGAAGCCTGTGGGGCAGAAGGGGGCTGTGGGGTGGGGGGGCGCCTAGTGGGGTCAGGCTGGGTGTGGGGGGATTGGGGTGCACTGGGGCTGTAGCAGGGACCCTGAGTGGGGCTGATGGGGAAGATATGGGGTGGGGGGACAGTTGGGGGGCCACAGTGGGCTCAGGCTCAGGAGGTGACTGGGGTGCAGGGACCTTGCCCTGTGGTGGGGTGCCAGTCGTCCCCCCCCCCCCGCAGTGGTCAGTTGTCCCCTGGGGAGGCGGCAGCTCCCGCGGTGGCACCTGGATCCTGCTCTGTTTTGCTGGAGGTGGCGGGTGCACTGCTGGGCCCAGGGCTTCGGGGCGGCTGCGCTCCTTCCCCTCTTGCCACGACGCCGTCTGCGCCCACCCAGAGGGTCCCCAAAGCCGGTCGCAGTGGCTGAGCTGTGGAGCGATGGCGGCCTCCCACTGATACCTGTCCCAGCACAACCAGGCAGTGCTAAAACCTCGCCACCGACTTCCCCGCGCCGCTCCCCCACGGGGCTGCGGGGACGGGGGGTTTCTCTCGCCACATCCCCTTTCCGACGGGGCGCTTCGCGCTGATGTTGCAACCAGAGGCGCGTGCAGCCGAACTCGGTGACCCCGGTGGTTCCTGCAATCTTGTCCCTTCCTGAATTTCACCCTCCTGCAGCTGGGGTGGGGTGAGGGGTTGATGAAGCTGCTTGCTAGCACGTGCCGTGAGCTGCACCAGAGGGCTTCTGCCTTCCCCGCTTCCCGGTGGGCTGGGCAGGTGCCACAGGGTCCGAGCCGCTGGCCGGAGTGGCAGGGGACAGTGGCTATCTTTAGGGCTGTGTTGCAATGGAGGGGTGTGCCTTGGCTCAGCACTGCCGGCAGCCGCCTCCTCGCCCAAGGATTTACTTACGCCAAGGCTCCCGCATGGGAAAAACCAACGTTTGCTGTGCGGTTTGCGGGGGCTGGTGGGTCCGTGGTGGGGCTGGCCCCGGTGTGGGGCTGAAGCCTGGGGTCAGGCGGTGCTGGCAGCTGCCCGCAGTGTGGTCGCTGCCAAGGCTGCTGGCCGGCCCCACCAGCTTGGTGGGCAGGGGCTGACGTCAGGCGACGCGTGCCCTGCACGGGGTCAGGCTGCGCAGACGGGCACAGGGCCGTGGCTTGGTGTGGGTTGCACCAGTGGCTCCCCGGCACCGGTCCTGTGCCACTGCCCAGCACTGGGACCAGCTGAGCCGCAGCGGACGGCTGGGGATGGAGATGGCTGATGGTGTGAGGAAATCTGCTGCCCCACAGGAGAAGAGCCGCCTTGGGGCACGGGAGCAAGTTAGGTTCTTGCAAGGTGCCCCCCAAAACCCCCTCCATCCCGCCATAAGGCTTTAACGAAGGTACAGACGCAGCTCCAGGAGAGCCGGGGTCAGGGCTGCTGGCAGCAGCGCGCACGCTCCCCTCTGTGTCCTCGTTCTGCCGGAGTGCCCCGGTTAGTCCATGGGGGTGACCCACACCAGCGCTTCAGGTGACATGGGGCTGAGGTTTGGCTTAATCCTCCCTGCACAGCCGTTGCCCTACTCCTGCTAAATGTGCCCACAGGTGATGCGGCTACACTGTGCCTGTCCCCGAGAGGAGGCAGCTGCAACTTGTGAAGCCATTTGCGGCCCCCCCAGGTGCGCAGCTCCTCTCTGAGTGCTGGGGCATGGGTAGATACTCGCTCCCCTGGCTTGTTGTGGTGCTGGCAGCTCCTCCTGTTTTTCTGCCCGAAGTGGGGCATGTGCTGCTTCTGTGTGTCGTGATGGTAACAGCAAGTCAGCGGCAGCGCAAAGTTCATCCGTGCATCAAACTGCTTCCCCATGGCCGTGCTCAAGCTGTTTTGCGGGCTGTGGGCGCCTCCCCTGTCCCTTCGCTTGGCTTTGCCTCGTACTGAAGAGAAACTTCAGGCCTTCTTGGGAGGGTTTGAAACCCTGCCGAGGAGAGAAAGTGCCTTCTCATCCGCGGCGGTGCTGCTCTGACGAGGCTCTCCTCCCGGCGCGCAGCCTGGCAGCTGCTGGAATTGCCTGCAGCTGCATCTCCGCACCGCGTGTCCCCCCTGGGCTGACACAGTCTTTTTTGGAGCTGCCAGTGGGTGAAGGTTGCTCGGAGGGTAAGCAAAACATCAGCCGTTCTTCGAGCGGGGTGCTCTGAAGATACGTCACTAATTTAATATCTGACAAAGGTTTTTCTGAGCTCCACGCGCAGCTGTTCCTCAGGGAGGAGAGCAGGCTGCAGGCAGACCCTACCCCTGTGAGCAGATAATTGTCCTTCTGTGCCGGGCAGGGTTTTACCTTTGTCCCCAGCTGCGGGAAGAGGCTTAAGGCTGTGGTGGCTGCAAGTTTGGGGTCAAAATTGGCTCTTGGCCATGCTAGATTCTGCAGGCTGGAGGTGTGGGAGCTGTCTGGGGTGTGATTCGGGTGGGGGTAGGGGCTCACCACCATCAGCCCGGAGGTCTCTCTCTCAGTGAGCTACCTGGGGATGGGAACGTGTTTGTTGTCCCTTTTTCTGCATTTCATGCGTCTGTGCGAGGCTCCGAGTCAGGCCTCGGGGGAGGTGCTGCAGCTGGTGCTCTGTGCTTAGCCCAGGACCAGTGCTGGCTGTGGGTCCCCAGCCGGTGGGGACAGCCCCTCCGAGCGCTCTCACACGCGGGATGCTCGGCTGAGGCCGTGGCGGTTTGGCTTGTGGCTCCCAGCGTCCCTGATGCCATGAGCATCGGGGCCGTGCTGGGCTATACCCGGTCAGCCCCGGCTGAGCTGGTGGGGACCGCCAGGGTGGGCTCGCTGGGGCTGGTGGGGTCTGTGGATGCGGCCACCCCGTCTGCGCGGCTCTCCCCACTAGAGGCTGCTGACGAACTGAGCATTTTCCTTTCCCTGGCTCTGACCAAGCAGCGGGGTCTTGAATTTGCAGGGCTGAGCATCCTGGCCTGAGCTTTTCCTGCTGATTCACCCTGGAGACAGGAGCAGGCTTCCCCAGGCAGCGGCCAGGTTCAGGGGGCACATCTGCTCCCTTGCCGTGCCCACAATAGATCTCCCCGCTTCATTAAGTCTTAATTAGGCAAACGCACCAGGACCATGTGCAAGACCATTGCCGGGGGACATGGATCGTGTGGTGAGCTGGGTACCAGGGATGCTGGCTCCCATCCTGCCTGCCTTGGGGAGGGGGGGCAGGGGTGCCGACAGGGTTTTTCCAGCTGGGTGCTGAATGTGGAATGAGTTCAGCCTCTTGTATTGTCTTCCTGGAGGATGTGTGAGCAGTGATAAGTGCTTCAGCCCTCCAGCCTATCCTAACTGGCAGAAAACCCAAGGATTAGTGAAGCGATGGGATACTTCATTGCTGGGCACAGCCACGACGGCACGGTAAAGCCACCCTGTAGACACAAAGGACGCTCTTCTTCCAGGGCAGCTGGTTTAGTACCGAACACCTGGGCAGGACTGGAGTGTGGAAAACAAACCCAGACTCTGGGAAGATGATTAATCACATAACAATTAGGTGTAAAATGAAAGGCAGCTGCTGCCGCATGGTACTAGCTGCAGTAGAAGGTGCCTGGGAAGGAATTTGTGGTGTTGCACAAGACCCCTCTGCCTTTGGAGGTGCAGGCGCTGCCGGGCAGGCAGTGTGGTGCCAGCTGGCTCCAGCAACCGAGCAGCCAGCACGGCTTCCCCGACAATGGCAGAGCGGTGCTTTACATAATCTGGGACTTGCAAAACAAGCTTGAAGGTCTGGAAAATCCTCTTGCTATTGTTCGTGTTCAAAGTTTGCTAAATTTCCTGGTTTGATCTGTGGGTCTGGTTTTTGTTTTGGGACCGCAATGGGGGAAAATGCACTTTGCGCAGAGAAAAGAAAAGGACGTTTGTGGCGTTTAATCCATGCCTGCTCCTTACATGAAACTATTTTTGTGGTTCGCAAGAGGTTTGGAGCAGCTGCTTGCAGTAGGACTCTTGGTCTATCCAATTAGCATGGTTTGTCTCTCGTCCCCTCCTGATGCCCCCTGAGAAAATCCTGGACTATCAGCCGTGCGGGTGCCGCGGGCAGTGCGACGCAGGCACCATCTGGGCGCCCGGCCCGAGTGTCTGCCTGGGGACAGGGAGCGCTGGGTCACAATGGCTCCGTGTGCTCTGGGGAGGCTCTAAAACCACCTCTTGCTCGGAGATTTTAGGAGAGGAGGCTGGAAGGGAGCTTGGGTTGTCCTATTTCTGTGTGTCTCGTAGGCTGGAGGTGACCGCTGCAGCCTGGCGATGTGGAGGTGCTGGGAAGTGGCCCCGGGAGAGTGCTGAGGCCGTCAGGAGCCCCCCCAGCCCCACGCTGGCCCACGGGTTCCACGGCGGCGTGTTGCCTGGCCCCTGGGAGGTGTTTTAGGGTGCTGGGCCTGCCTTTGCTCCTCTGTTTGCTCAGCCCAAAGCCTTCTGCCAACACAAATAAAGCCACTGACGTCCTGTGCGCTGTTCAATTAAACGAGTGAATCCTGTTAAAATGTTCTCTGTACGTAGGTTCATAAACAGGTGACTAAGAAACCTGCCTTTTCCTGCCGTTCCTGGGAAAGCCAGGTTTGGTAGCAAGGAATGAGGTTAAGTTCTTGCTGGTCCATGTAAGGTGAGGCAAGGTTTGGCACCCTGGTAAGCAGCAAAAGAGGAGGAGGAGGAACCCTGGCCTGACGGCACAACTACATCCTCTTATTAGAGGTGGCTTCTAGCTCCTTTCACGTAGGTAATTACATCTGGCCATGGTTGACCTGAGCTGGATTTGAGCAAGTGGGTGTGAGGCTTGGCTTGTGCTGGGAGCCTTCGGAGTGGCTGAGATCCGACTGCGGTGGCGTTAAAGCAATCTTGTAGGTGTTGCAAACAAGCCATTGCATCGCAGCGACGGGGTGGGAGACGTGGGGAAGCCCTGAGCATGCTTACAACCTGGAGAACCCGGTGCTGGTGCTGAGCTCTGCTTGGCAGGGGTGGGAGCCGTGGTGGGGACCGATGCCTCGAAGCGTCATCGTAGCCAGGGCGTTAACGCAGCGGATGCATTACAGCTTTTATCGTGCTGTACGTGACCTCTGAGCTGATCTCTGCTTGGTTGCTGTCCCCTGATTGCAGCAGCGGTTTAGCCACCTGCCAGACGGCACCAGCCTTTAATGGCTTGTTTTTCTATATCCACTCTCCAAAAACCCTTGGAGATGGGGTAAGCAGTTCGTGGGCGCTTCAAAACTCTTTCTGTGCGTTGGGGGTCTGTGTCAGACAGAACAGCACAGTGTCACCTCCCTGCATCTGCGTGAACTCGAACGCTGAGGGTGGGAGCAACGGAGGGCAGATGCTGGCCCAGTCCTGAGCCACGTTGGGCTGTAATGTGATTTTCTCCGTCTGTGTTGATGTGCTGGAGGTGCCTGTGTCTGCCGTGGAGCTGAACCTCTCCCGTGTGGTCGGGATCGGCCTCAGCCAGGCTGTGGCTGCGAGGAGCCTCGCTGCAGGCTGGCAGATGGGGTCAGCGCTGCTCGGGGATTTCCTTGGGTGCAGAGTGTGGAGGCTTTTAATAGCAAACACGGTCATCTGTGTCATCGCATCGCTTGAAACCTGTCCCTCAAAAATACCGACTGGCAACTGTGATGCAGCTGAGCAAGAAGGCCACTCCTTTCAGAATTTTTTCCCTGGTTTTGAGTGAAAATAAAATAAGGTTTAAACCTCTTGCTGGTGATGCTAATGTGCTTGGGGGTTTGGGATGCAGCTGTCGCCTGGGAGGCAGCCTGGAGAAAGCCCTGCCCTTCTTGGGAAGGTTGTTTGGCCCCGTGCAATGGCTAGATCCTTCCCAGTGTGCTGTGCTGACAGATCCTGTGCCTCAGCCAGGTGCCAAGACTTCAGCCTTCTAGGAAAGGCAGTGGGGCCGCTGTGGGTTTCTCTCAGTGCCTGGTGCCTTGTGAGCAGCGGTTGGAGGCGTCAGGGCAGTGTCTGGAGTTGCATATGGCTCCGTTGGGGCTGCTTGCTCCATCTGAGCTGCCTTTTGGTGGGAATACACAAGACAGCCGAGCGCAGAGCTGATCTGTGCTGCTGGCTAGGCTTTTTCCTGGTGCTGATTTTCCTTCTACTGCTGTAGCAGGAGGCAAGCGTGGTTACGGCAGCTGCCTGGCTTTGGCAGTTTGCATCTTGCCTCCCCTACAAACTGCCTTCAAACTTCTCAGCTTTCTGGCCCCCTGTTCTGGTCAATACGAGGCTGTTATCAGAGCCTGGCAAACTGCGATGATCACATCCAAGCGCTGTACCTCAAACCACCTGGCAGCACTGGGCTGGATGAAGAAGCTCATTTGTACAGGGCGGTTAATTCTCTGTCTGTTTTAATCTCTGTGACCATCTGTGTTCATGCCCAGGCTGGGGAGATGCGAGCTCTTGGGATTTGTTCCAGGAGGTGGACATGGAGAGGACTGCTTATTCTGTGTCTGCTGAAAACTGCCCCGGGTCAAAGCAGGACAGCCTCATTAGCTCTGGGAACGGTTGTTCCTGCATCTTCAGGCCAGGAGGCCTTGATGGCATGTCAGCTCTATGCTGGAGGGATGTCCCGAAAAGCTGCAGGGAGGGGGCAGGCGCAAAAGGCACTTACTGAAAGCGGAGACCTCTGTGAGTGCTTTCCAGTACACAAACCCAAACACAGAGGGTCTGCGGTGGGCTTGGCTGGCACCTTGGAGGGCTGAGGTCCCTTCAAGGAAGGCTGTGTTGGTCTGGGGAAGGTGTTGTGTGCTAAAGCATCTCCTGGCCACCCTAAAAGCCCTGCCCCAGGCTGTGGCAGCCTCTGGGGTATGAGCCTGCCCTGCCAGCAGCTGCTACAGTCTCTGTCCTGATGAATGCCACAGCTGGAGCTTTGGTTTGAGCTTCAGAAACTGCTGAGGAGACTGGAGCGTTCACATGCAGCACCAAATCTGGGGGACCAGTACCTATAGATGGGCTGCAGTAGCATCTCCACAGATGCATGCAGGCTGCTGCTGACAGAGAGAAGTTTTCTTGCGAGCAACAGCTGAAGTCTTCCTTGTTTTGGGTTTTCACTTTTGCAAGCCTGAGGCTCTGCAGCTCATCACAGAGCCCCAGCCAGGATCCCACTGACTACAGGCTCTGCACGTGGCTCGGGCAAAGGTGGCATTTGCTGCGGGCTCTGTGGAGGAATGCCTGTCCTGTGGGGCAGCACGGCCCTGCCGAGGCTGCTGCTGACATCTGAACCCAGAGGGAATGATCCCTGCCCTGTAATTAAGCTCTCTTTCTGCTCCTGTTCACTCTACTAATGAGTAGTCTTGTGGATGTGCTCCTTGCAGCTGTTGTGGATCCTCTGTGTGGCTCAGAAGCTGGAGGTGGCTTTCCAAGAGAGCCACCTGCAAAGGGCAACCCCAGATCTCCCCCATCTCACTGGGGTGAAGCTCGTGGGTGGAGGACCTTTGACTGTAAAGGCTTTTCCCTGCCTGCACCTTCCTGAACTGCACCCTGCATGCTGTAAATTTGTCTGCCAACACCCCCCCCAACTCTCTTACATGAGGAAAACCCTTCCTGCTGCTTGTGCTGGCAGGGCTGGGCGAGATGGAGAGGTTTTCCCAGCCTTCGGTTGAAGGACTGAGGCTGCCTCTTGAAAGGATGGCTCTTCTTCACCTGCTTGTCAGGCTCTTGACATCAGTGGATAATAACACTTAAAAAATAACCAGCGCTCCAGCTGAATCCTCTCCTGGTTCAGCAGTTCAGGGGTTTTAGTCTCAATGGAGATGACAGCACCAGGACCATCAGCATCGTGGTGCATCCCAGAGGATGGGCGTGGGCTTGTGCCTGCCTCCTCGGTGCAGCAGGGTGGCTGTGGAGGAACCTGGCACCGCGCTGGACCTCCCCTGTGCACCACGAGCGCTCGGCTGTGCACTGGTGTGCACTGGTGTGGAGCCGGTCCCGGAGCCTCGAAGGGTTTGGATCCGGCTGGGTTTCGGCACCCTGCTCGGCCCCGGCGTGTGCCCGCGGGAGCAGGCAGCCGGCCCGGCTGCGGCTGAGAGCACCGTTGCTCTCTTGAATCTCTTCATTTAGTTAATGATCCTTTTGTTGAGAGGATTAGGGTTTAGAGGCCTCTGGCAGAGTGTTAATTAAATTAAATCTATGGGTGTTTTGTTGAATTTTTAAAGCCCACTAGAGGGCTCAGTTGGAGCCTGTGGAGCTGGGGCCGGAGGTGCTGGGCCGTGTCCGTCCCAGTTGATGTCCATCCCAGTTGAAGTTTCCATGAAAGCCAGGTGGGGCCGGAGGGATGCAGAACGCGCGGAGCCAGCCCGCAGCCCCCACACCCGGCTCTGCTTCCCCAGCCTGGCGCTGCCCGGGCTCGGCCGTGCCGTGGGCACCGAACTCGCTGGGGGCTGGCAGGCACGGGACGCCTGCGTCACAGCTCGCTGTTATCAGCGTTAAGTAACGTTGGGCTGATGGTTGGGTTTTTTTCCTTTTTTTTTTTTTTTTTTTTTTTCCTTCCCCACTTGGTGTTTACATTTCTAGAGAAGTGGCTCAACGTGAACGTCCAGTTCCAGCTTCAGCTCTGGGAAGAGTCAGGCACCAAATTTTGCTTACGTGGACTCTGTCGCAGCACTTGTGTAGGATACAAGTGTGAGCACTTGGCTTTGAGGCTTGAGGGATTTTGCTGGCAGGTGCATGGGGGTTTTCGTATTTAGCTGGAACTGCTTATTAACCAGTGTCTCTTCTCCTTTCTTTTCTATACACTGCCCCGTGATGGATTTTGGTGCCTTGCCTGCGTGGTTTGCCCGGCTGTCTCATCTCTGGGTAAGTACATGCTTCATTAGCCTGGTGAGAGGAAATAGCTGAAACGAATCACTTGGACTTAAATAATAACCTGTTTATTTTGTCTTAAACTCTGGAGCATTGATTGTTATCGAACAGCAGGATTTGTCATGTGTGTGTGTGTGTGTGTGAAGATTTTTGATACTGAAAAGCACTTAACATAGCAATTTCCAGGCCAAGTTTATAACATGAAAAAGCCCCCAGCAGCAGTTTTTCATGCCAGCCTGGGCTGCAGATCACTGACCTGGTGATAAAAGCACACTAAGTGCCAGCAACTGAGAAAATGGAAGTAAAAATGTTTTTGGCAGTGGAAAGCAATACCCACTGTTTCTCCCCAGCCGCCTCCTGACAGGTGTTGATGGTAAACCAGTGCTGTGGTTGTGTAAGGGACTCTCTGAAGGCCAGAGCGCGGCGCTGGGCTGGCTTCCCCTCTGCAAACCTGCAGATGTGCGGAGTTTTGCAGGGTACAGAGAGGAGCCCGGGGCCCTTCTGGCAGGAGAGGAGGGGAAATGCCTGTCGAGCTTGGAGAAGTGCATCAGGCACTGATGCTTCTAGCTTGCATTTGTGGAGATCCTGCTTTGCACCCGGGGAAAATCATCCTGGTGGGGTGGATTTTTGTGGTTTCCCAGCAGAGGTTTGGTGCCTGCCCCCCAGCCTGGCTTGGAGGTGCTGTTCGTGTATTAAATCCTCTCAAAATAAGGTGTGTGCGTTCAGGGTAGAGGAAGGGAAGGAGTCTTTGCTTGGTAGAGCTGGTTCTTTGGGTGCAGTGGTGCCCCTGAATTGAGGTTCCTATCTCTGGAAACTTCAGAAGTTTTTGATTTGATTTACTTTTTTTAAAAAAATTTAAGGTATCCTGCTGCTAAGCTTTCCCCTTTCCTGTCCATTGCCCTCCCTTCCCAAGTAATGTCCTCTCCTCTCCCAGTAGCGGAAAGGATTGAGCCTATTTAGAGCTCTGCCCAAGCACTCAATGTACTGCCAGTCACTGATGGAAGACTTGCAGGGAAAGCAGAGGAAGGTGCTGGGAACAGACTGCTTTATTCTTAAGCTCAGCGTTATTGTATGATGCCTCACAGCGGAGGGCAGGAGGGTTTAATCAAACCCAAGCATAAACCTGTTGTTCTTACACAGAAGTAAGCGAAGCGCTGTATTTGGAAGCTGAGCAGCTGTCTTCTGTTATGAATGAGCTGTTCTTTGCTACCAAATCTCTAAAAGAAAGATCGTTAATTAACTAGAGGACCTGCCTTGATTTGAGTTGCTGAGCTCCAGCCCCACCAAACACCCAGCAGTCGTTTCAATGCAGAATAAAACTCCCCTGCACAGAAGGCGTAGCTTCAAGAGACGCAGGTTGGCAGTGTGCTGGCCAGGAGCTCATATTTGACGTAAAATGGAATACTCGCTGGTGTCACTCCTGGAGCAGGTTAGTGCGAGGCATGCCTCTACCAGCGCAGCGGCTCTAACTCTGCCAGGGTGTGCTGAAGCCAGTCATCGGCCAGAGGGTCTTCCTCCTTCGTGCTTGAGCAGACCTCAGGACACAGTCACCCATCTGGTTATCACTGCGTGACAAGTCGAGTTGGTCAAGGGTGAATTTCTTCCTTGGGGAAAGCAGGTAACCTGAACAATCCCTGGTTTGCTTTCCTCTGAGCAGTCTGACTGTGGCTTCTGCCTGCATGGGTTGTCTGTTGTCTCTCGTGTACTGCACAGAGGGGAGACAACTGCATTTCAATGGTCTTGCTTATTATAGGCTTTTGGGGTTCTGATCCCGCTGTGAGATGAAATTTGCTGTTTGCTAAATACTTGGTATAAATCTTGGTCAGCACGCAAGAAAGTTAAGTGGTACCTTGTTAGTGATGGCAAAGATAAAGGTTGTGTGGCACAGTTTCACTGGATCAGGGACAGCCCTGACCTTCACCCAGCAGAGGAAACAGCAGGCTCAGGTTGCCTTTCCATCTTTAAGCCTGGCTTATCTCCTGGGTAAACATAAAATGCATAGGAACTGTAGTAAGTGAATCTCATCTCCTGGCCTGATAAAGGGTGTTGGGCATCAGTCCTAAAAGCAGCATGCCAGCAGCTTCCATGGAGGGAGGCTGCAAGAAGCTGGAGGGCAGAAACCGTGAGGAAAAATGCTGAAGACACAAGTGGCGCAAGAGGAGCCTGTAACCTTTGAGATTGTGCTCTTGACCTTCAAGCTGAGATTCACGTATGTTGCCATTATTTGAAGCCTGTAGAGAAATCTGAGGTGAGGGTATGTGCACTGGCTGAAAAAATGTTGAGAGCTGTGTTTGTGGCAAAGGAGTTGGTAAGTACAGTGTGCCCATTAGCAGGCTGCTGCTGGGCTCTGTCTTTCCATACATTGGCATTGGCGGTGCTGAAAGCCACGTGTTGTGATCTTAAAAGTTTACCTGCACATGAAATTGTTTCTTGCTGTCACTTAATTCATGGGTCACCTAGAGAAGGGCATGGCATTGTGGAGCCGTTGAACAGCTGTTGTGTTGTGAACTTGGGTCTCCCCTTAATTCTCATTTACATATAGCTCAAAGAGGAGAAACAAATAAGGTTTCCTGCTCTTCCACCTTTCAGTGAGTTTTTCTGCTTTGAATCTCTCCTGGAAATGTAGTAGCAGGGTATCTGTTTCGCTTGTGCCACCCGTTCAGAAGAGACCATCAGAATCCGATGTGGTGTCAAGTTCTAGGGCTGGCTTAGCTTCAGTGCTTTGTAAGGCCGTGAAATAGTTCTCATTGTGGTGTTTTAAATAGCAGTGCTGCCTTCTGAATTACCATCTAATTAAATGAAAGCAAAAACTCAAAAGCAAGTGAGCTTTCTGCATCTCTTGTTGCATAAGAAAAGCTGTTTTAGTTGACCTAAAAACCGACATTGAAAAACAGCCTCAACAGAGATGCTTTCCTCCTAGCTCTGTGGGCAGTTTGTAGCAGTTGCTACTGTTCTTGGAGAGCCATTCATGCAGTGGCAGCTGCAAGCCCTCTTCAAAACAGTTACTCCTTTGAGACTTGCTTCCCTTTTGCTTGATGGTTGGAGGAACCCTGCTGTGGAGACAAATAATTAGAAATAAAAGATGGCAGCTTAATGATTATTAGCTTCTTTCTGATGCAGCCTGCGGTAAATGCAGGGGTAAGATCTGGCTAGTGTGCATCTCAAAGCTGTTGCTGCATCTCTTGCTTGGAAGATTTACCGCGTACACCATGTTAACTTGCAGCCTCTGTGGACCTGCAGAATGTGCTGAGCTAACAGGGTTATGTTATTTATTTCAGTAACAAACCTTTCTCAGAGAGGATGACTTTGGGCAATTAGCTGTGACAGTGGCAACAGTTCAGATGAAGTATGCTTCCAGCCCTCTCCATCCGTACCCACAGCTTTCCTCTGCAACATCTGATTCCCCCCTCTGCCCTCCCCAGTACTTGGATTCTGCCATAAAGCTGAACTGCTTTGGGTTTTCTTTATAAAATGAGCATGGAAAGATAGGACCTTAAATAAAGCCTCAAAATGCCTTACTTCGTAAAGCTCCAGGAAAAACTGGCAGCAATGTGATGCTATCCTCTGGGATTTTGTCCTATTGATATTTCTCTTTTGGAAGCTCGTATCCATGACTGCCAGTTTCAGAGGTTAATATACCGCATTTCAACCAAGCTGAAAAGTCTTTTTTTTTTTTTTTTAAATTTGTGATATGGAAATGCGCACCAATTAATCACTGTGCACCTGCAGAAATGCCTCTCAGCAGACGTTAGTGTGCCGTATTAGGTTGTGGGATCATCTGTAGAAAGGACTCGGTCTGATCCAGTTAGCAGCTTAAGGCAAACCCTGCAAGGTCCAAGGCGATAGCAGGCAGGGGAAGGAGCCTTGAATGAAGTGGTGCAGAGCTTCAGCTCTTATTTGTGGAAGAAATAAGGTAGCCCGTGCTCTGTTTAGAAGTTGTATTTGCTCTCCATAGCTGAAGTCTTAATTAAATAAATGTTTGGTCTTGGCAGGTGTCCCTTGCTGATGTGCAGGTCTGGCCTGCAATAACAAACTGCTGCCTGTTGTCTGGTGCTGGGTTGACGGCTTGGGTGAATTTGCTGCCCAGCCGCTGGGATACAAGCAGTGTGTTAGTACAGACTAGAGGGGCACTCCCCCAAGTACTTCACTCTAACGTACTCCTAGGTACACATCGGTCCTAAATAAACCCTGGCCTTGAAACTTTCCTTCTCTGAACCAAATTGCTCTCAGTATTTTGAAGCCAAGGGATGGTCTTTGCCCAAAGGGAGAGCGTAATTGGTACGGAGTCAAATCCACGCTTGAGTAGCCCCTAGCGAAAGCTTCACCTAACTGGTTCCTTTGTGGGGAGAAGCTACAGTTCAAAACCACCTACCTGGTGTTACTTAAACAGACCAGAGCCGCCTCTCGCTGCAGTTTGACTTCTCATCCATGCAAGGAGTAAATCAGCCGCTGACGTCCTTTGTTTGCGGTATGGCTCTTCTGCCTCCCTGCCTTAGTCCTGGTCCCTAGGTGGCACTAACTGTTATTTTTGGGTTTATTTCAACACAGGCTGCATAGCTGAGCTTGTCCCCCGCTGAAGTGACAGCTGCGTCCCTGACCAAGCTGGCTGTTCTGTTTGGTTGAGGAGGCTGGCGCAAGGGCTTGAACTTCCTCCTGCTGCCCAACCATAGAGGTTTCCAGCAGTGTCTCCTGGAATTTATTAACGAGGGGCAGGGAGCCGAGCGCTCTTTGTGAGCACGCTCCTCTGTTTTCAGTTGTGTCTCATTTTCCCCAAGACTGCTAGGGGATGGAAATCTGGTAAATGCTTGAAATGAGGGAGAGCTCGCGATGTGACGGAGGTCAGCGTGGCTGTGGGCCAGCTGTGTCTCTTTGGGTGGCTGTTCGCGTGGTTCAGCCTGTTTCTCGGGCTGTTTCTGGAGCTCAGGCTCGTGCCACGCTGGTTCTGCCGTTTCCTGAGCCTGCACTGCTTACACTCACAACATTGCCTGTAATCTTTTCTCCAGGCTTTTTAAGCACTTTCCAGATCCTTTAAGTGCAGCCACTGGTACGTTTAATACTTCCTACCCATACTTAAGGGGAAAAGTATTTCTCTCTCAATGTAGAAACATTCACTATATGAAAACTCGATCCTGCAATCTGAAGCTGGCCTCCTCTAATCTTTAAATGGTGCATCTTGGCAGAAATGCGCTTTATGCACTGTCTCTAACCCCTGGAACAAAGCGGACTTTTCAGGGAGCTGTTCTTCCCTGCACTGGCATGCAGCCTGGAGAGAGCTGGTGCTCCTCTTCATCATCTATTTTATTCCTCCTCCTTCTTGGTGTCTTGCCACACAGCAGACTAGCTCCGACTCAAGTGAACATCAACTTCACACAGACTGAATAAACCCGTGATGGGAGCTTTTTCCATGAATTAACCAGATTCTGGGTGGGATGGGAGTTCCTGGGTGTCCAGGGTGAGTTGCCCAGCCACCCCCTCTGCCTTCCCCATCTCCCCAAAAGGCACATGCATAAGCCAGCCCAGTACCAAAAAGATGTAGTGGCTCAAAAAATGGATTCTTCTGCCCATGGGAAAGAACATGCAGTTTTAGTTTGGCAACAATGGCCTTCAAAGGGCACAACTCCTGCTGTTAAAACAACCAACAAAGGAAAACTCTCCAGTAGGAAACCACACAGAGAAGGATAGGAGAAGCAGCTTGAATTTAGCAAAACTGGAGGCTAGCTGCCATGATGCCAAGGGGAATTACAGTAGCAAAATCACTTAGTCTCTTTAACTATGGAGGGTGCTGCTTGGCCCTTTAATAGCTCGCTCAACAATGAATCGATTGTTGGTTTTGGAGAGTGCTGTGACGGGCTGGACTAGATTTAATCTTTGGTTAAATTCTTGATACGGAGCCAGGTGAGTGTAGATGTTCCAGGTTGCCTTCACTGTGCACACGTGTTGTAGCAAAGCAGTGCAGCGTGTTCTAGTTCTTCATGAAAATTTCTTGACTTTGCAATTCAGCCTGTCAGAGCCTTTTTCTGGCGGTGAATTCTGCTGTGCCTGCCACTTTGTGTGCTAAATCAAGGGGTGAGCGCGGGAGAGATGCAGCGTTAGTAGAAGCACCCCTTCCTTCTAGGTAAATCATTTACCTGAAATATCTTTGTTCTAGATCACTGTTTTACAGTGAAACAAACCTTGTGAAGTCGAAAGATTTCCTTTACATCCTGTGCTTTTGGTCTTAGCCAGATCAGCACTGCTGATGGTGACAGTACATCTCGGAAGAGGAGCCAAGGGCAGAGGGCCAGTAGCTGGCAAAACTGAGCCACCTGCTCTCCTCCCACCTTGTTTGCTCTTGTGAAATGGCTGCTGCTTTGGAGACTGTCACTTGCTAGCAAAGTGTGTGAGCGAGGCACATAAACCAAATATGCCTATCGTATGTGCACATACCTATGTGTAATATCGATGCAGCTGGCCCATTTAGAGCCATAGTGGATAAAGGATTCAGTTGACCAGCTTGTTTCTTTGTTTTCCTGGAACTTGGCATAATCCTGAGTATTTGTCTTCACCTTAAATCCTGTTTGCTTTGCGGGAGGGAGCACTGATACCAGTGTGATGCACAATTCCTTTGTTTAGATTGGGAATTCCTCGAGTAGAGAAGCTCCTTGGGGTGAGGAGAGCTCTGTGCAGCCTATTGTTGTACCAGTAATGCTCTAGGCAGGGTGTTCATTGGCACTGGTGTGAGCCAGGAGCCCAGTTTTACAGCAAATTCTACCAGAAGTGCATCCTGTGGGGGCCTGCAGAGTGCTGGATCACCTTACAAATGATTGTATTTTCTTAAGAACTTACTTGAGCTGGATTTAATCTACTGTCTAGATGCTCTTAAGATGCTGGGGCACGTACATCTGAGCCGCTTGCTAGCTGCACACCCATGAAACAGGCAGAGGGTAGGGTTTGGCATCATTCTCTGTTGTGACCCAGCTGATTTGCGCTGACTGAGTCCATTGGGATCTGAGCGGTTGCGAGTGGCTTTTCAGCTCGCAGGGAACAGCTTCTGCCTGAGAGACCACGAATGCATGCCTAAAATGAATATAATTCCTCTCCTTATTCCTGTATCCAGCAGCTGAATACCAAGGAATCCTGACTTATTAGAATATTTCTTAGTCTCTAATTGACTCCTATAAAGTGACTTAAACCAGCTATAGCTGGGAGAGTTCTTTAAATATTTGCAATCCGGGCTTGGCATGGGGCAAACTGTTCTTATAGTGAAGAATTTAAGAAATTTCCATTACTTCCTATGGGATTTCAGAGGTCAGTCTGGGGCTGTGTAGGAAGGAAAAGGTTAGAAGCTAAGCCAGCGATTTACAGCAGAAGTGTGGTGTTGGTGGTGGTATTTCCATATGCAGAGGAGTGTTGCTTTTGTTTTCTTTTTTCCCTTTTTCTGCTCCCCACAAAAGGATTGCTTTGGCCTAGGTTCAAATCCCCTTGCCCCAGAAGAACATTTTCAAGGCATGCCCGTGGTACAGACCACGCGCCTCTTTTCAGATCTGATGACTGTATTGCTCTTAAGTTTCTCCTGCCGTTTCTCTGGCCACTCTTGGCCATTTGTTTGGGGTCTGAAGAGCTAAAAGCGTCCTTTGCCCTTGTGCAGAGCGTGTATGGCAGCTTGCACTAGTGTTCCCTGTGGATAAATGGTTCACTTGGGAAATAATGGCTCAAAATATGGGAGCTGCTGCTCTCTATACTCAGATGCTGGCAGATGGAGTTGGGGATCATCTGGTGATCTGAGCATGGTGGATGACGTGCTGTGTGGTGTTAAATCACTGTTCTGATGTGAAGTTTTCGTTGCCCTTGTCTCTTTTCCATGTAATCTGCAATCTGCCTTTGGTCAGCATGCGTGCATGTTACAATGAAGCAGTGTGGGTTTGTTTGCTTGTTTTTCTCAATTGCAAGAAGCTGTTGCCAAGCCCTTGCATCCAGAAATTGTGGCTCCTTTGCTCTGTGGTTTTCTCCTTAAAGCCCCTTGGATTCACATTTCCCTTGTGACACAGCCTGTTTTCAGCCCATCCCTGGGTGAGCAGTAGCGAAGGTGGCATTTGTTGTGGTGGATCAGCACCAGACATCTGAGCCCTTCATTCACAGCCTGGGCAATTAACATGCATTAATTTAATGCCGTTGGGGAGTGAAGTTGGAGCTTCAGGGCTTGTTTCAGGGGAGCTGCCTGTCTCTGGTGTAGGAGCAGCGACTTAACAGCTGCCAGACCTTTCCTAGCCTGTGTCTTTGAATCAGATGTGCTCATCTGAATCCGAGGAAACCACCAGATAGTCCAGATTTAAGGCAAAAATACCTCTCTTCCGTCCCATTAAGGGGCTTGTTGCAAGCGGTCTCAGCACTGAGGCAAGGGAAGCTGCACCATCGTGTATGTCTTGGCAGAGCCATGTCATAGACCCATAGAGGGGAAGGGGTCAATAGCTGTGAGAAGCACGTTAAGTTTTTCTAGAAAATGGGGTTTGTTTGGCTCCTATTTAGCACAAGTGTGCTTATCACTGCGTCGGTACTAGTGAAGGCTTCGGTGTGAGGATGCAGCCATCCCAACCAGGGCATGCGTCAGCCCAGGGTGTTACCTGCTGACAAAGGGCTAGGACATTTGCTCTTAATGCAAGGAGAACGAAGTGCCTGATCACTTAATTCTCTTTGGGAGACACAACGGAGATGCCACCATCTTTTGGGGTTGTGTAAATATTTGAGAGGGATTTGGTCCCCCTGAAGCCGACTGGGCTGGCGCTGCCTCACTGGAGCTCCGTGGAAATGCTGACAAGAGGCTGGGGAGCATTTTGTTCCAGCGTATGTGGCGAGGGGAGCCGGATGGCTCTGTTTGACAAAAAAAAGCCTTATAATTTGGCTGTAGGTGAGGCAGAGCCACTCGGTACAGTTGGGCGCAGGGTTGTGGAGTGGCGAGCAGGTCAGTCTCCCCGGCGGGGTTTTGCACATCTTGTTGACCTCGGTCAACTCGCCATCTCGGCTGGGCCAGTACCTGGCTCCCAAAGGCCTTTATTTTTTTAAATATAAGAAAGCCCCAGGAACGTACGCCCCCCCTGCCCCGGGTCCTCCTGTGTGAGCTGGGCCACAACTTTCTGTATTTAAAATCTAGGTCACGGAGGGAGGGGAGCGCAGCCCGCTGCCGCTCGGCGTTACCGGCAGGCCGGGCCCCTCCGGCCCCTTCCCTACCGGTTACGGGCGGCGGTGACTGATCGCGGCCCCCTTCCCCCGCCCCAACCCCCTCCCCCACACCGGCTTAGCGCCGGGCCGGCAGGGAGGGCTGCCGGTAATCCCGTCACTCCAGCCCCCCCTCCCGGGGCGTTCTGCCGCCGAGCTGAGGGAGGCGGCCGGGCCGCGGCGCCTGAGGGCCGCCCGCGGGCGCGGAGCCCCGGCCGTGAGGGAGGGAAACGGGGTGGGGGGGGGGCGATGAGGGGGCGCGCGCTCCCGCTGCCCCCACCCTCCCCGCCAGCCGCCGTTTCTCCCGCGCCAATAGCGGCGCGGCGCTGGCGGCCCGCCCCCTGCTCTGGGCCAATGGGAACTTACTACAGTGTTGTGGGCGGGGCCGGGGCCGGGCGCAGCGCAGCGCGCAGCGGGGCGGGCCGGGCGCGGAGCTGAGCGCGGAGCGGAGCGGCCCCGCCGTGCGGCACCGGGGGCTCTGCGCGGCCCGGCGGCAGGGCGGCAGG
Source organism: Falco cherrug (assembly GCF_023634085.1). Classification (NCBI taxonomy): domain Eukaryota; kingdom Metazoa; phylum Chordata; class Aves; order Falconiformes; family Falconidae; genus Falco; species Falco cherrug. The sequence goes on along the minus strand of NC_073699.1, from coordinate 115,330,508 downwards.
GAGCGGGGGCGGCCTCGCGGGTAAGTGCGGGCCGGGAGCGCGGGTGCGCGCGCGCGGTTGTTGCGCGTGCAAGCGGCGTGTCGGCGCGTGCCCGCGGTCCCCGTGCCGTGCGCTTCGCGTGCACCGGGTGTGCGCGCCCGCGCTTGCGCGGCGTGTAGCGGTGCATGCACGCGGTGCGTGTGTTCACGTGCGTGCGACCCGCGCCTCTGCGCGGGGTGTGCGTGTGCAGGGGCTGCGCGCACCTCCCTGCGCGGAAAGGATGCGTGTGCGCGGGGTGCTTGCACACGCAGGGCGCTTTGCGCGGGCAGCGGGGGTGTGCGGCGTGTGCTCGCTGCGGTCTCTGGTGCATGTGCGTGTGCAGCCTGCGTGTGTGCACGGTGCATCCGTGTTTGCGTGGCGTGTCCGTGTTTGCACGGTGTAGCGGAGTGTGCGTGGCGCATCCGTGTTTGCAGCGTGTATCCGTGTGTGCGCGGCGCGGTGTGCAAGCTCTCTGCGGGGGTGCGTGATGTGTCATGGAGAACTGGAAGCCAAAAGGCTGAGGCTCAGCCGGAGACACATTCTGCAGGAGGTGAGAAATAGGGGGGACGCGGCAGGACGGGGGAACACAGCGTGGGGGATCTGGCACCCAGCGCCCCCCATTGCAGGGGCGGTGGGTGCCCAGGGCTGCTGGTAGCCCAGCTGGGATCCCAGTTCTGCCCGGAGTCCATTGTCCTGGAGGAGGAGGAGGAATGAGACATGGCGGGGAAGGGCACTGGGCTCTGCAAACTGGCGGGGCCCCGCTCGCCCACCGTGGGATGGATGTGGGTGCTGTGGTCTGGCACCGGCTGGGCGAAGGCTCATTGTGCATCCCAATTCCCTCAGAATTCCAGCTCAGGAAAACACCTCGGCCCACTGGGAAGCAACGCTCTTCAGCTAAAAGGATTTTCCGCCAAGGCGTATGTTTATTTTTTCTCTCTGGGAAGGCAGCGTGTACAATGGGAATGACTCCACCGGGTCCAGAACGAGTTAAAATTGTGCCCTGACCGCGTCTGCCAGTGCTGTGCCTGGAGCCTGGAGCATCTTGAGCCCCAGTGCTGGAGCATTTCTTGGGGAAAATGAACTTGCAACCCCTTTGTGCCCCGGGGGGGCTGCGTGCATTTTGGGGGGGCTGGTCCTGGGCAGAGGCCAGTGGCCCCCCTGGCTGTGGGTGTGTAAATGCTTGTTTAGGAATTGTACGTCCAGCTGCAAAGAGAACATTTTTTAAGAGACACTCCAAATTCTGGGGCAAGTGTTGTGCTGGAAATCATAGTTCAGTTATAATTCAGTACTCTGGGTTAGAATTTGATTAAGGTACTGGTGACAATACAGAGAAGCAAAGCAAAATCTTATTTTTGAGCAACAGCACAAAACTAATTTTTGCTTTACCTTGCTGTTTGTATTTAGGATTTTGAGGCTTTCCACGTACGCTAGGTTTTGTTTGCGTGAGTTAGGCAGATCTGGAGGGTTGGTCCTTTTAATTAATTGATTCTTATTTTACAATTGTGTTAGCGAATGTACAAGCAATCCTGGGAAGGTCTCAGGGGAGGAGAATAGAGCCATGTATCGATGGGAGACGCGGAGGGGCTCCGACCTGGCTGCTATCGCTGTTCGTTGAGGTGATGATGCCATGGAGTGCAGTTCCTTTCACAATTAGCTGACTGGCATGTTGCTGCCCCAGGAGCTGCTCCCTTCCCTTGAAAGGGTTGGTTGTGTTGTTTGTTTGTGTGGTGTGGGTTTTTGTTTTTTGTTTTTTTTTTTTTTGTAATGGCTGGCACAACCGTATTTTTAATTTATTGAAGGTTTTCCTGCGGTGTCGTGGTGGTGGTGAGCAGGGCTGTCCTGCTTGCAGTGTATGTCAGGTGCCAGTGCTGCTGCTGCACTTGATGTTTATTTTTTTACATCACAGTGCCAACCTCTAGCAACTTCAGTTATGTTGCTGTGACGATTTTGAGTGTTGGGTGTGATTTAAAAGCCAGCGGGGTCTTTTGCATATCTCTGCTGACATGGCCTCAATAAAGAAGGTGAGGATTTTCTGGGATTCCCATGGACAAACATAATCTGCTGCAGAAGGTAAATATCAGGATAAACAGCACTCCTTACCTTTAAAACTCAATTAGAGCCTTATGAGACAGAGAGAAGGATGATATTCCTGCCCCCCCCCCCCCCCCCCAATAGATTATTTCCTGTATTGGTCTAGGTTAGAAGCAGAGGAATTATCTGTGTTTTCATCCGATCTCATAATTGCAATTTAAAAGGAGCTGTTAGCAGAAGCAGGGGTTGATGGGCAGCAGTCTCTTGGTCGCTCCTGGCCAGGGCGAGGGGAGGAAGGACTGCTCTCAGCCTGTTCCAAAACACCGTGTGTTCCCAGATCCTAAAAATGCTTTAGACATTGATCCCCCAAATCTACGGCTTCTGTCTGCGGCTGCCAAGCGCCCGCGTGCTCCGCATGAATGGACGTGGTATTTTCACTTGACAGCATTTGATTTTCAGAAAGCGGTAAAACATCTCTCTTCTGACACCCCATTTACTGCTTGTTGAGCAAATATTGGAATTGATGGGAGGTCGGCTGGTAGGTACGTGGCTTCTCTAGCATGCAGCCATGTTTACAAATTCATTCATTAGTGATCAAAGTGTTGCTGTGCCGGGGTAGCTTGCGGGCTTCCAGCCATGGGATGTTGGGATGCTCCGTGTGCTTTGATATGTTGATGGGTGGATGATGATGCTGGGGATGTGGCTGGTAACGTGCTGCTGACGGAAGGCAGTGGCTCTCTACTAGGTTTTCACCAGGAGTTATTCAGCATCTTGGAGGAGTCTTGGATTTTTGGGGTCAGCAGGCAAAACCCTGGCTCCTCATCCTCTGGGCGGTTCGGTGGAGGTGTTGGCTGTGCGTCCACAGCATCTGGCCAGGAGTTTCTCATTAAACATCTTTCCTTGTGTTCCCTAATGAGGGGTGTTTGGTGAGAGCCTCTTCATTTGGGGAAACCGTGACAGTACCCATTCTGCTGCAGAGCGGGTTTTTCTTCATCCTCTTAATGCCACATTGCATTTATTTCTTGGAAAAAGCCCGAGAAGTTGGTGCTGTGTCCGTGGTGCGTGGTGGGAGCTCTGGGCTTTCTCCAGGTGTCTGGGCCAGGGGATCTGCAACAGAGGGAAAACCCAGGGGAGTGGGTGGCGGAGTGGGTGCTTCCCACTGTGCTGCTGCTGGAGATGTGCGTGGGTCTGCAGGTGGGGAGCCCGAGCTGGGCTGTGTGTCCTGCTGCCCTGGGTGAGTGCCTGGACTTGCTCTGCTTGCTGCAGCTGCTTTTACATTCATGGTAATAAGCTGTGATGAATCAGAGATGTTGCTTTAATAAAGTAAGTCTTTGAGGGGCCTGTGGCAGCCCTTATTTCCTTTTATAAAAAACTTACTTTGTGCTTTTAAACTCTGCTGCGGATCTGCTGGTTTCTTCCTGACTGCAGTTCACCCCCATGCAACTTTTCTGGAGCAGAAGGAATGGCAGATCCTCGGATTGTTCAGACTCGGGGCTGTGTTTTGTTGCTGTCGTGTGCATCTCTCTGGGGAAGCTTGATGTGAAGCTTTGCACCTCAAGTGAAAATTGCACTCTGGGCTTGGTGATCTTTTACAATGTTTGTTCTGCTTTCTTGGTGCTTGGCTTTTGCTGTAATCTTGTGTAGATTAAGCAGGTGGCTATACGTAAAGATTTCACCCCATACTTCTCATCTGCTACGTTGTTTTGATCAGTACTGTGGTTCCTTAAGTTGCAAAGAACTGTAGGATGCGGCATAGCAGGGATTTATCTTTGTCCGTTGGATGGATTAGGTGGGAATGTTCATGGCTTGTACTTAATCCAGATTAATATTATTAGTTTCTTTACGTTCAGTCGGTTGTTTACGCTTGTTTTCTGTTTATGTGAATTTTTGCTTGTGTAATGCTGCTAACATTATGTATTAAAAGCAAATACTTTTAATTTGTCTCTGTAGATGGACTAAATCCTTCCCCCTCCCTTTTTTTTTTTTTTTTTTTTTAATGAAGCAGTTCCACAGAGAGGAAAATTGCATGGGCTTGTGGGGGGGTGTTTCAAGAAATCATACTCTTCCAGGGCATGCTCCTCCAGACCCCGCTGTGTTTCTGGTATGGGCTTTTTAAACAAATTCGCATGCCAGCTTGCTTTAGCTGCTGTGCTCAGAGCAAACGTCTGCAGCAGTGCTTTATGATTTATAATTTATTACAGCACTTGAACTCCGGTGCTTTTGGAGGGGACTGAGTGTTTTGTATCTCCCTGGTCTCAGTGCAGAGCCTGGAAGGCGTAGGAAGAGCAGCAGCTCTGGGGAGCGTTTCTGCTCACGGCGTGTTTCTGGCAACGCGGGTGTTGCGGAGAGTGGTCCTTTCCATCTCTTGGCGAGGGTGAGTGCCATGGGATGTCAGCCGGGCTTTCCAGCAGGTTCACACCACGAAGTAACATCCTCGGTGGCCACCCGAGGAAAACCCTGCGCTTGGAGAGGAGCCTTTGTTCTGCCCGAACCAAGGTCCTTCTTGCAGTGATCAGGTCAGCCCGAGTTGTAACGGCAGCAGAATGCACCGTGGATGGAGCCCTGCAGCTGGAAGCGTGGTTTGGAAGCAGCAGGAGAAGATCTGGGCTAGTTAGCTGTTTCTATGAAAAACACAATTCCTTTGAACCCGCGGGTCACCGGTTGTAGGCTGATTATTTCCTCCCCTTCCCCACCCCATGTAATGCGTGTGTGTGAGAGAGATAATTAAAAGCTTTTAGTTAAATAAATAACTAAGCCGCTCACGCGGCTTTATAGTAGAATTGCAGAGTCAAACGCTCGGAGGTAGAAGATGGCGTGTGCATCCCCTCTGCTCTTCCGAGCGAGTGCAGACCAGCACGGTCTCCGTGTGTGATCGCACTCGGGCTTTGCCCCCACAGGGCTTGCGTACCGCTAAGTATAAACGAAAGCTGCCCGCTAAGTGGGGACAGTCCCGTCCCATTGTGGACGGGGCCCCGGGCTGTATTTATTCCCTGTTATTCAAACTCTGCTCGGGAGGATTAATAATTCCTGCCCGGGTTCATCTGCCATGCCTGTGTGCAAATGAATCAAAAGATGGTCTTTGCAATTTGCGTGTGGATGCTTCGGGACAGGTAATGGTGTAAGCATTGATGGGCAGTTTGGTTTTATCCCTTAGATGTGGAGTGTGGTGGAACGTTTTATATTCAAGGGTTCTGCCTTTGTGAGCTGCCCGCAGTGCCTCCAGCCAGGCACTCGGAAAATGAGAAACACGCAGCTGGTGGCTCCATTCCTGGGGAGTTTTAAGAGTCGTTCGTCACTGGAGCAGCGGCTCGTTCATGGGAGGGTAAAAATCTGTCAGGTCCAGATTCAGCTGCCATAGCTCGGAAATGTTTCTCCTCCTGCAACCCTGCCTTCCTTGCTGCCTTCCAGTTCCTGAAACAAAGGGTAAGAGGGCCCTACCACCAAGTATTCCTGATCTCCCCTCTTGAGGAGAGGGTCGGAGGAGAGCAGGGTGCCCTGGGGCTTTACGGGAAGATGCACATTTTAGCAGGTGCAGAGGCAGCTCCGTCTGGTGTTCTGCAGCCTGACAGACCCCCCCAAACAGAAACTGCTGGTCTGTCTTTTAAACACTGGCTTCTGCATGCGGGTAGTTTCTTAGTCCTGCTTGCAAACACGCTGATCCCATCAGCATCATTTGATGTGCACATCACTGGTTAGAGACAGGAGCCGGTGGGACCCTGCGGGGACGCAGCCCCTTGGGTGGACAGGGAGAAGAGCAGTGGCGGGCCAGGGAGCCTCCTGGTCTTTGTGCAGGTGGAAACACAGCTGTTCGTTTTGGCCAAAAAGTCTTAAAATGCAGTGTTAGGCTGAAGTTTTCTGTCTTAGGTACCTGTTTTACAACCATTGGCAGCGATTGACATGTAAGATGGAAATTGTATGTTTAAATTGTGTGGGGGACTGTTGGTGTGAGGTCAGAAGAAATGCCAGCTAACCCGTGTGTCTGTTTCTCCCGCATGAGTTGCGTGTAAGCGTATAGAGGCGGTAAAAGAAGCTGTCTATAAGATAAACATGCCCTTACACAGGCAGATGGCAGAGGATGTGTTCCCAGGCTTCTTGTAGGAGGAAGGGGTCATGTCCCATGCAAGAAAACAGCATTTTTAGGATCCTCAGTAGCAAGTATTAAAATTTGAGCAGTGAGAAACCAGGTGAGGTGAGTCCTGGGCACTGCCTTGTGTCCCTCCATCCCTCCTGGGGGTGTACCCTCCCAAGGATGTCCCTCCATCCCTCCCAGGCAGTGCCAGTGCTGCCCCCATGTCCCTCCATCCCTCCTGGGGTTGGTGCCGGCGGCCGATGCTGATATCGGCCGATGCTGATATCGTTGCTTTTTTATCTCCAGCTGCCAACTTGAAAGTGAGTATGTGTGGTGAGAAGCTAGTGAAAGTCTCGGTGAATAAGCACATCGCGTAGCAGTACTGTAAAACCTGAGTGTGGGCTGCCTGGTTCAGCTGCTGGAATAACTGCCATCTAGGTACACGTTGGGAATGTTTGGGGCTTGGGGAAGGGTCTGGCTGCAGAGAAAAATGACAGTTTTCAGCTGTTTGTCCATAGTTCTAGTCAAAAGGGTTTAAGGACCCCCAAGCTTTCTTGGAGAGGGGGAAAAACTAGGGAGAGAAACTGATTTGGGAGGGGATAACACAGGCTAAAAAGATGTTGCTTTTCTGTCGGTTTTCATGTGCACCTGGGCCCCCTGGGGTGTTTAAAGGTGATGGAAAAGAGCTCTTGCAGATGCCCAGGTTAGTTGAGTTAATTACACGGATCAGCTGACTCCATTCTTCAGGAGTTTCTGAAAAATAATTCAGTAGTGCAGAGGATGGGTGCAGGATGGACCCTGGAGAAGGGGGTTTATCTGCGGTGAAGCCAGGGGGAGCATTGGGTGTGATTGCATCAACGTGGGAAGGGTGTGCTGCCGATAGCGTGGGGAAATGGCCATGTGCTGAATTCATCTGACTTCAGCAGCCTCCGATACCGTTTCCAGCGTGTTTCGTTAGAGGAAATAATTTCTTTAGACTTCTTGTTGAGTTTTTTTTTTTTTTTTGTTGCTGTTGTTGCTGTAACTGCTGCTTCTGTTATTTCCCGCCTGTCTACCTAGATGCTGTCTTCAGAAAACACTTCCTTTGTTTATAGGCGGCAGTGTCTGGTTTGTTTGCTCCCGCCTGTCTCTTTGCTTCCCTTCCCTCCCCCAGGAAACGGTGGAGAAAAGCTGGAGGTGGCTGATGAGGTTAGAGCAGCCGTCGCACCCGTCCCAGGGCAGGGATCCCATCCCATCGTGCGTCCCTGCCCCTCTCTGCAGCGTGGTTTGGGATGCTTCGCCCCCTCGTTAGAATCGGTAATGAGAACCCAAGGGGCCAGCAGGAAAGAATGACCTTTTTCCCCTCTGCTTGCATACCGGAGCCAGTATTTTGTCAATTTTATTTTGCTTCTGAAGTGAGATGCGTTGAGTAGCCGGTGTCACCCATCCTCTCAGTTTTGGGGCACTGATGCAGAAAATGTTCCTCAGTTGCGTTCAGGTGCCCCCGACCCCCACCTGCAGATGCACCTGAACAGTGTCTTGGGTGCTGGCCGGGCAGCCAGCAGTGGCTGGGCGGCGTTACTGGCATCGTATTTTGCAGCTACTGCTCTTGGTTTATTTAAAGATGATGATTGGCTCTCTTCCTCTGACCTGATGGTGACAAACGGTGATATTCCTTTTGTAAAGATGTAGTTTATTAAAAAAAAGTTCCCACCGTATGATGAATAGAGAGGGAGAGCTCGGGGAAACTGAATCTATTAGTGTTATGTGCCTGCACGCCTCCAGAGGCAGGAACGGGACTAGATAATGAACGTGAGAGATGACTTAAGCAAAGCAAGGAGCCTTGCAAGTACACTGAGATTTGGTATTTCGCTGTGACACTTTTCTTACAGCTTTATTTCTTTCTATAATTGAACTGGACTCTGCAGCATGAGTATTGCTTGATTATTGCCCTGGCGGGGTGGTTCAGGCTGCATGATCCATGCAGTGCTCATCGCAGAAAAGGCTGGCGATCTAGTAATGCAAATACTTGATGCAAAAGCTTAAACTTTTTTCTCCTTTTGTTTTTTTGAGGTAGATGCACAGCTGCACCTCTGCCAGCGGTTAGGTTCGTTGCACACCCAGGTGAAGCGAGCGGCAGGGCTGGTCGGTGTAGGGAGGCCTGGCAGCACCTGGTGCCCGGGCATCAATCACGCACGGGTGGAGGGGGTTGTGAGGTTTGCACAGAGCTCGGCGGTGGCTTGGCGAGGTGCAAGCCTGGCTGCAGGGTTAGCTTTGTTTGCTGGGCTAGTGCTGCCGTTGGAAGTGGTTGCACATTAACTATTTCTCATGATTTCTCATCGCCAGCGGTTGTAAATCACTTGCATAGTAGGAACAGGCGCAAAAAGCCTTCAGCCTGGGTTTTGCTGTGCAGCACACCACCTCCTGCCTGGCACTCCTAAGTTGAAAACAGAATTGTAAGGAAATAAAGGACTGTGCCCTTTTGATGCACGAACTAGAAAATCAACTGAAAAACTGTCGGTACGTCTTGCTCATCTCAGAAACATTTTAACCTTCTGAAACTTGTCACACTGGCAAAAAAACAAGTAGTGATTAGTTATACTGAAACTAAAGTTTGATCAGTTGTAACTTTTGTAGCACTTCAGCTTTACCACTAGAAAAATGCCTCCGGATAGGTGAAGAACATTTGTTGTTTTACTGAAAACACCCGTGGTAATAAACCTTATCACAATCTGCTGAGGGTGGAGAGGACATAGGCTGAAGTCGCAGCCACGCATCTCTGAAGTAGGAGATTTGTGGGCGAGTTGTTCCTGTGTACTTCAAGGATCTGCTTATTTTTCCCCCTGCGTTGAGTACCCTGCTCCGCTTCAGCAGACACACTCCCTGAGGAAATATTTTTGAGACATTTCTTTAAAACGAAAATAAAAGCAAGGGGAGAAAAGAACAAGCCTCTCCGTATTCCTTCAGTTGGAAAACATCATCAGAGCTTTTCTAATGGAGCAACAGCATTTGGGATTTATGAAAACAGTGCAGAAATGCAGCCAGCTGCACCCCGCGAGGTTGAGCATCGTCTCAACATCCCTACGTAAGCCAAGCCCAGCAGTCACTCGGTTCCTCCTCTCTGGAGGAAACAGTGACTGGGAAACATGCAGTTTTCATCTGCCTTTCTGAGTTAACCTCCTTCCCTTGCGCTTCCCGCCCCCCCCCCCTTTTTACAGTGTTTTTGCCTAGTCACAAGGTGTTTCATGGGTGCAACCAGTTTGGGTGCTGCGAGTCAGAGAGGTTTGGGAATGAGTCACCAGAGCTCAGGATGGGCCAAGTTTCTTGAAAACAACCTGGGAGCACAAGTGTAAAATTAAGGGTTGACTCCAAGACACAAAAGGATCCAGACTTGGTATTGGCAGCTATGAGCTCTTTTCATGGTGTTTTGGGAAATAATGCTTGAAATTTGTTGCTCTCTTTTAAAGAAAGATCTGTCTTTGCCTCAAGCAGTGAATTATCATTTTTTACCAATGCAAATCAGAAAAAATTCAGCTTGGAGCAGTGCAGATATTTGATTTTTAAGTCGATCGTTCGTCACACAAGTAATGAGCCACTGTGGTGCCTTGTGCGGCCCCTTATGGCTTTGTAGGATTGTAGTGATCATATATGTGATTTGCATTTATTACGAGGAAAAGTGGATTGTGGCGCTTGCGTTTTAGTAGGCAGACTGTCTTTTTGCTTGAATCACTCTAGATGAGGATGTTTGTGTTTCACCTGAGATCCACCCATCTCTTTCATTAAACAAGAACGTTTGGTATATGCCACCAGCAGTAAAAGCCTGTGCCGCCGTTGCCTCATTCCTGGTCGCAAGAGCACGTTTATGTTTGTGTAGCGTATTTTAAACCATGCTGGAAGTCAGTTTCGCTGCTTAAAATGAACTCCTTTTGGAAACTAACAGCTTACGGGGTGACCACTAATTGACTTAATTGCTCTTCTTAATATTAAATATACTGTGGATTAAAAAGGCACATTCTGCTGCCCCAAAGTGCTCGACCAAAGCGGTCCCAGATGCACGTGAGTCGGCCACGTTCCCTGTGTCCCCACGCGGGCACATCCCTGATGTGAGCAGTCTGTGCCACCGCGGTGCTCCCTGCCCCTGCTCCAGTGGGGTCCTCAAGCCCTGCTGAGCAAACCTGTGGTGAGATGGGTTTCTATCAAAAAAGCTTGTGTTTGGCAAGGGCTGGGAGCAGAAACGAAGCACGGAGAAGAACGATTTACCTCTTTATTTTCCTCTTGTATGTAGAAGAAGCCTAGCACTGACCTTCCTGCTGCTGTCAAGAGCGAGTTTTGCAGTGCCGTTCGTGAAGCACTTTGAAAGCCTGCTGCACCATGCAAAGAGAAACGCATGTTAAAAAAAAATAAAACATCTAATAATTAAAAAATTAGTAGATAATTGTGCTAAAGCGGTATTTCCTTCTGGCGTATAGCTGTTTCACATAAGTGGCACTGCATCAGTCCTTTGCACAACAGATATCTATTTTTAGAAAGGAAAAAAAGAGACCAAAGTTTACGGGATCTTTCTCAAAATCTGACAGAAGGATGTCTTGCAGCGGGGTGATTATTAAATCTGAGCAATGTGAGTTGCAAAATAACTTCTTGCGCCGCTGTCTGCAGATGTCAGTGCATTTGTGAAGGCTTTGCAAGCTGCAGAGGGTTGCTGTGGGCTGCTCCCCAAGGCTGGTGATGTGCCCCCCTGTACCCGGACCCTGCAGCGGAGAGTTGTTTTGGGTCCTACCTCCCAGATCTGCTGCTAATGCCAGAATGGGCTCAGTTTAAAGTGACCTGTGCTTGGAGGGAGGTGGTTTTCAGGCATTTCTCCTGAAATGTCTGGGGAGTTTGGGGTCTCCATCCTCCTTTTTGTGAATGGTTTGCCAAAGGCACTTGCAACTTACATGAATTTACGCGGCACTGGCTGCCGATGCTATGTGTGCCCTGCATCTCAGAGGCTGCCGGGTTCAGGTCACCAGTGCTGAACTGGTGCGGTGTTTTGTTGAATCCTAAAGAAGAAAACAGACCTTTAATGCTGTGGATGCGTGGGGGATCCAAGGGGCTGGCGGAGGCTGCTGAGATCTGGCCATTGAGGCTACAATGACCTTCTCCTCATCTGCCATTTCACACCAGACCTGTTCTTCTTGCTCAGGGCTGTTAGTCCACCACTGAGACTGGGAATCTATGTTTCTTTTCCCAGAAAAGATGCAGGCTGGTCCTGGATGCAGGCAGGTTTGAAGCAGTGCCACCAACTCCGTGTGGCGCAGCTGGCAGCAACCTCGTGCGCAGGGAACTCTGTAATTAATGTCGGCTCTTGAGCACTGAGTAATTGGGAGCAGTAATTGGATGGTAGCTTAAGAGTAGGAGCGTGGTTAAATAAAACAAACAGGCTTGCAATCGTAACGTCAGCAGGTAAAATGCCTAGGAAACAGCAAGTCCACATGGCAGTGACGTGCACCACGAGCGAGGTCTGCGCTGATCGCAGGCGTGCTGTGCAGCAAGCCCAGCGAAAATGAAAGGTGCAGGGACGGGCGCCTCCTTCCCCAGGTGCTGAAGAGGGGATGCCACCTGGTAAGGCAGATATTTTTAAAGCATTTTGCTCGCTTAGGAATAAGATGATGAAACGTTCTTGATGTGGAGTTGTAATTCACTCCTAAACAGTTTTGCAACTTGTTTAGCTTGGGGAGCTGGGCTGTGCTGGGGCTGCTGCGTGTGCGTGCACCAACGTCCTAGATGGGAGAGCAGCTCATTACATCTGCTTCTGTCTTTGCTTTGCTTTTAACTCTTAAACCACGCTTCTTGCCACTGTAAGGGCTGCAAAAACCAACCTGCTTTCTGGAGCTGGTGTGGCTTTTCTCTGCTTTCATTTTCCACACTGCCCTGCTGACAGCTTACACCAGGGAGGACGTGTCTCGGAGTGAGCTGAACCCCGGTCAGACCTCGTTTGCACATTCAGTATTTTCGTCTTATGAAGGAGCAGGCGGACGTTTACCTTCAGCTTGTGTATATATAAAGAGATCCTGAAGGAAGTGCAAAGGAGGTGGTTTAAGGGTGTATTTGTTGGAGGAGTAAAGAGCCGGTTTGGCATGAGCCTCCTGGCTGGGGGAGCCTGGGTGAGCTCACTGATGCTTTTTGCTCTCTCCACTCTTTCGCCTGGCCTCGTTTGAAGGGTCTCCTCATGGCAGTTTTAGCTCGAACAATGATATCACCAGAGCTTGCAGAAAAGAGGATTTGTGTGGCATTTTATTCCCTTGTGCTGCATGAATGTGGATTTCAGCAATATTGTTGTGTGGCTCCTGCTGTCAGCAGCACAGTGAAAAGAGTAGCTCACTTGTCTGGTATTGCGGCTGTGGGACTTGCAGCACTTTTGCAGCATAATTTTAGCTGGGGCTCTCCATTCAGTCTTCAGTACTGGGTGCCGGACAAGACCAGTAGGTTTAGAGTCCGAAATACGGAGGCTTGTAAAGTTTGTTGTAAATTTTTGCAAGGTTTTGGTACTTGCTAAATACCTGAGCCATGCTCAGTCCCCACGAGTCTGTGGAGCTTTCAGCTGGATGAAGCAGTGTTAGGCTCAATGAGGCTTCAGTTGTGCATGAGGCAATTGCACAACTGGGATTTAAATATAAAAAAGGGAAAAATAAGCAAAGCTTCTCCAAAAAAACACGTAGTTATTCATACCGCCTTTGTATTGTTGGGGGGGTGTGCGCGCACAAATGTGCGCACATTTTGAATAGCGTAAGGATTATTCTGAGACCTAACTCGTAAAATAAGTATCAATGGGATGTAAATTGTGTACACAAGGCCAGTAGCTTATCCAGAGAGCAGCGCTAACCTCAGCTACCATTTATTTTAGCAGGGAGATACTTAAACCAGCTGCTTTCTGTTTTCCGCATATGCCTTATCTCTACTAAAGGGAATATTTTGTCTTGCACGACTCTTCATTTATTTTAAAATATTGCAGTGTTTAAAAAGGTGTTTGCTGTTGTCTTCTCAGCTGGCCGGTGGCTGGCGGTGTGCTGGCTGTGCCATGGCGGTGTGTGTCAGCGCCAGTGGTGTGTATCGGCACCGGTGGGAGCGGAGAAAGCTGGGTTACAACTTCAGAGTGATGCGCCTGTGTCCCCAGCCTCGTGCTTGCCTGTCTTTGTGCCCAGCCTCTCTGGAATGCCTTCGGGATTGTTAGGCTTCTCCCAGTGCGGAATGAAAGAGAGAAGGTGGCAGGGGGGTGGGGGGAAAGGTGTGAGCAGGCTGGGGAGGGGGGGATGTGGGGAGGAAGTCGGGGGGATCGGGGGGTGGAGGGGGCAGCAGGTCTAGTGCAGCTGGATGGGAGGGTGGGAGAGATCCTTCCTGTGCATCTTGTCCATCGAGCAGCATACGGACCCCTGGGCGGAGCGATGTTTGGGTCGGCGCGATGAAGGGTGGCTGGAGAGGAAGGCGTGTTACTCAGAAATACAAGGGCCATCCAGCAGCACCAGTATGAGACTGGGTGCTAATGCTGTCCTGGCTTGCTGGATGGCAGAGGTGGGAGCTGAAGAAGTAAAAAATAACTCTCACAAACTGCTCAAATATGGCAGCGCTTGTGTGTGTTCCGTGAAATCAGAACCTACAAAACCCTTCCCTTACCGACCCATCGAGTGCAGAAAGGAAAGGCAGCAACCGAAACTAACACAGCCCCAAGTAATGTGGGTGCAACATGCGTTTCTGACCGCTCCCTGCAGGTACTGAGGGCGAACGCAGCTTCCTTTTCCTTTCTGTAGTTTGAAGAAGGCGACGCTTGTGCACGTTTCCTCCGTGCAAATGGTTGCAGCGACTGTGAGCAGGAGGGCTGATGCAGGAGCTGAGCGCCAGGTGCTGCGGGGACCAGCGAGGACACTTACTTTGGGTCTCCAGCAGTGGGAAAAAACCCCTTGCAACCCCATGTTGTCTTCCTTCTTATTTTTAAAATCAGCGCTGTCCCTTCCCCCCAAGACGATATTTAATATCCTGCTGAGGATTCCCTATGGCGGATAGGACGGGCTGCAGGCGGGAGCTCAGCTGCCGCGTCCCAGTGAGCTATTAGTGCACTGGGATGGGAGTCCGGTGCAGTAATTCAAAGCAGGAGTGAGCGCAGGCACCCCGTGGGATAACGCTATAATGGCTCCGTGGGCAGGCAGGAGGTGTCAGCGTAATTATTTTGGTTTGGCAGCAGAAGTGCTGGTAATAAAGTGCTCGCTGGGTATTTGCTCTCCCAGAGGATCAAAGGGATTCCTGACAGTGAGCAACTGAAATGAAGCACGCCGTTGTTGTCCGTCTTCAACTGAGCTACCGAAAGGCGTTACACCAAAATAACCGAGTTGGGCACTGAAATACCGTCCCTCTGTCCCGTGGGTCGATGCTGGGAGCATTGCCTGAAACGGGCACTTCTTTGTTGCAAACTTTTTGTAGCTGCGCTCCCACTCTGCTGCTTCAAGCAAACTGCTGGTTGTTTCTCAGTTCTGTAGTCACCTCGTGCTTAACTCCTGCCAAAGAAACAGGTGATTATTTAATGAAAATCGCGTTTCCGAGCTGTCCGTGACCGTGTCATGTTAAAGCATCCAGAGAGCCGTGTTGTGTCTTCTCCCCACTGGCGACGCCGTGCAGCCGGTGTGGGAAAGACGGCAATTTTGATTCAAAGCCATCTCCGGTGAAAATGGTTGTTTGTAAATGTGTTGCATCAGATGTGTCAATGGATGTAATTAAGGAATGAAGACGGCTGCACACCCCTAATTAAGGGGATTAAAAACTAAAGCCGCCTGATTTCACTGCTGGGTGGAAAAAACAAACAGACTGACTGGTGGAAATGGCTGGGAGGCCAAATGTTGTGCAGGGTGGTTCTGCTGCAGCTACGCTGGATACCGAAAGGAGCGGCTTTAGGGAGGGTGGCAGGATTGAGCCACTCTGTAATTTGTGCGTAATTGACTGCTGGGCGCAGAAGATGATATTTAATCGCGGCTTCACGCTCCCTCCTGTTTGGTTTGTGTTTCTGGTGGGGATGGGAGGATTTGCATCGGCTGCCAGCCCTGTGGGGATGCAGCCTTGGGGAGGTTGCAGTTGTGTCACACTCTTAAGACATATGGTTTAATTTTAGGCAGTCCTCTGAGGAGCAGGGAGTTGGACTTGATGATCCTTATGAGTCCCTTCCACCTTGAGATGTTTTGTGATTCTATGGTGGGTTGGTGTCCCGGTGTCTTACCCACCGTTTTGGTCCCTGTCACTAGTTGGCTGTTCGGGACGTCAGTGTGGGATCTTGTAGCACAGAAGCAAGGTGTGCATATGCGGTGCTGGACACAGGGCAGGACCTCCAGGCATCCACAAGGTGCTTTTGCATGCATGGAGCAGGTAGTATTGTGCCAAATCTGGCACAGTAATGTGGTGTAACGGAGATATTAGGAAGCTGTGCTCAACGTGGGCTTCTCCCTAGCCTTGCTAAGAGGAGAGCTGCTTTGTGGTGGGATGGGGGCTGCCAGCGAGGGTGTCTCGCTGATCCTGACGCTGATCTCCCATTGCCGGTTTGACGGCGGGCAGGTGCTGCGTGCGGTGCGGGTGCAGGATCCCTGGAGGGCTGCTGGCGGAGCACCCTCCACGTGGGAGGTGTTGCAACACCTGATGGAATTTTCCAGAAACCATCTTCTTTGCTTTCCAGCTTGGGAAGACACCCCAGGGGCAAGGGTGACTTTGGGGTCACTGAACAGCATGAGCAGGAAAGATGGGAAGAAAACCATCCTTGTGGAGGTGGTGCTAAGTGTCCGAGTGTGCCTGGGACCTGCAGTGCTCTTCTGTAACATGTGATGCTGCATTTGTCGGGGCAGCATCCTTGGGGGGCCCTGGTGGCACTTCAGTTTGTCCCAGTTGAACTGAGTCAGTATCTTGAGGCTTCACAAACAGCACCTGACTCTTGGGTATGAGTATTTGGGAAAATGCCTGAATGAGTGGTTTGCAGGGCTGGCTGAGAACATGCCCCCAGGCTCTGAATGGTGCTGGGTGTCTGCCTGGACCAGTGGGACCATCCCCATGGGGTGCTTCTCCGGGAATGATGCAGGGTTTGAATTAACTCATCACTTTCACCATTTAAACAAACAAACAAAAAAGGATGAAAAAAAAGGAGGGGGGGGGGAGGGGAGGGAAAAAAGGGAGGGGAAAGAAAAAAAGAGGAGAGCTTTCTGGAGCAGGTGTCTCCCTGCCTCCCTTTTGTGCACGGTGCCGACAGAAGATGCTTTTCTGTTCCCAGTCTTGAGGCAAGGTCAGCAGCTGGCTGGGGGTCTGCATCCTAGTTTGCATCCCCCATTGCTGTGTGCCTTTGAGAGCTGCAGCTAGCTTGGAGAGGGCTCATGCTTCTGCAGGCTCTTCTGGTTTTGTTGGAGGACTTTAATTAGCTCTGAGTGGTTTCTAAAGCTAAGATGCATGGTCATGCAAGTTTTCAAATGGTTAAATGTTGGGTTCCTCCTGTGATACTGGGAGTATACAGCTCAAGGTTTGTGGTGGGAGGAAGTTTCTCCCCCTTCCCTGCCCTGACGTTGCTGTGTGTGATGCGAAGCCCTGGAAGGAGAAGAGGAGACTTCAGAAAAGGGAAAATGCCGAAGGGTGGCAGCTTCCTGAAACAAAGCCTTCCCCTTGCTCAGGATCAATGCCGCTGTGATGCGCTACTTGCGGTGGTATGTACCCACCTAGCGAAACTCAGCATAAGGAACCTCCCTGCTGGCTGACTCACTCCTCCCAGCCTTGCAGCAGCTCCTGCAGCTGCCCCACTCGTGTCTCCAGAGCCAGCAGCCGTGGGGGGGCTGGATCGATCCAGGCTGGTGGATGCTGGGGAGGTCTCCAGCTTCTCCATCCCCTGTCCTGCTCTGCAGGTGTAAGCCGCTGGGCCTTGGCCATCCTGTTGAGAAAAACAAGAACTGGGGAATTCAGTAGGATTAACTGCAGCTGGCCCGTGCCTTCCCGCGCTGCTGGGAGAGGGTCGTTAAACTTGAGAAGTGCAATGTTCCAGGCTTGCTGATAATTAGTGTAAAGGTCGTTATCCCCTGGCAGCCCCCATCTTCACTGCTTGTTGCGAGCGTGCTAGAGCAAAGCGTGTGGATGAACTCAGCCTGGCGTCTGGTGCTGAGGGATTGAAACAGCAACAAAACCATGTTGTGGCTGCCCAGGGGCAGACCCTTGTGGCAGTGTCCGGGGGGGGGATCCCTGCTGCTGTCTCTGGCGGGGAGAACAAGTCTCCTTCATATGGAATATTTTTGGAGTGTTGGTGCCAAGGGGAGAAGGGATGGCCAATTTACAGGAGAGAAAGCCTTGCGATCAGTTTAGGGTGGCATAGGGGCTAAGTGGTGTAACTAGCCTTCATATTCAGTGGCAATCCTCAAGCAAAGCCCAGATTAAAGCCAGGGTGGAGGATGCTTTCAGCTGGCTTTTACCTGGGCTTGGCAGAGGCTGAGCCTGGCATGACCCAGGCCGTGCCAGCCCTCCTTCCGAGCGGCTCCCTTAGATACTTTAAATGTGACGCATTTATCGTGCTGCTAATCATGTAAAAATAACTGGCACGTTAGGTTATTTTTCAATGAATTTGGGGCGTCGTACCGGGGTGTGGCAGGTGTGTCCGAGGCACTCGGATGAATGCACCTTGTGCTGCAGCTGGATCGCTGCGGATCGAGTGGTGAAGCGCGGTGTCTGGGGCACGCAGCAGCAGAGCAGCGCGGTGTGTGAGCCGGAGCCGTGGGCACCCGCTGCACAGCAGCAGCAGCAGGCGATGAAGCCTGTTAAGAGCTTTTAGCATCGAACATCCTCCTGGCTGCCGGTGCTGCAGCAGTACGTACTTGGCAGGTGCCCGTGTGTGTGCGCGCGGGTGGTATTTATCTGGCAGGCAGCTCTTTATCAAAGGAGCATGCAGGTCCCTCTTGGGTTCTAATTATAGCTTTGGTTTGGAAACAACCAAAGGGAAAATGATAAAAGCAAAAAGTGCTTTACCCCTGTGCTTGAAAAACTGTAAGGAAGGAAAATGAGCCCTGTTATGTTAAACCTTGAGTGTAAATGAGGCACAGTGTGAGTAAACACATCTGTGTTCAGGCAGGGGAAAAAAAAAACCCCACCCTTATGAATTATGCATGGCAAAAATCCTCCTGTTCGGTTGATGGAGATCTATTACTTATTTCTGTTTAACTGTTGCTTTAGAAAGTGGTGTCCTGCTGGAGGAAGAAGGCTGTTGTCACGTGCGGCACTGGTGTTGTCATCTCTGTTGCGCTGTCATCGCCACCCTCGGTGTTCCTTCGGTGCGAAGCCAGGAGAGGCTGCGATGGGGTGACCTGCTGGGACGAAGCTCACGTGTCCTTGGCTTTGCTTGCTCCTGACAAAGTGCCACTCACTCATGGTGCCCTCACGAGTGCACGGGCTGCGCCGTTCCCATTGCTTTTATTTGCACAGATTTTGGGCGCCTGTCTGGTTGCTTGCGAGTCGAGCTGCCCGCGCTCCTGCCTCCGTGGGCGGCCGGGCCGGCGGCTGGAGCAGCTCCGGGGATGCTATCTGCTGCTGGCTGCGGGGTGGGCACGGGTGCCCGGGGTCCTTCCCTTCCTCCGTGGCAGATACCGGAGGGTTTCGGTGGGGCTGCCGCCTGCGCTCGCCATCACCTCCGTGGGTCTTTGGTGCGGTTGAGTGGTTGGAGGCTGCAGAGGGAAGGGACCTGCGTTCAAGGCAAACCCGTGGTGTTTCTGCTCTGAGCTCCGTGGGAGTGGGGGAAGGGAGCCCCACCAGCAGCTTCTGCTGCTCACGGTGGAGTAGGAACCAACGCTTGTATGAAACAGACGGTTTTCTCAGTCTTTTTAGCAAACTACTGGTTTGCTCCTGCGTTGCAGCATGAGGAGGGATAGTCTCAGCAGCTTTATTTTGCTGGCAGCCTGGTGCGTGCACCTTCCCCGTGGCTCTATTCTGGGTCCAGCTGCTCCAAGTTCAAGTGAGTTTTCTTAATGGGTCCCCCATGGGCACCCTTTCCAAACCCTTTGCTGTAGACAAGGCTCCAGCAACAAGTACCTGTTTTCATTTAAATTTCAGCCCTTACCCAATGGGCAAAGCCTGTGAATTCCTGCGTAAGGAATTCTGTAGCATCCAGGAGGATTTCTGAGCATACAGGGGAGGAGCTCCCAGCTCCCTTTGGTTGTAATGCACTTACTGCTCCATTTAGTCAGGTCATTTTATAAGCCCAGTCTTCAATTTGACATAAATGATTTGCTTTCAGCAGATGGTGAGCTACTATTTTTTGCCCTCATTTAAATAGGAAAGCTGTACGATACCAGAAGATGAAAGAGGGGCATGGTGCTGCCGACATACAGTAGATTACGAGGGCTGGTCTGGTGAGAATTAAATCCGGGCAGTTGTAATGTGCCATCTGTGTTGTATTGGGTGGTTTATTTTTCCCCCGTTCAGTGGGGCTTCTGAAGTCTCCCTTTACCCTCTGGGTAAGGCAGTGTTGCCGGCTGAGCAACAGCATCCCTTTTGTTCAGGACCCAAAGTACCAGCAGAAAAAGATGGTGCACGTTAATTCTAACAGGGGTTATAAAATGCCAGCGCTAATTACTCCTCTATTAAAATATATTAAATTTTGAAAGGTTCTGGTGCTTTACACTGTTTCACAGTTGTTTGAATTTCTTGTTGAGAGGCTTATTTTTATTGCATTTTAATTTCTTAATTTGTTTAAAAAAACCTGAAGAAACAGCTCTCTACTATGTTTTTTTTCTAACTGTAGTAAAAATCACATGTAGGATACTGGCTCGAACGCACGCGTGGGGCGAGTCCTGCTGGTGGTGGTTGCAGTTTCCTCCTCTCCCACCCACAGACGCAGGTTTGTTGCACATGCACCACGTCTTGAAAAAGCTGGATTTTCAGCCTGCGCTATCTATTTCAGACCGATGTGCTGTGTAGTTTCCCTGGTGAATCGTGTGCTTTTCACACATATTATGAAATGGGAAGGAACACATTTAAAAAAAAAAAAAAGACACTGTTGCTGAAACTGTTTGATTTTTGCCTATTTTTAGCAGAAATTTCTCTCTTTTATCTTTGCCTCCAGCTCTCAGTGGAGCAGGAGCATTCCGTGAAGCCACACATTTTTGGGTAGGACGATCAAGATAGTTTGTTCCAGCAGTGCCATTACCATTATCTGGTGTTGGGCATTGCTGCAAAACTGTGTTTCTGAGAAATGAACTTTCCTGGTGGACAGTCCTTTTTCGTCTTTCTCTGAAAGGCTAAGACACTGGGAATTAAGTAAGTTATGGCATGAGCCATGAATTGTTTTTCCAGGCTTGGAAGCAGGGATAAGTTAGATCTTACTATTACTATGCTTATCTGTGTGCCTAAATAAGAGAGGCTGGAGCATGCTGACAGGTAGGAGACAGTGACAGACGCATATCTAGATATTAGCGTTTCTTTGAGCCTCTGTAGCTCGTCATGAAAAAACCCAAACGAGCAGCATCGTTAATTCCAGAGAACTAACGCACCGTCACTTAATGACAGCCTTCCAGGAGCACAGGCGCAGTGAGTGAGTAATTTGGCACCCTCCAGGCTTGAAGGCTTTCTCGACAGGGAGCTGTTGGGATCTGTTGAGCTACTCTAAAATCTGTATTTTAGATGAATCCCCTGTGCAGGCTCAAGAGGGGAATGGTTTGACTTGGAGGGTGGTCTGCAAGAGCAGAGCCTGTGGGGTGGTGTGGGGTCGGAGCTGAGTTCTGCTGTCCTCTGCTCACCAGATATTAATTAGCGTTGGATTGCACCATGGATCATGGGAACAGGATAAGCAATGAGGCCTTGCGCTCCTTTTAAGCACTTTTAAGTCTGTTTTCTTTAATGGATTTTGATGCAGAGGGGCAGGGTGAGTGTGCAGGTGACAGGGAGCCCGCAGGGATGTTGTGCCCTCCCTGCAGCTGTGCCCTTGGACAGAAACGAGTGAGCACTGAGCCTGGGGGTCTCAGGATATCTGGGCAGCTGGAGGGTCTGCCACGGGGGACAGCAGGTTCGTGAGGCACCTGTTTAGTGGTTTGCTTTGACGTTTGGTGTTCAGAGTTGCTGACACACCTTTTAAGAAGAGATGTGCGGGGCTCCCTCTTTATCACTGAAGCACTGATGATCCTAGTGATGCTGAGGGATGCCGGGAGGTCCAGGTCCTCCTCTGGGGTCCGATCTGGTGCAGGTGAAGGGGGATGCTCCCGCTGGGGAGGTCGAGCTGTGGTGCAGCTCTCCTCAGTGGGGAGAAGCCTGTTTGTCTTCTCCCCACAGGCTGCTCTGGGTGTGTTTAATTACCTTTTCTTCTGATTGCTTCCTGTTGCTAAAATGTTCTTGCCCAGAGCAGGATGTTCTTAAACTTAAAAGTGCTTAAATATAAATACGTACTTGAACACTTTTCTGATGAGATTTTTACTCTGAAATCTCTATGTGGGATCATATCTTAAGTTTTGCTGTGATTTGCTTATTTCCGTAGCGTTCCACGCCTTCTCCGCTCTAGACTTGTGAAGAGCCTGCCTTTTACAGACTGTCTGGCATCCTCTAAAAAACCCAAACCAACCCCCAAAAAACAACCTCAAATCCAGCATTTACAAGCGTGGCAGTGCAGAGCAGGAGGTGAGCAGCTTGGGTGCTCCTACAAGAGAATATCCTCCTGCATCCAGGGAGCTCCCAAGGCACCTGCATGCTCTGCAGAATTGCCTTGTGGAATAGTGCTGGAGGAAAATTTAAAATCTGCTTGTGGTTTGGCTGTGGGCATTGTTTTCTCCAAATAAAGAGTTGAAGAGCAGTGGGAGCCTCATTCTTTGTGTTGGCTCTGCTGTGGGCTGTTGGAAACAAAACACTACTTGGCAAACATCTCCATGCAATAAAGGTGCTTTCTTTTTGCCTTTTTTTTTTTTTTTAAAGTAATATGGCCTCTTGGTTATCTTGCTTGCTTACAGTTCTTCTTGCTTTTGGTTGAGAGCTTAGGGGAAACCATTTCTGAATGTAAGACTTCAAAGGGAGGGAACCAGCTGTGAGCCCACGCATCGGAGAAGCACGCTGAGGTCTGCAGCAGGATGTTTGCCTGCACCCAGCGAGTTATTGGTGCTGGCGGCTAACTGGTGCTATGAAATGTTTACTGGGAAGGGCAGGGCTCGTACGTGCCCATCCCCGCATCCCCAGCCCTGCCGAGGGGATGTGGCTGAGCTGCGACATGGTTCCCCGGGGATGAGGAAAGACGTGGAGATGTTGCTCATCATCAACAAGACCCACCTTCCCACGCCAGGAAGGGTCTTCGCTGTGGCTTTGAAATGTAAACAAGTAAACATTCCTTGTTCCAAAATTGTTGGTATTTAGTATTTAAAGAGAGAAAACTACGTCCAGAGGAAACGTTTGTTTGTGGACTGTCTGTCTTGTTTACTGCAGCTGATAAGAGCTGATCTTCAGCTGTGCCCTCCCTGCAATCATCCTCTCAAGAGCCTTGATTCTGCCTTTTTAAGAGTAACATGCTTCCA
Organism: Falco cherrug; assembly: GCF_023634085.1. Classification (NCBI taxonomy): domain Eukaryota; kingdom Metazoa; phylum Chordata; class Aves; order Falconiformes; family Falconidae; genus Falco; species Falco cherrug. The sequence goes on along the minus strand of NC_073699.1, from coordinate 115,307,897 downwards.
ACGTTGTGTGTTTTGATAATGATTCCTACAAATGTGTTTATTCAAAACAAACACAGTGGGAAGCAACTACAAAGCAGGCTGCCTCGGCAGCTGGTGCAGAAGGGAGCTCGCTGGTGTCCTGGGTTTGCGGTGGGACAGTCTTGCAACGCGTCCATCCCACTCAGTGCGTGCCGGGGCGTCGGGAGCTTTGCCCTGGGAGCTGGCCATGGTGAGTCCGTCCTGCATCGTGGGCTTGGGGTGACGTGTGTTTGGCTGAACACAGGTTGTTGCTCCCTGCTCTGCCTTGTAGCAGCTAGGAGATTTTGGAGAGCTGTTGAGAGCACGAATTGGCTGTGTGGTGGCTGGGGTGACTCTGCAGACAGAGCTGTGTGTTGCTGACGGAGCCAGCAGCATCCCTAGCAAGGGATCACAGGAGAAAGGGAAACAGCAGTAAGAGCTGCAGGGGCAAGTCACCTGCACTCGGCCATCCTCACAAGCCGGTTGCAGCCCCTTAACCCCCCTGGTGAGTGCGTAGCTGTCCCTCCCCCTGCTCGTGTGCTGCTAGCTGCAGCTTCCAGGTATTCACCATCCACTGTATTCACCGTGGGGTGTGTGCCCTGTGGGCTGCCGAACTTCGGTCTGCTTGCTGCATGCGGTGGGGTCTAACTTGCTTCCCCTCCTTGCTGATGTTTAGGGGAGAAGTAGGTCTGGCATCATGGATTCTGCCCCGGGGGGCGAGCAGCAGGCACACAGCTGCCCCCTCCTCAGGGGTACTGGGGGACCCAGCTGGGTGCTGCCTCAGTCTGCTGTAGCCTTTCATTTAACTTGGGTTTTCTCACGGAGCCTGTTCTGTGATGATCTTGCAAAAATAAACTCCTGCTGTTTCTGGGGAAACAGCGACAATAACGCCCAGCCCTGGAGCATTTTGGAGAATCACCCTTGCATGCTCTGGCTGCTTTGGTTGGGCTATGCCAAGCTGTCCTGTCTTCTCCCGCAACGTGCCGGAGGAGGAAAACCCACGCGGTGTGGTTTTCTGTGCATCTGCATCTCTGTTTAGCTCGGAGCCTTGTCACGTCTGGGTTTTGGCAGCATCTTTGCCTTGCAGCGTGCCTGCTGCACCGGTGGGTGCCCGTGCTGGCTGGCTGCTGGGATGCCCGTTTCCTCAGTGCAGCTGGAAAGCTGCTGATGCCGTGGCCTCCGCCTCTGCGGTGGGTTTGGAGAAACCCAGAGCAGCTCACCGAGGGGAAGATCGTGAGTCGGGTATGGTGCTGTAGCCAGAGCCCTGGCTGAAAAGAGCCCTGCAGCTTGTCCCCAGAGCTGGCTGGTGGGGCTGAGTCCTAGTGAGGAAGTTTCAGAGAGCTCAGAGAGCCTGTCCCCGGTGTGACCCAGCTCCGGGTTACCCTGATGGGAGCACAGACCCTGTGGGTTACCAGCCCTGCTTTTCCAAAAGCCCTCCCCAAAAGCAAAACCCAACCCAAACCCTGTAAACTCAGGAAATTTGCGTTGCTGGAGGAACAAATGGAGTGAGGGTCTCTAATGCTGCTTGGTTTCAACCACAGCATTAGGAATAATATTAAGCTTTTGCATTAAATGTGAGGGAAGAGAACGCTGGAAGGCTAGGAGGTCTTTTCTCTTTCAAGTACTCTGGTTATTTTGGCAATCAGGATGAGTTAAATTAAAATTGTTGAATGCAGTAATATGTAGGAGGGTGACATCTTGAGATGTTTCTTAATTTCAAGTATGTATTTTGAGCAAATGTTTGTATGCTGCAGCTTGGGCTGGGGGGATTGAAAGGCATATTGGATTATATGCTATTTGCTCTGTGTAAGCAGTGGCAATTTATTGCTGCAGATGCATGTGATGCAACGCACAAAGATTAGTTCTATCCTCTCTAAAGCATGATTATTTTGGGTCCTCTTTATACCTTAAATAGATATTCTTCTCATGCGATTGCCATCTTTTTTTGTGTCAACAGCCCGGGCTAAAGTTGAAATAAACATTGCATCAGCTTAACAGCGCAGGCTCTGAAGAAATCTGCTCTCTGTTATGGAGATTGTTTGGAAACCTTTTCGTTTTACATTTCCCCATGTGCAATGCAAAGGTCTCTCGAATCCTGATGCCTGCTCCGCTGGTCCTGCCTTGTTGCCGCTCAGCACCGATGGGTGCTGTCCCCGGCAGGGTGGCACTGTGGTTCCTTGTGTTCAGATATTCCCCTTTGTAGCCCCTGGCAAGGATCTGTGGCCTCTTTCAGGGACGTTTAGAAGTAAGCGGCCGTTAAAATTTGTGGCTGTGCACAAATTTTTGACTCTCGTTGGCTCTATGAGCTGTCTCCCAAGCAGCAGGTTGCTCCTTCCAGTGCAGTGGCGAGGAGGATGCTGGAACGCCGCGCCGTGCCATTTATGGCCCTCGGGAGCTTTGGCGTGGCGTGGTAGGCAGAAGGTTGCCTGGTCATGCGTGTGTCCTCATCTGCTCTGCTCCCACAGCCAGTGCTGCTAGAGGGGAACAGGGACTTGGAGGAAGAGAGGATGTCAGGACAGCCCTGTGGAGCAAGACTTGCTGCTGTCTCCTCCCCTTTCCCTAATTTTGTTTCCATTTTTTAATCATTTGTTCTTCTTGGGCTGCAGACCGGGTGCCAGGGCATTTAGCGGTTTGGAGTCAGTGCCATCCAGATGGTGGAAGATGCACGGGCAGACGTCGCTGGAGGTGTTTATGTCTGAGCATACCTCAGCAAAATGAGTGATTTTGCTCTTCATGACTTTGTAGGCTGGAGTTGGCCAGACAGGGGGGTGTGAGTGGCAAATGTGGTGTGTCTGTGCTTGTGGCTGGGTTCGAGTAGCTTAACGCAGACTTGAATATTGCAAAGCTCTTGACTGAGACCTTTGGCACCTCTCTTACAGCATCATCATGACAACAGAGAAGAGTCTAGCGGTGGACGCCGACAACTCAGAGCAGCAGCAAGCCAAGGAGGAGGAAGGAGCTGCTGAAACACAAAAGCAAGAGGCATCCCTAGAGGAGGGGGCTCAGCAGGTGTCGGAGGGGCAGCCTGCAGCGGGGCAAAAGCAGAAGGCCTCCAACGGCGATACACCCACGCACGAGGAGCAGAGCAAGAAGGAGCGCCGCACCCCCGAGGGCCGGGGTCTCTCCCGCCTCTTCTCATCCTTTCTCAGGAGGCCCAAGTCTCAGGTGTCCGAAGAGGACAAAGACAGTGATGCTCCTAAAGAGGCAGGTGGTGGCCAGAAAGACCCGGGATTAGGAGCCAGCCCTGATGAAGACATCCTGGTGAAAGCCCCGATTGCAGCTCCTGAGCCCGAGCTCAAAACCGATCCATCACTCGATCTCCATTCCTTAAGCAGTGCGGAAACACAGGTAAAACACCCTGCTCTGTGTGGCATGCTCTCTTCTGTTCTGGAAAACGTGTCTTCTTAGCCCAAACTATAAAAACTTCATACCCTAGGAAGTTAAGCTTGATCAAAGAATCTCAGGAGGTGCTAAAAAAGTTTTTGTCAGCTCCCTGCAGTGCATCGCATGCTTCTTGCTCTTGCATTCCTGTGTCAGACTGTCCTGCAAAGTACCTGCTCCTGAATTGGGCTCACACTTCACAGCATAATTTAAAATGCCTCATGCTGACTCTTTATCCTGCTGAGGTATGGGCAGTTGCATCAGAACTAGAGTTCAAATTGGTAATTCACCACAGAGTGGTTGCTCATCGGGATGTCCTTGGTGTGTGCAGAATAAAGGCAGGTCAGTGGTGTGAGGTGGAGGTTACAAGGAGGTGTGGATTTGGGAAAGGGTTTCTGAAACTTGAAGGAGCGCAAGCGTGGCATTTCAGAACTTGGTTGTCTGTTCAGTCCAGGCTGAGCCTTCCAAACACAAGAATTTTCTGCTTATGCATCACGTGGACAGGGATTTCTGCACAGCACGTGGGCTGAGCGCAGCTCCTAGTAGCTGTCTGATGTCTGCTCTTCACAGCCAGGGTTGTTTTTCATGCAAAAGGTAAAAGTTTTTAAAGCATGGTAGAAGCTGAGGCAGACACCCCCACAGGGAGACATTCACAAAGCCGCAGCTGGTTATGGATTTGGGGGTACTGGATGCCCTCTTTTACTACTAGTTGCATCTCTGCCGTTGCTAGTGTGAGTGCTCGGAGTTAGCAGGGTTCCCCTTCTCCTGGCATGGGGTTCTCTTACAACCCAGCCAGCCTGTGTGTATTGCCGGAGTCAAAGCACGTTTGTGGTAAAATCTGGATTACTTACCCCCGCTGCCTTAGGTTTTGAATGGACTCCGGAGAGGTGTTACATACCTGCAAAGTCTGACGTTTGGAGCAATGCTTGAGGCGTTGGAGCATTGCCAACTGTAGGCAGTCATTGTAAATCCACCTCCTTAAAATTACAAGGTAGTAGGTAACACCACGTTCTTTCTTTTCCCAAATTTCTGAGCCTGTGAAAACTGTGGGGTGATGCTCGTATTTTGTACCTCTGAGTGTTGGGATTAGTGGGATGGGGAAGAGTTGGAAATCTTCATGCAATTTCAGCTCAGAAACTGTCTTCAAGAGGAAATGCGTGATTTCTTCCTCTGGTTAACTGATTTGCTGCTTCTGGGAGCACGTGAGTGTGCACACACAGCCTTCCTTCACCATGGGCTGTTCGTTTCAGATGAAGCGTTTGTGCCTTTTTTTTTTTTTTTTTTTTTTTTTTTTTCCCCTCAGTTCTTATTTTAGGTCAACGTCAGTGGTTTTTTGAACTGTGACACTCGGCAGATATTTCTGCTGTGAAAGCATTTGCGAGGTGCTGCCTGTTTGATAAGTGCTGACCGGAGGGCATTAGGAGCTTTGACTGATTCCCTGCACCCGATTGTCCTGGCCCTGCTGGAACAGAAGTCAGCAGCTTGTGGACATTATTTAGATTTTAAATACCTCTGTGCCGTTGTGCCTGGCTGTGATTTCATGGGATGCGATGGGCTGAAAGGACAGGGTTTTGCTCTTCCTCTGCCGTGGCTGCGTGCTCCTGCTGCATCCAGCCACTTCCAGCACTTGTCAGAGCCTGCAGTGAACTCGTTTAACCTGCTGCGATGGCAGCAGGGAAAAAAAAAAACGGCTTCCTTCCTCCTGTCCCCAAACTGCATCTCTGTCTGCTCTTGCAGTGAATTAAACTGGCTTGCAAAGTGCTTCAGTAGGCCTAAAGGGAGAACGGTGGGGAGGCTGCCTTCCCTTCTCGGTGGCAGAGAGCTGCTGGGTCAGCTCGGATGGCTGTGAAACCTCAGCGCTGACCCCCCACCCCTTCTCATGCCCCTGCTGCCGTGCCGAGGCTCGGTGCGCTGGAGCAAAGCCCATCGCCCAGGGAGGCAGCGGGAGCCGGGGGGGTCTTGCCTAGGAGGGGAAAAACTTACTAGTCCCGAAGGTGCTGTCGTTAAGACTGTGAAGATTTGCATGATGTGACTTGCCCTGATTCCTGTAATCGACCCTTCTTTCTTTTTTGTTACATCCTTTATTAAATGAAGTCTTGAGAATGACTTGAAGGGCTTTAAAAATTAATACTATTACCTTGCTCACCCAAGCTGCTGCTCTGGGTCCCAGGTCATGCCTTTAAGTCTGGTAACTCATTCTGGAGCGAGATCCCAGCCCTGTAGTGCGCCCATGCGATACTTGTTTCGTCTGCTGGTTTTTTTTTGCTTGAGATGTCTCAATTGCAACTTGGGTGATGTGGGGCTTTCAGCCTGCGCAGGAGGAGAGGAGGGAGAACCAGGAGCCGGACAGCGGAGACCTCGGGGGCAAGGACGGAGGGGAAGCGAAGGAAGAGTGTGCCAAGCCGGAGCCGAAACAAGAGACTCCGGAGACCAAGGCGGACAAGGATTTGAAAGCTGCCCAGAAAGCAGTAAAAAGACACAGAAACATGTACTGCAAAGTCGTCTTGCTGGATGACACCATTTTTGAGTGCGCCGTGGATGTAAGTACTTCTGCGGTTTGTTTTCTGCTTCTCTTTTCCCTCTCCCTTCTCCTCCCCTTGAAAAAATCACCACAAACAATTTGATAGGGGCCTAATTTGCTGCCAGTGAATTACATGACAGGCTTTACTGCAGAACAATCTTGCTGTAAGCTATAACAACTTATTTAACATGTTGTAAAAACCTCTGGGTGCCTAGGAATCTCTCTCTCTCTCTCTTCGTTTTTTTTTTTTTTTTTTTCTTTTTCTAAAATTGTTTTACGATTTCCAGGGTGACTTGCTTTGTAAAGGTGGGGGAAAGTTTAAAAAAAAAAAAAGAAGGAGAAAAAAGAGCGAAAGTTACCTTACTTGCTGTTCATCTTCTCTCATTGGTATCCCAGACTAGAATTTAGGTTGTGTTAGGTTGGGATTGCCTAATATCTCTTTGCCCCTTTCCTTTAAATAAATAGGGTTGTCAGATTGATTTGTGCTTTTCTATTCACCCAGGGTACCTCTGCCTATCAGGCTGCTGGCTAACATAACTCCTGGAGCTTGGATGTAAAGAAAAACATGCTGTGTTTAGCCTGCAGTTGAATATATTTGCAGTAAACAATTTAAAATTATTATGTTGACTTACAGCGCTGCAACCCCCTTCATCTGAGAGCTTTTCTTCCGCTTTATTTTGTGCGTTCTCTCACAGGGCTGTTTTGCTGTCAGGGCAATAAAAAGCTAGCAGAAATCCCCATTTCAGTATCGAAGTACTTGTGCGGAATATTAATCATCTGGTACTTGCCATTTGAGCGTAGTTCCATCAGCTTGTTTTTCCCCAGTCCCGCTGGCTAAATGGGCCAGGCGAGGGTATCTGGGCACAGGGTGCCTTGTGAAAGCGGTTACCTTGGGTGATCCTGGGCAAGTAGGTCAGCGCCGGCCGTTTGTGTAACGGCATCGCCGCTGCCTGGGATCAGCCGGGAGCATCACCGCCCTGCCTGCCTCCCCCCTTGCTGGGGCTGCTGGTGTGTGCAGCCCCCGAGAGGCGGCTGTTCCCCGAAACGGGGGTGGGCAGGTTGCCCCGTGGCTCTGCGCCAGCCTGCTGCAGCGGTGCCTCCAGACACCGGCAGGCTGCTGCTGGTGGTGGTGCGGTGGGTCCTGGCCTGAGCAGGACGTTAGAGGTCTCTTTCTGTAAGTCCAGAGGGTCACGGAGAGGGTTAGGGGGACTGCTGTGTCAGCGAGACCCTCTCGAGTTGACAGGTACCCTTGGGTTTAACGGCAACATACTCCTCCTCTAGCATTTTGAGGATTTATTAAGGCTTAGTTGGGATGGAATTGCAAAGGTGTAGGGCAAAGACCAGCACAAATGCCTTTATCCAGGAAGAAGTGCTTTCAGGCATCCTTTCCAGTCGACAGCCATGGAAAGTTTTGAATTTCCATGTGTCTGTAAGTGCCAATTCCTTGAGAAATACCCAGGCTGGCCATGCGCCGTGTTACCTATGGACTCACAGCGTGCGCACTGAGGACCTTACAGCTGAAGGACGGGAATAAAACAAGGCTTGGATCGGTTGCCATGCAGAGACGACTAAAAGGAGAGATGTGGGCACAAGTGATGCATTAGTAAAGCTTATCTTGCGTCACTGGAACCGCACTTTCTTTTTAGCAAAGCCTCCGATAGATGTAGCTGCTTCTGGTTACCATAGTTCTGTGCCTCAGGGGTGTTTTCCTTCATGCTTTTGGACTAAAAGGGTGTCTGTTCCTCGGGCCAGTTCACTTCTTCAGGATTTGGAGGCGGGGAGGAGGGGGAAAAGAGGAGATAGGAGTGCTCAAAAGTGTTATTTCTGGAGGCAGGGAGCTGTGTGCTAAGCAGCTTTTGGTGCGTAAGGCAAAACTGGAGATTCTGGGTTTCATCAGCAGGTCGGGCAGGTGAAAAGGCTGCGGAGACGATGGTCTTGGGTTCTGAGCTGCTGTTCCTGTCGTGAACCCGGTAAAGTCAGGTTGCCCCCAAATGGGAGACTTCAGCTGTGGGTTGGAGCAGCAGTCTCATACCCTGCATTGATCATCTTTTGACGAATGCCTGCTTGTCGGAGCGCCTGGCCCTGGGAGGTGTCAGTGCGGTGGATGTACCTTGGGGGAGGGAAAACCATACAAATCCTTGGTGTGTGTTGACCGTGTTGAGAAGCTCGGCTTTGGAGGGGGGGGGGGGTGGGGGGGTGGGGGTGGTAGACACGGGGCTGGCGGTAGCAGAGAGACCCGCTGCAGTTCCCAGTGCTTCTCTGGTCTCACGTTTTATGCCCGATGCTCTTTCCTGTAAGGGGTACTTGCTCAGAAGCGTCCAGGAGATCTGCTTTGGAGCTGATCAGGACTTTTCCCCCTTCTAGACAGTGAACAGTGTGGTTTGATGCCATGCCCTTGTCCCCTCTCCCATGAACAAAAACCAGCCCGTCCTACAGAATTTCTTTCTGTCTATTTGCAGAAACACGCCAAGGGGCAGGATCTACTTAAAAAAGTCTGTGACCACCTCAATCTCCTGGAAGAAGACTACTTTGGTTTGGCCATATGGGACACACCAACCTCCAGGGTAAGTGTTGAGTGATGTTCTGCACCTTGGTGGGTTCAGCTCTTTCAAAAGATATCTTCTTAAAACTCCTTTCAGTCTCCTCCCCGAAAAAAGGAGTAAGAGGGTCATCACAGAGGCAGAAGTTGTAAATGCACGGTTACAGAGGGTGGATTTTAGTTGGAGCGCTACGTGAGTGTGGATCTTCACCTGGAGAAAATTCATTGTATTAGTTTACTGCAAAACGATGCTGTTTTGTAAAGCTGTAGCTCCCGAAGTCAGGCTGCCCTGGTGCTGGTGTCAGCGTCGGCAAGGTTTGGTCGGGGCTGTCCAGAGCAGTTTTGAGTCGAGGCTTTGACACCTTTGAGCTCTTCATACCAAAACTCTTACTCATACGGTTTCAGTTTAAGGTTTTTGTTTGCTTAGACTCAAGCAGTGTCTTATCTTTTAAACCCTTGGTTACGCTTTAACTCAAACAATTATTCGAGCTGTCTCCTGAAGCTACCCAAAAGTGTGCTAAACTGAAATCAGGGGCCGCTTTTATGTCCTTTAGACCAGTTATGTTAGTCCACACTGACTGGTCCAGTGCTTCACCTGCAGTTACTGTGGCTGACGGGTGTGTGTCACTAAGTACTTAATAACTGCAAGTGTGAATTTTTAACACACAGGCAAAATAACAGCCCATCGCTGTGTGGGGCAGGTGGAGCTGTGTCTTGGCTGTGTTTTGCTGTCTCTGGTATCTTGCTGTTCTCTTGGATGTGAAATTTGCTTCCATGAGTGTTGGCTTTTTTTACTTTAGGAGTTTGTTGCGCTTGCAGAGGGAGGGATAGGTGTGCTTTTAGATCCAATTAACAGCAAAAAGTTTAGCTGGAGCAGCTCAGCTTCTCACACTCGTGCTGTGTGTAGCTCACCGCTGCATCTCGCAGACCCCCGGGACTTGCTCTGCTCATGTCCAGGCGTGCTGGTGTCGATTCTTCTGAAAGCAAAAGCATGCACCTCCTTCCCTTCCAGCCGACAAGGGCGAAGAGGTTTTGCAGCTTTTTAACTAAGGACTGAAACCAGACAGTTTTGTCAGGTTTGTGTCCCAGAGCTGAGAGCTGAGGAAGGTAAAGCCACTGTGCTTGCGTTTAGCTCCAGTGCAGAGTGGAGGCTCTGATGGGAGAAAACACCATTTTGGTTTGTTTTTTTTTGACGGGGGAATCTTTCTGGTTGTGTTTCATTGAACTTTGAAATCTGAAGCCCCATCTCTCTCCTGCTGTAATTTTGAGCAAGACCCGACATCGAGTTCCTGATTCACAGGTAGAAATGATCTTAACAGGAGAGCAGCCGGTGAGCTTCTGCACCTCACTTGCAGCTGTGCGGAGCAGGCGGAGACGCACGTGTGTTTTCCTGGACAGGGAAGAGTTGCCTGCGGCATTTCCCACCTTGATATTTAGGAAATGCACCTTCCTGGGGACGGGCGGTTTCCCACGTGGGAATAGCAGAGGGTGACAGTGGGAGCAGGAGGTGGTGACAGTGGACGGAGCAGCTGGTCGGCGTGAGCTGCTCTGAAAGGGAGGATTGTTCCCCACCGATTCGTGATGGAGCGTGGATAAAAGTGCTGTTAATTGCTGTGCCCGTCATTGTCTGCAGGATCAGGCAGGGTGAGTGCCGAGGATGCATGACTGCACCCTGGGCTTGGCTGCCTGCAATCCAGCCGTTACCGCTGCAGTAACGAGTGGTCGTGGCACCGGCGTGGACTGCTTAAAACAGTGGCCCTAAAAAGACAACAAGAGGCACATCTACCTTTCAAATGGCTTTTGTATCCCCAGTTTTGTAGTTAGAGGGGGCAAGCGTATAAAAAGATAAGATTAAATGTAAGTATCGCTGTCTCTCTGACATGAAGTTACGTGTCCTGGTCAAGACAGATTAGCTTGGGGGATTCAATGAGTTAATTCCTTCACCTTGGGAGAACTGGTCATCCAAATCCTGCTCAGGGCTTGTGAAAATGAAGAAGGTGATTTAATGCAGCCCCTCCAGGAGGGCTGTTAGCACCACGCTGTTGCTTTCAGTGGGGCAGACCCTGACCTGTGCAAAGGGAAAGGCTCAGACTTGATGTGCTGGGAGTTGCTCAGACCGTGCTGGCAAAAGCAGGAGTTGTTATTCGAGGCTTATGTTGCACCACCATCCCACAAACCCCAAATTACAGAGGAGGGGAAAAAAAGGATGTATTTCTAAATTTGTAGCTGAGATAATTACTAGAAACTTGAGTCATACTTAAAAGAGATGGAGTTTATGTCACACTCCTGTAAAAGAATCCAGCCTTCCCCAGCAATTGGATGCTTTCACTCGTATTTCAGTCATTAGGTTGTTAAAAACCATAACTAATAATAGCAAGTCTTGGCAATCTTTGCTCTGAATAGGGAAGGTATGGAGACAGGGTGCTTAAAATGAATGCAGACATCCCATTTGCCTATTTTTAAAGGTTCTGGAGGAAAAAAAAAAAGGTATTGCACGAAAGTCCAGCCCCTTGTAGCTGGAAGTGGTTGCAACCATACCTGCTGCTATGTGAGCCCTAATAGGCCTTTTTATTTTATTTTTTATTTTCTCCTCCTGTTCCTTGTGCCTCCCCTGTGGTACCTGGTAGGTGAAGGTTTGGCAGTGCACCCACCGAGACCACAGACTGGAGTAAAAGTTGCGAAAAAATGCACTGTCTCTCCAGTTTCCATGGCTGTGTTCATGTCAAATATTGTCTTTTTGCTGTATTTTTAGCAATTTGCGGTTTTCTGTGATGTTTCTGGAACGTCTGTTAAACTGTGAATGTTTTTATCCTCTTACAGACGTGGCTGGATCCTGCCAAAGAAATAAAAAAACAGGTTCACGGTAAGTAGATCGAATGTATCGTGTGGTGGGTGAGGGTGGTTTCTCCCCCTTCTCTAAATAAACGTGTCTCTGGGGGACCCGAGGGTGGGTGAGGGTTCAAGTGAGGGTGTCTGGCAGGGATCAGCACAAGTTCGAGCAGTCTGTGCATCCTTTCTCTTCTTCTTAAGTACTTACTGATGCTCTAGATTTAGGGAAAAAATGTCATTTCCTTGGGAAAACATAGCTTGGGGTGTGTTTGCCCTCTGCAAACCCACGCTGTCCTTGCTACCATGTGATGCTGAAACACGAGATCTGCTCCCAGTTGGAGGATGGGGAGATAGGTGTCACTAGGAACCATTTAAATCTCAGATGAGATTGGGAGAGCAGATTTTTATGCTGTAGCAAGGTTTTATGGACATTGAAGCTGTTTTGGGGTCCAAATAGGGGTACTGGAACGATAAATGGCTCGAGTAGTGTCAGGGCAAATACCAGATGCTCTCCAAAGTTCTGTTTTACAGTTTGCTAGCGCTGAATTAGTGCAAGATGAGGGCAGTAAGCAAGTTAAATAAATTTTAGAAGCTTTTGTCTTCTCTCAGGAGCAAGCTGACTGCTTTGAAAGTAAAATACTGTTTTACATATGCTTTTGTGGAGGTGCAGAGAACAAAGTGTGTCACTGAGTACAGACTGGGGGGAAATGCTGCAGGGCCAGGGAGCAGGGGAAGCTCCTGCTCTCACCAACTTCTCTTTGAATCGATAGCAGGATGTGTGTAAAAGGCATGAGCTGCTCCAGCCGTGCCGGTAAAATTCAGCTAATAAGTGTAATGAGCAACCTGCTATGGAATCTGGGCCCCTGAGATGGGTTAAATGGCAAATTGTTTGATTTTACTTGAATATAATGTACGCATGCAATGTGTGTCGGTTTAGGTAACCTCTGCTACCTCACATGTTGTCTTGGGAGTAACTTGTTTTGAACCGCGTGCAATGAAAACAACATGCCTTGTGTTTAATCCCAGTTATGGCGTTGCATAAGAAGTAAATCCATGAATGCTGCGTCCTTCCTCTTCCCTGTTTGAGATTGCGATAAACCTCTGAGCAAGTTAAGCGCAGGGGTATCTCCTCTTTCTGAGATAAATATTATTCTGAACTAGTGTTAAAGGACACAGCAGGGGGGAGTTATAACTATGAAAATTACTTTTGAGTGCTTAATGGGTCAGTCAGGACTATTTTCTGTGGGTAGATGGGATTATTTAAAAAAAAAAAAGTCACTCCTTCAGCTGTGTCACCTAGACTGTCCATACCACGTATAACACCAGTTCTGGGTGCGATTAGGTGGATTCTCGCTCCAGTTGATGCCTGTAACGGTGCTGGTACGAGGTTTGCAGCGAGCTGTGTTAAAGCATTTAGGTCTGGACTTGTAAAGCTCTTCCCGTCTCGGCGCTTGCTGGTTTCACCCAGGCGTTGGTGCTGGTGTGGTGCCGAGTTTGAGCAGCAGTCTGACCACCCGACCGATGCGTTGGGCTGCCAGGCGGCTTGGCCCATCTGCTCTGTATGAGAAACTGGAAAATTGGGTCAAGTGATAAAACAATACTGATTTATTAACTTGTAGCCTGGCCTCTCTTCGTGAATCCTATTTTTTAATCAATGAAAAAATGTGTAATTTAGCCTCTTAGCAATGAATTTAATTTTTTCCACAAGTTGTGGTTTATTCCTGTGTGTTTGCCTGCCCTGTTCTGTTTTCTCCTGCTCGTACCTTAGCTCCTGCAAATGAAATTGTACCTTACACCGTCTGTTAAGCAGCAGCTCGCTGTCTGAGCGAGTAGCATTAAAATCAGTATCGTGATCTGCCGGCTGTATTTTGAAGGTCGGATGGGACATTCCCCGCTGTTTTTGTAAGAAGTGACTCTTGCAAAGCTGCTCGGGTGTGTTTCATTTTCTCAGCCTCTTCTTTGCCATTGCAGGCGGCCCCTGGGATTTTACCTTCAATGTCAAGTTTTATCCACCGGACCCTGCGCAGCTGACGGAGGACATAACCAGGTGAATTAACCTGCTGCCAGCCAGGGAGCTCACTCAGCAAAGCAGTGGATGTTGGATCTGTAATGTTTGGGTAGTTTTCCATCCTTCAGCAAGGAGATCAGATGTCTTAGCGGTTTGCAAGGTTTTTTGTTTGGTTGGTTTTAGTGGATGTGCGGGATGTTCCCGCTCTCCACTGAAGTCCACGTGTGTAGAGCAGTGTCATTTATAATCCTGGCATGTGTGTGTTTGTGTGGAAAAGTAAATTTTTACTTAAAAACGGGATTTTCTGATGAGAAGTGTCCTCTGCTCCATTTGCGGAGTGAAGGTGACTTTAAAATCCTCCTGTCCTCCACACTGTTTACTGTGGGAATATTACCCCATCAGTAAAAATACAAGTAGGAATTAGAAACGAGCATCATTCTGCATTCATCAGTGGCATGAAAAAAGAGACACAGTTTGATCCTCAAGTTTCTTAAGTTTCTCTGTGTTCTCGGTAAATAGTATTTTGCTCCCCCCTCCCCCAGGTATTACTTGTGTCTTCAGCTTAGACAAGACATCATTACGGGGCGGCTGCCCTGTTCCTTTGCGACTTTGGCTCTGCTGGGTTCGTACACGGTCCAGTCTGAGTTGGGAGACTACGATCCTGATCTGCACAGCCCGGATTACATCAGTGAATTTAAATTGGCCCCAAACCAGACAAAAGAGCTCGAAGAGAAGGTTGTGGAGCTTCATAAGACATACAGGTGAGGTACAGCGGCTGGAGGACTTGTTCCTGCACAGCAGCCTGAAATAATGGGAATAACGGGGCTTTCTGGTATTTTCCCCATGTCTGTTGTACACTTTGAGTTTCCTGCTGCACCAATTTTTTTTTATGTTGGCAACCAAAGCTTTAGCAGTAAGGTGTGAATTTTCAGCTACAGAGAGTATCAGCTTTTTTAAAAAGATCTGATACTTTATAACAAAATCTTTCTAGAAGCTGGAATTCTTTTTTTCCTGCATGAAGAGCTGTTTTTAGAGAGCAGATGCAAAGTCTTGCGATTATTTATTAACAGGTGCTCTTTTTCAATAGTAGGGCTGTGAAAGTGGGTTTTATTTCATGTGAAAAAACAGTGTTTGCTTGTTGTAACCTTGTCCTTTGCCTTTTTTAAAATATATTTGCTTGGGGATTTATGTAATTTTTGGATTGGAGTCTGGTTGGAGCAGATCTCATCTCTTTGTACGCGCTGTAGCCTCCAGCGTGTTTGGGGTTTTCTGCTGCCACGTTTCATGAGTAACGCTTTCTAACATGGAAATGTTCCAGGTGTTGCAAGATATACACCTGCAGTTAGGCTGTCCTCCTCGGGTGACCTGGGCAGATGTGTCTTGGGTTGAAGGACTCCTGGGAGAGTCCCCCTGGCACCAGGTTGAAGGGTGACAGTAACCCAACCTCTTCCTCATCATATTTTGAGCTTATTTCATTGATGCTCTGGAGTGCTTGGGTTGCAGCAGCTGTGTGGAGCCGTGCGCCGGAGAGCAGCCCGCTGGCAGCTGCTGCGCCCTCCTGGAATTACATTTGGGTTTTAGTGGGGGTGAAAATAATAATAAAAAAAAAAGCACCCATAAACCCGCTTAGCAATATGGAGGCCTTCAGCCAGCAGCCCCTTGACCTGTGAAAAGCTGCAGGCTGATGCGCTGGCGAGAAGGGAGCGAGGAGGAGCGTGGCAGGCAGGCAGGGAAGGGTGGCCGTGTGACCAGAGCCGCAATTAACACCTCGCTCAGCCCCGCAAATCAATACTTGGAATTGATTCCCCTCCATTTGCGCCGAGAGGAGAGGAAATGAGGGAAAATAAGTACTGGGCTGCTGACAAGCTTCATGACTTGAAGTCAAAGGCCATTAGCTGCCCTAGAAGTGGCAGAGCATGTTGCTGAATTATTCATGGCTTCATTAGAAGGATACTTCAAGGTATAGGATGTAGTTATATTTAATCTGCTAGCATGTGCGAGAGGAAGCAGCATGTACTCGTTTAATTTCTGGTCTGTATTCTGTGAACATTAAACTGTCAGGGAGTTTTCAGTGGGAAAGCTCTGCTAAACCACACTCTGCCTCTCACTACTTCATTTGCAAAGGACCAGGCACGTGTCGGAGGTGGCAACTGCTCCGGGGGTCTTTCCTAGAGGATTGTCCTCACAGTTGTCTTTGTCTGCCCTGTCTCCCACCACTGACAGCTCTATTTACCTTGCACACGAGGTGCATGCAAGTGCTCAGTAAAAGGAAGACGTCAAATCAGGGAACAAAATGAAATGTATCCAGCTGAATCCTCTCCCAACAGGGCTGTTAGATGCACCTCATCCACCAGAAACTTATTAACAAGGGCACTTCAGTAACGTTGATAAATAGCCTCCATTATGAGGATGCTGCTGTTCAGTGAGGTTGTGTTGCATTGCCCCTCCCGCAGACAGGGTACCATCTGCTCCCAGAAAATGTCTCATTCATCTGGCCTGCTCCAGCAGGAATCGCTGCTGCGTGGGCTCAGCTCTCCGGGCGTTTGGTTGGGAGAACAGCTGGGTTTGGGGAGGTCTGGAGGCAGGAGGTCTGGGAGGATGGTGCATGTCATCCTTTGCCTTCGCCTGGATCAGTGTTTCTTCCTCTGGATCGAGTCTTGTGCCCCTTCTTGCACTTCCTCGCTTTCTTCCCTCGTGTCTGTACAGCTCCACAGGTGTAAAGCACGTCTGTTTTATGAGGATGTCTCAAAGCACAAATTCATGCGTTCAGAGTAATTGAATAATTCATCGTCTGGGCACAAATTTGTACTGAAAGCAAAAGAAGATCTTAGCGAGTAAATGGTTTTGTGAAGTCTGGTCTGTCTCCTCCTAAAAGCCACGTTAGGGGAATACTAAAAGCCACAGTTATTAGGGGAATACCAAACCCTTTCTCTCTTTCCCCAGATCCATGACTCCAGCCCAAGCAGACCTGGAATTTCTTGAGAATGCAAAAAAGCTGTCTATGTATGGAGTTGACCTTCACCAAGCCAAGGTGAGAATCAGCGTGTGTGCACCCGCCTGTGGATTTTGTAATTTGATTATCCTTCCCTTGCAGGAGCAAATTTACCTATTGCAGGAGGCTCCCTTTGAAAGATGTGGGAAGTATGGGAACACAGACACACAACAGAAATGCCTCGAGCATTCTTGCAAGAGAAGCGACTCTCCCTGATTGCTTATTATTTATATATATCAGGAAGCTTTACAAAGCTGCTGGTGTAGACGGGTCCTTGCTCTGAGGAAGGTGGAACATAAGGCTCTGACCCGGCAGCGTGAGCCACTGCACTTGGGGAGACGCAGGATAGATGCTAGATGAGCCCTTTGGGCAAGCAGCATCGCAGGAGAGATGGGCAGGAGGGAGGAGGTTGTAAGAGAAATGCGGGGGAGAAGCGAGCCCGCTCTTGGCTGCGCAGGGAGCTGAAGTCTGGGTGGTTGGAGATGGGCTGCGGGGGAGAGCGGAGCGGTCACTTGGAAGGCAGATGTTCACCTGGAACTCGTAACCCTGACACTGCTTAAATCCTCACCTGCTTTCCCAGGACTTGGAAGGAGTGGATATCACTCTGGGAGTCTGTTCCAGTGGCCTTCTTGTTTACAAAGATAAACTGAGAATCAACCGCTTCCCTTGGCCCAAAGTCCTGAAGATTTCTTACAAGCGCAGCAGCTTCTTTATTAAGATTCGGCCAGGAGAGGTATGTCCTGGCTTCTTTGTGCTTGTGTCGTCTTTAATTGCCTTCTGATTATCACCAGCGTGTGTGCTTCACTAAAACACGGTGAGGGGAGGGAGCAGGCTTTTCTCCTAGTGAGCATCCTGCGCTCCGTCAGGTTCCTGCTCTGCCCGGGTGTTCCGACCTCGCCGGAGCTGTAAAGCAGCAGATGAGGGTCTGAACGCGTGTCGCCCAGCACCACCAGCGGTGACGATCTGAACGCGTGTCGCCCAGCACCACCAGCGGGTGACGATCGGTCTGAACGCGTGTCACCCAGCACCACCTCCTGGCACTGCTTGGGATTCCCAGCATCCAGGGGAAACCTGTGGGAAGCACACCCGTTGAAAGTGGGAGAGGACTAACTCCTTTTTTAGAAGCAGGACACAAGACAAAGGCTCTTCATCTTGCTTTTATTTTTATTTAAAAAAAAAAATAAATTAAAAACCCCAGACACATACCTTTTCAGTAAGACTGCAGCAGGCAGGGGGTGGCTGCCCCGACACTGCCTCTTGTGAACGGGGAGATCCCCAGAGCAGACTGGGCACTGGAGAGACGGTGGGGAGAGAGGCTGTACTGGGGCTCTGCCTCTTTCCTTCTCCTCTTCCTCCCCCTGCTTCAGCTGCCGTCACCCAGCCTTGCAGGAAGGTCCCTTTGCCATCCCATCCAGCAGCTGGGCAGTATGATGGGGCAAATGGTTCTGAACGGTTGCAAAACCCACAGCACGCTCCTCTGCAGAGGCCGGCGCATCCCGAGGGATGGCTTGTGGCCAAGCACCGTGTGTTCTCAGACCCGA
Organism: Falco cherrug; assembly: GCF_023634085.1. Classification (NCBI taxonomy): domain Eukaryota; kingdom Metazoa; phylum Chordata; class Aves; order Falconiformes; family Falconidae; genus Falco; species Falco cherrug. The sequence goes on along the minus strand of NC_073699.1, from coordinate 115,290,089 downwards.
GCTCCTCCTGCACATTGTGGAGTGAGTTGCGCTGCTCTTGGGCTAGGCCAGCAAGTTTGTACTGCAGCAGAACAGGTCGATGGACTGGGCGCTGCACTCCTGCCATGTTTATTTCGTGCTATACTTAAGTCTCTGTATTTTCTGCAGCAAGAACAGTATGAAAGTACAATTGGGTTCAAGCTACCAAGTTACCGGGCAGCGAAGAAGCTGTGGAAAGTATGTGTTGAACATCACACGTTTTTCAGGTTGGTTTTCTAAACGGTAGGCTCACCTTGAATAACTAATGCTTTAGATTAGCTGCTGAAAATGAGCACTCCTTCGGTGTTCCTTAGGGTTTCACAAAAATTGGAGTGAAATGGTTGCAGAGACATCAAGTGTTTATATTGTGATAAATTTTAGGTAGCTTTTGCTTCAGAATATATGTAAGACAGGGGTCTTCCAGCTTATGTAGATGTGGGGCTTGTTGTTAGTGCCTGTTGTTTTGTTAATCAAGTGTATGCAAGAGACTTCTTTAATTTGTATTTTAATTTCTCTTTACCTGCCACTTCCTAGATCTGGAGGTATGATTTTTAAATTGTGCATGTGGTTTTCAGGCTGACTTCCACTGAGGCCATCCCGAAGAGCAGGTTCCTGGCACTGGGCTCCAAGTTCCGCTACAGCGGCCGGACGCAGGCACAGACGAGGCAGGCGAGTGCCTTAATCGACCGACCTGCTCCCCAGTTCGAGCGGACGGCAAGTAAGCGAGCCTCCAGGAGCCTCGATGGAGGTGAGTGTCTGGTGCCTCTTCCCTCTCCATGGCTGGATTCAGGAGGATGCTGAGATATTCCTTAAATATCACTTAAATTCCCTGCTCTTTTTTTTTTTTTCTTAAAAAAAAAAAAAAAAAAGCGCATAACTTCTCACTTTAATACAAGACCCAGACATAAACCACAAACCAACAGTAGTCCCAACAAGAACTGACTGACGAAAAGGATGTAGGTGGGTGCCAAAGGCTTATGGCAAAGTTCTGGTTGTAAAGATACTTCCTTATTCAATCTCAGTGCCTTTTGCTTTTAGCACATCGGGAGTTAAGCTATTCTAGGATTTTTTTTGTTTAATGTAGCTTCTTAAATTACATCGTTTTCCTTGAGGGGGAGATTTTTTGCTACAACTTTTCAAAACTTCTTCAACAGCTGATAAAGTGATGCTAATGTTGCAACTTGGTGGCATATCAGTCAGGTGGGTTTGTCCCTGGCATTTTTAAAAGAGCTGGCTAGGAGCAGGCTAGAAGTGGTGAGGCATGGAAGGGGGAGTGCCTAAGTTTGCTCCTTTTGATCAGGATCATGAGGTGCTTGTAAAATTAGGATCTGGGGAAAGGGCAGCATCCCTTTGCACCGAGAGGATCCAGGGAGAAGGGGGCATCCCTTTGCACCGAGAGGATCCAGGGAGAAGGGGGCATCCCTTTGCACCGAGAGGATCCGGGGAGAGGGGGACATCCCTTTGCACCGAGAGGATCCAGGGAGAGGGGGGCATCCCTTTGCACTGAGAGGATCCAGGGAGAGGGGGGCATCCCTTTGCACCGAGAGGATCCAGGGAGAAGGGGGCATCCCTTTGCACCGAGAGGATCCAGGGAGAGGGGGGCATCCCTTTGCACCGAGAGGATCCAGGGAGTAGGGGGCATCCCTTTGCACCGAGAGGATCCAGGGAGAGGGGGGCATCCCTTTGCACTGAGAGGATCCAGGGAGAGGGGGGCATCCCTTTGCACCGAGAGGATCCAGGGAGAGGGGGGCATCCCTTTGCACCGAGAGGATCCAGGGAGAGGGGGGCATCCCTTTGCACCGAGAGGATCCAGGGAGAGGGGGGCATCCCTTTGCACCGAGAGGATCCAGGGAGAGGGGGGCATCCCTTTGCACCGAGAGGATCCAGGGAGAGGGGGGCATCCCTTTGCACCGAGAGGATCCAGGGAGAGGGGGGCATCCCTTTGCACTGAGAGGATCCAGGGAGAGGGGGGCATCCCTTTGCACCGAGAGGATCCAGGGAGAAGGGGGCATCCCTTTGCACCGAGAGGATCCAGGGAGTAGGGGGCATCCCTTTGCACCGAGAGGATCCAGGGAGAGGGGGGCATCCCTTTGCACCGAGAGGATCCAGGGAGAGGGGGGCATCCCTTTGCACCGAGAGGATCCAGGGAGAGGGGGGCATCCCTTTGCACCGAGAGGATCCAGGGAGAGGGGGGCATCCCTTTGCACCGAGAGGATCCAGGGAGAGGGGGGCATCCCTTTGCACCGAGAGGATCCAGGGAGAGGGGGGCATCCCTTTGCACCGAGAGGATCCAGGGAGTAGGGGGCATCCCTTTGCACCGAGAGGATCCAGGGAGAGGGGGGCATCCCTTTGCACCGAGAGGATCCAGGGAGAGGGGGGCATCCCTTTGCACCGAGAGGATCCAGGGAGAGGGGGGCATCCCTTTGCACCGAGAGGATCCAGGGAGAGGGGGGCATCCCTTTGCACCGAGAGGATCCAGGGAGAGGGGGGCATCCCTTTGCACCGAGAGGATCCAGGGAGAGGGGGGCATCCCTTTGCACCGAGAGGATCCAGGGAGAGGGGGGCATCCCTTTGCACCGAGAGGATCCAGGGAGAGGGGGGCATCCCTTTGCACCGAGAGGATCCAGGGAGAGGGGGGCATCCCTTTGCACCGAGAGGATCCAGGGAGAGGGGGGCATCCCTTTGCACCGAGAGGATCCAGGGAGTAGGGGGCATCCCTTTGCACCGAGAGGATCCAGGGAGAGGGGGGCATCCCTTTGCACCGAGAGGATCCAGGGAGAGGGGGGCATCCCTTTGCACCGAGAGGATCCAGGGAGAGGGGGGCATCCCTTTGCACCGAGAGGATCCAGGGAGAGGGGGGCATCCCTTTGCACCGAGAGGATCCAGGGAGAGGGGGGCATCCCTTTGCACCGAGAGGATCCAGGGAGAGGGGGGCATCCCTTTGCACCGAGAGGATCCAGGGAGAGGGGGGCATCCCTTTGCACCGAGAGGATCCAGGGAGAGGGGGGCATCCCTTTGCACTGAGAGGATCCAGGGAGAGGGGGGCATCCCTTTGCACCAAGGGTACCAGAGGGAGCAGGAGCAGCGTTGCTTTGAGCCCTGAGGTTGTGCAGCCACCCGGGAGGGAACAGCACCCGGTGGCCAGCAGCAGCCAGGCTACCCCTGCTCCTGCTGTGGGTTTACAGGGCTGAGCAACACCCCAAGCCTGGGCTTTATGCCTCGGGGCCGGGAGGGGAAGGGCTGCTTGGTTTGAGCTCGGTACTGCAGCAAAGCAAGAAGCCAGCTCGCCTGCAGTCTGGGCGTGCGATGTTACCTAGGCGCCGTACACCGAGGAGAGGGGACTGGCACTGTTGGTTGCCCCTTGGCCGTGCCCTGTAGACTCTTACGACCCCAGATGATTAGAGAAATCCCCGCTGCAATCCCACACCCAGATGCCAGAGCTTGCAAAAGAGCAGCCTGTGAATGTAACGCTTCTGTCCCCATTGAAGTCTGCAGCCTTTTTCCATCTGCTGTGTGGGCAGTTGTTAACGTGTGCCCCATTTCTTCAGCTAAACGTGCGACTCAAAAAGTTCAGTTCAGAGCCGTAGAGGAAGAGAAGCAGGAGGAGGTGGTGGTGGTTGAGGTTCCTGAACCAAAACCCGCGGATCAGATCCGAGAGAAGCCAGGTATAGCTGTGGTGGTGGCTACAACTCTGCAGCACCTTTCCTGTCCTTCATATGCTTGTTCCTGACAATTCAAAGTTTCACCAAATCGGGCGGCTTTTTTCTTTTCTCTGCAAGAAGAGTTTCACAGTCAGAGGACAGACAGCCCAGCAGAGCTCCAGCTCTGGGAGACTCATTAAGTTTCCACCTTGCACCTTGTTAGACTGCAATTCTTGCAGGGAGGTGGGGAAAAGTAAGGATGTGCTGGCACTTGTGAACTGTCTCCTTATTAAATTTGGGTGTTTTTGTAAATGTGGATTAGGAAACTTGAAAGTTTGATCTTGAGACTTCTTATATATCTGAAATTCTTCACCCCGGGACCAGCTTGCCATTTTTAAAGGCCGTTCTGGGGTTTTTTGGGGGGTTGAGAAATGCCACCTATTTTGCTACATGGAGCTTATATTTCTCTTAAGATAAGTACTGTTAATAAATTTTAATAGATATTGATGCCTTTAAGAGGTGTGTAGGTACAACAGCATATTTGAATAGTAATAAGCGTATCACAGCAGCAGTGTTGTCAAATATTTGCAGTCTTCATCACTTAAATAGCGAATGCCTGTGGTGCATTAGGGCTGGAGATAATTCATATGCAAATGCCTTGTGTACTGCTCCGCTTCCCTTCTTCCACCCTGAATTTTTCACAGCACATTTCTGACGCTACTGTTTTTCTGGTATGAATGTAGATCAAGCTTTCACAAAGTAGCGTGGCAGACTGTCTCCTCACCACTGCCTTGCCTTGAATTCTCGCTAGTCAGCATCACCTGGTAGGGGAAATAAAAACAGAAGGTGGAGAGTTTAAGACGCCAGGGTAGACGGCTCTCTGTCTTAATTTTTAGATTTGAAGTTGATCACTCAAGTACATTTAATTAAAGCTGCTAGTTTTTATATAGTTCTTTGTCTAGAGGAGCCTGGGAGTGTTTTCCCTGCATTTTACCAGCCAGCACCTGCATCTCTCCAGAGCTGGCAGGCAGAGCCTGTCCCAGTACCGCACTGGAGAGCCATTCATGTGCCCCACATATCCCTGCCCGGACTAGGGGCACAGCCGGCTCGTGGCAGCCTGTTCCCCCGCTCATCCAGTGCCCTGTTGGGCCTGGCAGTGCTAGACAGGCTGATACTCAATTGTATGTTGGAAAATTGCTGTTAAGCTGCCTGGTTTAAAAACCTCCTTGCTATTCTCAGCTGCTGCCCTGCAGAGGCATCTCCTCTCGCTCTTTCCTCTGCTGTGGTGCCCGTTGTGTGTCCCTGTGGTTCTCCAGCTGCTCTGTTAACACCTGCAAACCTCTTTCTAGCCAAACAAGCTCTTGAAACTTTTGAAATGAAACCCATTGCAGAGGAGGAAGAGGAGGAGGAGAAGGTAGAGATGGTTAAGGTTCCTGTTGCCAAGCCAAAGTTCCTGGAGCCGTTGCAGACGTGGTCAGGTACAGCCACAGCGGCATTTGGCATTGGTGTGGCGCCAGCGGCCGCCCGTGCTGTGACCTGCTGCTGGGTTGGAGTGATGCAGTGCTGTAGGACAGAGGTTGCATCGTTTGTGGTGGTGCTCATTGCCATTAAAATCACACCCAGCTTTGCAAGTGTGCTGTAATGCGTGAGCGCTGCTTTATCGGGGTGTGCCTCCGGGTGAGACGAGGAGGTGCCGTGCCTTGGCTGTGCGCCTGCGTGTTGAAATGAGTGTGCAGTGGCCTCTTAACACTCCTCTGTTCCTGTCCCTTCTCATAAGGTTCATTCCCCTGAGCTGTAGGAATGTGTGGTGCCTGAAAATCAGGTTGTGTGCCCCGGGACTGCTGGAGGTCACCTGTGCTCTGCTTTATTTCTTCGCTTGTGAGCCTGCTGCTTCCCTCCTTGGGGAGGGGTTTCAGAGCAACTCCACTGCTGCAGACAGATCCACCCTAATCGTAATTAAAAGCAGACTTAGTTAGTCATTGCAGGAAGAGGAGATTGAAGCCGTGGAGGGAGGTAACTGAGGGCTTCACCTGTTTTCTTGATTATTAAGAAAACCACTAAACCAGCCCCTGCACTCGGATGGACGTTGTCCCACGGGACGGGTTGCGGCAAGGTGCCAGACATCAGCTGGTGCCAGACATCAGCTGGTGCCAGACCTGAGCACAGCCGGGGGCTCCTGCTGCCACTGCCCCTTCTTCTCGTTCACCTCCTGCACTTCTTCCTCCTGTTGATGCTTTTGTTCCCAGTAGGGACTGTTTTCTTGGCCAGGGTGGTGACGATTGATGTTTTTATGTCTCATGTTTTGGAGAGGTGCTTTTTACTGTCTTAATCATCATGTGTCAAAATAGCCAAAGGTAGTTAATTAAGGAAGACTTAATTTAACACAGTTCTGGACAGCACAGAACTCATCGTTGAATGGCAAAGGAAAAGCTTGGTATCTGCTGTTTTTCCTGCATGTCTGGATGCTCTGAAGCACTGAGGGAGAAGCAGGAGAGGTGGCCCTGCAGATTTACTGATGTGTCAGTATTTCCTTTGCTACTTCATCTTCGAGGTGGCGTTTTAACACAACCATAACTTTTTTAGCCAAACGTGCTCTTGGCAATGTTGAGATAAGCCCAGTTGAAGAGGAGGAGGAGGAAGAAAAAATGGTGGTGATGAGAGAACTAGAGCCGGTTCCGAAGGAGTCAGGTACCGCTGCGACAGCTTTGCGCACCCAGCATCCTCCTAACCCCGACTGTCCCTGCCATCTCACCGTCCCTCTGTACAACCTCCCTGGCGGCTGTCACTGCTTCCGTGGCATAAATACACCGGGACACGGCTCTGGTCGTCCTTCTGAAAGGATAATGCACTGTCTGGCTCACAGAAATGAACTGCTTGTGCTGAGGAGCAGGGGAGATAACGGAGGCGGCGGTGGTGGTGGTATGGGTCGTAGGGCGCATTTTCTTCAAGACGTGGTGTCTGGGATTTTGTCTTAAAAGTATCATTTCAGTCTCTGAGAAATCAGGCTCTTTTTTGCCCCTTCTTCCTGTATGTTTTTGACCGCAGGGATACTTTATTCTGTGCACGTTTTACACACGCAGATGAGATGCAGTTATTTTTTCAGTGAAACAGGAGTTCTTACTAAGGAGTTGCTTAAAACTACAATTTCTTTTTTAACGCCAAATTTTATTTGTGTCTTTGACTAGCTGGATGGAACTATTAACCTGCTGTTGGCTGGGGTAGGTTACATAGTGTGAGCCTTGCTGCGTAATCTGTGACTTTTAAGTATATGGGACCACGTCAAAGAAATTATTTTAGGTGACTAGGTATATTTTTAGTGGAACGACCATAAAACCCAACATCAGGAGAGCAAAATAGCTTGTCGCATCTATAGGTATGCACAGTGAATTAGTTGGGGCTTGCTTTGTTGCACAGTACTGAATATTTCGGAGGTGTTGGGCTTTTCAGGGATCGGGAGCTGCCTGGGAAATCAGGAATTGAAGGAAAGGAGTAGGCAGTTGATTTTGTGTGTACCTAGTGCTTGTATTTTAAGACTGTCATCCTCTGGAAAGATGATTTTCTGGCAGCATGCTGTTCATTTCTGCACTGTCACTGATCTGAAGGTGCTGGGTATCTTCTCGCGGTGGTGCCTTGGGCTGCAGCAGGAGATACCCATCCTGGGCACGCACCCCCAGCCTGCTTTGAAACCCACCTGGAAGTTGCTGTGAAGTTCTGTAGAGCCATGCCTGTTGGTTATTGGTTTTGTTTTGAATTGCTGGAAACACTGGGGAGATGGGGGAGAGCTTGTGTTACCCTTCCAGAAACCATCCGTTTCTGGTTGAGGGGATGCCAGTGAGTCAAGAACTCACCACAGCTGTGTTTCTATTTTAATGGTTGCACTGGAATGGACCTTCTGTGTCAGTTGTGTGTGAAGGACCCAGCAATAGGTGGCACAATGTCAAGAATAGATTTGCCTTTCTGGTGTGGCTTCTCTGCAGAGTGCAAGCTTGCTTTTTGTAAACCATTTGTTGAGGGGCTTTATTTTGTTTTACTTAAACCATAAGGAAAATAATCTCAACTTTCCCATACTAAATGCACGAGCTGCTTTGCTCAACATCTTTATTTCTTTTCCCTTTTTTTCCTCCTCCCTTTCTTTTTAAATGACAGCACTGTAATTGGGAAAGGCTTTGCCTAGCACTTTAGAAGCGTTGCCAGCTCTGAGCCTTATCCCTGTCTGTCTCTCCCCCATCCTCAGCAGTGGCTGTGATAACCCCCGAGAGGAGTCCCCGTCCCACCTCCGCCCCGGCCATCGCTCAGAGCCACACCGCAGAACCAGTCCCAGCTAAGCCTGATGCGAAGGATGCGGCCGCTGCATCCAAAGTAGAAAAAGAAACAGCAAAACCCGATGTGAGACGTGAAGAAATCCTACCGGACAAAGCCAAGCCGGAGCCAGCCGACGCCGTGAAGGTATGTCAGACCGGAGCCTCTTTGGAAGAGGCAGCGCTTGTGCCGGGCTGCAGCATTGGCTCTAGAAGCCGCAGCAGCTCTGTGCACCTTCCCCTCCCAGCTGCTGAGGGGTTTATCCCTCTCCCAGGCTTCGGGTGGGGGGTTTGGGTCCCAGAGAAATCCCAGTCCTGCCCTTCCAGGTGCTGGGAAGGAGGAGGTCGGGGCGGTGAGGTTTTGGGGGTTGCAGCCGAACTATAAGCGCAGGTTGCCGGTGCGTGGGTAAAGCCAGCCAGGTCTGCACCCGAGCTGGTGGTGCTGGAAGCCAGGGCTCACCGTGCTGGGCTGTCTCTGCTGGTTCCCGCTATGACAGTGGGAGGCAATTCCAGTGAAACTGGGGATACAGATCTGGTCCGCAGCCCAGCGTCGGAATGCAAATGTTCTGTACATCGATAGGCATTCACTGGGAGAGCTGCTGATGCCTTCCTGTAGACCGGGCGGGAGCTTTAGTTGTGAATGGCACCGCTGAGACCTTGGGGGGTTTATTGTTAAAATGAAATAATTTTTTTTTAAAAAAAAGCTTTATTTGCTCTTTCTACAAATGTCTGAGACCTTTGTTGGTGTTGATGTATGTTTATTGTTCTCCTAAGTCAAAATGATGTGCAAAATTATTGTTCGTATTATAGTGTCCTTAATATTCTGCAAATTTTATTGACTGAAACCTTCCAGCGTTGCAGTGGAGTTGTACCTGGAGATACAATTTTCACGTTACCCCAAATACTGAGCTATTCTCAGCATTACACATTTTTGCTATAACATGTCATACAGCGGGTCTTGTTCAACACATTCCAGGGGAGATCGCTGTTAATTAAGGTTGGGAGATGGAGGTGAAGAAAGGCCAGTTGCTTCAAATAATTTGGTGGCCTGTGTGACCAGTAGTTGTTAAATGAAAACGCTGAAGGGATCTTCAGGCTGGCACTTCGGAGTGTGCGTCGTGGCACATAGTCCCTGTAATGCTGTTCCCGCATGGCTGCGCACCCTCCCTAGCCTTGAACCAAGAAAAAGTGAACTTTGTTCCTCCCAGCTCACATATTACAGGGATTTTTCCTAAATGCTTAAACACTGGGGTTTGATATTTTTTTTTTGTTTGTTTCTTTAAACGTAGATGTGGGAGGAAATTGTGGATTTGAACATGCCAAATTTACCCTGTTTCTCAAACATAGCTGCATCACTTCTTACAACACCCACCCATGCTTTCTCCCTCAGAGTATCTGGCAATTCAGTTTCCCCAAAATACTTCCCTAAAAGCATTAAGACAGTCTTGGCTCTCTACTTACGGACAGTAAAGAACTTAATTTTGTGATGTTAGGCTTGAGTTTGGTAGATAGGTCTCTTCTTACTGACTGTGAACATCATACCTGTGCATAACAAATAATTTTCTGTTTTTAGAAGGGCTGTGTTCGTTTGAGCATGTTGCTTTTGGTACGGATTTCACGGGGAGATCCAGCTGCAAATGAAATTTGAAAACATTGCCTGGCAAAGCTAACTGCAAGTGGGAAGCCCTTCTTCAGAAGCACTAGAGAGCACTGGTTTCAAATGCAAATAATTCTCAAGCTAAAGGAATTATTGTAAATGTGCTGTTAACTAACAGGCTGTGGAGAGCTGCGGTGTCATTAACTCTTTCCGGAGGGCTGCATGTTGGTTTTTGCACATCCCCCCCTACCATTTCAAAACCAACTTTATGCAGCTGTGTTTTGAAACTAAATGGTCTCTTGAAACAAGTCTACTAACAAGAAATGTTTTTACCAATTTATTTCTTAAATGTAGGTGAGGAAAACACACATTGAGGTCACAGTACCCACCACGAATGGTGACCAGCGCCAGGTTTGTGCTAATAATTCAGTTAGGTTGCTCACTTTTTTTTTTTAAGGTTAAACAGTGAGGTTCAACATAGTTAAATGAACCAACAACTTTTTTTTTTTTATCATTGCCCAACAGCAGCAGCCTGCAGAAAAAGAGGAAGAGCTGATAAGAATGAGGAAGGTTAGCCATTTTACACTTTCACCAAACAAATTTGCCATATCATTCATGCATCTGTAACCTGTTTAAAAAGACAGTGCTCCAGTTTCTTCATGTGCTTTGGGTTGGGTTTTTGTTGTTTTTTTTTTTTAAACTGCAACTATAGAATATTTGATTTTAAAATTAAATAGCTTTTTGTCCCATAGTCTGATTGCTAAAATTATGCATGTTGAATGTTCAAGAGAAACACAGTTGGTTTGATTTATAAAATATATCTTCTGCATAACAAATTTAGCTTGAAACCAAAGAAAATTGTATAGTCTGCATTCCAGGAAATGCAAAAAAAAAAAGTAAAGAAAAAAAAAAAAAGTATAATGCTTCTTTTTGGTATTGATTAAGTAATAGGGAACATATCCAGGATGGGAAAGGTGGTTAGGACATCATTCCTGTGCACACTGAGACCTTGTAAAAGTTACACCAGGCAGTGCAGCCCCGTACGCTGGGGTGGGCGTGCATCGCTGTCAGGAATGTGAAGTTGTGACTTTGTGCAAGGCTTCCACAGAAAACCGGTAAACTGTCCTTTTGTGGTGAGCGATAGAAACGAAGGCAAAAGCCAAGGAACCCCTGGGAGCTGTCTCTTTAAAGGACTCATTGCATTTCCCCATTCTCCATGAGCAAGACCCCCATTTCCCGGTGGTGGCCCCACGCTGGCGTCCCTGTGGCTGGGTCCCCACCCCACGCTGGCACAGCGCTGCACTCCCAACGTTGAGTTAACTTTTTTAATTTGCCAATTTGTCAATCCCGCAAGAACAACATTTTAATTTTTTGTGCTTTTCTTTTTTCTTTTTTTTTTTTGTTTCCCCCTTTTCTTTCATTTTCACAGAAAAGATCAAAGAGGCTAGATGGTGAAAACATTTATATCAGGCATAGCAATTTAATGTTGGAGGTTTGTATGAACTCGAAGCTTTTTTCAGTTTGCCTAGACCTTCTGCATCTGCGCTGAACTTTTTCTTCCTCTTCTGCTGCTGCCTTTGTTTTGCATGCTGTTGCATGAGAGACCTTTTCTTATTTTTATTTTTTTTAAATACGCTTTTGCATGGTGACAGTAAACATGACGATGTGCAGGCATTCTTCCTTCTACCTCTTCTGACTTTCATTCTCTCATACTTACCCAAAATACATGATTGGCAGAGCTGCCCGCTCAGGTCTGCTCTGAGACCCCCTGGGTGCTCACGGTGGCATCAGTCGCATCAGTCGTGGCGGGGAGGGGGTGGGGCTCATTTACAAGTTTCTCCTGGCTTGAAATGAGTTGCTTTCCTGGGGGAAAAGGCAGGCAATGAAAACGCAAAATTCAGGATGAAATCGTCACCGCCGTGGCGTTGGGGCCTCCGTGACGCCCGTGTTGCTTCAGGCAGGAGCGAGCCCTCCTTTCGGACGCTGGTGCAGCGATGCTTGCAGCGTTGCAGTCCTCCTCCCAGCGCTTGCTTGCCTCACTGCATCTTCACGCTCCCCTGGGCCCCATCCTGCACCAGCACCAGGTCCCCTTGGGGCTGACACGGGGGCTTGTGGTCACGGGGGGCTTGTGAGAGGGCAAGAAGCTGTTGCGTCCCTCCACATACAGCTCTTTGGCTGCGGGAGCGCTTTACATTTGGTTTGGCCCAAGCACGGTCTCAGAACAGACCATGCCAATCATATATTTTAATTTTTCTAATACACTGTGTTATGGAAGACGTTTTGTGGCTTCTGATACTCTGTTCCTGTGTTACGTGTTTCTACTCAAACTTACAGCACCAGCAGCTGGTAGGGTTTCCCTGGTGGTATCTCTTGAAAGTCAAGCGGACTCACTGCCTTCTCCTAATCCAAATTTTAAAAGTTTTGCAGCTTTTGGGTGGCTTTTTCTGGTTTGTTTTGTTTTGGGGTGGTTTTTTTTTGTTTTGTTTTGGTTTGTTGTTGGTTTTTTTTTCTGACTGCTCCAACGTTGAGCTTTTGGCCACCAGCGAAGGGTCTGCAGCACGACGGGCAGGGCTCAGCTGCCGGAGCGCTGTGATGACTGTGCCTGTTGCTTGCTTTCACCCAACTCGAACGGCTCCGTCTCCCCAGCCCCAAACAGAGCTTTTTCATTGCTTCTAACCCCCTTTTTTCCTGTCAGTGCAATACTTGGCTCTGACGCCCAGTCTCTTCTCCAGCCCCTTCCCTCCCCCTGCCCTTCCCACCGGTTCTGTTGCAGGTGCTCCAGCCCTCCCCTAGAAAAGGGCTGACCCCAGCAGCTCTCACCCCCTTTGTTCCTATTTTTTTTTTTTTTAACCTGTGCATTTGGCAGATCAGATGTTTTTCCAGCAGACCTCACACCTCCCGAAGCTGACGCTTGATTTTAGTGGAAGCTGTTTAGCGCTCCGTGCTCGATAACCCACGCTCCGTGTTCTTACAAAAAGGGCAGAACAGGAGGAGAAGCGGTACTGCTTGGCCAGCTTGTGCCTCAAGATGCTTTTGAGACCCGTTGTGGCTCCATGTTGCTCCTCGTGGCTTTAGCTTCTCTGCCAGCCCTCCCAGGACCAGCTCTGGCCCGTGGTGGACAGCCGAGGTGGTCTTCTCCTCTCCAAACCAGGAGCAACTGTTGGGCTCCTGGATCCAGGCAGGGCTTTACCTTGGCATCCTCAGCAGACTTATTTGGGCTTTTTTTTTTCCTTTTTTTTTTTTTTTTTTTTTTTTTTTTTCCTTCCCACCCCCCACAAACTAGCAGACGCTTGCCTTTTGCTTTCATCCAGGACAGATGCCAAACCTAGTTTTTTTATCTCCCAGAACCGTGCCAAAAAGAGCAAATGTTAACGAGGCGTTTGGGTGCCTAGCCCTGCGGAGGGAGGGCGGTGTGTCCTGAGTAAGCTGCAGGGATGCAGGTATTTGGGTGGACGCCCTCCTTTAGGGATCTATTTGCTCTCCCGTCTTCTAAAATTGATGGGATGAGTAACAACTAAAAGCACAAAAATAGCAAAATTCCCCCATGATGCTTTTACTGACCTTAATTTCCCCCTTTCTAACAAGTGAGGCTTGCTGCTTTTTGGCACTGTCCAGAAAAGCTGTTGTTTGGCTTATGCCTATTTTATGCAAAAGCTTTGTTATCAACAAACTCTGGTTTGCTTGCAAGGAAAAGCTATTTTTAAACAAGTTGAAGAGAGCTGACTTGCCTTGAAGTCTGTGCAGGTGTGCTGTAAACTGGCATCACAGAGTAGGAATCTCACTTTTTCCAGATGAAGAGTTTTAGCAGGAATCTTTTTTTATGATTGATCGGGCATAAAGTAAATACTCGGTTTGATTTTTAAAGGGTTGTCATCTCATCTTCATTTCAGAAGTCTTAAAACCTCCTGTGGTAGCTCCTGGAGGGGTGAGATGAGAGGGGGAGGAAAAAGGCAGTGGGGGTATTCTGGGACCAGAGATAATTCCTGGTGGGATGAAAGAGAAATAGGTATGAAGAGAATAAATAAATCTGGGAAAACATTTCTTTACCGTTAATTGCATTTGTACCCATGCATGTTCAGCCTAGCAGAGGGGAAAAGAAAGCGAATTCGCCCAGTTGAAAGGCATTGAATTAAATCACCCAAACAAACGTAGTCTTGCAACTTAAAGTAACCCATGTGGGGAAACCCCCAGAGTGTCACCTGCTTGGGGTGAACCGATGGCATGTCCCGCTCCTGGAGGAGCCCCCGCTCTGTGCCGGTGGCAGTTTATCCCAGTTAATACAAGAGGGGAGAGGAGAGAGGACGTTCCCTTTCGCAGTGTGTTTGCAGTGTGAGCACAGTTGATGGAAGTCGGCAACAACTCTGCTGAGCGCAGCTTTGCTATGCGGCAGCCTGGGCGATCGCAGGGGTCGTCTCTGCGCCTCTTCATTTGTCCTGTCCTTTTGCTGATAGGATCTAGATAAGACCCAGGAAGAAATAAAGAAGCATCACGCCAGCATCAGTGAGTTGAAGAAGAACTTTATGGAGTCCGTCCCGGAGCCTCGGCCGAGTGAATGGGACAAACGTTTGTCCACTCACTCCCCTTTCCGAACCCTCAACGTCAACGGGCAGATTCCCACGGGAGCAGATGGAGTGAGTACCTTGGTGGCGTGGGGGGGGCGTGCACTGCGCTGTTCCAAGGGACAGCGTTGCAATGTAGGGTTCAGCCTCAGCTCCCCTTAGGTTTTGGTTATATTGAATTTTCCATAGGTAATATTGACTTTTAAGATGTAGAATAGTCTCTGAGGCAATTGATGCTTTAGTCATAGCATCATAAAAATGCGATTATTTTTTTTTTGACAGAAAAGAGTGTAGGAATTCCTCATTGGTTTTGATGCTGTTTTTCCTAGTGTTGCTGTCATCTGTGATGCTAGAGAATGTACTTCTCATGCCTGTTTTGGGGACTGGCTTATTCCTGGTGCCAGGGAATGCATTTCTCCAAAACGTGGGCAAAAAAACCAATCCAAAACCCAAACACCTAAATTAAAAGGAGTTGTTACTTTAGAGATAAAGTTGCGTATAACCAAGCGGAGAAGCACTGGGATGGTATAAATTTCCAAAAGTCGCTTTATCCTCCAGTTAATCCAGTGTGTCATTGGGTTTAGTCTTGCATTAGGATCTGCAGGTGCTGATCTGCTGTGGAGGCTTCAGGAAGACTCTCAGGGGGCTACAGCAGGGCTGTTCATTCGGGATGGAAATCTTCCTACTTAGAGTAACATTGTCTGTATGTTGGTAGCCACATACATTCACAGTTGCTCTGCTAATTTCCTTAAAAAGGTAATTTTTCAAAGAAACCAAGTTGGAGTGGCAGAGATCTGTCTGCCAACTGGTTTCTTTTCGGATAACAGACAGCTTCTCTGTTTAATATCGGTGTTGCCTAGCTCAGACGTGAAGCTTCTGACTAAAACTGTAGTTAGCACCCGTGGTGATCAGTCTTTTAAATAGTAAATGCCGTTTTTCAGTACAAGTGAAAAATCGCATCCTGGCTGCAGTTGTAGGCTCTCTCCTGGTTTAAGCCACCCTCCTCCCCTTCCTGCCCGCAGCGCTGCAGATAAGCTTGTGTTTAATCTTCAACCCATTGCAAGGGAGATACTTTTTAAACAGCAAGAATCTTGCAGTGGACGGAGGGTTGTTGTAACAGGTACAAGGGGTTTTAGTGGCCACCTTCACTACAGGCTCCACAAAGCGTAGAGGAATTCCATGACAATTAGAGGTTAGAAAACCCTGCTAGAAAAACAAACGCTTCAGAACTGGTCAGGGTTGATGGTTACCCTTGGCATTACCCTGTTTAACACATGGGTGGACGAAAGTTCATCCTTCGGCTGCCGAGTCGCAGGGTGAATTCTGCGGGAATGTGGGCAGCAGAGCGGTGCGGAGCTCAGCCCGCGGTGCCGTGGGGTTCCTGGGCGTGCGGGTGGGAGAGGGCCGGGGCTCCAGCCCCACAGCTGCAGTTCAGGAGTGATATTCTTGGTTATTATGAAGAATTTCTTGCGAGGTGACTGCCTTGTGAGGTCTTGGGGGGCTGCTGTTCAGGGTAGCTGGATGGTGTGGGCTTTCCCCGTCTGAGGCTGCGGTGATCCACAGCGATGCAAGAATTGGGGTCAGCCCTGGCTTTGCATTTCTAGAAGTTCCCCCTTAATCTGATCCTCTCTGAAGTGGTCTTGGCTCTGAGGTGGACACGTTCTGCTGTGAACTTCCAGAAATGCATCTTCACCAGGCTCTTACCAGGGGAGGGTGCTTCCCTTCACCTGCGCATGTTTAAGGATGGTAAATAACGCTGCAAAGCATTCCCAATTCTGCTCATGGTGGTATATTCACCCTGTTGTAGTGGCCAAAGGGTATTCTGCCAGGGGCTGCTTTTCTGCTGTTCCGCTATGTTTTATTGCAAGACAACTGAACCTTAACACGCTTTGTGTGTCCAGGTCAAGAAAGTCACTGTCCTATCTTCTGAGAGACAGGTTGGTGGGCTTGAGGTAAAGCTGCTGTTCTGATATGTGCTTCTGAACCAGACTTCTGCTATTGCAATGGCACCAAGCAAAAACTCAACAGCAGCTGCTGGATAACATTTTTTTTTTCTTTTGGCTACATGAAGTAGTTTCATAACTCACACCGAGAGGACTTTTGCACTGCTGCAGCTTTTGCAGCTTTCGATTTTGCTTATTTTGGTGCATGGCTGGTTCGAAAAAGCTGCATGAAAGATATAACCGTGTATTCGGAGAGAAAAGCAATTATGAAAGTTTAACTGTACCCTGTTCTTTTTATGTTGTCTTTCCGTTTTTTGTTTTAATGATCATGTTACTCTTGCATTTTATATTTTCTTTTGCTGCCCAGTCTCCCAGCTATTTTCTCCCCAGTACTCATCACTTAGGGGTGTGCAAAGAACCAGTCCCAAAATACTGCACTGATCAAAGAAGGCTAGCTCAACTGAGAGAGCTTAGAGCCAAGTTTTTCCTCTCCTAGGCGCACTTGGGTTTGACCAGGTCTGGCAAACTAAAGGGATGGAGAGTTACTAAACAGCAGCGTTTCCCACAATCTTTTCTTTCTTCCACGAAAGTACTAGAGCCATTGCATGATCCCGTGTGATGATCTACTCATTCTGGTTTTTTACATTCTTCAGACTCCAGAAACACAAGTGCTGAAGTGCGGAGCAAAATTCAAGGAGTTTGCAATGCTCCTACTGCCATCCCACGTGGAACCACGCTCGGGATTTCTAAGATTAACAATTTTTTCACTCGTTCCAGTAGAATTTTCAAAACAATTGAAATTTTGATACTGTCATCAGAACTTTGAAAAAGCATTTTGTATCTGCACTGCAGTCTGGATGTTCAATGATATTTAACAAACGCTATTTTTTAAGGGCACTGTAGAATAGGAAGCTGCCAGAGACCACATTTTGTACTATGCCATTTCTATTTCTAATGCCTCGAGCGTTTTTCTCAACCATTCCAATTCCAAAACACTTCAGCAGGCTTTGAGCATACACTTTTCTGGGAGGGCAGGGATCATGATCCAGAGGTTTGTGACAAAACACACGTGATCCTGATGCAGGTGTTCACAAGCTCTGCAGAGAGGACTAGATTTTGTAGCTCTGAGACTGGTGTGACCCAAGGCACCAGCATCTCTGCTCTCCAGGGCAGTTTATTTTTACGTTCAGAAGAAAGCTGTCCTAACGCTTTGCACACCTCCAAGTATCATTTTGGGCACTTTCCATCTGTCATTTTTGTTCATCTCTCTCTGTCTTTCTTGATCTTCTACCATGAAAGCAGACACAGCAACGTCCTCTGTTAGTACAGGACGAAGACAAGCTAAAAAAGCAGGAGATACCTACTGAGACAGCCTTTCCCCGGCCAGCAAGTGAAGAAACTCTTCCAAAGGTTTCTATTCCAATTCCTGAAGAGCAGAAATCACTCAGAAAGTGTCAGCTGTACTCTAGCATTTTTCCTTCTCCACGTATTCCCTTTATGATGTCCTTTCTCCTGGTCGTAGCACTGACTGTTTGGTGGCTGCTCTTTCTCTGAGTGGCAACAGGGTCATGTTGAAACCTCAAGACCAAAGCTCCTGAATTCCCCGGCCATAGCCTCTGCTGTATCTTCCTTGTCCTGGTCTTTGATCTCCGTATCTCGCTGTCCCAGGGAGGGACGCCTGCGGCCGCCGTGTTAATCCCGCTGTCTGTTGTTGTGTAGCTGTGATCCGGGACCTGGCAGGAGTGGTCATGGATTGCCAGGTCCATCCAGAAGTTTCCTACTGTGCAAAAGCAAATTCTTTGACCTGTGTTCCCGGTTGCTGTCAGAGGGCAGACGGGGAGTGTAAATACACAGGAGGAGACGTTTGCTTCTTCAGCCCCCGTAGACTTCACGTAGGAATTGCTGGAGACTTGCTCTTAAGCTTGTCACTTTAAATATCAGGCATTCACAGGCTGAAGAACAACATTTGGTACTGGTCCAAAAGAGGCTTTGCAGCAATCTGCCGAATCTAATCCATAACCACTCCTTTTCTAGGAAACTCAGATTGGTATTTAAATAAAAAGTGCTGATTATCAATGCTGCTGTTAGTGTTAACTTAGAGACAGGGACAGGCGACTTCATTTTCCCAGTGGGGGAAGGCTTCCGCAGAGCATCGCAGCTTCCCTCTCGCACCCCTGTTCTTGTTTCCAAGAAAGTTAAGTCGTCTTGTAGGAGAAAACCCACTGCAAGGAAATGTTTATTGTAAACATAGATGAATCATTTTTCTGAATCTGGCGGTCTTGGTGCGCTTCAGATGTGTTTGATTTCATTTGTGTTGAACTAACTGACGCATGTTTGCTTAGGTCACAGGAATGGAGTAACCCGCTGTTAGGTACGTCTCCTCTGTTAGCATGTTGACTTTACCACATCAGGATACGCTTCTAATGTTAAAGCCATCAATTGTTTTGACTTCTCTTAACAAACTCGTTGCATGCATCTTGTTGTTTATTGCCTACAAATGTAACTGTCTGGATGATGCTGACGTTTATCCCAGTTACCCTGGTTGAGCTGCGCAGGCTCAGAGATGAGCTGCGGAACTGGTTTGCGAGCTGGAGGGGAGATGGGACTTTGTGTCTGAGGGCTTTCTTTTCTGTATATAGTCATTGTGGGACTGAGCTGAGCCAACCGCTTCTCCTTTCAGTAGTAATCAGCTCTCTGTTGCATTCTCTGGAGGATTGTGTAGACACAATTACTTCTGAGAACAGCCACCAGCACCATCAGTGTTGGTAGCTGTGCCAGCAGCACAGGAGAGGAAGGAGTAGACCTTTATTACAGGGACTAAAATGTGTGAATATATATAAATACTTGTATTTATAACCCTTTATAGATCTGTATCTGTGTGAACAGTGTTGTTTAGGAAGCTAGCAGATAAGCTTGCAGGAAAAAGACATAAGGCAACTATGGCATGTGCTGTCTGATCCGAAGGACCGTGGCGTATCACGGACCTCTTGAGCCACCTCTCTTGCTCTCAGTGTACAGGTTGAGGCTCTCTAAACGCCGTCTCAAAACTTAGGTTGCTGGTGAAAACCCTTCATTTGACTCTTGCAGGAATCTTTCCAATGACTCTTGTAACCCGCTCCGATTAGTTCACCGGTTTGTGCCTTTAGGACTTTGTTTTCTGAGACCGCTGATGTTCCACTGGAAGGTCTTGTCCCTTTTCGATACACTGCCTTTAATACACAGTCTTCCTCTTTCCAGCGACTGGGGGTGTGGGGGTCGCTGGGTGGCTGTAGAGGTGTGCCGTGGTGCGGAGGAGAGCTGTCGGCATGGGCAGCGGCCGGAGGGTGCTGCTGGGGGGGCAGCGTGCCCACCTCCGAGGAGCACGCCTGAGGATGCGCTTCAGCTCCCGCAAGCGCAGCGTGAAGTTTTAGGAAAGCTATCTTGAGCAGGTGGGCCCTGGCGACGAGAGGTGGGGAAGGATGCTGAGGGACCACGTGCTGTGCAGAAGATGCAGGATGGAAGAAGCCGGCGGGGGATGCTTCTGGCTGGGATTCCCTGCCTGAATCTCCTTCCCAAAACTGGAACAGACACGGTGAAAAACAGGGACTGTTCATTCTCCCCAGCCTGGCACGGAGAGGGAAGGGACAGGAGTTGTTTGGATCTCTCTGTCCATTTTGTGTCCACGTTTCCTGGAGAAGAGCAGCTCAAACACCCACCCGCTTCCTTCCAGAAGCGGTAGCCAGGGTTAGTGGCCGTGATGCTGCTCTGGGCGCTGCCGGGGTTACTGTGTATGCTCTCCTGAACCACTGACAAGTACTTCGAAGCCATACCGGTGGCTTTTGCAAAGCCATGGTTTCTGTAGCTCTATCTATCGTTTCCAAAGGATCTGAAGTCTAAAAATGTTTGCCCGGAGCAATGTTTGAACATAGTGCTCAGGGTGTCGTACCCAGAGTGATGAGAGGTGCGCTCCGTCATTCAAACTCAATTCTTCAACTTCTTAATTGAAACGGTCTCTCTCGCTTTTTCTTTTTTTAATCTTGAGATAAGGCTGGTTGTTATCAGCAAAAATAACTTTGAAACTTTATGCTCTGAGAATGCTCAGGAACATTTTTTGGATTTATATAACAATTATCACTGCAGATAAAGGAACTGAACAAATGCTTTATATTTCTCTGGCAGTTTAGAGGCCAGTTATCTATATTCATCTGGGTCGACACGATCTTTCCTGACAGGGGAAGCCCGTAGTTTGCCAGGAACAGAACCCTCATCCCTTCAACGCCACAGCGACGTGCCCGCTGCACTCCAGCCCCTTTGCCGGTCGCTCCCCTGCTTTCTATCCCGTTTGCTTGTCGGGGAGCTCCAGACGTGCCCTGTGGCAATCCATGTGAGGTTTCGCTCCGCATTATATATCCCATTCCTGCACATTATGTGTCTGGTACACGTCGGTGCTGTGCTGGTTCATTCCTGGTTTCACCCTTTTCCGTTGATGTCCGTGCAGGATGTGGTGCTGAAAGAAGGGATTTCGGGATGCTGCAGTTGTACCCATGCACAGGGAGGGTTGATTCGCTCCAGCTTGTTGAAGGGCAGAGGTCTTCGTAACGGAACCAACACATATACTTTGCTCCCTTTTTGCCTCAGGAACAAACTTGCTGCAAAGCGCCGGCAGCCCCCCGGCGGCTGCCCCAGCACCGTCACTGGCCCCACGCGATGGGGGTTAACGCAGCCCCTTCGTCCGGGGCCGGTGCAGTGCCAGGCGGCGACTGATGGAGAGCTCAGTTATCCCTTCCAGAGGGAAGCCGGGAAGGTCTGCAGGACCTAACCTCATCCCAGTTGGCATGAGAAATCCTCATTTTTCAGTGTGACCTGCTGCAGAAAATGACGTTTCCTTGATCTGGCCCGCCGGTGCTGTAGCTGCAGTAAGACTGCGGGCAGCGTTGATGGTAATTGGACTTTCCCAGTGGTTTGTGGTGTGGCCGCTCGGCTGCAGCGAAGCTCTTTGGTGCTGACCTGTGGGATCCGGTTACGGCTGCCGAGGCTTCGGCATTTTCCATCCCAAAGTTGGTGCTTGGCTCTGTGCTCACTTTCTGAATCTTCTCACCCCAATATCATCTCTTCCGAGCACCAGATAAAACGCAGAATAGTTTCTTGTGCTTTAGGAAAAAGCAGACATTAGTATTTTGAAGCAGCCAGCGTGCCAGAGCCGATTGCTTGGAACTCCGATTTTGCTCCGAGGCTGCCGCGGGCCTGGGGCTTGGTATGTGGCGGTCATTAGTGTAAAGCAACATCCCTTTTTTCTTTTCTGTTACTAAAAGTGAAGAGATAAATGACGGCGTTGTCTGCATCCCCTGCCGTGTGCGGCTTTGCCCTGCAGGTCGGTAGAAGATGAACTGAGGGTCGGGTTAGGGTACGGAGTTAAGGTGAGACCAGCTCTCCGCCCATGCGGTTTGTGCAGTAAGTGATGGGATGACCCTAAAGAGCAGGGATTCCGTGGTTGCCTCTTGTCCTGAAATGATGAGGAGGGGTGGATTTCCTCGGCGTGGCACCAAGGGAGCCGTTTGTGTTCGCAGGAGCGAGGTTGGGCTGGCCTTGCTGTGGCCGCACCGCAGGTCTGCTCGAGGAGCTTGTGGGCAAAGCGTCTTGTGCTTCACGGAAGGGCCAGTAATTTGTCGCTCTGAGAATTATTCCCCTGGTTTATTGGTTTGGGTTTTTTTTCCTGGGCATGAGTTGATGGCACCTGTTCTGATGTACAGAACGAGGTCGGATGCTTTCTGGAAGAATTTAGCCCAAAGAAGGGTTATTAGGGGTTTGTTTAGAAACTCTTTGGTCTGGACTTACTAGTGGGTGACACTGGAGAACCCGGCAGCGGTGGCTTCTCTCATGTCCCTGTTGGCATCTGTCTTGGCTTGTGAAGCTGGAAGGAAGGACTAGCCTTGCTTTGTGCCACTTTGGGATCTCCTAGCGGTGGTACGTAGTTGTGTTGGATCAGTTTGTGGGGACTAAAAACACTTTCTTTTTTACCTAAAATGCTCTCTTTTGGAACACTTTTTCGGTTTTGTATTTTTTCTCAGATTTTTCTTTGTAAATATGTACATTTATCATTAATAAATGTTATTGCAAATCAGATTCTTCTTTCCACTGCTTATTAACAAAAAAGCTGTGTACAACACACCCTCAGTGTTGCTTTTCCAAGGCATCGGACCCCAGTTCCTTCCCAGTTGCCTTCAGGGTCTGCTGGGTGCTCTGGTGTGGGTCTCGTGCTCCTGGGGAGAGGGGACACACAGGGCTGCGGTGACCAGCGCGTGCTCTCAGGCTGGCCAGGATAATTCAATTGAGGATTAAATCCGGCTTGGTTTAAGCAAGGCTTGTTCGCAGAGCGGTCAGAAGGTTCAGCGCTCGGCTGCGTACCTGACATGACACTGACACGTTCTCCTTTGCTTCTGAGACTGGGCGGTAGGAAAAATCATTTGCAGAACGCTGCTCCGCGAGCAGAAGTGCCACGCAATGCAACGGTGAGAGCCTCTGCCCCGCACGTTGAATTAATCCGAGGACAAAAATGCGCCTTTCTATTTTTGTAAGTCAAGAAACCCTGTTTCTAATTAACCAGTTCCCAATTAACCACCATTCCTCTGCTTGTCATACGATGCAAGCCTCCGGTTGGTCTGAGCTGGTTGGGGCTGCCTGAGGTTGTGTCTAGAGGCTGTATCGAGTCGGTTTTAATTTGAACTCCCAACTTTTCTTCTGTGAGGTTACGTACCTCTGGGTCAGCCGTTCGGCTCGTCCCGCGCTGTCGCGGGCGATGACAGGGAGGCAAACGTGGCTGCGCCGGAGCAGCGCGAGGCTCGTGCTGCTGCTCTCTTGGATGAGCCCAGCGCCGGAGCTGCAACTTTATTTACAAAACGAAGCAAGTGAAACGCAGCAGCGTGGGATTAGTGTCCGTCAGAAACTCCGATGGTATCATTACAAACCCCACACTTCTTACCTGCTGCTGCTACAGCAAACCCGAGGCAGTTTGTGCAACGCCACAAGCAGTTTTGTTCTCTGCAGAGGGAATTTGGGATAAGAAGCCCCTTATCCAAGGGTACCTGCCCCACAAAAAGGATGGGAAGGGGATCGGGGTGGATGGGGAGAGGAATCATACTGCTCATCAACCTGATTTTAATAATTGGAGTGTTGATCTTGAGGTTGTTTCATGTTGCCAAGTAGTTGATGCGTTGGGTCGGAGGTGGCTGCTGTGTATCTTGTGATATCCTGGGATTCCTATTCATGACAGCAATTCCATCTTTTTAAGCTTGTTGTGTATTTTCTAGCCTTACTTTTAACTCTTTTAACTCAAAATCTCTTTTATTCTTCTGTCGTCTGACTAGGCTGGTCAGGATGTTGTGATCAGATCAATGGCAATTAAAAAAAAAAACCATCCAAAAATGCAGATCCATAGGTAATGGCCATAATTTTCAAATGCCAGGGTTTGTTGAACAGCTTCTAAATGTTTTTTTAACTTCTGTCCTTAAGGCAAAGCAGTTCTGTGAGGCACAGCAGGTATTGTGAAATAAGGATTTCTTGTTTTCTGCTTTTATAATACTTTTTACCCAAGTGCTCTGACAGCTGTGAGATTGAGCATCATTTGATCTGGGAGTTCTCACCGGTGAGTGCGGTTCGCTGCAAAAGCAATGTCATCTACTTGTGCATCTGTAGACGGTCACACTGAGCCTGTGAGCTTGTGCGGGTACTTGTTCGGGGATAACCTAATAACACGCGCCAGCGCTAACGACTGCAGGGCCATAGTGAAAAAGAAGGGGACCGGGAAGCCCAAACCGGCTGGAATTTATAGCGGTTCATGTGGTGGTGTAGGGAGTTAGCGTGCACTGCAATTTCATGCTTGCATCAATTTTTATCCAGTGTCTTCGGTGATGGGCAGGTTGACGTCATTTTAACAGTCCGTAAGTTTCCTGCAGGGTAGGAGTCTGGTTTGGGATGAGGATAATTGGATATTTCTGGGGGGAGAGAGGCAGCAGCAGTCCTGCAGAAAGCAGCTGAGCTGCTGGGTCATGCTGGTATATCCTGATCCAAACTGGTAGGTTCTGGAAAAAATACAGGCAAACAAATGTATACAAACCCACTTTTTAAGCCAAATAAATCTTTTTGGTCGCTGGTATCAGCCATGCAGTTAAGCCTGTTATTAATTTATCCCCAGTCTGAATTACTGTGTGTCACTACACCGTAACGCTTAAGCTGTATCCTTGGTATTTGTCAGCATCAGGTGCACAAAGATTTGTATTTAGCAGGCGGATCTTTTAGTTGCATTCATGTCTGGTTCGATTTGTTTCTTCTGGGGCGTTGCATCCTGTCCTGTATTTTCTTTACACTGTGTATGGCTTGTGCAAATAGTCCGCTTCACGCTTGATTTTAGGCGTCGCTGGTTTGGTTTTGTGTCTCTGGAGATGAGCAGTTTGCAGCCCAGGCACTCTCAGGTTTCGTGGGTCTCCAGGAGAGCTTGGAACTCTGCAAATCTGAGCCCTAAAAATAGGAATGCTCTTGCATTTGCATTAAAATAAATCTTGATAAGATCAGATGCTCAAATTCCTAGGGATTGTTTTTGTGTTTGGTTGGTTGGTTTTTTTTAATAGAATGATAATATTCTAGCCTACCTGCAAACTGCTTCTTTAACTACAGGAACAAACGTAGGTTTGGGGTATTTTTTTAAGTGTATGTAAATAGATAATTTTATATAGAAACAGATACCTTTCAGTGGTCTTATCTTCTTACCGGTGGAATAGGAAGGCAAGAAAAAAAGTGCTACTGATCAGTTGATCTTATCAGGATTTCAATCTGTCTTTACAGCTTGCATGTTTATTGCCGCACTCGCTCTGCCGACGGCCAGTATATGGTCGCCATAGGCTGCATTTAAGCTTTTCCCTTCCTTTATGCTTTTACTGTACAAGATACTTCCAAACCGTGAATTATTTTTTCTGTGTACGAAGGGGAGCTGGGAAGCTGTTTTGACTGTGTACAAATGTTTGTCTCTCAACTAGATCTGCGTTTGTGTAGCTGCTTAATCTGCCTTGGTTTATCTGTGGTTCTCCCTCGCGGCCGAGTCGTGCCCCAGCTGTTCTGCAAGGAAATCTCACTCCTAAGGCATTTTCCATTAAACCCCAGATGTGTCTTCTCAAGGTCCCGTGATTAATTTACAAGACGTAGCATATATAATTAAGGGAAGATCAGTATATTGGCAGCACATAAATTCAGGTTTTAAAGCAAGATGAAGACACGCGTGCTGAAAGCTGCTGACCTCTGTTCTGTTCTGGTTTGTGAAATACCGCAGCGTGGTTATCTTGCGTTAGGCAAAATAAAATGGGGGTGAGATCTGGATATACCTTTGGCAGAGCATGTATGAAAGTGGGTTTTGATCAGAAATAACGCTCCCCGTGTGTGCGGTCTGACCTGATCGCCACAGTGCTGATCGCTCTCCCTTCACTCCTATTAAATGCGTTTTCCTAAGCAACATCCCAAGAATTTAAGGGAAGCCCGAGGCTGGTAGTCTTAATGGATAAAAATCTTACAGGTAATCTATCTGCAGCATAAAGCAGCAGGGAACTGAAAAATACCCGGGAGGAACAGTGGAAGAGTCATTTATTGAAATGATACTAAAATTAGCATCTATTTGTTCCTACATAAAGTAGCTCCTATTCTTAGTGCACTATTGAACTGTGCCATTAGATGGGGTCAGTCTGGGTGAAAGCTTCTGATGTACAGAGAATGCATCCTACCGGATAATCCACAGGCTTCAGACCTCGCATTTTAAGCACAAATTACAGTTTTTTGGTTGCCCAGAGAGTCGTCTTAATAGAGAGTGAGGCAGCAGTTTTTGTCTTACTCTAACTCTGGTGGTGGTATTAACAGTTGACAAAATGGACTTGCTGTGCTTGTATGAAAATTTAATCGCTGGTTTTGGATGAACAGGTATGTGGCTATTTTTATACAAAGTTACCAAAAATCAACTGTGAGGTTAATTACTGAGAAGAAAGAGTAATGGCACTGATGAAGCAGCATCCCTCTGGGTCTTTTCCCTCCTTGTTCCCTGATGCTGGATGATGTGATGACTCTGATATGTGTCAAATTGGAGGTGCCCGTAACAGCTTATTCTGCCCTTCCTCGAAGGCAACTTTCCATGTTGGTGATGAGAGAAACACAGTTTCTAGCACAGGGTAGGACCGTAGCCACTGCTGGGGACTGAAACGCTGCTTCTCTGCGCATATGCGGTGCTCATCGCTCGGGCACCCAGGCAAAGAGCTGGTTTTTGCTAAGGCTTGCTGTCTTGTTCATGCTTTAACTCTTCTCTTCTGTCACTGTGGCTTCCCTCCTGGCTAGAGAGCTCCCAGAGATGTGAGAAGACCTAGTTGAGACCTTTGCTAACGAGCCGAACGGAGAGCAGAATAGCACCAGCCTTGGTTAAACCCGCTGGCTTGGCACGCTCTTCCCAAATATCTCAGGTGCTCCAGGCGTGCTCACTTGCTTCTGGGAGGGCTGCGCTGCTTCGGTACCGGTCTCCTCTCCCAGGCACCATCACAAATGCCGGTTATGTTGCACCTTCGGGAGGTTTAGCTGCTGCCAAGGTCCCGTGCACCAGCCGCTTTGGGGATAAAATACGTTACAAAGACTTCGGTGCTCCCAAATCAATGGTCGAACGGAGCTTGCAGAGCAGCGAGCGGAGCGGCGTGCTCGGTGGTGGCGGGGTCGGCGCACACCAGCACGAACAGCTTTCCAGCTTAAAGGCGCGTTTCTTTATTCCTCAGCTGAAAAGTTTTGTGCTGAGTTAATTGAACTGGTTTTTGTCTTGAAGAAACGGTACAAATTCTTTCAGATGACCAGACTGCCGTGCTAATTCCGGAGCCTCTTGGTAATCAAAGTGCTTGATTTCAATACTAACTGGTAGATATTCTTACAATAATTTTACCAAAGCCATCATCTGTGCTAGTTATCCCAGAGACCAACAGCAAGGGGGGTGCTCGGAAGCGTGAGTGTTCCCAGGGGTGAGGAAAAGAGCAAAGCACTGGCTCCGGAGATTGCCGTGCACAGTAATTCTGGCCTTATTCTTTTAACCTCCACAAGCAACTTAAAACACCGTGTAAAATATTTAAAGGAGTTAAAAGCAGAATTGGGGTACGATTTTGGTGCAGGCGGTGGGGTTTGTTAAAGCATGTGTGAATTTTGGATGTGCACAAGTCCCCATTTGCTACACTGAAATTATTCCTGTTTCCAAACTGGGCAAAAAGTGCTTAGCAGTGGCTCTTCCTTTAGGGGCAGAGAGTTGTTTTAATATTAATTCCTTGAACTTGAGGAGAGGGGGTTATTGACGTACCAGGAGGGCTGTGTCAGTACATGCACTGGACACATCGCAGAGCACAAAGGTTTTCAAGCTTTCGAGTGCCTGGTCCCACTGCTGTTGCATGTGTTACTGGAGATGTGATATATTATAAGAAATATGTTTTTGCCTTTATGCTTCATGACCTCCTGTTCTCCCTAACGCTCTCTTTCTTTCTCTCTCTCTCTCTCTCTCTCTCTCTGGCCTTTTTTTGTATATTCGTTTCTTTTTAGAGAATGAGTGACTTTCTCTCCAGAGAGGATGTGGCTGCAGTGCCAGAGCGGAGCAGTGTTAACACTGGCTTTGCTGGGGGGGGCTCAAAGCAGTCGGTAGCTTTTAGTGAGACCCCCGTGCCACCCGCCTCAGAGCCTTCCCCCAGCCGTGCCTTTGGTGCTTCCTCCCTAAGCAGCCAGGAGGAGGAGGCGGCAGCTCCCAGCCTCCCCGCGAGTGAGGAGGACCTGAGATGTGGAAAGGGGGTTTGTGCAGATGTGGAGAAGGACTCGGAGCTCTCTGAGCTGGAGCCCCCCCCCAGCCCTGCCGCACCTCCCCGGCAGCCCTGGGGAGGAGAGGAGGAGGTGGCAGAGGATGGCGAAGACAGGTTTGCCTTTAGAAAGCTAAACGGCGAGTGTCACGACGCCGACGTTAATAACGGGCTGCCGGCAGTCATTCGCTGCTTCCAGGTAGTGAGCTCCCGCGCCTGCTCCCCACCCCGGCTGGCTTTGGAGCGGGAACCGAACACTGCAGCAAGCAGATGCCACAGACCCCGAGAGGAGTTGTCTTTGCTTGGCTCGGACTCATGCTTGGAGCTAATTAGCTGGTTAATCTCCCGGTCGGTGCACACAAGTCCCTCTCAATTTATCTTTGCGTTAAATACAATTTAAGCACAATGCCCTTTGCTTTTCTTTGATCAGAGCATCCTGTTGCATCCCCCAAAAGGGAAATATTTAGGCTCCAAAGGCATGTAATTTTAGTTCCTTAAGGTTTTTGCTATCTCCTGCTGTACCGGAGGCTGAGCCTTAGCGCAGCAGAGCAAATTCGAAGCGCTGTCAAACGTGCTTTTACACTGTGAACGTGAAGCTTTGACATCCCCTTTCTGCTCCCCGTCATGGGAGATATTTTTGCCTGCTTCAGTGTTGATATTAATTGCTTATGGTTAAGTAGGTGCCCACTTCCCCCGCTAACAATCACGGTGGCATCTGTCAGGTTTGGGGACGGTGAGCAGAAATTGAACCCTCTGGGAAAACCCTGTGGGTCTGAACTAACTCTTGTCTTCTTCCGGGTAATTATCAGGTGGTGGAACGACTGATTCCTCTTCCCCCCTCCCCATTTCTCACTCGAGATGTCGTGTTTCTGAGTTGTCTGACATTGATTTAATAAAAGTTAAAGACCTAGGGTCTGAGGAGGATTTTTAATAATACTGTGTTTCACTTGCAGTCAGGATAAAGCTTCTTAGCTGTGATCACGTCTATTTGCCCAGGGTTTGTGTTAATCTTGACATTGTCATCAGTAGACGGGGGTCATCTTTTACTGGCAGCTGGCAATGAGCTTCTAGTAATTAGAAAGTTAGTGATCAGTGGAGACAGTATCTTAGTGGTGTTGTGGCACACTGGTGAAGCCCTCAGTGCCTCGCTTGGGCTGACCCGAGGGCACAGTGTTGGGGCTGGTCCGGAGGATTCTTCTGTCCGTTTAATCCTCACGCATGATCCCTGCCCTCTGAGCAGTGTGTTGTCCCAGAGGCTTAAAAACAAAGATTTCCAGGCTAACCTTGGTTCCCACAGTGCTTTTATCAGATCAGTGTCAGAACATTTGCCAGCGGCTTGGTCAGATGTAGAAATGCTAACGGGGTCTTTACGGGGATGTTTTTAACCCTGTCTCATAGCCACCGCTAGTGAAGACACAGACGGTCACCATCTCCGACGTGTCCAGCGCTGTCAAAAGCGAAATTCCCACAAAAGAAGTCCCCATCGTCCACACAGAGACAAAGACCATCACCTACGAAGCTGCACAGGTAAGGTGTGTTCCGATTAATTTTCCAGGGGCTTAATTAAACTCAAGTAAACATTTTGTTTCCAGATCCTCTGGATGAGGCAGCAGCACCCGCCTTTCTCTCAGCATCCGAGTCACAGTGCAGATGTTCACTGATGCTATGGACCCTATTTCCAGGTGCATCTGCTATTTTTAGAGGAGCATAGAGAGTGTTTTCACTATGCCAGAAGAGTTAATTATTTTTTCAAGATGTGTGTGCAAACAGAATTTATCTTCAGCACTGGTGGCTTCAGGCTGTAGATTTGGTTGTACGGAGTCAACCTGAGTTGGCTGTTTCTCTGCAAGATACGCCCTGTTTCGTTTTCCCCAGCTCTCCTTGCTGTTTATGCCTCTTCAGAACTTGGTTTATAAATTATTTGATTGTCCTTTAGGTTTTGAGCCTGAAACAGGTTTAAAGTTTGGTATAAAACGCAAGCAGAGTGGGTATCTGGTGATTGGAAACTAGAAATGTTAGTGGAGGGGTACCAACACATGCAGGGATGGTTTCATTGTTGAGGTTAAAATTAATCCTCAATCTAAAGTAGGTTTTATTTATGTATTTGAGAATTTGGAGCCTGTGTTAGCTTGGGTCTGTCATAACTGTGGTTGTTGGAAGCAGCCCATGCTCTGCTGTTGGAGTGCGGTGAAGTTGGATGCAGCTTTGGGTGCGGGTATCCCATGGACCTTGCCTGTGTAATTTGGGATTCCTGAGGAATCCTGCGGCTGCTCAGCATCCTCCTGGATGAGTAGAGGGGTGTCCAGACATCACCCCGATTCTCAGCGAGTGACTAGCTGAATAGAGGAGTTTTGCTCTGGTTGCTGCTGTTACCGTGTCTAACTGGGAAATGAGGACCAGTGCGTCCCCAGGGCTGGGAGAAGGCTGGAAGTGCCGCACCAGCTTGTGATGATGGAGATTTCTTCCAGTCTGTGGGAAATAGTCCCACCTTGTGGTAACTCCAGATACGGTCCCACGTGCTGCCCAGCCTTCCTTGGTGCTGCAGGGCCAGGGAGACACGGCCGGGGGTGACTTGGTTTAGGTTTTTCAGCAGAACTTGAAAGGTCGAGTCGTGCGGGCTGGGATCCGAGTAACCAGCTAGAAAAGTTCTTGGTTCAGCAAGTACCTGGACGTCCGTTGCTCCTGCAGAGTTGAAAGCGAGTGATGTGGAAGGTGTTGGCAGGAGGAAGGACGGGTTACAAAGTCCCTTCTGAGTCAGGTTTTGTGGCTTTGTGGATGTCCCCAGACCCAGGCAGCTGGGGAGAGGTGTCTGCTTTGGGCTCCCTTTGTGGTCCAAGCACGCTGCCTGGCACGGAGGGGCATGACCAGCCGCGTGCCCACATTTGAGTGTACCCCAGCCCACCCGGGCTGAGGGGTGGCAGAGGTCCTCTGTGGGGGATGCTGTGGATCTGTGCTTCTCCAGCCTTAAAGCCCAGGGGCTTTGTGCTGCGCCGTCAGAGACCTGCACGGTCCTGGTGCAGCTCCGCTGGCTGCAGGTCAGCTCGCTCCATCCCGCGGTCCACGGTGGAGAGGAGTTTCTGCCCTGGGATTGCATCCTGCTGTGTCGATGTGGTGACCCTGCTTCTGTCCACACGGCCCACAGAGGCTGACGGCCTGTCCTTCTGTCCCACAGACAGATGGTGGTAATGGAGATTTAGACCCTGGCATCCTGCTGACTGCTCAGACCATCACTTCAGAAACCACCAGCAGCACCACCACCACGCAGATCACGAAGGTAACAGCACGGGAACACGATACATCAACAACAACAAAACCAGCAACATAATAGATGGGCAGAGTTGAATAGCAGGGGGAAAAAAAAAAAAAAGCTTTTGAACATTCCTTTCATAAAATGCGATTAATACCTGAAACAAAGCACGAGGGTCCCAGGTCTGCCTGCACTCAGGTGGGACTGTGGATTATATGTTAATTTGCAGTGCAGCCTGTGGACACGGGCTCTGACTGTCCTGTGGGATAACAGGGAAGAGCTGTACTGTGAGTGAAAGCTCTTCCCTGCCCCCGTTCTAAGAAAATGAATATTTGACAGTTTTCCTTTGAGCAGCAGCAGTTTTCCCCTGTGATTCTGATGCCGTGGTATGGCGGCAGCGTTTGGTAACGCTATTTTTGGATACCGTCTTTAGAGAGGCAGCCCCAGTGCACTCAAATTCCTTTCCACTTCTAGACTAATGGCAGTGTTTTGCTTTTGTACTAGACTGTAAAAGGTGGCATTTCAGAGACGCGGATTGAGAAGAGGATTGTCATCACAGGAGATGCAGATGTAGACCACGACCAGGTAGGAGCTTGGATGCGGTCCAAAAGAGCTTCTTAGAGCTGTCACAAATTAGACAGACTGCTTTTCCAAAGTCAGCTTCACCAGAAAATAACCTAGGGGAATTTTACTGGGGTAGAAACAAAACTTCAGAAGTGATTTCTGTAACAAATAGCCTTTTGACAGTATGCAGCTGTGTAGCTGGGCAAGAAGAGCTTAATTCTGTTCTGAAACTGGTGTTGGCAGCAAAGTTTTGATTTTGTACAAGTACAATGTTAAAAAAAAATATATCCACAAACCCCATAAAATAAGTTTTCCGTGACATCTGGATGATATGCATTTATTTTCTTATAACTCTGAAACACTATTGCTGCTGCATAGTGCCAAAAGTAATTTTATAGTGCTCAGCACCTGCATTAAATCTCATCAGCTTTATGTGAAACCTTTCTGATGAGTCAGCCTCATTGGCCTCCAGCATGTGTTGGAAGTGATGATTTTGTCATCAGAGAATTATACTTTGAATTTAATTTTAGTTGCAAGTATCATGGGGCTGGAGAATATTCGTATGACAAGAACTAGTTTAGTAATTCCAACAGAAAATGTCTTGACAAGATGTCCAAAATATGATCATCACACTCGCTGGAAGAATAAACAGGATTTGCTTAATTGCTCTCATCCATCTTCTACCATGGGGCAGTGGAGAGATGTGACATATTCTTAGAAAACAGCTTTTTCTTCCAGAAATAATCTTTAATGGCACCAAAAGTCACCAAACTGTGCAGCTGAAGCGGATTCACTTTTGTTTTTCCCTCCCCACAGTTAGGAATAGTCTCTCATCCCCCCCGCCCCAGCCCCTCGGTGGCATGCTCTGAAACGTGCCCTCTTTCAGGTTCTAGCGCAGGCGATAAAAGCAGCCAAGGAGCAGCACCCGGACATGTCGGTGACCAAAGTGGTTGTGCACCAGGAGACAGAGATTGCAGAGGAGTAGCGAGGCTGTGTAAGTAGCAAGACCACGTACAATGCGTGATGGGGGCTGCTCTCCGCCCCAGGGCGGGGGACTCGATCTCCGTGCACGGTTTGGCTAAATATGGTCAAAGTTTAAGCAAAATTATTACTGTTAGTTGATGACTCCTGCTCAGGCTGTTCTTATTAAATCATTTAAGGCTCATGAAGCAGTCACAAATACAGACAAATCCTGCTGTGGAAGTGAGCCAAAATTGTCTCAAACAAGCGGCGTGGCTCCTGCGATGCAGCTGTGCTGCCTGTGCAGGCACCTTCGATGCACCAGCAGCACACTGGGCTATAGGGGTCACGCAGACCCCTGCCTGCACCAGCGCCAGGTACCCCCTGAGCTGGATCCCAAGCTCCTGACTTGCCTGGAAAGATCCCTTTTCTGCAGTTTTGATGATTTGGGGAAAGAGCTGCTCGAGGAATCCCAGGGCTCTGCCCGCACATCAATGCTGTAAAGGTGTAAACACCCGCACTGGTGATACTGGTGTTGCCCAGGTCGGTGCTGCGCTGCCCTGCCCTGCTGTGTCCTGCCTCATCCTGACAAAGCTGGTACTTTCAGGGATTCAGGAGGTAGAACGAGAACAAATTAGGCGAGAGGAGAGACAGCAATGGTTTAACAGACACTGTGGTCGAGCTTTTTAACTCTCCAAACCTAAATCGAAACGGCACAGGTTTCCCAAGGGTTCCTGAGGTTGCAGCTCTTCAAATACGGCCCGTCAGGGATGGGAGCAGGGTGCCTGGTGGCTCTGAGCCGGAATTCACACCGGCCACTGATGGTCACTCACCTTCTGGTTTCTGCTCGCCAGCCCCTTCAGGGAAGGGGGCTCCTCTCTCTCCCAGAAAGCTGCTGCCGGGAGCTGTAACTTACCGTGCGTGTCTCTTTCTAGGAAGCGTTCCTGCCAGACACAACACCAGGAAAAAGAAACCCAGCAAAACTACCAAGAAACTACCTGGAGCACAAAGACCTCGGATTTACAAGACTTGACACTCAGAGACATTCATATCATTTATTAGGAGTTGCGCTTTTTCATTTTACTTGGGATTTTCCAGACTCCACTGGATCCTGTCAGATATAGGGTTTTGTTTGTTTTTTTTTTATATATATATTGTGACAAAAGTATGCCATATTTCTAACTGTACTGAATATTTTTTACAGGTTTTCAATTTTGCATTCCCTCTCACGCATAGCCTCTTCAGATACAGACACCCGACACACCTCACAGGGCTCAAAGGGTCGCTGTTTTAAGTCGTATTTCCTCCGCCTTGTCAGGGATAACGGAGATAAGCCACATCCACACATAATTCCAAGTGCAGGATCCCTACACGCCTTCAAAAAGCCGTGGGTCCTTCTGCCGGGAGAGTCAGTTTAGAGCAAGTCAGACTTCAGTTTTGTGCAGCATTTCCGATTGCCTCTTTATTATTATTATTATTATTATTTTATTTTTTAGCTCTAGGGAGCTTGAGACTCCAGTCGCGATACCTGGGCGTGCAGGGCAGAGCTGCTGCCTTCGCTCCGACTTTCCTCCCCGTTGGGTTTCAGGCCCCCGATGTGTGAACACAGTAGGGTTGTGTGGTGTAGCCTATGCACACATCTTGATAGTTGACTAGATTTAAGGAATACTGGAAGTTGCTTCAAGTATCTTATACTGTGAATTTTAGAGCTTTAAGAGGACTGTGATAGCATCTCGCCTTCCTCCTGTGTGTCTCTACCGAGTGCTGCCTACCTGTTTGTGTTTTCTAGATGCCGTTAAATTAAAAAGCCCTTAGAAGCGTGCATTTAAGGTGTTTGGACTCTGAATGCTATTAAGGTAGGCTTATGCAGCATTCACAGTAACTGATTTTTTTTCAGTGTCATAGTTTTTCACTCGTTTGTGTTCATGATTTATAAATTAGGGGGTTTTTTTATAAGTCACGGGTTGGGTTTTTTTCCTCCTCTCACAGTGCTATTTAAAGCTAAACGCATTACCCATATACCAGGGCATCTATCGTACTATTGTTAAATTTAAAATCCTGTAGACAATCCTTCCTAGGCCTGGAAGCTGTATTTGGAGAGGCCGAACAAGAAATTTTAGGAGGTGCCAGGTGG
Organism: Falco cherrug; assembly: GCF_023634085.1. Lineage (NCBI taxonomy): Eukaryota > Metazoa > Chordata > Aves > Falconiformes > Falconidae > Falco > Falco cherrug. The sequence goes on along the minus strand of NC_073699.1, from coordinate 115,255,309 downwards.
TGCTGGAGCCAAGCTACGGGAAGGTGCTGCCACCCCTTCTTCCGCGCCAGCATCGGGGTCTGGGCTTCCTTGGGCATCGTGGCCACCTTGCTGGAATGAGATACCAGGGTTAGTGTCTGCATCTTTAGGCTGAGCTTGCAGACCACCGGCCCCATCTCCAGTGTGGTAGAGATGACCAGAAAACGACTTCTTTGCAGCTGGATGTGCTTCGCTCTGTGGCACCGCGGGCTGAGTTCCCGCTGCTGTGTTATGAGCTTTGTGGAGATGTTCTAATCATGCCCTGATTTCTCCTTCCAGCATTTAAATTTAAAAAGGAAAAAAAAAACCACCAAAAAACCAACCCACAAGCATTGTAAAGATTCTGCCCAGACACTTGTGAACACTTTAGTATACTTTGAGGTTGTGATTTCTTTTTTTTAAAATATATATATAGTGTGGCACATTGGTAGCTGAGGGCATGGAGTGCTCTGCCGCTGCTCCTCAGTTGAGGATGGGAAGAAAATGGCAATAAAGAAAAAAGCTCTCTGCTATTATGAATTTGAATAATGTGTTTCAGAAGTCACTGGATTTAGCTCAGGCTGCAACGACTTGCTGTTTAACTGCAAACAGCTTTCAAACTACACTGGGGCTAGTGTAGCTTCTCAGATTCAGGTGCAATTTTAATTAAGCTGTCAGTATTGATTGGAGACTTACGCTGAAAACGCTGGAGCTGCTGGATTTTTGCTTTCTTTGAGCCTTGCTGGCCCTGAATCCTCCTCAGCCTCCAGTATTCCCACGCCAGTAGCTGCTGCTCTGGGTGCGCGCGGTCCCTGCTGGTGATGCTCTGCCCTCCACTGGGTACCGGGCATCTGACTTGGGATTTAGGGAGTCCTGGGCTCCACAGCTGTAGCGCAGGGATTAAGTCTTCCTATTTATGTCTGAACAGCCCTTCCCTTCCTTACTCTGCAACGCGGATCCTGTAACAGGTCTGTGTCCCTGCTGTCCTCAACTTAGCTTGCCTTAAATGCCCGTCATGCTGAGCACCCCTCCAGCAATGTCCCTTTGCTGGGAACTTAGGTTTTTGCCACTCTGCTCCTTCCTTCTCACCCTGTAGCAGCTACCTGAGGAGTAAACGGGCACGCTGAGTAGTCATTTAGAGTATTTCCGAGCTTTACTAGACAAAGCCAGCGTGATGAGTTTTGTCCGTAGCACTTAAAGACTGTCACAACCTGGGTGTTCAGTTGGGGTGAGCACGATGAGCAGGACAAAACACCCTGAGCAGGGATTTCTGGGGTGAGAAACCTGCTGGCACGAGAGGTGGTTCCTTTCCAAAAGGACCGTGGCTGCGCATGTCCCTTTTTAAGGGCACATAGACTAGAATAACCCTAATTTTTTTTTTTCCTGGATTTTGGGTGGACTGTTTCCAGGCTGTTCATTCTCGTGCTTCCCCTTCTAAGTTCTTGCTTCTCCTTGAGTATTTTAAACAAGTTATTGCCTCGTCTGACCTTTGCCATCACGCTGCTATCTGACCCCACGTGGGATTTCCAGCCCTGCTGCCCCTGCGCAGCCGCCTCCGTGCAGAGCCCGAGCCCGGGAGCTGGATGGCAGCAGCAGCAGCAGCCTGGGAAGAAGATTAAGAGCAGAAGAAGCTTCTTCCATCCTCGGCCGGGGCCGTGGGGGGGCTGCCCACACCCCTTCCACCTCCGACGGGTTTTTAGCATCCTTGGCTCTTGGCGTGCTGTGTCATTTCTAGGGACAAACCAGCAAAGGAAGGTCTATTTATATGAATGTTCCCAGCTCTTCCTACTCTACAAATTCACCCAGAGACTGTCTTGATTGTATAATATACATTATATGGAAGCTATTTATATATGAATGAATGTTTTTATAGAAAGGAAGGCAAGGAGCTCATGTTCTCCTCCATTAAACTGGAATGGCAGCTCTGGTTGCCAAATAGCAATCTCTGACCAATGCAGCTGTGTTAGCAAAGGACTGACTGATTTCTGGTTTTAATAAACTGTGGTTTGCTGATTTTCCTAATTGTATAATTACTTTAAGAGGTGGTAGTGTCCCAGCCTTAGAGATGAAACTTGTAAAAAAAAAAAAAGTAAAAAAAAAATTTAAATAAATAATTTAGTTGAGAATATGAAGGAGCTTTGTAAAATTTTTTTAAGGCAATTGTGAATTGTCTAGGCTAGCTGTTTACACTCTTCTTTATAAAAATAGGAACTTTTAAAATTGGCAGTTCTTTATAGATCAACTAGTGATGGGAGCTGTTATTTTGGACTTTCATAGTAAATCAAAGGGAAAGTTGCCGTAGCATTTAGACAGACATAAGTGTTTAGTATTGCTTCTTGTATTGCATTTTTCAATAAATTTTCAAACAAAACTGTCTCCCTGGCCCTGAAGCCTTTTTTCTTCTACTCACCCTCCTCCAGATCTCTCTCCCCAGCCCCACGCCGGGCTCTGCTGCCACCAGCTGCACTCTGTGTGGCTTCAGATGCTTCAGCCAGCTCCCGGCGGGGCTGCCTGTGGGACCAAAACGCCCAGAAAGGGCCAGAAGGGAGCCCCAGAGTCCCAAGTTTTTCCTAAAGCATCATCACTTGATATAAAACCCTTGGAGCTACTGGATTTGAGGTGAGCTCAGGTGAGGGTTTCTGCTCCACAGCTGCTGCCTAATGGTGAGCGAATGTGATGGAACTGGAGCAGGGGAGATGTCCAACCTAGCTTTTTTTTTTGGTCCTGTCACATTTTTTCTGGCTGCAGCAGCCTTAGGAGGATCAGAAATACTGAGCAGAAAGCTGACAGGGCATCTTGGCCACCAGCCCAACAGAGAACAAAAGCCAGTTGGTCCAGCCAGAGACTGGGAAGGGGATGGGAAGAGCATCCCTGCAGGCAAGGGCAGCCCCCGGGCTGGCTGCTGTACCATCCCCCCGTGCCTCAGTTTCCCCAACAGAAGAGAAGGGTTATACAACCCTGTTGTCACTCATGCCCATGTCTATATTCATGCACGTCTATATTTGCATACTAAAAGCAACCTTAGTTTAAATTGCTCCAGAGATGAGCCATTGCATCTTGCTGACACCCTGCCTTTGGCCAGTTTGCTTTCATTCTGCTCCAAGTATTAAATCTCAACGTACCGTAAAGCAAAAATTACAAAGGGGCCTCAGCAGTCAGCCCCAGATATCTGGGAAACAGCCACTGCCGGAGCTGCTTTCTGTAAAATGTCACAGCAACTTGATTTACTTGCAGCAAGGAGGCAGAGCCGACCATCACGTTATTTCCCCAGGCCAGCATGGGCTGTTGCGCACGGCCGGGGCACCCTGGGCTCTGCGCCTTGTCCGACCCCATTAGGGTCACACCAAAATGCACCTTAAATAACCCTGTCCCGGGGGGCTGGGGCTCACGGGGGTCCCAGCTCCTTCAGATAACGCGTTGGCGTGATGAGCCACAGCTCCAAAGACATCGCGTTGGGGAGCAAACCACCCAAACACGGTTCCATTACTGTGCTCGGCTGCACTTCGGGGTGCCGGTCCCTGGCTCAGCGGCCAGTTGGCCAAGGCATCACCCATGCTGTTTGATATCACCCAGGAGCATCTTGGAGCTGGGTCCCAGCCCCTCCCCACGGCTCCCGGCTCAGCACCAGCTCTGCTCCACCAGTGGCACCGGGGAGCATCCCAACCGGGCTGTGCCGGAGTCCAGCAGCATGTCCTGGCTCAAAGACCATCAGCCTTGGGACTCCCACCCCAGGTGAGGGGACGCTGGGCTGATGACCGTCCCTGCTGCCTCTGCCCTCCCCAAGGGGCTCCCAGCCCGTCCCCCCCCGGCACTGGACCAGACATGCTGCAGGGACATTGGTGGCACCAGGGACTTGGTCCTACGTGCCCCTCCACCACCGTGCTTTGCTGGGCAGGACCATCGCCATCGCAGGTGCAAGGACATCCATGGCACAGGGGACATTTAAGCCCCATCCAAAATGCCCAAGGGAAATTTGTCCCCAGCTCATTTCCCCAGGGGACAAGCGCTGGGACAGCAAACACCAACCACCGATGCTCAGCCATGACCCTTTGCTCTGCTGCCGAGCCCTGGGGCCATCAGCCAGGAGACCACCACGACTGGAAAGGCTTCTCCTTAAAGCCCCCACTGCTTACAGCCTCCCCGGGCTGGGTGTCCCAAGCACAGGGTGCCCTTACCCCCCTCCCCAGCCAGAGTGGCGCAGGGTCTGAGCCCTATTGCTCCCCTTTAGCCCCGTGCCTCAGTTTCCCCCCTCCCAAACTGCAAAGTCTGCCAAGCCTAGAGCCCTGCAGCATTTTGCCTGGTTACAAACAAGGGAAAATATTAGGTAAACAAACACCATGGCAATCTAGAGACATGAAAATAAAAAAAAACACCAAACCACCCCAACCCCCTTGTCCCAACAGCAGCAGAAGGCAGCAGCAGCAGCACACAGGCTCCCTGGGGGGCCTGAGCCCGGGCTCCTGGGTGGCCCCATGCCAGCTCCAACCCCGAGATCCCACACCAAAGGCAACGGCTCCGTCTGAGAGATCTCACCCTTTGGGAAGGAGCCACAAAAGCCCTTTCCCTTCATCACCCATCTCCATCCCTGGTCCTTCCCCAATGTCTCCATCCCAGACCCTGACCCAGGACCCGAAGGAGTCCATCACACTGGGAGGAGAAAGTTCCCATTCAAACACCAGCTTGTTCCAGCTCGGGCTATTTTTAGGTCATTCCTCTCATTTCGGGGGCTCGGGCAGCCAGTCGTGTTCCCGGCGGGTCAGCGGTGCCCCAGGGTCAGGGCTGCTCTCAGGGCCCAGAGGGGAACCGCTGCGGGAGCCAGGCAGGCAGCGGGGTTGACTCCATCCCTTCTAGACGGGAGAGCCCAGGGTGGTTTAGGATCTGGGAAAAACAGGGTTGAAAGGGAGGAACTGCATTCGCAGTGAGCCAGGTAGGACACACTGAGCTCGACCCTGAGCTCCATAACTGGGAAAACTGAGGCGCAGGGGGGAAAGTCAAAGCCAGGGGCAGGGAGCAACCTCCTGTCCCGCAGCAGCCGGGTCAGTGGCACTGGGTTCACCTGTTTTGTCCCTGACCCCCCAGGTAAGCCCCGCTGCGGGATGCCAGCAGCTCCTCACTCCCCCCTGGCTCTAAGGGCTCAGTGCTCCCCCAGGAGCAGCCCCCCACATCGGCTGGGGCGAGCAGAGCATCCCTATTGCTCTGCCAAGCACCCTGGGACCTCGCCAGCCCCTGGGAGGCTGGAACACCGAATCAACAGGCGGGATGACACCCCAGTGCACCCCAGTTGCTCCACACTGGCCTTCTCAAAACACCACAGACCTGAAGTGGCATCCCTGCTCCATCACCACCTTGCCTACCCCTCCGAACCCCCGGAGCGGGACAGCAGCAGCTCCATGGCCAGAGTCTGGCCATCCTGTCGAGCAGGACACGCTGGCTGGATGTGTCCCACTGACCCTGGTGAGCAGGGGAACGTGCAGAGCCCTGGGGTCAGGGCAGCAGCAGGGACCAGTTGTGCCGGTGGGTGCAAACCCACGCGGTGGGTGCAGCACCGGCACCCAGGGCCATCTCGGGTGGCTGCGGCATTCAGTGCCACGGGAGCAGATCTGCTACCTCTCGTCCCCCAAAGGCAGCAGCAGGGCTCCTGCCATCCTGCCCACCGTGGGAGGCGACGGCTGGCCCAGGCTCCAGAGCAGCACGTCCCCACGGAGCCACACGCGGTGACTTTTGGATGTTCCTGCCCCACACGCTGCTCTGCCTCCGCAGCAGGAAACCTTCACGGCACAAGCTCTCCGCCACTGCCCCAACACACGCATCCTACCGAGCTTCTCTAGACGAGACAGTTTTGCAGGAGCAGGAATGGGCTCCCAAAGCCCAAATTCCCAGCCCTTAAATGCCCCAAGCCCCAGTTAACCCCTTGCATGCCAGACACAGCACTTTATCCACAGATTCTTTCCTTCCCCTGGTTTGCCCCCAGCGCTCCCTGATGGGCTCCAAGCCAAAGCCCCAGATTTGAGCTCCAGCTCTGGCCACACTCCGGCACTCGACTGTTGGGACAGCACACATTGTATGGATGCTGATAACAGTGGATGGAGGACTCTGGCTTTGGAGCTCGGCTCGCCCCATCCCACCCAGAACCAGCCCCCAGGGATCAGCCCCACACTGCTCAGCCTGTTTCTGAAGCCAGGAGAAACGTACAGAGCCTGGGGTGCCAGAGAGCCTATGCAGGACACCCCCAGACCCACAAGAGCCAAAAAATGAAGCAAAAAAAATAGATCAAGCAACCACCCCCAAACCCACACCAGCTCCAGCCCTGGCCTGGCTCTCTTATGTGCCAGGAAGCACCAAGATGGATGCCCTTGGTTTGGTGCCAGCTCATTAATGCAGAAATGCACTGTGCATCTCACTTATTTCCCTTTTTTTAAATAAAGCATCCAAAAGCAGCACCCTATATACCTCACCAAAAGGCCACAAGGCATTACAGCCCCAGAGAGCGCATCCACACCCCATCTCCCCCACTTAGGGGTCCTCATCTTTAAACTTCAGGTGCGAAGCGCCGCACTATTGCTCATCACATATTGCAACAGCCCCAGCCTGGAAAGCCCTGACACTTCATCTTCCCAGCGCCTCAGCAAAGAGATTTATAGCAGAGAACACTCACCCGAAATAATGCACCAGCATTTGCATTCCCTGGCTGTACTGCAAGTGCACGGCTGCTAGCAGAGTGCTTCCCTTCGCCTAGACTTTAAATCTTAAGGACGGACTTACTGGCCAAGCAGACTCATGGCTGTGGCTTCCCTTGCTGCGGAGAGAGGAGGAGAAGGAGGAGGAAGGGCTGCAACCGAGCCTGAGGGCTGGCAGCTTGGTGGGACCTGGAGGGCTGAGCAGCATCAGGTGTGTGGTGGGAGCGACCGTCCCCCAGCTGTGGCTGATCTGGCTGAGTGTGGCGGTAGCTGTTGTGCTCTGAGCTTGGGGTCTGGATCCTTCACAGTGGGGATCTGCTGCTTCTCCACGTGGCTGCTCCAGCCCTTCTCTCCCTGTCCCCCACTTTTTTCCCCTTTGGGGGATGTTTCTTGGGCCAGCTCCAACCCTGCCCCATTCTGCACAGTCCCTGCCTCCGGCTCCATGCAGGTGCCCTGTTAAAGAAGTGGCCAAAGGGCTGTTGTTAACGGCCTCCCTCCCCCCACACACACACCCCCACCCCCACCCTAGGCACAGAGATGTCCCAGCAGCGAACCTGGAGCCCCACCGGTACTGGCTGGGGTGGTCCTGGGCACGGGAGACCCTCTTACAGCGTTGGTGGGGTCCGCACCCTCCCCAGAGCCCCTCTCCCACACACAGCCTATGGCAGTGGTTTCCCCCAACCCATTTCCCACCTTTTGTCTATTTTTGGCCCAAACTATGGCTGTCCCATAGCTACCTGCCAGCCTAGAGGTCCCTTGGTGGGGGGTAATTGCAATTAGTGGGTCCCTTGCCTCTTCTGCCTGCATCCTCTGCCACAGTGGCCCAAGGGCCACCCCACGGTCAGCCTTGGATGTGTCAGCACTGGGGATAACCCCACTATCTTCTTTTGCTGGTGTTCTTGGTGAAATGCCCCTTCTCTCAGTAAGAATCTCCTGCAGGAGGCACCTCCTGGGGTGGGGATACGGCGGTGGGTGGTAATGGCTGGGTTTTAATCCATAGTTTATAGAGCCAGTCCCTGGGCAGGATGAGAAGACACCATCCAGCACCATCCTGCATAAACTGCACAGCGTGAGGGCTCGAGCCCTTCCAGGATGCTTTAACTTCACAGCTCTGCAGCCAAGTGGGGTCAACGGAGAGATCCAGGGTGGATTTTCCTGCTTTATTTTTAAATTTCTGCTTTGAACCCAGATCTATTCCTGCCCAGTTTTATTCCCAGCACACTGGAGGGACAGCGTAGGGGTGACAGAATCCACAGCACCCATTTGTTGAAACCGGCACTGTTAAAAAACCCACATGCACTCTTGAAACCATGTCCATAGGCAGAGCTGAAGGTGAGGGATGCACAGATGATGCTTTCCCCCAGAGAGAGCATGGGTCTTCTCACTTGCCAGGTTAATTAATCAAGCAGCTTTGCATTTTTAAATGATCCCTACATGGCTCAGAAATGCCTCCCTGGAGGATGCTGCTGAGTTGGGCAAGAGGAGGATGCTGGAGCAGGCGTGTGGTCCAGGCAGGAGACACAGAAGGCAGGTTCCCCTCTCCTCCCTCACTGTTTGCCATGTTGGGTTGCAGCCGCTTCCCATAGTCAGGCTGAGCCCCAGCCAGAAAACAAAGGGAGAAAATTAAAACAAAAGCCCCCAGCCCTGAAATAGCTTCTGTGCAGCTCTCCGCAGCATTTCAGGCTCCAGTTCCTTGCTGCCAGTTCCCAAAGCGTGGCCCAGGGCCCGGCGTTAGCTCTGGCTGCAGCTGGTTAAGCCCAAATGAAAAGTTATTTTCAGATAAAAACAACCTCCCGGCAGGTCTCCTGGGATGCTGCTTGGGGGCAGACCCTGCTGGTAACTTTGTTGTTGCTGTTTATTGCATTGAACCAGTGCTCAAAAATAATTTTGAGATTAAGCAGCCAAAAAAATAGCTGAGCTATGGGCTGGTATCGCTCCCGGTGAAACCTCGGGGGGGCTACTGACCCCCAGACTGCAGCTGCTGGCTGCATCTCGGCTCCCCTGCAATGGGAGATGCTGGTACCCAACTTCTTTGGGAGAGTTTGCACGGGAAACAGAGACAGCCTTTTCTTGTAAAGCTGGAAAAAAACCCACCACTGCAGGGTGTAGGGGTTGCTTTTTGGGAAAAGAGGGGTTCAGCAGCCCTTGGGGGGGGTTGTCTCGCATGGGACAGGGTGGGAGCTAGGCGGAGGGGCACAGGGGAAGGTGGAGATGGGGCTGGATGTGCCCCAGGCAACAGAACTTGAAGCAGGTATCGCTCCTGCTTGAAAGGCAAAATAGACATTAAAATGAAAAATAATAAAAATTAAAACAAAACATGTGAGTTTTCAAAGGTGGGGGGGATGGGATGTTGTGGGAACCCTGACTTCTCTAAACTGAATGTGTGTGGAGGGGGTTGTTTCTTGCGGGCTTTAATCTGCCTTTTCCCAGCTCCGGTGCTGAGGCTGGTGGCAACGTGGAAGGCGATGAAAGCCAGGTGAGAGCCAACAGCGGCGCCAGCACAACCCTCCCCGGCTCCCGCAGCCCCGTCCCTGGCACCAGACCCATGGAGGGACAAAACTGGGTGACAAAAGCCCTGGCCAGGGGTGACCCCCCCCCCCCCCCCCCCGCCAGCCCCAGACATCAGTCTCTGAGCTGCTAGGAATGCTTATATATTTTTTATATATATAATATATATATTATATATATAAAATATATAGTGTTGGCAATATATTTTTGCCAGAAAAGGCAGTTTCCAAGCCATTCTGCAGGGATGTTTTGGTCTGGAGAAGGATCCTGTCCCCAAGGTTTGCAAGGTCCAAGGCTCCGTGCTCACTTCAGACTGGAGGGAAGGAGAAGCAGACATAGGAATAAAAAAATCCTAAAGAAATAAAACACATTTCAGCCATTTACACGCACCACAGTGGGCTCTGGTTTTGGGAAGGCAAAAGGCAGAGATCCCATCTAAGCTGCAACGTCACGTTTTGAAGCCTCCTGCATCACCAGAGAACAGAGCCATCCTTGCCTCTTCGCTCCGATCCATCTGTCGGTACCCTATGGCATCCCGGAGATGAGGAAAGCAGCATCAGGGGTGGTCCTTGGATGCCTGGCAAGATGCTGGTGCTGGATGCTTTGGCAAGGGAAAGCTGCTGCTGCTGCAAAAAAAATAATCTTTCTCTGCTTTTTAGTAGGTGACATCTCTCCAGAGATGGGGGGAAAGAAACACATAAAGAAGAAAAAAGATGGTTTGGAAAGATGTAGCTGTCTGCCCAAGTGGTACCCCACCACAGAGGGGCTGTGGGGATGCCCCCACCTCGGTGCCCTCAGCAGCCACCCGAGGCTCAGCGCAGGCCGGCAGTGGGTGCCCAACACCCACCCCGCCCCCAGCGCCTGAGCCTCCACCAGAGCCAGAGATGGACTTGGTGTTAAAAAAAAAAAAAAGTTTTTTTTCTGGAGAGAAGCACCAGGTCAAACCCCAGCATCATTCCTGCCAGGGCTGAGGGAGGACAGCCTGGTGGAAGATTTTCCTGGTGTCCGCATGAGCCGGTGGCACAGCTGGGACTTGCCAGCCCCTGCCTTAAAAATACAAAGCTGAAGGATATTCCTCCAATTTTTTAGTTTAACCAGGCCCCATCATTGCTGCCTTGTGGCCGTGCCGTGGATGGTAGGACCTGACACCTCCTCGCCCTCCCTGTCCCCCTGAGCCCTCCCTGGGGGGCTTCACCCCTGGGGGACATCGGAGGGACACCACAGCCACGCACCAGTGGGAATCAACAGGAATTGGGGCTGGGCACCAAAGGAGTGACCAGCCCACACCTTCCCAGGGGTAAATACAGCAAAGGCCCTGGGAAAGGATTGGGAAAGAAATGCTGGAGCATTGCAAATTCCTCATTTGCAAGAAAATGGGGCAGGCAATGCTTCCCTTCTCCAGGCTGCCGAGCCCGGAGCTGTCTCCGAGATGGGATGTGAGCTGCACCCCACAGCACAGCCTCACCCAGCAGAGCCAACCTCTTTCTCTACTTCACCTTTCAGTTTATCCACATTTTCCTACTGCATTTCTCTGCTATGCCGGGGGTTTTGGAGAGTTTTGGTTCTGTGCTACCTTCTCGCCAGGGATCGCACCACCCCGGTGCCGAGGCTGACCCTCTGGCCTCATCCCGTGCAGCTCCTGTTCTGCATCCAAAGGGCACCAAACAATGCGACAGCACCCAACAGGGCTTGGCAAAACCAGCATCGACACTCACGCCTGCCTCTCTGCCCCATCGCATCCTTCTTTGCAGTACTTGCATCCTTCACACCACCAGAAAACAGCTCAAAGGAACCCTGACCCACAGGCGGGCTTCGGGAACTGCCGCATCCCAGTGACTCCATCGTAATTTCGCCGCCTTGCTGCCTGAAGCTCCCCCGGACACCTTGTACATCCCTACTCTGCAAAAACCAACCCCCAAACCTTGCGTTTATCACCTTATCCTGCAAATATTCAGCAGCTGGTTATAGAGCATCCTTACTCTCTCCAGATGAGCCTGGGTGGGGGCAGCAAGGTCTTGGAGACCTTCTGGGACAGGCTGCTGCAGGCGTGCTGCCTCCTCCGAGCATCCCGCAGGCAAGATGACGAGGCAAGGCAGGACCACATGGCATCAAGGTAACATTTAATAGCCCTGCTGGGCTTACGTGCTCTGGTCAAGCAAATTTTCCGGTGGGTTGAGGCTGGGCAAGGGAACCCCACCCCCCAAAACACCCCCCCACCCCAACCCCGCTGAAATAAAGTGCTGCGGGGGCTGGTGGGACCTCACCCCCCACCATGTCCCCATCCTGCAGTTTGTGTTGGGTCTCAAAGCAAGGGCTCCTCCAGAAAAGCCACCAGGAGAAGGGCTTGTAAGGCCAAGGGCATCTACCGGGAAGCCATCGAGAGGCAGCTGGGAGAGGACATCCCACCCCAGGCGAGTCCTCCCCTGGGAGCAGTGCCTTGGGACCGCTCTCTTGGCATCTGCTTAGAAACGCTGCCCCCGAACCCCTCCTGGCCGTGGGGATTTGGGGTCGCTGGTGAGTGCTGAAGGCCAGGATGAGGGACTGCGACATCACGGTCCCCGAGGGTGCTGGGGATGTTCAGACCCGCACGCCCTGCTCCATCCCCACCGCCCAGGAGCTGGGTCGGGGCTTGCCCCGGCTCGGGGGCTCGCTGGGCTCCAGCAGCTGGTCCGAGGACTCGCCAGTACTTTCCAGTTTGGCGTAACCCACCAGGCTGATGTGGTCCAGCCGGGGCCAGCTCCGGTTCTTACGGTCCTTGATGGGGGCCACCAGCAGCACCCTGGGCTGGCCGAGGTCCAGCGACTTGGAGTGTCCCGGAGCGTGGAGCTGCACATCGGGGCTGAGCTCCGCTGCTGCCGGCTCCATGCCGGCACGGCCACCATCCACATTGATGACAACGTGGCCACCACCACCACCACCACGGTCCTGTCTGCGGGGCACAACGCTGCTACTGCTGGAGAGCGGAGCCCAGGAGAGCCACGGTGCTTCGAGGGGGGGCTCGGCAGGGCCCCCCTCTGCCCTCTTGCCAGCCCCCCGCGCCGCTGCGTCCAGCAAGCGGTTGTTGAGCTTGATGACGGGCAATGCCAAGGTGCCAACTGCCGAGGAGAGAAGGGACTCAGCTCCGGCGCGGCACGAGAGGCTGAGGTTGGCCTCGGCAGAGGCACCGGAGCGGAGGCTAAGGAGGGAGGTGGCGGGGGATGCTGCCGGGTGCTGGAGGAACTCAGCCATGGTCTGGAGCCTGTTGGGGCCGTAGCAGTCGGACCACTTGCTGCCGGGGCAGGGCTGGCAGGACAGGTCCACCTGGTAGCAGCCCTCCACACACTCGGCATTGGCCTTGGGGACGGGTGAGCAGTGCCCGGCCTCGGGGCTGGCCGCCTCTGGCAGCCCCGCCGCCATGCAGTAGAGCCCCTTCTGCATCAGCCTGCGGGTCTCCATGTCCCGGTTCTCGTACAGCATGGTGTTGGCGCAGATGAAGATGAAGAGCCCGATGCCCATGATGACGGGGCCAATCAGCTTGAGCTTCTCACTGTGGGGCACGTGGCGCCCAGTGGCCACCTCTCTCCTCATGTCCCCTGTCATACTGGCATTTCCCGCGCTGGCCCCCATGCCCCCGGGTCCCCGGTGGGGCCAGTAGCCCACCACAGCGATGGTCATGCCCACCAGGACCACTGAGATGCCCACCATAACGAAGGCTCCCGATGGTGAGCGCATGCGGAGCTGCCCTTTCACCGGGACCTCTGGCGGTGACTTGCGCCTCAGCCTGCGTCCCCGGCGCCGCGGCGGAGCTGGGGGCACCGCCGGCTTGTCCCCCCCGGCCTCTGGCTCCCGCATGGGTCCATTGGTTTTGGTGCTCTCGGCAGTCATTGTCTCTGGCTTGACCGCTCCTCCTGTGGGGTGGGGAGGAGAAAAAGGTGAAGAAGCATCGCTGGAGGGTCTGCGTGCCCGGGGTGCCAGGAGCACGGGGACCACAGGGACACTGGGAGCAAGACGATGCCAGGAGCACGGGGACCACAGGGACACTGGGAGCATGGGGATGCCAGGAACATGGCAGGCACAGGGACACCAGGAGCACAGGGTTGCTGGGAGCACAGGGGACCCCAAGCCCACAGGCTGCACCATGTCAAGGACCGGCAGCTTTGCCCTCCTCCCCCACCTGCCTGCTTTCCTCTGGTTACTCCTCCCCACCCCAGAGCGGTGGAGGGCTGAGCTCGCTCCCACCGCGCTGCCAAAGCCTCCAGACGCCTGGGCTGCGCCAGGCAGTGAGGACAGCCAGAACCCCACTGTGCCACGTGCTGCTCTGGCACAGACACCGCTGCCATCGGCGGCCCAAATGACCTGTCCTGGGTCACCGAGTCCTACAACTGCAAAAGGTGCCACCAGCCAGCTCGGCTGGACCACAGCAAGGGAAGGGGCCGTGCATTTGTTGGCCAGGGAAACTGAGGCACAGCTACATGTGAAAACCCAGACTAAAGGTCTGACAAACCCACACCCGCCAGGGCCCTGCAAGCAATGCAGCTCCCCCATTTGCCCCGCTCGCTACCCAAACACAACTAAAAACCGAAACCAACATCCCATCGTCCTCAAGCTGCTTGTCAGACCGCGGGACTCACCAACCCAGCACCCAGACAGGATTTAAGCTGAAAGAGGCGTTTTTCCCGATCCGCTGCTGTCGCCTGCTTCAGGGGAAAGCTGACCTGCTCGGCGCATCCACAGGGTCCTGCCCTCACACACACCAAGATAAAGCTCCACATCCAGGGATTTACAGGGCCTTCCAGAGCGCACGGTTTCTCATTTTATCCAGTTCCTTGCTTCTCAGATGAGCAAGAAGGTGTCAAAGTTGCCTCCAAAACCAGCTGGTGACCAGCCCGATGGGGAAGCATCAGCTGGGCTGGCACTGTCACGCACAGGGTAAGAGGTGCCCCGTGACACGGGGAAGCTACAACACACTCTGAACATGTTCCAGACCAAAAACATCTTTAAAAAAAATAAATAACCTCATGTTGACAGGCATCTGTGTCAGCGCAGCCCGGCTGCTCGCTGCCGTGCGCCCAGCGATGGCCGGTCATGTGGGCTGTGGCTGTGCACCCGGGCAGGACGGCGTGTCTGTGCCCTTGCCCGCATCTCCTGGCACTGCCGGTGCTGCTGGGGGCCAGGGTGGGAGCGCTGCCCGCGCTGTTCCCAGCCCCCGGCCGGCAATGTGCCACCGGCCTGAGCGGGGAGCACGGCAGGGTGGCCCCCGGCCAAGGGATGCTGCGGGAGGGGGGTCACCATGCCGTGGCATCTTGAATTGCGAAAGGAAAGCATTCGGATAGCACAGCAGCCCGGTTGCATTGATATTCAGCAATTAAAAGCTAGAAACTAAATGCAAGGAGAAACACCCCCGTAGGAGGAGGGTGACCGCTCTGATTTTACTGGGTGAGGTGAATGAAGCACCAAGAGCCAACAGCCAGCATCACCAATGGCAGAAACATCAGATACCAAGGTTTTTTGCCTGGTCTTAATCATCTTAAGGTGTTATTAGCATCAGAGGGAAGGAATTAAAGATATGAGTTTCAGGATGACAGCGTGTTCCTGGCACAAGGCTGCCAAGCTGTGACAATTTGAATAAGGGAGATTTAAAGGAAATAAAAGTCCCAAACAAAACAACCCAAACCTACAGCCCACTGCTGACTGGGGCGTTAAAGGTGAAACAAGCCCATAAACCTGCACTGCAAAGGAGGAAACACAATAAACCCAATGCAATGTTCACCCTGGATGGAAAAATGAGGTTTTAAATATTTTGGTATTAAAGGGAAACAACCAAGGCACTCACACATGTCCCTGAGACTGTGGGGTCTTTTTCGTCTCCAAATGCCCTGACTTAGGTTATGTCCCAGCTTTCTCTAATTACCAGCTTAGATTCAGCCTCTCATAATTTTATATCAAATGCTTCAAATGCCTTCCTGGCTACTTAGGGATTAAAAAAAGTAAGACCTCCTAAACCACAAGAGCGGAGCAAAGGTGGTTTGATATTGATCCCCCTGAATGTGGACCCCGCAGGGCTCATGGCCCCAAAAGCCACACTGATCGCACACACCAGCCACCTCCTATTTTTGGCCCCGCGCCTCTTTAAACCCAGTTCTGTGGTTATCTCCTTTAACCCCCCCCGAGCCCCCATGGAGCCAAAGCCAATGCCAGTGGGGAGCAGGAGCATCCCCCCGGTCCCACCTGGAGCATTTGCCTTGGGTCCAGGTGATGCTCTCTTGTGCCACACCAGGCTGCTCTTCCCACCTTTTTGTACTGGATTCATCCCTGTGTTACGCGGTGGGAGCTGGGGTGCTTAAAAATGGGTGCAGAGGAGGAGAGGGTGCCCATCCACCCTGCACCACCCCCGGCTGGGTCTGAAGCAGCCCCATTCCCCACTCCTCTCCTTTTCCCTGGGCACAGGGATGGAGATGCAGGGCAGGAGGGACAGGCAGATGCTGCAGTCTGCCCTCAGGCAGGGGATCCCCCCTGCCCCCTCCCCAGCATCCTGCCACTATTCCTGCCCTGAGCGCCTCCCCCTTATCTCCTCGCCGCCTGCCCGATAGCTGTCTGCTTTCTGAAGTTGGAGCATTTAATTGCTCATCGCCGGGGCTGGTTGTTCCCGGAGTTCAAAACCATTATTTTTATTAATAGAATCCCCAAGGTTATATAAGCTCTTTAAAATAAAAAATAATAAAATAAAATAATAAAAAAACAACAAAAAAACCCCAGCGCTGCCATCCAATTCTGCAACTCGCAGGCATCGACACTCATGCGAATGGATTAATTCAATGTTGGAGCAGCAGCGCTAGACACAGCTCAGCCGGAGGGCAGGGCTGGGTGTCCCATGGGTGCTGCTGGGCAGGGGGACAGCCGGGTCCCTTGGCAGGGACAGGCGGTGGCTCGGGGCCCCCAGCCACCCCCCTCCAGCCTGGAGGCAGCCGTGGTTCACCCGGACCCAACGCCTCCAGTTTTGAGGTTTCGGTTCCTGGTGGGGAGGAATGACGGTATAGAAATGTCAACGCCGTCAGCGTTACAGAGCGAGATGAGGGCTGCTCCGCTGCCAGGTTAAGCTTCCAATCCCCACAATAAGCCTGGCATTAAAATAAACGCAAATATTTCTCTAATCCCCCCCATCATGAAGGCATATTGCTGGCTCCACCCTCCCACCCCAATCCTCTCCCGCCACCTTCTCAGACAGATGCTCCTAAAATTTGACACTAAAACCCAACGCATCCGACACCAGCAGAGCTGGGACTGGGAGTAAAGCGGAACCTGGGAAGGATGCGGGTCCCCGCATCCCTTGGGTGCCCCGGGGATGCTCTGCCCCCGCCATGAACAGATTGCCAGCTTGAATTTGCAACACGCCACAGGCTATCAAAAAGCAGATTTGGCCTCAAAATCTCTCTCCGGCCAAGGGGTGAGGGGCTGTGCTGGTGCCTGGCAGTGTCACCCCTGTGCCACGCTGCAGGAGATGCCAGCCAGCTCAGTGATGCGTCGGAGAGCTGCAAAAACGCCGCATGGAAAAGAGCCAAGCGCAGGCAGCCCCGAGGGCAGTTGCCCTCCCCTTGCAGCTTTATCCCCCTTGCCAGTTATCTTTCCAGGAGCGCACTTGGCTCACACTTGGAAAGGGCTTCAGTGCGGGACAGATTCCACCATGCCAGCCGAGATTTAAAACCCAGCGACTCCCCAGGGAAAGCATTCCTGTTGCCGTCCTGCCCCGCTCCAGGCTGCGTTGCCCACCCTTGGGGCACGATCCCACCCTGCACCCAGGACCCCATCCCATGGGTCTGCTGCACGTCACACCCACAGAGCATCACCTGGGGAGCTGGTACAGGGAGCAGCCCAGGCTGTAACAGACGCTCCAGAAATACCTGACAGAGAGCACCTCTTTTTTCCTTTTCTTTTCCTAAAATATTGCGACTTTAAAGCCGCTCTCCTGATTTTGGGAATAAACCGATTTTGAAATCTGTGGCCAAATCAGCCAGCAAAGCCCGCAGCATGGTTAAAGGCCGCGGTGATGGGCAAGACCCTCAAAGCGCCGAGGCACAGCACAGCCCCCTCTGCCTCATCCAAGCCCCCAAGGGAGCCCGTGATGCCAGTCTGTGGTAGCTGAGCTCCCCCACATCCTCCCTCCACAGGGAAGGGGGACCCAGGCAGCCAAGACCTTATGGGCACGAGGACGTGCCGAGGCGCGCTGCGAGAGCCCTCCCTGGCTACCCCACCCCCGGGGAAGGAACGGAGCACGGTAATGACAGTCTGCGCTGAGATGCAACGCTTAAAAATAACTCCTTTCAGCCTAACCTCCAACACCGCCCCCGGCACGGAGCAGCCCCCAGGCACTGGCTCCCCGCTCCCCATCTTACCTCCCATCCCGGCGGGAGGAGAGGCGAAGCCAGCGGGGAGCAGCATCGGTCCTGCTGCGTGGTGCATCCAGCATCCTGGATGCTCAGGCTGGTTTGAGGCCCCACGTCCTCGCCTACGTGGTGTCTCCTCCTCTCCTATTTTTCTCAGTCCACATCAAATTTCCCCCCTCGGCTACACATTAAAGGTGCCCAGAGAGAAGAAACAAGATAAACAGCTGCCAGACATATTTCTGGGTCTCTCCCAGCAGAAAACCCTGTCACCATCCCAGAACCCACCGGTTCCCAGTCTGAAGCTGCAAAGCCTCCTCCGGGCTCGGTCCTGAGGCATAAAACCTCCCTGCCATGACCCCAGAACGAGCATGTCCACAACGCAGTGACAAAATCTGTCTCTCCAGCTTCAGCTTCCGCTGGGGAGACCCGTTAATCAATCATAATCATTAAGTTCCCTCACAGAAGCTTACCCATAAACCCAGTAACGCCAATTATCACGGCGTGGGAAGGATTAGAATCACAGAATCCTGTAGGATGGAAAAGACCTTTGAGACCATCGAGTCCGTTACCCCAGCACTGCTGAGCCCACCACTAACCCATGTCCCTAAGCACCACCCCGACATGGTTTCTAAACACCCCCAGGGATGGTGACCCCACCACGTCCCTGGGCAGCCTGTTCCAGTGCTTGACAACCCTTCAGGGAAGAATTTTCCCCAGTTCCAATCTAACTCTCCCCTGGCACAACTTGAGGCCGTTTCCTCTTGTCCTGTCACTTGTCACCTGGGAGAAGAGACCGACCCCCCCTTGCTACGGCCACCTTTCAGGGAGTCGTGGAGCGATCAGGTCCCCCCTGAGCCTTCTCTCCAGGCTGAGTTGGGCTTTTTTCATTTCCCCTTATCCCCTTTCCCAGTGGGAACCACCTTCTGGTCCTGGGCTGGGGGTCCCACGCCTGGTTTTAACTGGGCTTGCCATCTATTTTCCCCTTGTTGCGGCACAGAAGACCCCAGGTGTGAGAGCCCCCTGCCCGCCCCCCCAAAGGCTGGGGGCTTCCCACCTTCAGGTCACACATCCCAGGCAGCAGCCAGGAGTCACCAGGGCCACCACTGTCACTTGGAGTCTGATCCAGGACAGCAGGCTACGGGGAAAGATGGTGCCGGGGTGGTTTGGGGACACAGAGGGGTCTGTCCCCTTGCCTCCCACCCTGTGCTTGATGGACTCCCACAGGCAAGAAGGTCCCGATGGGCAAATGGGATGCAGCAACGCCCGGGAGTGAGGAGGGCCAGGCCACCAGTGCCACCAGTAGCTCCAGCTCCATTCACCTTGACTTCTCCGAAGTCCTCCCTGCACCCAAAATGGGGCCATCTGCTAAACTCCTCTCTACCCCGCAGGCAAAGAAAGTGCGTGGAAACATCCAACTGATTACTAATTACAAGAGCTTGCCTTACCCAGATTTGCTCTGCTAATTAGACTAATCTCTATGGCTGGGAAATGAGCCGCAGTCACCCATAGCGAGGAGATCATGCAAGTTGGATGGAAGCTTAACTCATGTCAGACCCCTGCGAAGGGGATCGTAATTCCTGGCTGCTTCTGATGGGCCATTGTTTAAGGAGACAATAGAAAAGCCGGCAAATTTTGTGTTTCTCCTCCAAGCTGATGCCGAAATCAGGACATCTGCATTGCTCAACTTTTTTTGATATGAACCAGATGCAAATAATTAATAAATCCAAATTCAAGATAATGCAGGCATCTAAATTTAAACAGAGAGTGGATTTCTAATGGCAGCTTTTTGCTTGGTTGGAGGAGGGAGAGGTGTGGGGAGCTCAGAGGGTTTTCCTGGGAGAATTCCTGCTTGTGGGAAGCGGTGCAGGATGGCAGGGCACCTGGAGATGCAGGCTGCGGCCAAGCACCTTGCAAATCCTCATGGCCAAGAGAAAAGGAAGGAGAGGGGAAAGAATTCTGTAGGCTGGGATTTCCAGGGAATTAGGACCAAACTCTTTCTGAATTTGGCACCTTCCCTGCTGCTCCTTTGAAAAATCCCTGCCAGCGTGGAGGGAGGGAGGGGACTCCGGGGGGGCTGCCAAGTCCTCCCTGCTCCCAGGCATGGCCCAAGTTATCCAGCGGGTACAAAGCTGTATCACCCATCCCTCCCACCCCCGGGACCCCCATCCCGCTCTGCCGGAGCAATGAAGTTCCCAGCGTGTTCCCCGCCGCCCGGATTCCTCTTGCCTCCAGCATTTTAACCCCCCCCATCTCCGGGCTCTTCACCCTGCCAGAGCCCTGTCTCCCCTGCTTCGTGAGGAGGAATCAGAACCCACCTGGAGGCGAGACGGGAGCAGGGGGGCTGCCTTCGGTCGCTCCCCTCCCTCCAAGCCGCAAAGCTGAGTCCCCTGTGTCGAAAGACCCTCTTGATCCCACTCCAGGAGCTACCGGGATAATTTCCACCCACTTCTCTCGAGCGTCCACATCAAATCCTGCGTGGGGACTTGCTGCGTGCCCCCTCCTCGCCTCGACCCTCAGCGAGGAGACTGGGGGAACCGCAAAATCGTGGGCTCCCAGATCTGGGAATCGGGTAGTCCAGCCGGCTGCTGCCCGGGTCCCGGCCGCCGGCCCCGCGTGGGTGCGTGTGCCCGTGGTGGGCTTGCACACGCGTGTGCGCGCGCCCCGTGCACGCCGCCACGCGTGTGCCCGCGGCCGGCCGGGCGTGCGGGTCCCGCTGTGCCTGCGGGGGCGGGGGGCGCGGGACCCCGCTGGGTGCCCGTGGGTGCCCGCTGCGCATCCCGCGCGGGGTCGCTGCCCCCGGGGATGCTGTGGGTGTACGGCCGTGCCCGTGTGCTCCCCCCAAGCCCGGGACCCCCGCACTCACCGCCGAGCCGTGCGCCTCCCGCCGGGGCCGCTCCCCCGGGGGTGGCGGGCGCTGGGCTCCGCCGCCGCGGCCGGGGCCATGGAGCTGCGGGGGGCGGCGGGGGCGGGGGGCGGCTCCCGGCTCCCGGCTCGCCCTCGCCGCCGCCGGGGCCGTCTGGGTGCGGGGCGGGGGGGCGGCGGGTTCCGCCCGGCCCCGGGTCTCCGCCCCGGCCCCGGCCGCGGCCCCGCGGGGGGGCGGAGCGCGGCGCTGGCGGGGAAGGGGCGGGGGACGAGGCACGGGACCCCCCATCCCCCGTCCCGCCGGGGCTGCGGGGCCGGCAACCGCTTCCCGGCCGTGGGAAAGTTGCGATCGCTTTGCGGGGATCGCTGGGGATCCCCCTGCCGCCGGCCCCAGGCCCAGCAGCGTCCCCAGCCCCCCGCGCAGGATGGGACCCGCCGGTACCCGAGGGGATGCTCGGAGCCCCGGAGTCCCTTCCCCCGGCCCCACCGCCCAGGCCCCGGCCCGCGCCCTGCGATGCACCAGCAGATCCCATTCCTCCCAGCCAGGCCAGCCTGCCGTAGTTTCCCCCTTCAGCTGGGAGAGCACGGGAGAGCTCGGCAGCTGTGGTGACAGCGTCACCCGAGTTAACTCAGGCAGCCTGGGGCGTTTGGTGCAGCCCCCCGGCACATGGGGTCCAAGCAGGTTCCAGAGGCACCTTCTCCTCGGGCAGGCACAGGGAGGAGACCCTCTGCAAGGAGCTGGCCCCCAGCACGGCGGCCCCAAGGATCGGGGTACCTATGGCACCCCCTCTTCTCCATCCCCACATGTTCAGCCCCAAAGATCGTGGTACTTATGGTATCCCCTCATCTCCATCCCCACATCTCTATCCCCGCATCCCCCTCCTCTCAGGGCAGCGGGCAGTGTCCCACCGGTAGCACATCAGAATGCACCGACACAAGTGACCTCAGCTTCGCCAAGGTGTTCACACACCACCACCACCACCACACCATGCACTGGTAAGTGCTGAGGAGGTTTGGCCTCCTTACACCCCCCAGCCACTGATGCTTTGCAAGGCAGAGAGGCTGTTTATCAGCCTTTAATTAAACATGTACCCAGCTTGCGTTCCCTCCCTTCCCCATACTTGTGGTAAATCTCAGAGCATCAAACCAGACCCCAGCTGTCCCCAGGGAGCCACAAAACACAGCTCTGTGATTCCCTGCGTGACTTGGCCACCAGCACCCCGGGGTCTGTAAGCAGATGCAGAGCCCAGCTCTGTGGCAGGGAGCACTGCCTGGGAGAGGGATTTGGGGGTGAAGCTCAAGAGTGAGGCATAGGATGTCGGGCTCCTCACCTGTCTCTGGCAGGGGACCATCATCCTGTGAGTTGATGAGAGAAATAAAATCCACATTTCTGGGTTACACTGTGGAGATGCTGCATGGGGTCACCTTCCCTGCTCCCAGCTGGGCTCAGTTAAAGCAGCGTTTGGGAAACTTTGGAGCTTCTTGAGTGATGAGCATGGGGGAAGGGTGAGGATAACAGCTCTGCACTGCTGGACCAGGGAGATGCCTCGCTCATCCCAGCCATCCAGGCGAGCTAACAAACCCAGCTGCCCAGGGAGGAATCATATCTGACTTTGACTCTTCACGCTGTTCAAGGTCTCCCTTTGCTGCCACTGGAGACCATCTGGGCACTCCACAATCCAGATGAAATTAATGCTTTTGAGCAAAATTTGAGTTCTATTCAGAGGCTGTGCCTGTGCCAGGCGGAGCTGGCCAAAGAGCTGGAGAGGGAAGCAGCAAGCTCAGCGCCGGCGGCTTTAGGAGCAAGGGTCAGCGCTTTCGGCAGCGCGGGCAGGGCCGGGAGCTGGCAGGGGCCGTGATGCTGGGGCACTGCCCATCCCCACGCAGCAGCCCACTCAAAAGCTGTTTCCCAGCTGCGGGTCGCCCAGTGATGCTGCAGTGGGTCCGTCTCCTGGGGGGTTTACCCCCACACAAGAGGTGGGAGGCAGGCACAGGGGAGGGGGCAGCTGCCTGCAGCTCTCTGGGGCTGAAGCTGGGCTGTGCAGGGGACAAGCTCCTGCAGAGGAGGAAGAGCTCAGCCTGGCTCCCCGTCCATCCTGCGGTACCCAGGCGGAGCGGGAGCTGGATGCCGCTGTTGCCTGTGTCCTTGCAGACAGTGGGATCACCTCCGGAGGAGCAGAGGGGTGAAGAGGAGAAAAGAACCCACCGGGGACAAAAGTGACAGCAGGGAGAGAGAGGAAGGGGCTCAGGGAGCCCAGTCTGGAGCAGAGCTCATGGTGGGATGGGAGATGTGCAGGACCAAAGCCTTGGAGCCTTTTCCCTTATGCTCTGGGAGAGGGTAGGCAGCAGTTGCTCTTACAGACACATCTTTAATGAGGAGGAACAACAACAACAAAAAACAATATGAAAAAGAATCGACATCACTGACTCTCTTCAGAGGGAGAAAAACTGAATCTCATGGTAATTGGGCACCTCCTCCTGACTTTGGGGAAGAGAGAGGATCTGAATGCACCTTGTTTCAAGCTCTGGTGATCCTGGCAAAGCTCCCTCTGCTCTCCGCTGCCTCGGCCGGGGACGGAGCCTGGACAGGAGGAACCATGTGGATGGAGGAAGGAGAACTAGACAGCGAGTGATCACAGCCAGGATCTGAGATCAGAGAGAAGGAATGTTGTTATGGAGAGGCTGAAAGCTCGGGGTGGGGATGACTCATGCTGGAGAACATACAGCTGTTGGAGCAGGATTTGGCACCAGCTCGGTGAGGCTGTGGAGCCTTCCCCATTAGCAGAGGGGAGAGAGGAGCCTCTGTGATGTCTCTGCTCGTGCAGAGGCAGCTGCCAACCTGTGCGGGAGGTGATGGGCAGGGGAATGCTACCTGCCAAAGTGAGGTCACGACCCGGAGAGGTATTTTGGTCAGCAGGCAGGGCTCAGCAGAGAGGTTTCTCGCTAGCAAGGTCCCTTCTGGCTGAGGGATGTGTAGTGCAAGGGCTTTCAGCTGGGGTCGGTGATGCTGCCCTGGGGAAGGGGGCAGTCGGAGCAGCGGGGATGGGATGGGGCTGGGTGGTTCAGCCCTGCACAGCCCCAGGGCTGCCATTGCAAAGAAGTACAAGGTAAGAAGGAGACATCCCTCTCCCTTCCCTGGTAGTGTGGAAACCGAGGCACAGGGCAGGGATGTGATGTATTCCCACCACCAAGTCAGCTGCGGTGGTTAAAAAAAAGCCTCATGATGGCTCTTGCTCACTGCTCCATCCCTGGCCCGTGGTCACACGCTCCTCATGCTGGGAAGGGACAGGCCATTTTGTGGCTGGAAGCAATCTCTGGCTGAGGAAACAGACCATCATCCCCTCCCAGGCTGCCGGCAGCTGATGCTTGCAGGTCACGAGGGCTTTCATCCAGCTTCCACCCAACTTCCACCCAGCGCGAGATGCTGGAGCAGCTTCCCCAATATTCACAAGGTTGCTGCAGAGAAAAGGGGGAAAAAACATTCCCCGCATCGACTGAAGCCAAGGCAGGCAGGGAAGGAGACTTGGGCAAGCCATTAGGAGTGGGAGGATGAGCCAGCATCTTCCCAAAGTCCCCTTCAGAGAGATTTTTTGGTATCACGCCTGGAAATAACCACAGCGCCAGATTCCCAGCGCCGTGGGACAGAAAGCTGCCTTGGCTGCTTCAGAGGTGGCCCCGTTTCAGCGGTAAGTGAAGTGACTGTAAATATAAACAGACTTGTTATTAATCATGTTCTGTAAATGTGGAGTCATTATCTTTATGTCCCTGCAAAAGTAATTATCTCCGGCTTTTCAATAAGAACTTGGAAAAGCCTAAAGACTTGAGTTCTGGAAATGTCATCCATCTCCACGTAGAAGAAAATCTGCATATTTCCACAGATTAATGTAAGTTAACCAAATTTACAAAATGAGTGATTTTTAATATATTTCTAAAGCTTTAAGCTAAATGCCTCTTCTCTTTCCAGTGATTTAAAATACTGTTTTGCAAAGTTTTCCTGTACTGGACGTATCACACTTTACTGTATGATGCTGTATTTTATTCTCTATCCAGTAGTACTTGTACAGGAGACAAAGTGGGATCTGATTTACGGGATCTCTCCTCCACTGCCATGTAAAGAGATTCCTCCTCCTGACCAGGCTCACGGGTTGCAGAGCTCCGCATAAAGAATTATTTCCTCCCTAAAAACAAGCAAAAAGAAAAATTTTCCAGTGGAAGGGAACATCAAGCTGGGAAACTTTAGGCCAAAACGCAGCTCTGTGGACTTTTATGTCCACAGCAACACATCCATGCTCGACAGAAAATATTTGGGAAGATAACATTGCCTGCTGCATTTACATTCCTGGTGCTCCAGCAGCTGCTCGGGGAGAAGAGGAGGAGGAGGAGGAGCGGGAAGCAAGACGCTGCAGACCCAGGACCAGCACTAGCCAGAGGCCACTTGGCTGCTCATTTCCAGCTCTGACAACACTGCGTTAGCCCAAACGGGGGGAGAAAATCTGCACCGAAGCTGGTTTTAATTTCACCCAGTGTCTCTTCAAAGCAGAATACGCACTGCCTGTTATGAACGGGATAGAGAGCTAGAGGGGAGGTGCTCGCTTACATCGTGTATATACCTACCACCCTGGTGGATGGCTCAGGGTGGGGGTCGGTGCCCTAATTTTAAGCAGGCAGAAGCATCCAGGAGAGTAATTTTTTGCTCCGGAGTAGCTGCATCTGGCCATCGCTTCATTTGCTTGGTCACACGAGGGATTGAGATCCAGCTCCTGATGGGAAGAGGGGGCTCTCTAGGAAGGATTATCCCAAAACGCACCAAAAGGCTTGTCCTCCTCGCTCTTCCCCAGATTTCAAAGAGGTTTCCGTACCAAAATGTTTTGGTTTGTCATTTCAATTTTATCCCAAATTACTAAGCATTAGTGCTTGCTGATGTTGAATTACAAAAATAAAAGCTGGAGAAGTGCTTCAGCTAAAGCTGGGATGGGATATTTCACAGAAATGCAATATTCTGAGATTGCCTTTTCGTTTCAAAACGAGCCATAACTTTTCCAGCTCCACACGGCTCCTGGGGGAGGTGATTTGTATTTCCAGCCCTCTCTCGCTGTGCCAGAGCGGGCAGGGCTCAGGCTGGGCTCAGCTGACAGGACAGGTACGGAGAGGCGAGGGATCTTCCTGATGGCTCATCCTGCAGGAGAAGTCCCAGGGGAATCCAAGGAAACTATCAGGGCAAAAATTTAATGTGCACAGAGGGAAATGTGTTTTCAGACCCTGTTTAATCAAATTGCTGGATTCGTCCCTGTAGGAGCTCACGAACGAGCTCGGAAGGGGAGAACTCAAACTGACAGAGAAGTGCTTCATCGGCAGGTAACGAACGTGACCGATGGGGTGGCGGCTGCAGCTGCAGAAACCCTCAAGGCATCAGCGCTCCGAAGGGATGAAGCACATTGGGAAAGCATCGTCCTCTGCACATCCAGCTCTCAGCCTGCTCCCCGACCTGGGCTGGGGTCCACATCCCCAGCCTCTCCACACCGCCTGTCCCTTGTTTGTCCCCTCTCTTATGAAATCACACCCTTGTGAGCACCAGGCTTTCATTAGCAGCTTGCTGTGCCAGTGTGGCAGGGGGAGAGGGCTGTCCCCTGCTCACAGCCCGACAGAGGGACCCAGCAGCACCTGGCAGCATCCCTGCTCCTTGTTCCCCCCAGCGGGACACGGAGCCATCCCATGCCACATGCCAGCGTCCCCCAGCACTCTGGTCCGTGTTCTGCTGATGCAGAAGCTGTCACAGAGCTCCATCACATGAGGAAAACTGCAGGGCTCAGGCATTCGGGCAGACACAAGAGGCAAATGTCCCGTCACCTGCCTCGGTCCCAAGCTGAGGACACACCTTAGGGCAGCACATTAAACAGACCTCACTGGCAATTAAAATAACTGAGCCCTGTGTTTCCCAAGTATGGCGAATATCCCCAAAGCAGAGATAAGCCCTTATCAATATTATGAAACAGCGTCGCTTGCTGTGTCTGAACACCAGCTCCCCAGGCAGCCCCCAGGAAAGCTCTGGTTCTGCTATCAAGCCTCTAAAGGATTAGTGATTTAAAAAAAAAAAAAATATATATATATATCACCCAATGCTATTGCCACAGCCTTTTCTTGTACATTAAAGTTAGTTACCACAGGTCAGGCAGGAGCAGGAGGAGCCTAAGCAGTGCCTCAGCGTTAACACGTTTATCTACTCCTCAACCCATCAGGTGCATCTCAGCATCTCTCCAACGATATTGCATTTATATTGCATTTATCCATGTCCCTGCTTCAACCAACATCCTAGGGCGTGTGCAGGCAGGGAGGGAGACCTTGGGGAGGGGGAAGGACTTGGGCAAGAGCCCTTGGAAAAGGAGATTAGCCCAAGCTGAAGCTCAGACACAAAGCTTTATTGATTTGGGATATTTGGCTTCTTCCCTGGATACAAGCGCATCCTCTGCAGTCCTTTCCTCAACAGATTTGGATCCTGCCCCCCCACATCGCTTGCCAGGCACCGAGCCATCGCGCACAAAGAGCATCCCTCACTTCCTAGGGCCTGGGAGGATGCAAAATGCTCCCACGCATGTTGCTGGGATGCTCCCGGCAGGGCAACCCCCCCCTCCCCCGCGCCCCAGCAGGGAGTCTCAGCCCTATAGCACCAGAAGCCCAGCACGGCCCCCCAGCTCCTTCCTATCCCTGTCCCCAGGACCACCAGTCCAGCAGCGGGGCTGGAGCTGCACCCTGGGCCTGTTGAAAGGCGGGGGTGCCAAAAGTCAGCAGAGGTGGGGCGGAGGTGAGGGGCCAAAGCAGGGTGATAGGTCTGAAGCTGTGAGGGAACCAAAGGCAGGAGCAACCAGGAATTTAACAGCTTGTTTCAGGGAGCTTGTTTCCCTATGACCAGCTCAGATGTGGAGGTTTATCTCGAAGACCTGATTTTCCCTTCCCTGGGAAGGTCCTGGAGATCCCCTGGCTGCTCACAGGGATGAGATGTGGTGGCCTCAATGGCTGTGGGGTTTATATAGGGCTGGGATTCACCAAAAGGGCACATTTCCACCCAAAGCAAGCCAGAGCAGAGCTTGTCTGCCATATGGCACGGCTGACGAGCAGCTGGGGGGGAGGCAGAGCAGCTCTCCACAGTTATACCTTTGCAGTTCCTTCTCTTGAATAAGAAGATCAAGAAGAAGAAGAAACAGAGAGGGGACATTAGCTGGCATCCTTCTCTTTCCCTGTTGGAAAGGTCAGATACTGAGGATGGAAACCCGGCACACAGTTTGTCCCAGGAAATTTTCTGGGCTGCAGCATCTCACTGTGCTTGACCTTCCCAGCAAAGGCCAGGCTGGGACAGGACTGGGCTCCACAGACAGACCAGAGTAATGAGAGCTATTAACGCTAATGGGTGGGAAGTGGCCATGAATAAATCAGCAGCATCTTCCCAGCCATCAAAGCCTGAAACCCTCCAGCAGGGAGGAAGATGCAGGAGGAATGTGAAGATGACACATGTGTGGTTTATGATAGGGACTGCGGGATGCCGTTAACCTACAAATCCAAGAGACTTGGCCCTGTGCCCCCTCACCGTCACAGAAGCCCCCTCCCAAGGCCACCCCTGAGCATCAGTGAGTTCAGCTTCTCATTTCCAAATGCCCGTGGGCTGGATCTGTGCAGGGGTTTCACGCTTGCCCTGCCCTTGATGCCGCAGGTGGGAAAGAAGATGCGGGGAGGCATCACCAGTTCCAACCTCCCTTCGGCCAGACACATCCTTCCACCTCCAACCATCCAGCCTGGCCTCGGTAATCCTGAATCCTAGGCATTAGGCATTTAATCTTGCATTTTATCCTGTCTCCTCTTAGCAGGGGGTCTGAAATTAAAAGGGAAGCAGGGAAGAGCTGAGCTTCCTCTGGTTTAATTGGTTCTGGCTAGCGGATAAGAAGGAAGGAGGAAAATGCAGCAGTTTCTTTCGCTGGCTTTCCTCGGTGTTTCCTGAACAGCTATAATTATTCTGGGAGAGGGGAAGAGATGCAGCATCAGGGGAGGGAGGGAGGGGAAAATAATGCCCCCTCCCCGGAGAGAGGAGGAACTTGCGTTGGCAGCCGGCCGCGGGCGCTCGGTGGAGCAGAGCCAGCAGCCGCGGCTGGAGGCCCGCGGACATCTATTTTCCATGATGCAAACTGGGGTGGGGGCGGGGAGAAGGGCCGAGGCAGAACACAGACAAGTCAGGGCTTTGGTGCCTTTGATGTCTCCTGCCTTGCAGGGAAGCTGGAGGCATCTCCCCGCCCCGGGCTGGTGCTGGGGAAGGTCCCAGCTGGGTGCGAGCGGGGCTGGATGCCGAGCGCTGGAAGCAGCAGTGGGATGGGGCAGGGGCAGAGCCGGAGGGGATGCGGAGCAATGAGCTGGGGGCCGGGGATCCCCATTTCCAAGTGCTGGGAGCTGGTTTGGCTGTGGCTCCTGGGTGGTTCCCAGCGCAGGTCCCAGCTCCGCTCTGCTGATGCCCTGCAGGTCCCGGGATATAAAAATCCCATTTTCCATTCCCTCCCCCAGGCCTGCTACACATCCTCTGGGCATCTCAGTTTTGTACTCCAGAACAGAAGTCCCAGCGTGGGATACTTCACCATTAGCACCATCTTACTTGTCACCTCTGGATCCTACTGATGCTAATCAGAAATGCAGCTGCTCTGGCTAATGACTGTTTAGTTATTATTGGCAGACTGGGCAGCTTTTAATCGCATCTCCCCACCCCCCTGATGTAACGCGAGGCTGTAGTTTGACCTCAGCTGAAATATCTACTAGCAACAGGTATGTATACCTTCAATATGCTATTTTCTAGATAAAAATAAGCAGATCCACAGCCGATGGGATACAAAACGGTGAAACTGCAGTCCTGCTTTTCCATATTTGCCAGGAAAAAGCACGATGTGGGAGTTCCAGCACCCTGCAGCAGCAATGGCTGGGGAAGGTCACTGGGAACCACTGTCTGGGATGCTGCAAAATTTCACCACCGCCAGCCTGTGGGAAGTGCTGCGCCTCGCTAGGAAGAAGATGATGAATTTTGGAAGAACTATGTGCACTTAAAGAATAATGCAACCTGCCAGCCACTTCACACATCTCAGATAAATGGAACCGACAGCTGGAGCTTACCCAGGTGAAACTGCCAGAGCGAGAGGGCTCTGGGGACAGGCGCGGGGCTTGGGGATAAAGTAGGACACTTTTGGAGCCGATACTGTGAGGTCTTCCCCTGTGTGGGGTGCGGAGGTTGTTACCGCTTTGGAAATGGGGCAGGATGGGGAGGTGGGACGTCTCGCATTGCGCAGATGCTCTGCAGCATCCGTGGGCTGATCGCACTTGCAGGACCGGGCTGTACCACCGTGCCCTCGCCCTCGCCTCTTTGCTCAGGAGGGCACTGCCAGTGACACACGGGTGACAGATGATCCAGATTAGGCCATCGAGGTGGCAAATCACCCTCCAGCAGCGAGCCCGCCACCCCGGACTATCTCACTGCTAAAGACTGCAATTAAGATTATTTTTGCAGAAAATGCATTTTCACCTTAAAAATAAGAAAGAAGCGGGGGGAAAGACTGTGATGGATGAACCTTGCTCTCTTTCATCTTCTTTATAGCAAGTTTCCCCCACTTGACCTCTCCTCTGCCGCCAGCCCCAGTCTCCTCGATGTCCCTGCCCATCAGGAGCTGGTGCCTCCCCAGACCCCCCTTGCCCAGCACTTTATGAACTTCCCCCGCAGGCTCAGCCCTGACAGTGATCGCTCAGAGATGAACAGAGCAGTAGTGCCTGGCTGGGGATTAACCAAACCCCCGCGTGTCGTGGGGCTGTGGCATCGTCCTTCCCAGCCTCAGCCCAACCACCCAGCCCTGCCGTTTGTCCGTGGGGTGCAGCAGGTCCCTCCTGTCCTGGTTAACAGCCGGGACTTGTGACCCTTTCGGGTATGATGTGGGGGAGGGCTGGGCACAGCCCTGGGTTTGTCACCCTCAGCTGGACAGATCTCCCACCCCCTCCTCTGGGCTCCCCTGGTCCCCAGTGGGGAGATGGCTTAAATCCCACTGGGATGGAAGGTCAGCCCCAAGCGCGTTCCCTGCTGTGCTGTGGGAGAGGGTTTGCAAGGAGAAGCTAAAAGAGGCTCAAAGCTCTTGGCAGCTGAGATGTGCCAGCAGACGTTCACTTATCGCACACTCTTTTATCTGGAGAAATAGTGGAAACTTAGGATTTGGCCCAGCCCCCAGCCCTGGAGTGGGTGCAAGCGTGCAACCTAAACACAACACAAGAAGATATCCTGGCATCCCCGGCCCCCCACCGCACACTGGGAAATGGGGCAAACCCCCCCCACAATGAGGTGTCAGGACAAAACGAACTGTCGGGACCATTTCGTGTCACACCGTCAGCCACACATTTGTTGTGTGAATATCACCAAAACGGCTGCTCTGCCAACATCCCAGGTGGGCACACACCGGGGAAAAGGTGCCCACAAATAACATTTCACAGCTTAAACCCATCATGAGAAATTAGGCTCTGCCCGCTCCCAGCCAGCCAAGCATCCTCAGCGCGTTGCTCCATATGGCAACCATTACCGCTTGCAGCAACCGGAATATTTTGCACGGGGCACACACACACACACACACATGCACACACATGCATGCACGCTCTCTCCCCTGCCAGCCCCCTGCCCTTCCTTGTGCATAATCAAGCCCACATGCTAACAAGCAGGCGTGCAAACCAACCTGCCCCCCCGCACAACTCGCCTTGCCAAAAGGAGCCTGGCGCGAGCGCTCCTGACGAAAGGATGGCTCAGCCTTTCCCTGCTCCGTCGTGTGCTTCGGTTCTTGGGCAGAAACACCCAAGAGCTGCTTCTCCAGACCCCGGGAGCAGCCACAGGAGCTCCCGCTGGCTGGGGACAGGTTTGGACACGGTGGTGGCGCAGCCAGGCAGCGCGTGCAGTCATTTTATGAGCAAAGCCAGTAACGCTGTTTGCAATTAAAATGGCCCAGCCCTTTCCATTGCAAGACCTTGCCTCTTGCCCCTGGACCTCAGCAAGCTTCAAAGCCCTTGGCTGGAGCTCCTTGGCACCGGGCAAGTTTTCCCCCCTCCTCTCCAAGAGCCTCGCTGGAAAGGACTTGGCTGCTTGGGCCGATGGCGCGAAGCAGAGATGAGGAGGCTGGATGCACGGCCAGAAACTCAGGGGGTGAAATAACCCCAATTACCATGCTTTGCGAAGAAGTTTTACCTAGAAAACACCAGGCCTCATACAACCCATCCCAGTCCATATGTGCCTATATATATATATATGTATATGTATGTATGTAACCCCGGCAGGTCGCTGCAGCCCAGCATCCCAGCACAAGTCCTGAGACGGTGACAGCTGATCAGCCAACAGTGCAAAGGCAACGACAACCGTGAAAAATGCTGGCTATAACCCCTCCGGAGAGGATTAGGCTACGGGGATTTCAGAAATGAAGACATTTTATGGCCATCTAAGGGCTGAGCAAGGGAGGAGACACCAGCAAACGGACCCAGGAGGGAGCGAGAGGGAACAACCAGAAACAAGACTGTTTTTTGGGGAACAAAAGGGATAACTTTCATTTAGGGAACTTGACACTGTTTGCTCCAGCAAGTTTTCAATTACAGACTGGCTAACGGAAAATCCTGTAATAATTAGGGCTGTGTTGTAATGTTATGGAAAATGCCGTAATGAGATTAGGGTTGTGCCGGGCTCCTCTGGCAACGTGCACAGGCTGCCCCGTGCACCCGCTCCCCTCCAGCCTCTCCTACTCCCTGCAAAGATTCCGGGGCTTGGGAACCCTCCTGGTGCCCAGAACACCATCACGGTGTGGGTAACCGCCGTGGGCTTCTCCCACTGCAAGCACTGGAGGGGAGTCCGTGAGGGTCTCAAGGCGCAGCGGCTCACGGAGGAGGCTCTCCAGACCTCTGATCCGCTTCAGCTTCATCATCTCCATCAGCGGTATTTTTCCTGGAGATATTTATGGCTCTCTCCGTGTTGCTTTCCGTGTCCCACTGAATATTGCATGTGCTATCATTCCCCAAGGACCGATAGTCTGAAGAAAGCTTGTTCTTTGCAGGCTTTTCTAGAGCTGCTAAATGGCACCTCTTCTCTTCCCCGGCATGATTATATCCACACATTTACCACTGATTATATTTGCAGGCACATTTGGGTGTGATTATTAGCTGAAACCTGTCAAGGAGTCAAGCTCCGGTGTTAGAGCATCTCTGGGGGCTGCAGTAGAAAACCAAAAGCAGCATCTTTCTTTTTCACAGGGGCACGTGTTGGAGGCTCCGTGGAGTTGGGTGGTGGCAGAGCAACCCACAAGGAGTCCGAACCACCCACCCCATTTATTGCCATCCCCCTTGTCATGGAGTATTTGGCTAGAGATCCCGACCCAGACACGGATAGCAAGAAGCAAAGACTAGGAGTAAAAACGGGGTAAAAAAAGGCAAGAAGCAGGGAGGAGAAGAGATGTGCAGGTCCAAAGGGCAGGTGGGGAATCTGTGCCATGAGGCAGGGACCTTACACAGCTCCATTCCTCACACAGGTGCTTAATTACCCTTAATTTAAGTAGATCTACACTTGCACTAGAAGAACTTAGGATCTAATTAAACAGCAGCCAAAGAACAGCCCTGGCCTCAGCTCTCGCCCAGACAGAAAGAATTCCTGGGAAGAAGCGATCCTGTACCAAGAGGGAGCTCAGCTGTCGGAGTGCTGCTTCCCCTCTATGTGCTGCTTAATCTTCCTAGAAATGATATGAAAATTGGGATGATTTTCTGGAGAAAAGGGAAACGAATCGGCTCACAAACCCTGGGGTTGTCCCAAGGCAGCAGTGTAAGCTCTTTTGGCATCTCGACACGACAAAATGGGTTCCCTCTGGTGATCCAGGGGAAAGGGGTCATCCGACCAGCAATGATTTTTGACACCACGTTAAGTAGAAGATTTCGATCTGGTCTCCAAGCAACTGTATCTAGATGAAAACAAGGGGAAAAAAAGGAGGTGCTGTTTGGGAGAGTAACTCACTAACCCCGCTAACAGGCACTGGAGCAATTACACATGTGGCTCTAATAGGCAGGAAAATAATTAGCACTCTGGCAAGGGCTCAAGTGGTGATTTTATGAGTCCTGCTGAAGCCAAGCTCCCGTAGGACTATCAGGGTCTGGGTGGGTCATTCTTTTGGGACTATTTCAGGATCTCACACACGACTACTGCATTTTTCCATCTATGGATTCCTGCGGAGCTGCCTGACCAGCAGTGCCACAGCTGACCCTCTCCCTGCGAGGGCAGAGCTCCAGTGCACCTCGCCCCCAGGACCACCCGAGCCACGCGCCCGCTCCACCGGCCCCTCCAGCCGGGGGCATTGCCCAGCTGATGGGTTCCTAAAGTCAACCAGCGTTTGCTGAACATTGCAGGGAGCAATCACCTAGGTTAATCACCGTCAGAGCCTGCACAGGCAGGCGTAAGGAGGGAGGAGAAAAATCCTGCTGTGTTATTACAATAAAACATACAATAAATACTACAGAAAGCATCCCATACATCTTGCCTGCAGGGATTCACCACGTCTGACCTCGGTCATCTGAAAATCAGCCATCCTCCGGGCTCTTCCAAGAGTCAAGGGGGAAAGTCAGAGCTTCCACACACCCGACCCCAGAGCAGCGGTGTAAGGGGGGGGGGGGGGGGGGGGGAAGGGAGGAATTCATTCATGTTGGCAGGTGCTGGTTTGTTCTCCCTTGTCCAGCGCAGGAGCTGAGATGCCTCAGCTGAGACATTCATTCTTTGGAGGGCTGATGCCGGTTGAAACAAATCACACTTGTGACATCGCCCTGCATGTCTCTGGGCCACACCAGATCACGTAAAACCTGTCCTCTCTTATTCCCCTCTCTCCTTCGCGTGCCAGGGAGAAGGGATGAAAGCAGAGAGCGTTCACGTGCGCGAGAAATGGGCTCAGGCTGGAGTTCTTGTCCTCACTTGCCCTCCAGCGCAGCAGTTGATGCTCTGTGTTGTAGCTACCGGCAGACGGGTCTACACCCATCTGGATGCTGCTCTCCCTTGAAACCGGGCAGGAGCCACACATGACGGTCTCTTGAGATGCAAAGCTGTTTAGCTTCTGCCCAAGAGCAGATGAGTGTGACAAGGTTAACAGAAGGCAAAACTGTCCGTTATTCGCAGAGTATCTGCCATAGCAGGTCTTACCCCGTGGGATCAACAGAAGGCTTTGTTTTCTTTATCCCTTCCAGTAATTAATCAATTTTACTGCTAAACAAAGCCACCTCTTTGAAGGGGAGGTCTCCTACTTGAAACCTGGCTTCAGAGGAAGTGGTGGATGATCTTAACCAGACATGTCTTCTTAAAAGGATGCAGTTGCTACTGCTCTGGCTGAAGATCTGGAAGATCAAACGGTGCTCTGAGAACTCACTTTACTACATCATATTCCTCTGTGAAGACACCATTACCTGATCTCCAGCGTCCAGAAGGCCTTAAACACATATTCCCAGCTCTTCCCACTGATGAAGCAGAAACATCACAGCCATTGCACCTGGGTGTCAGAAAGATGCTAAGGAGGAGGTGGGTGGTAGCTCCATCACCTCACCACAGAGACTGTGCCACCCGATGGCCTGGGTGTTAGTTAAGCACAACACCCTTCCAGCGCTGATGAGAGCCAAAGCTCATGGTTGACCTCTTCTGCCACATCAAGAGTCTCCAGCGTGGGTGGATATTGGTTTTTTTGGGATATTGGCATGTTATGCTCCTCCTGGTTGTCACCACAAGCAGACAGGGTTGATATTGTTACCATCTGCACTCACATCCAGCCCTTTTCTGTGCAGTTACAGGGGCAGAAACCTGTATCCCACCTGGAAGAAGGCTCCTTGGCTCCATGATCAGAAGCTCCAGATCCAAGTATATAAAGGTTTTCCACTCATAGTGGATGTAGAGTTATTTGCAACATCCAGCTGGAAATATGGTGGTGACATGCAGTAGTGCTATCCACTGCATCACTCTGGGCTTTTAATGTAATTTGATAACAGTAATAAAATAAAATTAAAAAATAAATTAATAATAATAAAAAAAGAGTCTGCTCTTCCTGCCCTGCTTACAGCAAGTCCTCATGCACATTTTATAAGAGAAGCTGCCTGGTTATAAAAAAAAAAAAAGACTCACTCTGAAACTGATAACACTGAACAACTATGTTTAGACCCAAAGCCAAAAATGCTTTATTTATTTGAAATGTAAATGATTCCTTTATCTACGGCCTTGTTCACAAGCTGTTCAGGGCAGCTTCCTTCCAAATGGGTCACTTAGCACAGTTTTGCAAAGTCCTGGGGAAGAGAGAAAGCTGCAAAGAAGACATGGAAACCCTCTTGCCTGATTTATGTAGAGGAGGGTGGGAAAGGGGCCTCCCCATCCCTTGGGAAAGCATCCCCAGAGCTGCCTTCGCTGGAGACTTGCTGCGAGGCTGCTGCAACAACCTGAGCATTGCAGCCTGTGCTGCAACCATCAGCATCGCTCTCCCGCTCACATCAGCTCCATCTCCAATGATCGCTTTTCCTCCCCTGCAGTCTCCAACTGGTGAGCACCACAGGAGCGTAAAGATCCCTCCAGCACCCTGCGCCAGCAGAGGAGCCTCTCTCCTTTGGGGCTGTGGGATTCCCACTCCCTTTGTGTCCCTGTCCTGGCTCCTGCTGCAGCAGTGGGTAGACATGATGCCCCTGCCTGCAGCCTGGTCTGGCTCAGGCTGGAGGATCTCGGTGCTGCTGCCTCCCATTTGTCCTGGGCTTTCTGGCCATGGGAAGGGTCTGCAGCCCGTCTTGGTGGGAGCGGGGCAGGCTGTGTTGCTGCTGGAGCTGCGCTGCTGCTGCCCAAGAACATCTTCACGCTGATTTGTTACAGGATTTGGAGGAGCCGGTGGGAAAGCTGCGGGTCTGCCCTCACCCTGCGATGCCCGAGGGACCCCCCCCCCATCCTTTGCTGTCTGACCCACCGCCTCCGGGAGGGATGCAGAGTCAGGGCGGACCTTAGGAGAGCAGAAGGTGGGAAAGGAGAGACGAGGGTGAAGAGAAGGGGAAGCCCATGGGTTCACGCATGCGTGTGCAATGTTCAGTGATGGGAAGAGAACTGACTGTGGGAGCATGGCAGAATTAACCGATTGCATGAAGAATTGATTGATGGGGTGGGAGATTTGCAGGGCAGCAGAGCCGAGCAGGCAGGGAGGTCCCGCAGGCAGGACCAGGGAGAGGTAAAACCCAGGGAGAAAACTGGAGAAGGTGCTACTGAGCTCTGAAAGGTAATCAGGCTAATGCTTTCAGCACATGGGGCTCTGGCACAGCGCAAGGAGGAGGAAAACACTCCGTTTCAGGGGGTGGGGAATGTTTCAACTGTTATTCTTTTGAAATAAAGATGCTTGAAAGGTTTTTCACTGAAACCAAAGAGCAAGACCTTCCCCAGCCATCAACCAGCAGCAGAGACATGCTTGAGAAAAGGGAAATTTATATTCAAGCCTCTCCTCTGGCTTTTTTCAATTCCATCCATGAGAGATGAGTTCAAGACGATGTGAAAACCATCCAGAGAGGCTCATTGAATAGTTGTGTGGTCCCATTTCGTAACGCAGAGACATACCACAGCTTCCCTGCGCTTCATTTCTGCCAGGGATAACAAAACCCAGAGCTGCGTGCCCTGGGTACCTGAGCCCAGAGCAGAAAAGCTTTACACAAGTTTTAGGACAGTGCATGAAGTGGAGGCGTTTTGGCAACCCTGACCAGCAGAGCCGCCGGCTCCCAGCACAGCCACGACTCCAGCCATGGAAACCACCTGAGTTTGGAATAGCCTTTTTTGACATTTTTTTTTAAACACTTGGATAATTTGAGTCAACTGAAGAACAGTGCTGAAAGGCAGCCTGGGCAGCGCTCTGCAGGTGGAAAAGATTCTTAAGTCAGCATTGCTGCAAAAACCGCTTTGTGGCCCAAAAGGACCCACCACCAATGGGGACAACAGGTTGACCCTGCTGAAACCACAACCCCGTTTCTGAGGGCAAACCCTACTGCAAATGCAACACCCATGTGATTGAAGGCACCGGTGCCACGCTCCAGGATGGGACTGGTGGGGAAGGGGTTTGCCAGGGGGATGCCAGAGCCCCCAGCACCTCTCAGGGCTGCAGCACCCGGACCCGTCATGCACAAGGCTTCAGCGTGTTTCTCGGAGACGTGGCTGGAGATATTCCAGCAGCAAATGTATCCGTCTCCAAAAGGGGGAAAAAAAAAAAATCCTGCTTACATTAACAGTGTCTGGATGGTGAATAATGCAGAGAGCAGAAAGTGTCGTGGGGCAATTAATTAGCTGAGGCTGTACCTGGTGGCAAGGTTGTAAGAAAATATTAGGGGAAGTGACACACAAAGCCAACAGATAGTGGAGCAAGTGCAGTATTTGGGGAAAGGGCTGCAGCGAACACAGCTGAAGTTCCCCCCCCAGGCAGAGCCTCATCCTTGAACCCCCCCAGCCCCTGCATTTTCCTTTCATGCCACCATCACCTCTTTCCCCTGGAGCTGGAATCTGCCCACCAGTCACGCAGGACGGAGAGGGCAGGTTCCCCCTGGGTCCCGCCGGGGCTGGGCTGGCAGCACAGTGACGTTTGTCTTCACCATTCCTGCACCTGGAAAAGCTGCTGGGCTTGAGAGTGTGACTTGAGTGTGTGTGTGTAGGAAACCCAGGCAGAGAGCCTGCCGGCACCCCTGGAGTGGCGGGATCCGGCCAGCCCAGTGTATGAGGAGGTAGGAGCTGGCACTGGTGCCCAGTACACACCTCCAGTTGCATCCACTGGTAATAGCAGGTTTAACCAAGCCCTGATAAAATGCTTATTAACGCCTCAATCCCGCTGCAAAAGCACAATGAAAACGAGTGTTTAAAAGCACTTAAAGGGCAGATGGTCTTGGCTTCTTTTTCATTTAACAAGATGCTCAGCAGAGCAACCTTTGCAGCCGCCACCAGCCGCCGGGCTGCTCCCTCCCGCAGGTGAGCCTTGGGGGACTGTGGGCACCTCCTTCGCCAGAGCAACCCCACCGCAGCCCCCCAGATCCCGCCGGGCACTTTACACACGCAGGGAATAGAGGCTACAGTCAACCTTTCAAAGGAACACCACAACTCCAGCACAAGCTTTTCTCTCAAAATTAAGGTTATTCATCTTTGAAAGCAACCCGCTCACACCATCCCGCCCACACCCCCCCGACCCACGGCCACCCTCCGTGCCACACCACCTCCCTTGATGAGGATGGGAGCAAAGCTCAGTCTCACCAGCACCAGCTCTTGAACTCCAAAACCACGCAGCCAAGGCCAACAGCCTCCCACCACCTGCAGCTCCGGGAGGCAGCAGCATCCCTGGCTGGGAAGGCAGCGGATGCCGGCAAGGGGCACGGCAGCAGCATCCCTGGCTGGGAAGGCAGCGGATGCCGGCAAGGGGCACGGCAGCGGCACCGCGGATCTGCTGAACCCTCCACGGCGGGAGACAGAGGGGAGGACGGGCAGTCACTGGTTTTGCTGTGTGGGAGAGATGTGCTGCATGGGGTGGAGGTGGGTAGGGTGCTCCTTCTCCCCGTCGCTGGCTCTACCCCCATCAGCCACGTTTGCCCCTTTGGCAAAATTTCAGGCCAGGGCCACCAAGAACGAAGGGGCCGCTCGAAGGGAGCTCAAAGCGCCACGAAAGCCACAACCTCACACAGTCCCCCGGGAGCATTGCAGGTCACACCTTCCCTGGCACGAACACAGACACTTTCAGTAACGAAAGGCAACAAGTGAAGGTTCGTGCACATGCCTCAACGCAGAGCTGGGTGCCAGCGTCCTACATGGGGCAGAGCTGCTGGAGAAGAGGAGGAGGAGGAGGTGGAGGAGGTCTCTGCTGGAGGCGAAGGCTAAGGTCTTTGCCCACCTGCTTCAGTGGAGTGTGCAAATGCAGCCCTTGAATCGCAGCTGCCACAGATCAGTCTAATTACAAGGGTCTGACGAGCGTCTGGGACAGGCTGAGCGCAAGGAGTTTTGCTTCCGTGTCTCGAGCCGTTCCGAAGGGCTGCAACCAGGCAGGCAAAGGCAGAGATACAGGGCCGAAAGCTGGTGCAGCAGTGATGTGGGTGGCACATCTTTCCGCCACACTTTTTCTTCACCTCAAATCAGAGACCCCCCAAGCCCGTGCATGGGTGTGCAATCCCCACTGGGAATCATGCAAGGGCCACGGCATGAGGGAAAAAGCAGTCCCAAGAAGCGTGGTCGGGGCTGGCCACAGAACAACTTGAGCATTCAAGCAGGCAAAAAATAAACTTTTTTTGTGCACAAGGAGAAACATGACTCCGGACAAAAAATTCCATGTCTGCCTGAGCAGAATAATCTGCAAATATAATCAGCCATTTGGGTGATTAATGCACCCTGCTCTGTTAAGACTTCTCCATCAAAATCTTGGTTAAAAAAACCCCAGCCCCTTCCACAGAGAAATTCAGATATCACGAGTGCAATGACACAGACAAGCATGCATCCCAGCAGAACCCCGAGGGAACTAACAGAGCAAGTAAAAGCAAAATCTGATGTTAGCGAGTGTGCAACAAGCATCCCAGCTCACCAGACTGGGAATCCAATCACGGTAACAAAAGTAAACAAGCTGGGGTTTAAATAGAAGCAAAAAACCTTGGAAGGGGAAAAAACCAATGAGAGCAAATGTTTACCCTGATGATGGGATAGTTTCGAAATTATGGCGGGGTGCCAGCTCTCCAATATTTTTAGTTTTGAAAGGTCTGATAATCTCAGCCGCCAAAGCGAATCTGTGCCCTGGTCCCCTCTTGCCCTTGGCTCGGTGACGCGCTGCAGGTGCAGCTTCAGCCTGTTGGCTCTACCAGAAACACCTCTGCACAGATCGGGGTGAGCTTCCACCACCTGCTTTTGGGGGGAAACCAACCCACAGCACACCTGGGCAGCGTTCTGCAATGGATCAGCCAATTACAGCAGAAACAAATGCCCAGGTGAGTTCATTAAAACTGTTACGGGGAGCACATGAAGAAGCCCCCCAGGGAATTCAGGAAGGTAAAACAGACACAAAGACCCCAAAATGCAGAGGTTTAATGTCAATTCATACCGATGAGCAGATCTTGCTTGTTTTAGTTAAACACTCCGGTTTGGAAGCTGCTTCAGGAAGCTGGCAGAGCCCTTGGACGCTCTGCAACAGGGAACCATGAGGCATCAAAACACTGTCAGCAGCAGAGGACAGCGAGGAATTGGGGGATTAAGGACAGTCTTAGTGGCCAACGCCAGCCAAGGGTGATGCTGTCCTGTGCACAATCAAGGAGAGCTCGAATACACAGCTTCACTCTGCCTGGTGGAAAAAAGACGCAAAAGCTGCCTGCATTTTGATTGCCAGGTTTGGCGGGGGAGGAAAAGAAGGGGACAAACCTTGGCAATGCCCAACCCACCCCGGTGACAGCCCTTCGGGGCAGCGAGCCAGCCCAGCTTCCCTGCGGGCACGTGCCGGGGTCAGACCCAAACATGGAAAGAACGAGTCAGGTTTGAACTTATATTAATTTTATTCACATTTCCAGAAGAAAGCATCGGTGGAGTGCAACGTCATGGCTAGTGTCGAAAAGCTCAAGTATTTGTTTGGTTTAGAACAGGCAAACATTTCAGAGGCTTAACCGAGGCAACAGGCGCACACTCCCTTCCCCTGCACGTGTTTCCAGTTCAAGTAATAGGAATTTCAAAAATAAGCTAGCTCATCACATGATGGAGAGGATGTCAAAAACTTTAAAGCTTTCTCTGGTATAAATCCCTAAGCAGGGCATGAAAGTAGCAGGCAGGAAATCTTCTACAGCTGAACTAGCTTATCCCCTGGGCTGAATGTTTTTGTGTTTTTTTTTTTTCCTTTGGTTGTAGAGTTTTGCTATCAGTGCTGCCAAATGCTTCTGTCCAACTTTAATGCAATTCATTACCCAGAGCAGAAATTTACTGCTACTGGATTACAAGGATGATCGTTGGTGATGGCACAGAAAAATTTTAACAGGACTCTCTACCGAGGAGGAAAAGGGAAAAGGAGAAAAATTTGATTGCTTTGGATTTCAAAAGCAGGGATACAGGAACAAAAACATATCCAGGAATAAGATCCATTTTAATTGAGAACTGAAACTTCCCAATTGCACTGCCGGCCCACGGGAAGTTGTCCCAGCTCTGGGTTGCTTCTAAGTAATATATTTATATTTCTAAGTGACTTCTGGGTTCAGTTGGGCCAACAGCTGGTTTCTGCAAACTTTCAGCAGACAACGGAAGCCTCCTCAAAGCAGGTGGCATTAACCAGTTTCAGCTTTGTTCACCACAGAGCTACAACTTTTGGCTTTCTGCTTCAAAGTGCATGTTTCAAATTAGACAAGGCATTAGGCAATCAAAGGCATCTGCAGACCCCTTGCCTTGACGCAGGTATTGACCAGGACTGGGAAAAGGCAGAGCTGAGTTTGTACAGGCAGAGTCTGGCAGCACAAATAAGTCACCAAGCCACACGTGAAAGCGGCACTCCCCGACACAAGCCAAAGGGCATCAGCAACCAACAAATTCCAAAGTTATGGGCTAAAAGATGAGCTAGTTTAGTTGGTTTTCTCCCTTGTAAATATTAGGGAATTGTAAATGTGTCCAGTGAAGACCCTGGCAATCTTTTTGCCCTTGTGTTAATAGTGAAGTTGCTTGATTTTATTAGAATATAGCTATATTTGGAAAAGGAGTCAGTAATGGATGTGTGCACATTCTTGCTTGTTCTGCAAAGACAATTATTGGATTACAAAAAAAGGCACAAGAAGCACATTCCTCCTTCTTCTATCCCTAAAAGGGTTCCTCCTTCCTCCTTGCTGAAAGCACTACTCTTGCTGTCACTGAACAAACTCCAAGTACGCATTTTCGACTTTGATCCAGCTTGGCTTGGAAGCCCCTAGGATTAAAGATTTCCGTTTGAATAATTTCAGTGACTGGAATCTCATTGCTTGTTTCACCAATTCACATCATCCTCCATCTATATATAGTAAAAGAGATGAAATAAAATTTTATTTTGTTTTATTGCTGGAGGCAGTCTGCTGTCCCACAACTTGGTTTCCCAAAGGAAGGAGGTAAAACAGAAAATCTGGCAGGACCTTTCTGCTAGAAACAAGAGAAAGGTGAAATTGCACTCACCCCACCTGGCTGGGTGTCACGAGTGAGACAGTGGAGCAAAGAAGGGCTCAGGGTTATTTAACAAGTCAGTGGAGAGCCAGGAACGACACAGTCCAGCTACGGATCCTCTGCTCCAGTTGTCAGGGAACAATTTTGCTTTGCCTGGAAGGCGAGTTGTGTCAGAGTCCAGGAAATGCCACTTACAATTCTTTACACTGATGCTAGATGTGCAGAGTGGGATAAAGGAACGTGACTCTTTGGTGAATATCCTGGTTTATCATACTAAAAATGTATTTTAATAAATTACATTCATATCTTGCCTAGTCCTTAACACTGCTTTAAATTACTTTCCTGCAGTTGCCTGGCTGATATTTAATGTTTCAGCTATTAAATATCCCACCAACCCTATGCCTTCTCTGTGGAAGGCTTAAACTCCTTAACATCTTATATAAAAATAGAAAGTACGGAGACAATTTTGCTCTATACAATAATTCAGGACTGAATGGCTTCAGCAGTGTGGATTCTGCTCTATTTACAATTTTAAGGAACTTACCACTTTAGGCAAGTCACAAGGACCTTCTCAGCAGCTGGAAGGTTGGACAAAGGATGTGGAGTGATTAGGGAAGGAAGACCAAGTGTGGTCCTTCTGTCACCACATGGTCACAGACAGCACGTTCATTTTGTTCCCAACAGCTCTCGGAGAAGCTGCAGGGCTGGGGCTACAGCAGCAACGGTGACAAAGATGCCAAGTCCAGGAGGGAGTCTGAGGTGGGTGGATCACACCTCACCATGCAGTGCCCTGAGAAGTTCATGCAACCCTGGGCAAAGGCTGATGGCGCAACACCGTGCAAACACACCTAAGTGTTCGGAAGGGCTGACACACGCAGGATTCAGCCTGGCAGCTCTGAATAAAGGGATGAAAAGGCTTCCCTAGCTAAGGTGGTTCTAGCTAAACTCCAGAACAGCCAAATATCTATCAGGGAGCGTGGCTAGAGGAAGAGTCACGAGCTAGCGTGCTGCCAGGCATGAATGGAAACACTGAGCAGAGCCCCAGCAGGGCTCACCGCTTCTCCCAGGGCTTCCGTTGTAAGAGGATGGCTCTGGAAGTAACGGTGTGGAAATCCCCCACCCAGGACATCGCAGTCCCACGTGCATGTTATAAAATTATGCTCTGACTTTGAGCAGAGCAGGAAACACTCGTGCTCCCCTCCCACCAGGAGAGCACAGACTGCATGCACAGGAACACAGCCACAAGCTTTGCTTCCTCCCTGATGTAGGTTAGCTCTCTCTTTCGAGAAATAATTCTTACCTCGTTTTGCTGTCTGTTTAAATCCCAGTTCCCCTCCAATCAAACTTCCCTGCGTGCTCTGCCTGTCTGGCCACTGGAGAGGCAGAGGAGACGGTGCCCTGCTGCTACGGC
Organism: Falco cherrug; assembly: GCF_023634085.1. Classification (NCBI taxonomy): domain Eukaryota; kingdom Metazoa; phylum Chordata; class Aves; order Falconiformes; family Falconidae; genus Falco; species Falco cherrug. The sequence goes on along the minus strand of NC_073699.1, from coordinate 115,211,323 downwards.
ACACCGACTCTGCGGCCGAACAGACCCAAGTCCAGCTGGAAGCTGAAAAGGCTAAAGCACTAAGCATTCAACGAGTTTCGATTGTTCAAAACTAAAAGCAAATTGTTTCTAGGAAATCTGTTTGCATCTGTACACATATGCTGGGGTTCCAGCACCTGTACACATACACTGCTGGGGTTCCAGCTCATACTCCCAACATTTGGCTGGCAGGCGAGAGGACATGAATAAGCCCATCCAATTCCCAAGTGCTCCTCATTGTGCCATTTTGCCGGAAGACGTTCCTGGTCCAGACAGCAGCTGCACAAAAGCACTGATGGGAGAACTACAGCTAAAATATTTATCTTTGTCTCCTGTGGGAGGTATCTTTACGAGAGATCTTTGCCTACCCAAAGCCTATCTACACAGGGCTTGCTTCCTGCTCTCTGGTGACATGAATGAGAACATTTTGCTTGTTACCAGAAACGATGCGAACCGTCGCTGATGGAAACCCTTTCCCCATGCTACCTTTCTGCTGTGGTGCCAGCAGCCCAGTAGCCAAGGGTAGTAGAACAACTAGGATCAGCAGGAGAAACTGAATTTTAAAATCAGTCCTGAAAAGCTCAGCTCTTCAGTCACAGCATTGAAGGATACTGGTCAGTTGCTCTGAAGTGCATATTGTTTCCTATTTTCTTACTCTCTTTTCTCAGAGTTGTTAAACATACGGAATATATTAAACATGCTGGTGATAACTCAAGTCTCTCTTTCAGGCACTATCATTGGACACAGCAGTCATTTTACTCATCGCTTTCTTCTTGCTATTGCAGCTCCACCAACGTTACCCTGGATTCCCCTTATAACCGGAGGTTTCTTCTAGATCTCAAAAAGAGATTGATATATCAAAACCAAATTCAATTACAAAATATAATAATATCCTCTTCTTGGAAGTGAAGCTGCCCCATATTCCAGACTATGGCAGGATTTTTATGTCCTCAAAATATCTTTAATAAGTTCTACTTAAAATACATCTGAGTCCCAATCTGCCTGTTCGGCACGTTGTAATGCTCTCAGGTGGGGATCTGTTCCCTGTCAATTCTTCATGGGCTCTGCCAAAGGGCTTTGCTCAGTTGTCTTCTGCAGACTTGAACATGAGAATGGCATTGTAGATCTTCAGGGCAGGACCCAGCTTGATACTGAGTATTTTAACTATGTCGCTCTGGTTCAGGAGCAGGAAGGCCTCACCATCTATCTGCTAGAGGTTGGAAAGACAACATAAGATAAAGATTACTGTCAAGAGACAGGTGGGATTCTCACTTCTGCTGTGCTTTAACTGAGGGACGAAAGTACAGACAGGTCTGAAAGACTGAAACCTCGTATTTCTCTCTAGTTCCGGCATACATACACACCCCTGCGGAGTTCGCAGGCACGATGCCCTTTCCAAGGCTCTCAGACCTCATCTAGCAGCCCTTTTTCTAGAAATAGAGGAGCCTGAGTGTGGGCAACGCTTATGGAGAGACCATAAGGAGGATGCTTGTTCATGAGACTTTACACTCACTATAATTGCTCTAAAAAGCCAACAACTGTCAAAAATCCTACGACCTATTCACAATCTGTGGCCAGAAATTCGATCAGGAAATCCAGAACACAAGCCTTCAGGAGGCAGCTATCCAAGGATTAATATACTACACTGATCTACAACGATTAGAGATAGAAAATCATCATTTCCTAGTGCATTCATTACATACTGTCACTGCACAGACTCTCCAACCCTTGTTAAGCTGTTCAGGGTAAAATGTAAAGGCAAACACCCTTTTTTTGCTGGTTGGGGTTTGTTTTTTCTTTTGTCAGCTCTGTAAAAACCTTACAGATGAGAAAAATTCCTGAGACATGAACATCTGGCTGCTCTCACAACTAGGACGTACTATGCCCATAGACCACAAGTCTCTGTTTAAGGGACAAACAGGAGGCTATTGTGAAATGGTTTTCAACGATGCTGAACAGGCGTGCGTAGCACATTGTAAAAGAGATCATGCGCTATATAAACCAAGGCATAGCAGAGACATGTAATCTGTCTGGACTCACATACACACTCCCCTAATTCATCAACAAGGAGATATTTGATTAGATTCAAAGTAAGCAAGTGAAAAACATTCTACCTTGTGAAAATAAAGGATGCTCTAGGTAGCAGCGAGTGAAATTGTGATGTATTGTTTTAAGAAGAGGTTAAAAATTTACTTTGGTTTACAAGAACATCCAGAGAGACAAACCAGATATAATTAATACAAACCCCAAATGCTGCAGGGAAGAAACCAAAGATTAATGGACACAGACAAACAATATGTGTCTTCCTAAGTTATTCTATTAAAGTTCATTTACAGAGACTGACAGCGTCTCATCCTCTCACTTGATGTTCACCAGTGCAGCAGACAACGCTGGACACTCAACTCATCCAGAATAACAACTCTCCTATTTTTGTAGTCTTCCTAACTAGAACTTTTTTGGATGTCAGCGACTGGTGGAAGAAGATACACTGAATAAGCTTGGTCGAGATTTGGTTTCCCCTTCTCTAATCACACAAGAGACCGTTAGCAAGTTACTTAACCTCCCAGTATGTACACTGGAAATGACAGCAGTGCTCCCAGTCCACAGATGTCCACACAACATCCCCGCACCTTATTTGCAAGCTGCCTGGCCTCTGCACTACTACAATGAACATATTAAAAATAGCTTGAAACAAATGGACTGCTGCTTAAATTACAGAGTCAAGAGTAGCAGAAAACTGCTGGAAAACAGTCCTACATTTCAAAATGCTTTTGAGGCCAATATTATCACTATGCTTCATTTTTACCGCATTGCTTCAAACTTGCTTATTTTAAACAGACCTTCCCTGAACTGGACCTAGAAACAAGCGCAGTATCAGTGCCTGTGCTTTATTATTAATTTCTTTGTTCCATCTTATTTGGATGGTTTTTAAAATTCTGCGCACAGTTTGTTCTCTTCGTTCCTAATGTACGCAGCAACTCATCCTTCTCCCCCCCACCAAGAGAAGTCTGCAAGGGATTTATTTATCCTAAACGGCAAGCACTCAAAGGCCTGATTACAGCTAATGGACAATGGGGGTGGAGTTCAGCAGTCCTGTCACTCACACCTGTATTCTGGCCAAAGCCAAACTGCTAAGAGGGTTTTAATTTCAAACTGACAATTTGGTTTGAGCATAAACCTGAAAAACAACCCAAGCTCCTCTCATCTGGCACAGGGAATCATACTTGGAGGCTACAAAAAAGTAAGGTATTAAGACAGAACATGGCTATGCCCCCTTCCAAACCAGAAAGCAGTTGCTGTGTTCAGGACCCATTTAAATTACGGCTAGAAGAAATAGAATGTGTTGTGAGTGGCTGGATTCATTACAAGATTTGCTAGTTACATCTTACCTACCAAACTCTCACCTATGAATACATCTTCACTAGAAAACTATGCACCTTTTACACTCAGCTACACTGAAAGAACGTATTCAAAATTATTCATTTGAATAAATTTCATTATTTCCACTATATGCAATTACAGATAATTCCACTGCATTGTTACATTGTGAATAGTGCTTTTTGCAAGCCTCCATTTCTTTTGCTTTGTATTTTGTGTGCGTGCATGTTTTTTAAAACAAGAGAAAACAAAATATATATACACAAATCCCATAAATTGCACTACAGCCTGATTCATCCTGAAAGAAAGCCAGCTCTGAGGAGCAGTCATCTATTAAAAACCTGCCCTTTACAGTCGCTACAATGTGCAATGCTTTTCTTCGGTACAGAGGGTGCGCTCAGTGCTGCACAGAGAAGGTACAGCCCCCTCCCTCAAGCTCTTACAATAAGAGCAGTAGAGCTGTAAGATGCCAGAAGGGGAGGTATGCCTGTGCAAATTAATCAGGGGTTCATAAAGAACCTCCAAAAGTCGTATCTGCAATGTAAGTGGAAGCCAAAGCACTCAGCAGAGGCTAAATGTCTATGACCCATCTAAAGAAGTGTGCTAAAACCCAGGACAGCCATACCCCGGCACGCGCTGAGGTTTCTCAGAAGCTGTGGTGAATGCACCACAAACAGGGAACTGAGCCCAGCCCAGCCCATGGCAGCGATGACAGGACACACTGCCTGCAGGAGATGCTCTGATTTCCCAACCACTGCTTGTTCGAGGAAAGGTTCCCCTCCTGCCCTCACCTCAGCCCTTGGGGGAAGCCAGCGATTCCTGGGAAACCCCGTGACTGCCAACCTCACCAAAAGAAGCAGGCATATGTGCTCGTTAAGAGGGAGCAGATGAGATCTTCGCTGCACCATTCCAACAGGACATCTTCACAACGATGCCAAACCCACTACACAATAGTCCAAGACAGGATGTTAAGCATAAGCTCAGTGATTGGAACTGCAGGGGGAATTTAAAGCAGCAGAATGCAATTAGCCATGCTGGAATTCAGCTCGATTCTGAAGCTGCCTCCTAAATGCCACAGGCTCTTTAATGACAAGTCTGAGTATGTCTATACTATCTGCACTGTAACTCCAGAGTAACGGGGTACAAAACCACCTCGCTGTCACCAGACCTGTCGGTGGCACAGCACAGGATTTGGGCAGACCCGACTTACCTCTTCCCTGAACACAGATGCTTGTTCTTTGCAACCAGGTAAACGCTGGATAAAGCTTACCACCTGGAATTACATTTGAGAAAAGAGAAACACAGACAATTAAAATGAGACATCATCAAGAAAAAAGCTCGTATTTCTATATGAGAGTTCTACATGCAAGAATTTTGAAGCCTTTAATACCTAAAACTCTTCCCTTAGTGAAGGGTATATATGAAAAACATTACTGGGCTGTTGCTGCAACACCTCCGTGAAGCGTGTTCTGGTTATCAGTAATAACATTCTGCACTGCCATTTGACCATTTCTCTCTACTCTGTAAAGAGTCCAGCTTCTCCATTCCTCAAAAGGATCCTCATAAAATACCAACATTATTTCTACAGATTAAAAGCTGTATATAGCTATATTATTTTAAACCCATCCACAACTTCACTTTCTCTACGGTATTGCTGGAAAGTAAAATTAAAAAGAAAAAAGGATTTAGACATTTTCCCATGACGGCATGCCTTTAAGAGACAAGATAAACCAACTGAATGAGTACTGCTGGTTTACCAACACACAGAAGGCAGAAGAGCTGGGAAGAAAAGGAGTTTTTCTTAGTCTGTGGTGGGTGCACAGGATCCACGGAACCAACAGGATTAAACGAGTAAAAGTTAATTCTACATTTTACATTAGGGAAAACCTTTCTAAGCAGGAAATCTGTTAACATTTGCAATAATCTCCCCAGAGACATGCAAGCAGATATAACGCTAAGTAGTGCAAGAAGCAGTCCTGAATGCAGTGGAGGATGACTTAATATGTATTGTCTTCTCCAGCTGTAGCTTCACTGCTTCATGGAAGATCTGTATATTGAGGCATAATCAGATCAAACATTTCATGCTAATTGGATGCTCCCTTGCAGGAGCAGCTCTGTTTCATGAGGCATATTCATTTGAGTTATTACAGATGTGACATTTCTTCCATGAACACAGATAAACAGTTAGGAGGGGTCATTGTCAAATACAAGCTTCCCTTTAACTCAGTGTTGTCAAACTCTCTTCTAACTCGTGTCACTGCATCTCCAGCTGATCCCACCACTTGACTTACATTTGTTCCCTTCCCCCAGTTGTGACTCGCAGGAACAGAGCTGTCAGCATGCCCTCTGGTTTTGCTCTACCCTGGCAGAAGCCGATTTTTGGTGAACAGCTCTGACTCCCGTTGTTTCTGTTATGTAATCTGAAAGCAGAGCATCGCTCTCGTGTTTCGCCCTTATCCTCTGCTGGTAGAGAGAGCTCCATTTTAAAGGGAAACACTAAAATCCACCCCCCCCCCCCCATTGGGCAGTGACTCCAAATTTTCTTCAATAGAAGTGCAAACTCCTATTATAAACAAATAACAAACCACTACTTTTCTTTTGAATCACACCCCCTGCTCCTTATAATTAAAACACAAATGAAAATCCTTCTGCAGGGTCTAGTACCTTCCAGAATTAAAGAGACAGTTGGACCCCTCATGGCAAGATGATAAATGCCCTTTAGTGCCTATGATATTGAGAGGCTGGTAGACATCTCCGGGGAATGATCTGAGCTTGCCTTGCTCCTGTGTTATTCCCTGCACAATTGCTGCTGGCTATTGTCACGGATGCTGAGTGACAGACCTTTGATCTGTCCCAGAAGTCAATTTGTATGGACACTGCAAGCATTCTGCGCCACAAGAGCGGCCTTTTAAATAAACAGGAGTCCTGGGATTTACCAGAAATAGAGAAAAGAGAGGGAAGGAGGATGCAGGAGGAAAAATCTGGAGAGAAAGTCCCCAGGATGCGAGCCAAACCCTGGGTTCCACTGAGCCACAGTGACCTGCCTGGCTCAGCACTGCTGGGGAAGGTGAGTCCCCAAACCAAGATGTGGCAGCTGAGGGGCAAGGGAGGCTGGGGTCCCAAGCCAAAACACACTAACGCTATGGATCAGAGGAAACCAACTCAGCCCCACAGTGAAGCCCTGAACCAAGGGAAAGGGTGAGGCTGGAGGGGCTCAAGATGAGGATGGGAGAGATGTCAGACAGGTTAGGAGCACAGTGGGGTCAGGCAGACCAGGGCTCTCCTTTGAGGAGCTGAATGCCTGCCTGCCCTTCCTGCTGGCAACAACCCCAGTACTCACAAGAGCGATCTGGTGGAAGCATCTTACACTATGACTGCATATTGGTAAAGGGTTGAAAAAGAGCTTTATGCAATTCTGAGAACACCTCAGAAACTCCATGCAACCTGTACAGAACGTTACTGCAACCCCAGGTGTGTGAGAGACACTGAAATCAGCACAGTAGCTGTATACCTTTTTGGTGAAGTTGGAAGGTAACCTCACATGGCATCCCTTTAATATCAAGCTATAGCAGAACTGACACCACCTCGTGCGCCTATGCAAAGAGGAGCTGGGTTTAACTGGGATTTAGTAATCCACAGGCAATTAGCACAAGGCAGTCCCCCCCCACAAGGTATTAGCATCTGATGCAGGATTAACTAATGAACAATACAACTCTAGCGCGTACTAATATTTTTCTGTAATTCAATATCCTTCACTAGCTGTGCTCTGAAAACATGACAGGAAGCTTTCAATAAATAACAAAGCTGCATTAAAGTAACTACTCTTGTTGACTGTTCACAGTGTAACCAAGAGTTTCTTAGCTTGAGGGTTCTTAAATAATGCTGCTCTGCCATTTCAGCTGCTCTCAACCAACAGAGAATTAAAGCAACATTTTTTTCCTTAATGTGGGTTTTATAAAATAAAAACAGTTCTCCAGTCTGAAACCAAAGGAGAATTTTACACCCCCACTGCTCTTGTTTCAGACCAGCAGAACGGCCCCCTTTGTGCAGCAGTTCAAAGCACAACCCAAAGGCAAGTGTTTGCCCTGTAGGAAGATGTTAGGAGCCCAAATGCCGACAGATCAAATCTGCTTTGGACTCACTAAAACACAGAAAGTCCTGCTGCTTTCATCTTCCAGACCTGCGGCTACATTTCACTGCACATGCTGATCCTGCAAGTGCTTATACAGAGCCCAAATTGATTCCTATGGGAATTTGTGATGAACATAATTTGCAAAACCAGATCCACTGTACTGAAATTCAAGACAAAACCTGTAATGACTTCAGCCAGTCCATTGTGGTGCTGCAACTGATCTTTTTAATGTGCCACACACTCCTGCTGGCAGCTGAAACTTCATCAGTTGTTTCAGGCTGCAGCATTCTGGGTTTTGAATCACTATATCCAGAGTGCCCTGTATTCGTGCCCTGTGGTCGCTGCTTACATTCATCTGTTATCAAACTAATATCCCAGTTAAATTTACCCAGCAGTTGCTTTAAAGGTCAACTGCAAAGGACAAATTTATTTGGCTTGTATCCTGATTCCCTTCTCCCATGAACCAGCCTCCATGTTCTATCCAAAAGAAAAGAGATTCTCATTTTCATGTCAGAGGATTAACTGCTTCTGCCTTTATTGATTTTCTAAAAAACCTTTTGGAAAAATCACTGGAAGCTTTCTCCAAAGAAGGCTACAAACAGCAGATCTTTCAGAGAGTTTTTTGTCTCCTTGCTATGGATTTAATTCAAACACATTTTCATTACAAAAAAACCCCAACAACAAATTCCCAAAAAAACAACAAAAAAAAAGTACCAAGTTTTAAAACAGCAACACTAATTGCTCTATCCCCTTAATCATCACTGTGGTTCCCATCTCCTGTGATACTGCAGTCCCACCAGACTCCTAGCAGTCCTCCAGCATGAAGAGCAAAGTCAAGATTGGATTTATCTGATGTAAGAGGCACTTAGGGAAAATGCACTTTCTAAAAGTCTCTGAAGATCATCTATGCATCTAGAACAGCACCTTCTCCCTGCTTTGCAGATTACCTACCTTCTTGCAAGCACAATATTACAGCACATTTCTCTCGAATTAAATGGCCTGCTATTAAGCGCCAGGATCCAAATTGTCACCGCTTCCCAAGTAGAGATACAAATATTATTTATGCCCAAGGCATCAAGGCAAAACCCAACTACTCAGCACACAAAAGATACTGGCTTTTCCACATGCCACCTAATTACAGGAGACATCTCAAGAGCTAGGACTGCAGACATATCCCCAGCTGCACAGCTACCTCTGTCAGAAATCAGGTCAGGCTGTGGGCAGTTTTGTTCCAGGGGAAGCAGGCAGGGAGACGCAGGAGGTGTGGGCATGCACAGTGCAGTTTGGAATTATCTGCAATGTAAAAGTGAATCAGCAGTGAAGTCACAGGAGAGGGGGAGAGAGATCAGAGAGAAATGGAATCTGCTGTCAGAATCACTTTTCAGGCCTGAGGACTAAAAGAGCAAGGGGTAAACAAAGAAATGGAGGGAATTCTACTCAGGGAAGTAAGCCGTGGACACCAGAGGGTTAATAGGCATCCTTCCCCTCCCTTATAAAAGGGACTTGTGTATAACTTGAGTCAAGTCGGCAATATGCAAAGCAAACAGAAGAGCACTGCCTAGGAAAGGAAAGAAAATAAAGATGTTTTCCAATGAGCACTCCAGAAAAGGAGGGCTCTGGCATTCCCATGCCCCAAGAGCACCGAATGGAACAGGTAACTCACCTCTTCCACAGTCCATTTGGCCACGTGTTTGGCCGTGAGGCCCGAGACCTCTGGCAAGAGCTTGCAGTGCTGCTCCCAGCAGAGATGGAGGCGATGGGTCGGGTTAGAGGCCAGGGAAGGCATGAAGATGGACTGGTGGAGGGCCTGCTGGAGATCCAAATCAGAGTCTGGAAAAGGAAACGAGACAAGTCACAGTGAGGCTTCAAGTAGGAGCAATTGCAATAAAGCAGGAGGAAGGGTCACACTCTGGAGGGAAAAGCAAGGCAGGGTGAGCAGACTGCCAGGCACAGCTACTGCATGGCACACTGAGCTTTCAGGGCGTTCTTCCCACCCTCCCAAGAAGGAGAAAGAAAAAATAAAAAGATAAAGATAAGATTGCCAGGCTGGAGGCTTTATCGTTAGCTTCTTCCCTGGAAAATGATGTCATGCTGCTAACAGAGAAGATGTTTGCAGCATTTTATTGACAAGGTGGAGGAGTTCTGGTAACAGCATCTTCAGCTGGAAACTAATGGCATCGTTCCAGCTCACAGCTGTAGCCAGCCTGCGAAGAACGCTACGCGTGCCAGCTGATGGCCTGGGCTCACCACCTCCCCAGGAGGCTCCCAGGCCAGCGGTGCTGCAAGTTACCTCCAGACATCAACTCCCTCCTTGTGCGTCAAGTGATGGAAGCTTTAAAAATCAAGGCAAAAAGAGGAAGAAATCACCCCTCCCTAATGAGATCACTCGAGTAGTGCAGAGTCATGGTCCTACGGGGACTTGCTGGTTATACAACAGGAAGCGAAGCAGAGGATGAAATCAAGATGGGAAACATTCCTCTGGTTCCCAGCGGCTAACGTGTGCTGCCCCCTCGCCCCCCGCCCTGCCAGGCTGTGCGCAGGGTGTGCAGGCTGCCCAGGCTGCCCGGCGCCATCCCGTGGCAACAGGACAAAATTCCTGTTCTCTTCCTGCCTTCAGCAAGGTCTGGCACGGCCTCGGCTGGGTTTGCTCAGTGTTAGCGCAAACGGGTGTTAGTAGGCTGCTGTGTAAGGATCTGTGGGGTGTGCCAGCCGCTACATGTAAAGCACAAAGGAAAACAGCACTATAAAGACAAAGCACATTTCCACGATTTGCCTGCTCCTCACCAGCCAAAGTGAAAGCACCACTGGCATAAAGCCTGCTCTAGCAAAGTCCCTGTCCCCAGCTGCATCACCTTACCTCATCCCCACCTCCCTAAACGATGCAGGCAGCATCAAATACAGGTCTTTATTTGTAATAATGAGACCAAGACAGAGGATTTAAAAAAATTAAGCCTGTGTAAGAACTGCTCAGTTCGGGAGCTGATGCTCCTGGTGACAACAGGGCACAGGACACTGCTCCTGGGCTGTCACTTACTCCTCCCCTGCCTCCCCCCCGCCGTCCCTGGGGACAGCAGCTGGCCTTGCCACCACCTCCCTGCTGCAGGAGGTCCTGTTTGTGCCCAATGTTTTATGTACTGCCACGTTCCCTGCTGGGTGGGCACTGCTTCTGTCACAGACTGTCTCCTTCACTAAGCCCAAATTCTTGGGGGTAAGTGTCCAAACCACGATCTAAAATTACTTTCCCTCTGAGAAAGAAGCAGTGTTCTAATAGCTTAAATGTAGATGGGATGAAAGCTCTGGGTAATCATGAAATTACAGGTCAGTGGATTATTGCAGAATTTCCCTCCGCTGATTTCCATCATTCTGTTTTAAGGTGAATGCAAAGGGAGAGCAGACAGCTTTCCCTGCCAGCTGCAACTGCAGCCCATAGCTGGCAGACTTCTCCAGCTCTGACTGCAGAAGTCAGCACTAGGTAAAAACGAGTATTAAAAAAAATAAAAACGTGCTAGGCACCTGTCCCAGTTTGTGTCTGCTTAGCTATTTTTGATTGGAGACTTATTACCATGTTAAATCCTCCTAAAAGCCTGGTCAGCTTGGTTCTCTGAAATGGCTTTTTATAGTAAATCTGAAACTCAAGCATATGGTTTGCTAAAGTGATATCAGAAAGCTGCTCTTAAAACTTAACCTGTCATGTACCAGGAAAAAAAAAAAAAAAAAAAGAAAAGGCATTATTTTTCAATTTAACTTTTCATTTTCTTTTTCATCTACAGGAGAACTTTGAAATAGTCACCACCCAAAATGATTCAGAGTCTGTTTCTGAATACTCAGAGGGGGTCTAAAGACGTAAGTCCGTGGAACTTAAAACTATCTGCCAGGTTTTGAGCAAGTCTCCCTTGACACTTCTGCTGGTTCCGTCACCAGACCAGTCACCGACTGTTTGGGGAACAAAAGCTCCTTGCCACTTCAGAAGAGTATACAGTGTACAAGAGATGGTGCAAGCTTGTCTTCTCAGTTAATATGTATGAGGCTTCACTCTAGAAAGTATTAAACCTTTCACTTCAAAGTAATTTTACCCTTCTTCCTCATTTTAAAGGAAGACAGACCACCATTCCCATCACCTCCAGTGTGTGCTTTCTCTTGACTGTGGAATCAAAGACAAAAAAAGCTTTAAAGTTTTAAATGTTCCTTGTGTCTGTGGTATACTGCACATATATACACACAGAGAGAAAAAAATAAAATTTAACCAACCTTTTCCATTGCTTTCCTGTTTCACCAGCTGGAACTTTATATAGGCATGTGAACACCCAAGCCTGAAAGCATCAATTATAAAACATTTCAGAAGAGACACAAACTGATGTAATTCCTTTTCTATACAGAGATTAATGGGACTCATAGGAACCAAAAATTTCTCCGTCTTAAAGTAAGCAATAGCACTACTCTGTCCCTGACCTCTCTCTGTAAGCTAAGGACTGTGCTATTAAATTCATGGCTAGAACTCAGATTTGCATTTACTGCAGGAAAGAGAAGGCCAAAAATAACGGGAAGGGAGGAGATTTACCATGTCATTTTAAACCCCTGTGCTGCAAATCTCTGATCAAACTGGGCTGTTCAAAGTTATGATTTACATCTGTATTTCAGATATAGTAGCAACATCAAGAAACACAACTGTTAATGCATGAAAATACATCACAAAAACCTTATTTACTTTTTCGGTTTGGCTTTGATGTCTCCAGAGGAATCCTCTTCTACCCAGTCTCTCTCTTGATTGTTTTCAGACTGTTCTGACAGACTGTGAACACTGCTTTGACACGACTTTTCACTGTCTTGTGCAGATTTTCTGGGAAGGCAGAAAAACGACAGGAGCTAAGCTGACATCCTCTGTTCCCTTTCCCTGCAGGAGAGCAAAGCTGGCTGCTCCCTGCAAGTGAGAGTAACAACTACCACCTAGTGGTAGCAGCTTTCCTCTCCACTCATCACTACCGGCACAGCACAAAGTACTTTTTTACTCTTCAGCAGGGCTTGGGAGAGATTATGTGAAATAAATCAGCCCCTGTGGACTGAGGCTCTGATACCAGCAGCTATAAAAAACCCACTGAAGCATGTGTTACGGTGAAATCAAGAGATTTAAGATTTTTGAATCCTGATACCTCTGGATAACGTTTAAGAGTCTCCGTGACTGAGTTTGATGCGTAAACTGAGATACACAGATGCCCAGGGAAGGACAAGCAGTAGGGTGTTACCAGATCTGCATACTGAATTCAAACCTCCCAACATCAGGAAATGAAGTATTTAGAAGAATAGAAATATATTACAATTTTAGCATGCTGTTTATTCTGGGAGAATCCCAAAGCTCCTGAGAGCACTTTATGGTAACAGTGCCATTGAAGTGCCATCAATTCTCATGTTAAAATTAGGACACAGAGACACCTGCATATTTCTGGGATGGGAGGAAGCAAACAGGCCATGTATGCCAGGGAGGAGAGAGAAGTATTCCTTTTTCTGGCCAAATATATCCTGAAAATATTATAAATCTAATATAAATCTAAGCAAATAAATGAACTTTAAAATGTATATAAGCCTTCATATACCACAACAAAGGCCAAAAAGTATTGCTGTAGTTTGCCCTAGTGAGACTGGATTTGCATAGACTAAAGGTGACAATAATAATAATAAACATTTTAAGTGCCTCTTGCAGTCTAAGAACTAACAGAGTTTGCTTCAATGCTTACTCAATTCCAAGATCTTCATGTAAGCAAATAGAATATCTGAAGGAACTCAACTTGTTTGCCAGGTGATACACATATAGTCATTATACCTACCAGCATCATGCAGACAACTCCAGGGTGGATTGCAGTTACCTCATTTGACAGTTTTAGGACAGGAAACGAAGGAAAAGAATATATTTTAAATTGAAACAGCAAGACAAAATTTATGGAGGCAGAATGCAATTTCCTTTGTTGGAATGTGACCAGAGCAGCAGGATTAAGGAATCAAGAAACCTATTAAGGCATATGAGGGTATAAAAATGCACTGCTCTGTGTTAGGAGTGTCTGGGGCATGGGTCAGTATTACAGACGGACAAACTCAATGCTCTGCTGCTTCTCTGCCAATTTCTGTGGTTTTCAGCCTTGTAAAATGGGTTTGCTCCCCAGTACCTGGCCAAGAAAAGGGTTCAGCTCACCTGGATTGTGGAGAGTCGTCTTGCGAAGACTCTCCTGCCCCCAACAGAAATGGGGCAGAAGTCTCCAGCTTCTTGGCTTTCTGCATGCTATTGCTAGGGGAAGGTCTCTCCCCACTCAGACGGTCCTGTAACACGTTTTCTCTGCTGAGGTTCACATCAGAGTATGGGCAGCCAACTAACCTGTGTTAAAGAAAAAAAAAAGGCCATGTGTGTGTGTGTGTGCGGTGGGAAGAGAGCACAAGATGATGATGCATGTTTTTAAGTTATACAGTCTTACCAACCTCAGGCAGACATACCCATCAAGAAACCCAGATAAAGTGAAGCTAGAAACACTCAGGGAGTTGTTATTACCCAGTTTTAGGTGCAGGAAAGCAGGGGACTACATGGCAGAATTAGAATTAGAAACCAAAGTGATGTTTTTGAAGACTCACCTCAGAGAACAACAAGAGTTACTCCTCGTAACCTGCTTGTTTGAACAATATTTCATGAAACAAGAGTCCTGCAATTTCAACTCTGAAAAATTCAAGGCCCTTTACCACATTATATACTACTAGATCTTCAGACCTCCCATTTGAGATTGGTTTTTTGCTCTTTAAAATAGTTTAATTGAGAAAAACCTTTTCCAAGAGCCCAAAAGATATCAGAAGGCAGAGCACAAAACATGTGCTAGCTCTCCTCACTCTTACACTTTAATAATCTACCTACACCCTCTCCCTCTTTAACTGTCTCCTTGCATGCTGTTCTCGAGTAAATTATTTTACCAAAACAAATTCCTTCAGTAACGCTGGAATGCAGAAATTGGAGTGAATTAATCTATGTTGGATTGCATTGCAGCTGTAATGATTATACTGGTATAAACAGAATTTATGATGAAACAGTACATTTAGACACAAGAGGGAGCTGCAATTGCAGGTATAACTATCTCCAGACTAAACACCCCGAGATAATTCCAGTGCAGTGCAGGTGCTTGCTGCAGCATTATTATTATGGACAGCAGTCAGACGCTCGCAGGCAGAACCCTTACAAGATCTCATATACATACGTATAATGTGTTCCATATCGTGGCCCCCTGACATGACCGATACCATGGCAGCCTGGAGTAGGACATGCTTGTCCTACTGTTCCCACCCGATCAACAGCACCTGGTAATAAGAAAAAAAAAAAAAAGTTTTTTTATAGATTTGTAAAATGCTCCTTGCATCTGAAGAGCTGACTGCATTTAGGAAAATTATTCGACATAACAACATGATGTCATCTACTTTACCTAGAGGGACTTGCAAAGCATGTCCAGTTTTTGCACACCAGCCTACTGGATGAACATCAGGGCTGTCCGCATCGACCCAGAAATCATAATTATGGTCCCAACCATCAAAATGTATCTAAAAGAAGCACACAGTCTCAGTGAGAGATACAGTTAAGGACATGACTCAGCTTTTATTTTAACTTCCCCCTCTGTTTCACCTTGCTCAGCTTGGGGCTAATTCATTCAGTCTTTCAGTCAAGCACAACTGTCCTTTGTGCTCAGTGTAACTATTTGTTTTCCTGACCCCTGCCACCTATGTTTCACAGAACAACCAGATTCCGGTGACACAGTTAAATCACAGGGTCTGCAAGAAAGCACAGACCATGGGGTGCTCCAGCACACTCACTCAAAGACTAAATCTATGCAAACACAAATGCTTATTTAATTGGTTTGTTTTCTGAGGATCCCCAAAAAACACAAAACCCAACAAGTTTGGTGAGTTGTGCAGTGAACAAGTTCAAATTTTCTGCTGGATAAAGAGACTAGTAATAGTTAGCTCAGATCCAGGTCAGGGTAACAAGAGACTGAGGATCACTGCAATTTAAAGACTACTAGGTAGTCTATCTGGCAAAGTTTCAAACAAATCTATGAACTGAGTATTATGCTATTATATATTGGCAAAACTTGATTTTTGCCTGCAACCACAGCAATGAGACTGAGAATCAAATGGCTAATGGGGAGCAAACTCCACTTCTGTCCACATAATCAGCCTTCAGGAAGGAGAGCTGTGGCCGAGGAGCCTCCGTCAGCGCAGCCTCTGCTTTAGCTAGCTCATACATAATTTCTCAGAAGCCAAAGCACAACAGATACTTCTGGCAATATATTTATGTGAAAAGAATCTGTTAAAATCCATTTATGTAACAAAGTCATAGTAGAGAATGAAGCCACTTCCCATATGTACCAGGGTTTAACTTGCTTTGGGTTTTCCTTTAAGGATGCTAGGAAAAAAAATTCGTCAGGTAGCTTCCCACCAGCAGAACATTAATGCTGCCTTCACTCACACAGATGCCACGAAAAGATGGAAAATCATGCTGTCAAATGTTATTTCAAAACAGTTACATTAAAACAGTAACTAACAATACCAGGCAATTCCATGAGATTTCAACAGGACAAAACAACAGAAATAATTTCCAGTTGGGCAGGCCTGTAGGCTAGATCATCTGCAAGGAATCTGCTGCTCCTCACACCAAATGGGTATTTTTCCCGTACTGCCAATCACTACGCTGCTCAGTACATGGGCTCTGCACTTTGAAGCAAGGTCATACCTTAATGCGATGGTCGTCTTTGTCAACGATTGTTGCCACTCTTATCAAGATGGGATTTCTTCTGTCCACAGCCTCTAACTTCATATCAACTTGGAATCCGTGAGCAGGACGCTGTAAGAGGGGATTGTAAGCAGAATATTAAGAAGTCTGGGTGTTCAGAGCTAGTCACCTGCTCTGAATAAAATGCACTGTAGTTTTCATTTACCATTCTAATGCCTTTGCAACTTTGGCCCCTGATCTCACACAGCAGACTGCTTCAGAGGTTAAAATCAGAGCTTCCTAAAGGATTAAACTGCCTGTTTGTCAGCAGCCCAAAACTACTCAAGAGGAAGTCTGATCTTTCTCAGTGCAGAGAAGCATTCCACAGCCAGGGCAAGAGGCACTTCTCTAACAGACAAAAAGCCAGATACTACCACGGGCTCCACCGACACACAGGCTCCGCAGCCTGGTAACACTCCCAAACACCGCAGAGATGATCTCGCATCTGACAAGGACCTTGGCCAGTTCACCACTGTCTCACACCTGAACACACACCATTATGTGACATCTCTCTTGACTACACTATGTGACATCTATCTTGGCACCAGATGCAGCATCTGGATGTTACAGTTACCTTCATTAAGCAGGTTAATGTCTGCTTATGACCACAACTGCATCTGCTTGTTAACAACTGCTGAGAACTGCAGTGCTGGGGTCTCAAGAGCAGTTCCAGCTGCTGGAGTCTCCTATCTGCAGTTGCAGACTTACCTTTTCTCTCAAGACCCAGTGGTCAAATGCCTTTGTAAAAACTCCAGAATGTCCTTTGACCTGATGTGTGTTCTTTGCAGCACGCACAGATCTAAACCTCTAAGTAAGTGACAGCATTTACCAATTTTTCCATTCATCTTTAAATGACTGCAAATTCCTCCTCTGACCTCCTCAGCTGGGGGTTATGGAGCACTGGATACTCATTCAAAACATGTCCTTCTTCACTTCTGCACACAAAGGTCAGGATTTTAGCAAGAGATGATAAATCGTGTCTTTGAACAAGATCAGGTTAATGAAAAGATGATGATAATCATTCTTTCCTCGCTATCTTCCTTACCCTTTTTACTACCAGTAGCTGAGGGCAGGGAAGAAGGTCCACTTCTGAGCTAAGGGGATTACAGACTCCAAACCTGAAGTTTCTCTTTGGTCTTTTCAACCTGGACACAGACATTTACCCACAGGCTTTCAACCACACGACACGACACGCTGGAAGCCAGACAATCTAAACTGGTTTTAGTTTTAAGAACATCTTATTGAACCAGCCAACCTTGTCTGTCTTCCTTGAGGAAGGAGCCCCAGTGCTAGAGAACGAAATCCTGCCCAGATGAGCTAGGCTATTTAAGTCTTGCTGAAGGGTTGCAGCCTTTTTGGCAATAGCTATTTAACGTCTCTGAATTGACAGCCCAAGACAATGGGCTGAAATTGCAATGCTTATTACGAAGCTGTCTCCTCCTGAGTTTTTGGACGGAAGAGAAGGCAGAAATCCAGCCACAACATCTGCTATTTGTGCCGATAATCAGTGTCTCCAAACTACATAAGATAGTTCTTTAGAATTGTTAAAAACTAATTCAGTGAGAAACGCCTGTTCTGGCTCTCAACCCATATCTTTACGTACTGATTTCCTGTAATTGCTAGCTGGAATAATAATAATAATCATCATAATTTTTAAAAAAATCAATAACTGCACCATATATTTGCACTTCAGACCAACCAAGCCAGAAAAATAATGAGGTTTGATCTTGAAAGAGTTCTATTAACTGCTGATACATCAAATGCCTTTTTTTTTTTTTTTTTTTTTTTTTGTGTGTGTCTTATTTTCGAAACACAGTCTTGGATGCTAATATATTTTCTGGAGTTTCGTGAGAGCCAGAATTGGCCCTTCTACTGTTCTCTCAAAGCCAGATACCTGAAGCAGCAAAACAACCACGGCAGAGATGTATGTAAAACAGGAAAAGAGGCAACAGTCAAGGCAGTTGCATTCCCCCTTGGGAAGACACTTTATTTGGGAAGAACCCAAAACAGGGAGAACTCGGTACTAAAAAGACTCTCTGTCCTGAGCAGCCCTGTTATCTTCAGGTGACATTCCTCAACACATTTTATATTCTGAAAATCTGAGGAGAGAATGCCATAATGAGAGATTACTGAGGACTTCAGGCTGGGAGTTTTAAGTAGGTCGCACTTCACTGCTTCTTTTTGTATCATGAAGAGGTTTATGATCTTTCCAAAATATTTGTCTCTCCAAAATTACTGCCATTGTTCCTCTGTTGTGTAGAAGACCAATTGCTGCGTTCCTTCACTCTTGTATTCTGAACCATTTACCAGCACTGTTGGGATTCTACCAGTGCAGCTCAGAAAAAGGCTGAGCCTACGCTGGAGGCAACAAATGTGTCCTGCTGACAAGCTTCACTCATTATCCTGCACACTGGCTCTGAGGTGCTTTACACGCTGTGCTGCATGATCGAAGATGCTGTCTGCCCAACTCTGCAAAACCTTAATCTAAGGAATGTTCTGGAGTTCAGCTGTGCTGCAGGTAACTCCAGCTGTAGCCTTACAGTCCTCTAAAGAGGCAACACCTCTTCCTACGCCCTGACACCTACCTTGCAACCTACAACTTCAAACGGATACCTGCTGAAATCTAGCAATTATCAAACTTGTCTGGCTGGATTTTTACCTCCCTTATCTGAGGCCTCCCTGATTGCTTTTCCTCCTCAGTCCCAAAGAGCTTACCAACAAAATGTACAAGAGGGCAGCAGGTATTAACCTGCAACTCTAACTTCATTGAAAGGAATCAAGACAAGCATCACGATGCCACAGAAAAGTTTTAAAACATATTGCAAAATTTAGCAAGGTGAGCCAGCAGTGTGGAAGAAACTGCTCACAAAAAAACCCTCCAACTTTAACGTAAAGGGTTTTTAAATGAAGTTATTTTGAAGGGTTTTCCTTTTTGTTTCTGCTCACATTGAGCTTCCAGATAAACACAGTGAACTCTAATGTAAGAAACAAAAATTCATGCTCCCAAGGTTGAGAGAACCATCTTCACATTTAGTCTGCAAGGATGATCTTACTCCATCTAGGAGTTTGGCAGAGATGCTCTATCATCTGTTAGTACACTTATTTCTGTGGAGGACACAGCTGGCTCCTCCCTAGAAGAACTGAGATCTGTATTATATATTAGAACATGTAAGCCCCTGATAGGAACTTCTCACTCCACCTTAATTTCAACACACCAACCAGGGGAAGAAGGATCTGCACAACTGCAAGGTGCAAACATTTCAGAGAAACCTGTAAAACTTCATGCAGAGGGAATGGAGGAACTGCACAATTCTCATTCTCCCCCAAACACATACACCCCACGCCATCCCCTTTCCTCCCTTCCCCACAAAATGTCCCTGGTTCCAGGGCAGCAATACCCACTTCTGACCCCCATGAAGAGAGTCTGGAAATGCCTGTTCAACAGGATCAGAGATACCTTTGCCTACCCACTCAGACCTCAAGCAGAGGACCAGCTCCTTCTCCTCTTCATGCCCTCTCTGAAGCAAGGTACTGCCCTTCACACATTCCTCTGAAAGCCACAATTATCTGTGTGGGCTGAAAGCTCTTCCCTTAAATCTGCTAATGGAGCAACTGAAGATGTTTAGTCAAAAAGCCTTTCCAAGACAGCCTTCCATGGCATTTAAAAAAAAAAAAAATAATCATGTAGTCTGCTGTGTTTTGTTTTAGCAGCACTGAGAGATAATCTTAAACTCAGGCTCAAAGTAAAAAAACATTTCACCCTCTTGGAACAGACATGGTGAACCATCACCAAATAAAGCATCTGGCAAGAAAGGGTGCCTAACAGCAGTTTCCCCCACCCTCCTGATCTAGGACAATCAAAGAGATTCACCAACCAGTTTGAATGCTCTTGCTGGGGCTGCCTGGGAATTAGTTTCTTCCAAGTATTTCTCCCATGAGAAGGCTTTGGTATCCTTGTATCCTGAAAAAACAGAGAATTACCATTTAAGTAAGAAAAAACCACGTTTATTGTTACAAACAACAGAAAAGCAGCTATGCAACACATTCGTGTTATGTTAATTTAGCACTTACAATGGATGGCACTGGGAAGTGGTCTGTTTATTCATGCACACCACTTACAGCACACACAGGAGCACTGCAAGTTTCCCCAGCTTCTACAAAAGCCTTTAACCCTGACCTGAAAAACCTGAAGAGTTCATTTCTGTACAGCTTAATCAATTGTCATTCTCTAGAGAAAGCTGCCAATCAAGAGTTAGTCAGAGGATCCTGTGATGTGCAATGGTATCACTAAATTAATTTCCTATTTTATTAACTATTCT
Organism: Falco cherrug; assembly: GCF_023634085.1. Classification (NCBI taxonomy): domain Eukaryota; kingdom Metazoa; phylum Chordata; class Aves; order Falconiformes; family Falconidae; genus Falco; species Falco cherrug. The sequence continues at coordinate 115,190,688 of NC_073699.1, read as the reverse complement.
ATGTGTGAGAGTCTGCAAGACTCAAAACTTCTCATCTCCTGCTATCTACTCACCCATAGCTGAGTAAAACTAGCAATCTGGAGATAAAAGGCTCCATCACCGTTACCATAACCTCAGACATCTACATGCGTGTGCGGCTCTAACAGTAATGGGATGTCTCCCCTTAGCAACTACATTTAAGAAACAGATCTACTTTTTTTTTCTCTCCCTATTTCAGTATTTTTTAGCCTCAGTATTGTTTCCTGTTGGCAGGACAGTGCAATGACTAAATGCATAGGACAATCTACAAATTGCTGCACACAAATCTCTCAGCAGAGAGATCAGAATTGACTGCAGATTCTGCTGGGGGCACAGGCAATCATGGCATGAGCAGAGGAACTGCACATCACAGCCTTGTCGCACATTTCAGGAGCAGGAATAGATGGTGCTGCTGAAGAATAAGCACTGACAACCCCTTCTGCATCTGCAGCAAAGGCACAGAGGCTAATTCCTCCAATGCACAGGGATCTTATAGTGCCTCCCACTCTACTAAACCTGATACACAGTAATGACAGACATTCTTGCTCCAGGGCTGTCAATCTAGAAAACAGCAGACATAATTTGTTCTATATTTGTTATTTTTAAGGTGAATGAGCACTTCCAAGGCCTGAAAACAACATTGGTTTTCCTGTATGTTCTGTCCTTTTTCATTTGCCAACATTTTCTTCATTTACTGAATTCAAGTGCAGCAGATAGAGACATGGCTTCAGTTACTCCTTCATTTCCAGAAATTCTATCTTATCATCTATGAAACCATGATACTGATTCCTCTTCCTTCTAGCTCACCTTAAAGGAAACGCTGCAAATACTCCAAAGTTATTTCCCTTCCAAAATCAAATTCAATTACAAATTACCAAACCCGTCCCATTTTTTGAAAGAGCTATGCAACAAAGTAAAATGCAGTGGCAGAAAGTATGAACAATAATACTGTTCAGTCAGTAGATTCAAGCGTACTGAATGGAACCTGTAACTTGCAAATACGTAATTATGTGCAAGATAAAGCTTGCAGGTTTTTTGACTGAGGCAGGAAATAAGTCTCACTTTCAACATACCAGGTGGTGTTGTCAGTGGGGTTCCAGTTTCTTGGCAGTAGCCAACAGGACGAATATATGGGCTGCTAGCTTCACACCTGAATCAAAGAGGGAAAGTTGGCACCAGTCAATTTTAAAGCAAAAAGAAAAGCAGAATTTCAAATGCTGTCTGAGATGCCTTTGCTGGGTTAGCAGATGCTTTCAGTGGGTGTGATCATGATGTAAAAGAGAAACACTACCTTATTATAATTTATAACGCCAAGTTTTCAAGGCGTTCAAGCTGCCCCAAAAGATAGGGAAGTACAAAGAAGAATGTTTGGTGCTTTAAAAAAACAACAACGAAAAGCCCTACACACATGGACCAACCACAGTTCAGCCTGGACACAGACCATCCAAGCTAAAATGCAAAGGAAGCAAAGAAACAAAACCCAAACCCTCGTCCCTAACTGAAACACCATTACTGTGGAAGAAGGGGAAATTACTGCTAAACTCTTTGCCAAGAACTGCACATCATACCCTAATTCTAGCCGAAACCTAATGGTAGTTTGCCTGGTTCCTAAATTTATTGCATGTTTAGATATTCTGAGTCCCTGATGGAGGTGATGGGCCAATTTAAGACAGCCCCTTTTGTCACATTTGCTCAGAGGAAGGGACCAAAGCAGTCTTTCAGATCTAGGAAAAAAACTGTGTTTTCAGCCAAGCCATACTTTGAAGCTTTGCTTGCTGGTGTCTCCCATTAAAATTTTCAAATTCCAAACAAAACATGGCATGGAATCAAAGCTTCACAGGCTAAAATGGTAAAGGAGCAAGATCTAAAGTCCTGCAAATGGAAACGCCGGTGTTATGAAGCTCTGCATGACATACTTATGGCAAAGAAAGAAACCATCAACTTGCCACCAAACAGGTGCCTATTACGAAAAAAACCAAAAGGAAATGGGGGAGAGAATGCAGAATACTGGTCGAATTACTGTTATTTTGATAAGTGTGTGCCTTGTGTTGCTTTTACTGATGAATTCAAAGAAAGTTACTCCATTCATGTAGGTTGGAAAACATGGATCAAAAAAGAGAAAACATTTCCTTGAGTAATATCCCAGCACGAGGGCAGGGGATCGAGATCCTCAGATGCAGAACAACTATAGTGCTGGTGAGGACTTAAAAGCCTACGTGTTGGCAATCATTTTTATTTTCAAAGGGCCTCAGCCAAACTCCGCTGAAGCAAATGAAAAAGATTTTTACTGACTTTAGCACTGCCTGCTTCTAAATGTAAGTTTGCAGAGCAATGTGCCAACACCTACTAACCCTGGAGGAGAGGATGTTACTAATTCCAGGCAGTGTCACTAGCAGAGCTTACTCTTTCTCTGGCCCTGCCAGAGGAATGGATAAAGTGAACACTCCCTGACCTGACCCCAAGTCAGCCAGCTGTGTTACCTCGAATGCTTCTTACCTTGAAGGCTTCACAGGAGTTCAAGCTAACCCCACGGGCTGTGCACTGAGCCAACTGATGAGCTCTCAAACAGCAGGGGAAGCTACTGGGCAACGGGCACTTTGTAAAAACCCAAAGTAATTACTCAGATGTTTGCAAACCAATTTAAGATCCCAACTTTAGTGACTACATTTAAAATATCAGATATTACCCTTAGTGGTAGAGTGAAACCATAGTCTACTTGCAGATGCGTATTAGAAATAGAATCTCTTTACCAGTAGTCGTAGCTCTCATCCCAGTTGTCGAAATGAATTAGCAGGCGGTTATCCACCATGTCTGTGATAGTTGCGACACACATTAGCGATGGATTCTTCTTGTCCACTGCCTCTAGTTTCATTCCCAGACGAAAACCAGACGGTGTGACAGGCTGAGGAACAAGACGTCAGCAAAGGGAAATGAGCCATGTTCTAGATCAGGCTATTTAAATTACCCTTACGAACTTGTCTGTTGCAGGTTGCAACCCCAAAACCCAGACCAAAACACACTCTAGTTACTAGCAAGAGGTCTACAGACAAGATTTCCATGCGTTCTGGCAACGATTGTTACTATTTCTGAAAAAACGCTGATGCAGCTCAAATAACAGAATCTCCACATACACACTACTACAGACTCAAACACTAAAACATACACGCCTTGTGGTGATGGGTATTAGCTGGGGATAAGCGTAAACATTGCAGGTTCTGTCTTATTAGTGGAAAAGTTAAGACAGCCTTCAAAAATAGGTGACTCAGGTGGAAGCAGAGCAGAGCTGCACAGTTCAGCTCTGATCCTACTGAAGTCAGTGCTCTGTCCCTCTGCAGCATCAAATCCGCCAGACCACGGACTTTGTGTCATCTGAGTGACACAAAATGGGAGTCAGTGTTACACAGGAACTGAGGCCATCAACCAAAAAGAAAGCAACAGTGGGTGAAGGATGAAAAATGCTCAAGATCCATAGCCTCATAATGAATCCCACGGCTCACATCAGTATGCTGCTGGAAACCAGAAATTATTTTGGAAATGATTAAATTAGAGGAAAGTGACACAAATATCTTGACTGTAGGGACACAGCAAAACAGACCGTTGTAATATATTTAATGAATGGTAGAATAAATCTTTTCCTCCAGTATTAAGGAGGAAGGGAAATACGAATTCTCTCTCTGGAAAGTCAGTGACTGGGGGAAGGAAGAAAAATTATACTAGTTTCCCATCCTAAAAATAAATCACAGCAGGAAATAGCTTGCATCTGATTGTACCATGGTTGTACCTCTGACACAAGCATATTAAAAACACGTAAATATTCTGGTCAAAACTCACTTAGCATCAGACCTATTTGCAACATCTTTTATTCAGTATCACCACTTACAGTGCCGAGGGTCTTAAAAAGGCTTTTTGGAGCTGCTTGAGCTTTGCAATTTTTCAAATAGGAAGTCCAATTAAATTCACCCTCCTTGAAACCTAGAAAGAGAGATAAAAAGATTGTTTTACACAGCCCCGTTACATTCAGATTGGTTTTTCAGAAATGGAAATTACCTGGGAAGAACATGAACTTTGCATGATAACTGCCCTTCTACAATCTTCACGGGCTATGCATTTCAGCTAAAAACATCTCTCTTTTTCAGTATAATGTCCAATCATTAATCTCAACCTTCAAATGTGTCTAGGAAATTGAATGCAGGAAAGAAGCAAGTTCTGAACCCCAATGAGACTCCTTCCTTTTACATGCTCATCCAATAAAGAGTTTCTAATTTGACTAACAACATCAGTCTTTTGGAACAGCAAAAGGAAGCTGTTCTGTTCTTCTGTGATTCAATCTTAGTTACACCTCTTCCTTTTAAGCCACTCAGTTCGAGTTCCACAATGAAATCACACTAAAAATGAAACACGCAGAGCCAGGACACCTACTTCTCCGCAGAATTTATGGTTTCTTGTTCACCATACTATTTTTTTTCATACCTTTAGGGGGGAGCAGCTTATGACTTGTTTTTTCACACCAGCCAACAGGATGGATGTCTGAGGAATCAGCATTAACCCAGAAGTCATAGCACTCTGGATAACCATCGAAGTGTAATCGCATTCTGTACCCTTGTACCTATAACGAGGGGAGCTCTGATTATCATAAAGAGTCATAAAGAAGTTAAAGAAAAGCACTAATCAAACACTCTGTATTTGGATTTACAGATAAAAGTAAATTTAAGGTCTCATTTATTTCTCAAAAGTCTAGTTTTATTTCTCCTCATTTACATCTCCCAGTTTCCATGCTCCTCTTTCCTCATTTCAAACACCCGAAAATACAATCAGTCACTGTAACTTCACTGGCCTCCTATTCCGTACTCATGCGCATATTACTGTGGCAATATCTGGAGTACAAATGCAGTCCAAAAACTTTTACGTCTGTACAAGATCAACACAGATTTTACATAACTGAAGGAGTATAAAAGCATTTTGACTTGCTTATATTTACTAAGTCTTAGGGCCTAATGGCATTGTTCTTTTTCATATTTGTCCACTGCATGCAACTAATAGGTTTACTATTCTGAGTTACAATTGCAAAAATCTGACAGTAGGATTTCAGGCATAGAGCCTTAACCACATAACACTATTCCTTCAGTGTCACCCTGAACTCCTTCTAACCATTAATTAATTAAAGTACTAAAGTACTATTATTCTTCTGTTTCTAATTTTTACTGAAAAAAAAAAATCCTAAATGTACACGGCAATTCTAGAATCAAAGACAGGAAGAGCAACTACCTCAGCCACTGTGAGAACACAAAATTGAGAGGGATGTTCAGGATCCAGCCCTTCCAATTTCATTCCAACTTTAAATCCATTTCGTCCTTGTGGGAATGACTGATACTGGGGGGGGGGGGGGGGAGGGGGAGAAGAAAACATTTGGTTTTAATTCCTAAAGACAAAATCTATTGCAGAGCAGTCATGAGATACACTTAAGGCTTCAAATTTTCATCTCAGAGAAGAAAATTCTATCCCTACATGATTGCTGCTTTAATAGACAGGTGCAGGTACAGAGATCAATAATGGCATGATCACCATATTTCAGATTTACTTGTTATTCTAAATAATCTCTTAAAAACACTGAACCACAAGCCTGCTGCAATTAGCTATGAAGAAGTCTTTCAGCAGATGCAGAAATGAACTCTATTCAGACACAAAAGAATCCCCTTCACAGCCCAAGGTAGGAGAGCTGGCAGAAGTAAAGAGCCAGGAAAGCCCAAATCACTTTGCCTGTGTCAGCACAAGGTCAGCAATCCAGATTTTCCCAAAAGGTAACTCCCATTGTTAAATGGTGAAAGGCACAAGGCATGTTTGATCTGGAGCCCATTTACACAGTCATTCCAGAAAACATTTGGGGTTTTCATTTATTTGCAGTCTTAATCCAAATTAAACGTGAAGTATAGTAAAGGCTTAAAATAAATCTGAACTGCAAATGGTTTTTTGCATCTACTGCAGATACCTGACTTTCCTTCTCACCTCACGCTGTAAGGTGCCAACAGCCCTTGGCTTCGGAGAGCTCACTGGGAGCTGAACTTTGAATGTGGGCTGGTGCACTGAAGCAGCTTCAGCAAGGCTAAACTCAGCCTCCTGCACCTTCAGTGCATGGGACTCTGAACAAACACAACTCCTACCGCCTCCCTCGTAACAGTCACTTCTCATTGAGACAGTCTGCAACATTCACAGGGCTGACTGACTTGCAGCTTTCTACAGAGGAAGGCTGGAAGGGGTGTTGTACCACCACTGACCAAGCACAGGACATATGAAAGGCATTAAGCTGTCCCTCTGCAATGGTACTTGGAGATTGCCTAACTGCCCATTGCTCCAGAGCTACCCAAAGCAGATTGAAACAATCATTGTTTATTTCTGACTGAGATTCAACCAGCATTTTTTACACCTTGGTCTGAGATGAGACTCACAGGGCAGATGCCTGTTTCCACAGTGCTTCAGGGCTGGAAACAAACGTGGGGGTTTTACTGCTTGCTTGTACCGAAACAACTCATAAACGTAACTGCTGGCTTGAGGGCAGTCTCCAATCCTACCTCTACTGAGTTAGTAATTCTGTGATGTTGCCTGAGAAAAACATAGCAAGAGAGTTGAAAAAGCTGCCAACCTCTCTGAACAGTTTTAGGGGAGCAGCTGGCATCCGTTCGTCTTCTAAGTAGGAAACCCAGTTCCATACCTTCTTCTTTCCAGGAACAACTAAGCAATCAAAAATAAAGAGAAAAATGAGTGTTTCTCTTAGATGCCTCCTGCTGTGCCCTCTCTTCTCTTTCTCCTCCCATGTACACACCAATGCTGTTTTGCTGTTGTACCCCAAAGGAGGCAGTGTTACCCAACTTTTGAGGAAAGGTATGAATTCCAGCAGTAGGAAAACGTGCTCATTTCTCATTAAAAAAAAAAATGTATCACAGGTCAAATGAATCGTGGCACCCGGATTGCTGGCAAGCTGCCCATGGAAAGTTGCCACTGCGAAGTTTGGACAAGATATAATAAAATTGTGGAAAATAATTCCTTCTCCTGATATTTCACAGAGAAATAAGGGGTTAGATTATGAACTAAAAGACAGCACAAGGAGGCATATAATTACAGCTGAAATAAACCTAAAACAAAACAAATCAAAAACCAAGTGAATTTTTGTTCAGTTCACAAGAGTATTTTTTAATATATATATATATACAGATGTATTTATAACCTGCTAATACCACAATGCATCTACTAGAGAGGCAGCTACCAGCACTCAGATGATGAAAACAACTTCGGTAGGTGCTTGGATTCATTCTAGTAGGACCAAGGTCATACACACTGAAAATTACATTTTAAATGCATATTAAAAATCTCCCCCCAGTTACATATGCTAACTCCTTTAAGCTAGATACTAAATGTAACCCATAGTCTATAATCAATCAAATGTTGTCAATTGATTGTTGTTATTTTCTATTTAGCATTTGTAGTCTGTGGCTATGAAGCTCTCCAAAGTCAATTGAAAAAAGATTCTTACTGCCTTCAGTGAGCTTTGGATCAGGCTGTCTCCTTCTAGATCCTCTACACTGTGCCCATCATGCAGGCAAATCTAGTATATTCTTGCTAATACATTTCAGAAGATTGACTGTGGTAAGAGGGTCATGTACCTAATAAGCTATTCTGAATGTGAAATGAGCTCTACTGTCCTTTCCTCTTCTGTTTACTATTATTCATTTTATAATAGCTAGTAAAAAAAAAATCTATAAACATTAAAGAAAAGAGACTATGAGCTTAGCTCACCTTGTTTTATTGGTTTAGTGTTTCTGCGGCTTTTCATATTATTTGATTTATTCTTCTCCTAGACACAGATATGTTAAAAAAAAGTTTAGCAATATTGTTTTTTCCTCCCTCTTTGATCATCTCACAATGCAGGTACAATAAGGATGTAACATGTAACTAACAGGACTATTAGCTAGCATTTCATTTTCTTTTAAATAACCCTGCAAGAACATTAATAGGGTATGTTACATATATAACTTTGATCCTGCAGTATCCCAAAGTGCTTTATAAATTATTTAATATACGCTACTAAAGTTCATTTAAATATGGCTACTGTAGAGCAACATGGGCCCAAAACCTCCATCACAATACACAGGATTTGCTTTCTGCAACGCAGGATTTACTGATCACATCAGCAACCTTACTGTAACGCTCCATTTTCCTTTTGCCTTCAGAGGTTCTTATGTCCATCTATGCCAGGGAATGGATACAGAAAAAAAGTCATTTATGAAGCCCTGAAGGACGCAGAAGCTTCATAGATGAACACCCCAGAAAATGTGGTCTCCCTGTGTCACACTCCAAGCCAGATTGCCATTCACGTTTCTCCTCTGTGGTTTTCAGGCTCATGTTTAATCCACCCAGGGTTGTCATTTCTCAAAGCAAACCAAAAAGGGCAAAATCCGAAATGTAAAGCTGCCGGCCATACATGCCCCAGAAGAGACAGGGGGGCAGTTTCAAACAAGGAGGAGGAGGAGGAAGGGGGAGACAGAATGCAAGTGCTTCTTTAAAACATCTTATATACATCACGGAGAAAAGCTGAGCAACAAGTTGAGTTAAACTGTTCACAACATTCAGCTTGCATTACCAACGAACACCTACCCCAGTGTCTCTGTATTACAAAAGCATGTGCAATGCATGAATATAAATAAAATGTCTCAGGCCTTACAAGCTATGCACATGGTAGCAGAGTGGAGGCTTGCACAAAGAAAGGCCCCTAAAGGGAGTTAAGATGCTTAATGGAAGTTAAAAAAAGATGAGGTCAGGACTGAGGTACTTCTATTCATCCACCATTAACACAGGTTTCTAGCAGTGTAATGAGTGTCCATGCAAGTGCCTAATCAAACTGCGGTTCGACACTAATCTTCAATATCACATAACAGCACCTGACTGTAGTTAAAGTATTTTTGGAGGCACGTGCTTTTATTACTGTGAAATACACTTGGTGCACAGGGCTATAACTAGAACTATAAAGTTACAGTCTGAAATGTTGACTTTGACTTCAATTTCACATGAGCTATTCACCCTTATGACTCCTCAGACTTCATAACTGACATTCTCATTACTGATGGACACCAGGAGCAGGCCCAGACCATTCTTGTGGGCACAGAGCAAGCTCCCTCAGCTCCGTTTGCATTCCACAGTGAAATCTGAGACACAGAATTGTCCCTGCTTTTCACAGTTCTCTTCAAAGAAAACACATGCAGCCTCATTTACCTCATCCTCATCTGCATTTTCCTCATCATCTTCAGACTCCAGAAGCAGTCTTCTCTTCCTTCTGAGACGTTTGACAGGTCTGTCAGCCTCATTCACCTGACAGCCACTGCTGGTATTAAGATTTCTACTATTTCCCCTGTTTCTGCAATCATCTGGAATGTCTCTGGTATCACTAAACATCCAAAATTGAAAACAAAATCAAATTAAAAGTGCAACAATGCTCCTGCAGTATTCCCAGTGTCTCTGTACCAGTTTAGAAGAATGAGCATGCCTGGGCTGAGAACTGAGAACCTGGAGAAGTGAATTGTGTCTGCAGGATTTGCCAGATATATACCATTTAAAAGCACTCCAGAGTACCGGCACAGCTCTCACCACCAGAGCAGCTCAAGAGGGTTTTTAATTCTGCATTTTTCCAACTCTAACACAACAAGGAAGTTATGACATCATCCTTATCTGTAGGATGGGGAAACTGAGGCATTGAGCACACAACCAGCATTTGCAGGCTGCAAAGAGAAACAAGGACAGAGCTCCGGAGAGGACCTTTCCTGCCTGGCACAGGAGCCTCAAGGGTAACAGGAAGGTCAATGGCAGAGCTGCGCAGGTGGCTCTGCCTCAGCCATGCCACTGTCACACTGGCTCTGAGGATTTCATTCTAGTCACAGCAACACTTTACCATGCTGTTCTCTTTAAAGGTTTTTGAACACAGAAGAGGAATAGTCTGGGGTTTCCTTACCTGTCCCTGTGCTGCTGGGAGCCCATCTGAGTACAAAACTTTCCATTCTCAAAACAATCCATTTGCTCACAGGTTTGGAAATTGAAGCAGGGCACGTATTGTCTGGGCACTGCAGAAGCAAACCAAAAGACAACTATTAAATTAAAATGTTGAAACACCTTTGATGCAATCTGTTCCGCCAAAGTCCTTTACAAACTTTCATTAAGTGACCCTCAGTATTCTGTTTCGAGGGAAGTAATTGTTATCTGTGTGCTGCCACACAGAAAAAGTGTACCACCTCATTAAAGGAAAACCCCTTTGTCCGTAATATTTTAATTTTTGAGAAACCCTGCCACCTGTAAAAGTGATAGAGGAGAATATAATCTCAAGGCTATAACCAGGACATAGTTACAAATTACTTTTTATATTTCCTTATTCCAAGTAACCCTCTAACTTGAAAGACAAATGTCAAACAAGTCCATCTTGTTTGGACACTTTTAATATAGTTGGTTAAGTTCAAAAACTTCCACCTTTATATATACTTTGTACCCATGAAAATCCTTTGTAGGCAGCCTCTGGAAATAGAACATTCTTGATGGAAGAACAGAAACAATTCTTTCTATATATAGCAAGGGCTATGTATCAATCTTTCATTTGAATGAAAGCACGAAAATGTAAGGAATAACTCCAATACATCATTCATGTTTACTTTCTCCTATGATTTCAGTTCTTCCTAATGCAAATTAATTTATGTTTAATATTTTAGCAAAACACAACTATAGTGATACCCATTACCAGGCATCTGCACTATCCTGACGCACACTTTGCTCAATTAACCTGACATGCAAATTGTGCACAGGGGCTCCTAAGTATACATCATTCCTCTTCTACTTTTAGTGGCACCATTTGTGTGCACTGGTTTGATCAATCCATTTTTGAACGCACCATTAAACACTTTAAAAGAAAAAAAGAAAAAAACACACCACACAATCCAGAATGTGGAAAAATGAGTCACTTTGCTTTTTTGTTTAAAGCCATTTTCATAGTCTCCTCACCAGTACTTGTACTCGTTCTGCTAAGACAGCTGACGTTTTTCATTTATATTTGATCGCTCCCTGTAGCCCAATACGGATGTCAGAAGGTCCTGGCTGGAACTGGGCAGACAGACTGCCTACGCACAGAGTCCACGCATGCCTGCTTGTATCACAACTTAAAGCCTCTCCCTGTGCCATCGGGGACCCATGATTCCAGGCAGGAAAAAGACAAAAATGGGAAAACTTGCAAGAACATAGAGTGCTTGAAAATCTCTGCTCAGTTAGAAGTCACACTGATCTATGGAATACACTTGGACTAAGAGGGTGTGAAAAATTCTTAGTGCTGATGTGTCCATTTAAGAGCTGGTTCTTCACCAGATGGATTGACAACTCCTCAGCTGGCATAGACGAGGAGAATGACCCACAATCAGCAGGAGCGTAAGCGAATGCCTGTAAGTGTAAGGGAACCTGCAGAGCTTACAATGAAATTCAAGATGAGAAAAGCCAGCAGGGAAGACAGGTACAAAGCCTTCCTACCCGAAAACAGAAACAGTTCCATCAAAATCCTGGGGAAAGCCAACCAGCAGACGCTTGCCCAGGCAGGCAACAAAACAAGAGATCCTTCTTTTCTCAAATAAGAAATTCTAACCATAGGGATGCATGAATTCAGTGATGTATCTCTGCCTTGACTAGGGATCCAGCATCGCTACCGCAAACCTTATACAGTTAACGTCCTTCCAACTACTGCACCAGGATGCACTGATGATGTTGAAGACTGAACAGGCTCCAGCTGCTATCCTGTGGTGCCTGTGTGTCCCAAGCTATTTCTCAAGTCTCCTGCCACCTTAGAAGATGATCTGTTTCAGTACAAGGTGCCAGGGCAACCTACCAAGGGCTCCCTGTGCCACAACCACATGCTGTTACGTTTAACCAAGAGCATCCTTAAAATACGACCTTACGCTGGATGGCTGATGGCACTCTCGGGATGAGAGCTCTCAGCTGTCACTCACTCCCTAGCACTGGTCTCCATTAGTGCTCTCTGGAAGACACTCAGGCACACCTGCAAGGGAGCTCTACTGAAACAGTAATTTAATCAAAGGAAACTAGTGATTTACTGAAGCAAGTGAGGCTGGCCAGCTTAACTGAGTGGTCTGCAGTGAAAGAGCTCAGAGGTTATCATATAAATATATTCTGTTCTGAACTACTGGTTTCTGGATAAACAGTAAGAACTGAGATACTTTTTGTTTTACACAGGTGTGCATGTCCAATAACATGCTTGTATTATCCTGTTAAAACTCAAGTTTTCCCCAAGTTTCAATTACAGTAGCCTTGGAAACCTAAAACCTCTTATGGCTAACAGAGTAACTCCTAGCAGGAGCCAGGTTAGAGAAGATTCTGAAGAATGTTCTTGCAAAGATAACACTACTGGGAATTCATCCTGAGCCAGGAATCCCAGGTTAGCACAGCACTGTGCCATCCATTCATGGTCCACACTGCCTAATGCATGCAACCAGAGAAAGGAGTAACGCTGGAAACTCCTGTCGCCCCAAGAGCAGTCCAGTAAGGCTCAGCGTGACAGGGATGTTTGACTGTATCAACAAATCTAGCCCAGATCATTTACATAACCACACTTACCTTCCACAAAGGCGAGCACAATGCGTGCACCAAGTACTGTTACAACTATGCAGTAATTGCACTCACTCTAAATACTCTTGAATTATTTGGAATGAGGCAGAGACTCACTCCACATGCTGCACCAGGGAGCACCACGCTACTAAAACACACATTTCAGTTAGACCCGTTTCTAGAAGCTTTTTCAGAAACTGTGTATTCTCTTCCACAGCAAAAAGCTCACCTTCCAAATTGGTGCTACAGGCAGCAGAAACGTTGATAGCAGCAGGAGCAAAGCTGGTTGGGCTGGCATTTACTGCTGAGGCTGAAAGAGTTTTTATGGCTTCAGCTTCTGATTCAGTAATGATTTCTAGCAGTCCAAACTCATTTACACAGAACTGCAGGTAAGAGAAGAAAGTAAGCAAATAAGCCGTAGTAAAAGGGCTAGGAAGAGGGACAGGAAGGAATACGGTTCCCTGAGGAGCAACTAGGTATGGGATAAAAAGAAATGGCTGAATATACATTAAAAAGCATTAAAAATAAGTAACAATAAAAGTGAGAAACACCTAACACAACTCTTCCTCAAAATGCCACCAGTGAGCCCCCAGAAATCCCCAACGATGTATTTCGTTGTCATTGAAGGAAAGCAACGTTAATTCTACCTGCTTGGGATGTGCTCCCCTTATAAAACCCAGACCTCTGGACAAACACATCGAAATAAATACCCTCAGAAAAGCGATTTAACCCAAAACTCTGCTATGATGGTTGAAATTCACCCAACAAAGCACAATTACATTTACTGCAGTTATGATGTACAGCAACTTCCCTAAAATCTCTGTGCAAGCAGGAATCACCCAGCTGTTGACAGAAAAGTCACATTCCAGTGGAGAACTTGTCCAGTACGTTCTCCAGCTGGTGCTGGCTGGGCTTTAAAGACCTCAGAGCACAGTGACAGCCAGGACTGCATAAATGCAGTGAGCATCTGGAGCTGCAAGAGGCCAAGCGGTTCCCAACCCTTCTTCAATGACACTTGACACTCTGGTGCTCCCAGAGGAGCAGAGGAATGCGGGGATATGCACAAGCAACACTGTTGAAGAACAGCAGACACTGAGAAATAACTAGCTCTTCTTTGTTTGATAAGCTCCTGCTTGCACAGTACCACTTCTTAGTGAAAGCCACGGTGGGGCCCTGGCCCAAGGACAGAGGGGAGAGTCTCAAATCCAAATCAACCCTTTCTGAACAACCTAGAAAAGACACCTAACAGAAGCCACAGATAGTGGCAGTAGGTAGGTGACATGTACCAGTGTGGCCAGGAGTCAGTCTCCAAGCTCCCAGTCCCAGTCGCCCCAGGTTTTGACCCTTAAGAAGCCCTCCATCAGCCGCTGGGGTAGATGACGCTCCCACGGCGGTTTTGCTAGCACACCCATCCTCTGCTCCAACACAGCACCTGCCTCCCAACCCTGCACACACACTGCCTGTCCTGCTACAGGGCATGAGTAAATTCAGACACAGAATAAGAAAAACCCTCCAGATACAAAGCAAAGCTACCATGGGGTAGCTATAGAGAAGGAATAAGATGTGGCAGACTTCACAGGCTCTTATGCTTTAAGCTTAAAAAATTTCATAGGCTGTGAAAGAACACTTCATTGGTCCAGACAAAATTACTAAATTGTGCCAAATAGTGTCAATGTGCATCTTTTATTAGTCCTGATCTGCAAATGCCACCGAGCACACACAAAAAAAAACCCCAAACAACAAAAAACAACACAAAACCCAACAAACTTCTGATGAGCAAATATGCCTAAAAATGAACTCCAGAATAAAAGAGACAGATGCCTCACTCCTTGAACTCCAGAATAAAAGAGACAAGTCAAAGGTAGGTTGCATGTGCAAGCTCTGCTCTAAAGCAGATTAGCTTTAGTAGTCTGAGATCTTTTCACAGCCGCTCAAACCTGCTAAACCCAGTTTAAAAGCATTTGCTTCAGAAGCAGCACCCCGCATTGCATTAAGAAGCACCATTCTTCCTCTACTCCTGCATGCTTCCTGGGCTCAGGACCCTGCCTCCAGCACCCTATCAAAGCCTTATCCCAAACGTTCTTTGCTCTCTTCCCCCTTTTTTATCTGACGCCTGTATTTCTTAAAGCTTCAAAGATGCTGGACTTGCTTCTAAGCAGCTCACATCTTCCTCTGCACCCCTGAAGAGACAGAGCATCATTTTTATTTCAGCACAAAAAGAAACAATCTATTTCAGAGAAGTGATAATTCTAAAGTGGACTAAGTTTAGAGAAGAAACCTATCACTTTCCTCAAACACCAGAACAGCAGCAGCACAACAGTGCAGATCCCAGGGGTCCTTGCTAGAGCTGATAAGGACAGCTCAGCATCATGAGCAGAAGGTCAGTGGAAGGAACATCTCCAGAGCTCTACGTGCCATTAAGCAGCCGAGCAAGTGTGAAGCAGAGCTCTCAGCTGGAGGTGGGGAAGGGTGCCAGTGTCATTTTGTATTAGCAGATTAGTCTCTGGGGTAGCGACGCTCCTGCATACGAATTAACAGTTCTGATTCAGCTCAAACCAGTGAAGACAGCAGCCTGTTATTTCCTCCTTTAATAATTCAATGGTATATCTGCAGCCACACAAACTGGTGAAGCCCAGCCCAGGCCACAGAAAACATAAGTTTGTGTTAGAAAAACAAGAAGCATCTTTATTAATGGTCTCTGATCTGATGCTGAGGATGGGCTGATCCATGGAGGCAACCACCAGTTCCATTTCGAGACTCTTCAAAGCAATATCCCTCATTCCTAAGTTCTGGAAACGCGTAACTGCTGCTCTGAGGACTGCACCTTCCTTTACACAAAGGAGTTCACAATAGCATATTTGCTAATATGAAATCTACACAAACTCTCCAGAAAGAATTAGTCCTTCCTGAGACACTTGGGAAGAGAATTAAGGAAAAGTATATTTCATTGTGCATGTAAGAACCAGAATATAGCAGGAAGAAAAGGGGAAAAGAAGGATTAAATGGCAAAAGAATAAAAAAAAAAAGTGTTTGGCACTTCTGTGAGGGAAAATTAAAAAAAAAAAAAAAGTGTTTGGCATCTTAAGAATGAAGTGGCTTCCTGTGCAGCTAGTTACCATGCTCCAGCTAAACATTTCTACCAGACTCACTAACTGTGGTGCTCAGTGTTCTTATACTTGATCATCTAATATAAAACAATACAGTATTATCTGATGTCTTTCTGTCTAAAAAATAATGTGGTGCTTTGTTGATTACTATTATGAGGAATCAATAAAAGTGAAGTTGTGTCTGCAAAGGAACATTACTGCTGTTTAGGAAAGAACCTGTGGCAATACACCGTTGAGCTCTTTTAAGAAGCAGAAGTATAATTACTTTGATTAAATACAGGGCAAAAGTTAGGCCACTGCAAAAGAATCACCCAAAGGACCTCCTAGAAAGTCAGCGGACCCCATTCCATGGCAGTTTTACGGGAGTGTAAACCACTGATCTTAAAATACTCCAAGCATGCAAGTTCATCCACTTTCTCTCGACATCTGCTGGCAGAAGCATCTTCCTCGTAGCCTAAGTGAGGTCTGACAGCCCGTCTAGAAGACCGTCTGCACAAAGGCAGGAGGAGCAGGGGAGGAAGGGGAACTGTCAACACTTGCAGGAGGTCTTGATTCTGAATGCCTGATGTGATGATACCAAAATCCGATTTTTCAGAGCTTTCAAGTCCCTTCAGCTCCAATTTTTTTTCACTTGAAAATTGATCTTCCACCACCACCACCCCCCCAAGATTCAAAACTTGCAGCCTTGAGGGCAATTTTATGTATTCATTTTCAGTCATCGGAACTGCAACTGAATTGAAGCAACAGTTGAAGGTAATTTGGGAAACAGCCAACAGACACCCACTCTCCTCCCTCCTCTAACACAGAACACTATGTTTAGGACCATCAAATCTTGGTTCTGATTTACACGACAGCTGTATTTGTCACTATCATGAATACATAAGATACAGGCAGCTGTCAAAAGCTGCGAAAAACAACCACTGATGTGAAAAGAATCTAAAGACTCAACCCCACAAAATACAAAAATTTGTCTTTCAGAGAAAACATCTTTCTCATAGTGGGCTGAAATCAATGGGATTTCTTGCCCCAGAGTATGTTGTATGGACAGTACCGGGGATTAGCAAGATCAGACCCATAACTTTCATTAGCAGAAAACAATTACTTAAAATACTTCCTGCCTTTAGAAATCAATTCAGCAAGAATTTTGAAGGAGAGAGGGAGTATCATCATTTCAGAAACATTACTAACACTTCACCACTTCCTTGGTAAGGCCAACCCAGTTGTTTAAAACAAAGTATTTTCTCTGCACAACCTTCATGTGCAAACTACAGAATATATTGCAAATATTCTGTGATGCCAAGGCATGGTGGCCACTCATGTATTGTGTTCCTTGGTTTCTTACTTGTATGTTGCTACCAGGCAAGGTACCAATGCCGTCTTTCCAGTCTAAGGCATTCAATATATCGCGGTCTGCTGTCGGGATGCTGATGATTCTCTCCGGGACATTCTGTTCCATCTTTCCACTTAGTCTTTGGGTTCTTTATTTAATTTTAACAAAGAAAACTAGGGTGTGAAAACAAAACAAAACAAAAAAAGAGGCACAGAATAAAGAGGTCTGTTGCTCACATTTCACTAAGGGTTTCCAGAGCAATGCTAGTTTCAAAAGATGGGAAAAATGTCAAATGTGCATTTTGCTCATGACACTTCAGTAAACATGAAAAGAAAGCTGAGAGCGTTAAGCATATGTACAGCTTGAGGACAAAAAAACCCAGTAAGTTTTAACAGTTACTTGATTTGTATGACATTTTTGCCAATTACAGTTCACTAGCAAGATCCTAGAGCCTCTGGATTCAGTAGGAGCTTTGGTCTGGATATTAGGAGTACCAGGATTTAAAATTACAGAAACACAAATACACAGCTGTATGCACAAACTCATATACAAGTGAAAAGTCTGTGCACATCAGGGGGGAGCAGCAGCATCTAACAGCTGTTTCCAGGCCCCTCTATACTGCTGTAATGTCAAGGCTTTGCACTAGAAATGCTATAAAGCTCTTAAAATGCTTAAGCGCCATGTATTGCTTTCACATCCCAGCAAATAAACTAATGGGCTCCATTAGAAGACTCGACTAAAAGCCACACTGCTATACGGGCTCCCCATATCCAATTACTCAACAATTTTTGTGGTAGACATTAACCAAACACTGACCATAAATTAACTGTATGTTCATGCCCTTTAAACGTAGCCTCAGTATTTTCAATCCATGAACGTAACTGCTTGCTTAAAAAAAAAAAAAATGTAAAAAATTCACAATCTTCTCTTGAACTGTCAGCTCTACTAATTTTTCTAGTGTGAGCAAAACCACTGATGTTAAGTACAAAATGCACAGTTCAACTGACAGGTCCAACTGCATTCCTGCGGGAATGGGTCAAAACTGCCCACGGCAGGGGTCTTTGCTCTGACATTTGAATGCTTGAGTTCAACAAGGTCACTCTGAGCTCTTACAGCAAGAGCAGGCATCACCCAAGGCCCATGTGCTTGATCTGCCTCTGGCAGACTGGCTCTCTGCTGGAGCACTGGAAAGTGCCTTAAGATACACTGCCAGGGCAGGCTTTTAACTGCCAAGTGCTTAAGTAAGGGCAGGTGAACTCCACTCTTGATGTGAAGCCTTCCACATGCTAGACCTTCTACCTACAGGTTCAAAGTATAAATTTAATTCAGCCAAAGGCAAAACCACAGATCTGAGGTAGGATAATATCTGATGTTTGAGTATTCCTGAAACTCTCATTCAAGCATCACAGCTCTTTATGATAATCTAAATTGGGTTAAAACCAGGACAGATGTTTGTAAACTGGAATACCAAATATCTTCAGATATCGCAACCTAATTCCTGTAGGAGGATCTCTTCCTTTTTTCCCCCAAATATAAAACTCCAGCTACTTACAATCCTGCATAACTGTGAAGATGAGCTGCATATAGGCTAGTCAGAACGAGTCAGGAGGGTGAAAACGGGAGCAAAGCAGAGCAGCAGTCAAGCTGCAGAAGCCAGCTCAGCTTCCACCGGCTCTAACGGAACCGCAGGCGCGGGAGATGCGCGCTGGTATCCGTGGTTACGTACACACAACACAATGGCGCCACCGCAGCTCCACAGCGCTACGGAAAGTTACAAACGGGACTAAACAAGCCTTACATAGGGTGGTACTGAACTACTGCCGCCCAAGGCTCACCATACATTAACATCTGATGTAGCCTTGTACATCTATAAGCACTCGTTTGTAGCCAATGTTTTGATGCCAGTTTCAGCAAGGGCAAAACTATCACTTTTTAGATGTTCTTTACAATCAGGCTTTTAAAATCAAGCAGCTCAAACACCAAGACTACTTACACAGCTCCCTCTGGGAGAAGGAGCCTGGAGGATACTTGGACAGAAGTAATTAAGCTGTGGATTTTATTTAAAACTGGGCCAGGAAAACTGTCAAAAATCACAATCTAGACAATAATCTTGTGCTAACCAGAGAAGACCTGATACAATAATGAGCCTTTTACATCTCTGCATTTTATAAATCCAGTAAAACCCCTTGAAAAATATAGTAAAGAAATTACTTTTCTTATAACATTCCCTATCAGTAAAACCTACAATAAAATCAAGATAGCCCAATAAAAGGAAGCAAACTGTGCAATTAAAAAAAGACAGCAGAAACTAACTTCAAACATTTCAAAGAGCTGTAGTGAGGCATGAATGTTCCCCATTTGTCCATATTTGTGATTGCTTTTCATCTTTAAAATTTTCAGACTTCGAAACATTAATGCAAAAGATACAGCAAAACTCAGATGAGTCATGCAGCCCCAAGTCATAGATTCAAATTTATGAAATGATAAATGACTACCATGCTGGCAGAGATAATGATTCATAATTAACATGCTACCACCCAGACTTCTGCGCTTGAACTTTAGATAGGGAATCCACAGGCAGAGGTCAGAAATACCCAGGTTTTGATCTCGTTTCTACCAGTGAACAATAGTGCAGCCTTGGGAAAGAGCTTCATCGTTACTGTAGAAAACCAGCTTTGGCTTTTAACATCCATCTTGCCTTAGGACCGCCCCCCACCCCCCCCCCCAAAAAAAAAAAAAAAAAAGGAAAAGAGGCACAAGTTCATACAAACAAAATCGTGAAGACTGAATGGGTGGATGGGGGTTCACTGTACTTCTGTATACGCTATCAGACCTAATGGGAAGAGAAACATTTCAACCGAAGTCCCTTTTCAGATGCTGCCAGGTTGATTCCTAAAGACATGAGGATTTCAGTGTCTTTATAAGAGGGTAAATGTGAGAAACACAACGAAGCAATAAAACCCAAGACTGTAAATCAAGCAACAACACTGATGTCTGCAGCCCTTCTAGCTAAGTCTCCACGTACCAGGAGGCAAAATTCCATTTGAGAAGCAGCTGGCACCGAGAAAACCATCTGATACTGTGCTGTTCTGGGAATAACTGACTTACAAACCACCTTTCTTCCCCAAAACAGAATGGGAAACCTAGCAAAAGCTGATCATTTCATTCAGTGTTAAGTGCACTCAAAGCAAGTTGGCATTCAGAACTCTGTGCATCCTCAGTTTCTTGTAAGATTTGGCAGGGTGTCTAACACCCAACGTATCAGACCTGCCAGTCACTCTTATGACGTTAGTGGAGAACCAAACTGCAATTTTTAAGCAGAAACAACAAAAAAAAAATAATTTCATGACTTCTCACAGGGCACAACTAATCTGGTCTCAGGAACTGCTTTGAACACTTAGCAGTTCAGACACAAAAATCATTTGCCTGTCCCTTTCTATGATGATGACTGATGATACTTTACTTACCCATCAAAGCCTATTACTCACCTCAGGCAAGTAATATTTTGCAAGGCTGAACTAATACCATTACTAGAAAAAAAAACAGCCTCACCTCCAGGAAACTCATCAGTCAAGGTCTCAAATGAACTTTTCACAGCCTGCAAAGAAACCGTACCAATGCCTAAAGTGTTAATAGCCACTGGCAAGTATTTAACAGTGTGAAGAACACTGAAGTGCTTTCACTACCTGTGTCAGTGAAGGGGCGAAGATAAAATTCAGAACTGAGGAATCCCAGGCTCCACCCATTGTACTTCTTACTAATTTTTGTTTCTCAGGAAAAGAGAGAAAAATTTTAACTACAAAACAAGGAAAATACTGCTCTGAAAGATCAGAGCAGGGAAACAGTCGAGGAAGGTAGAGGGATGCCCTGGCCTCACAGCATGGGCTGGAACGGAGAGGAAGCAAACGCTTCTTGTCATAGCTCTGCCACAGGACTGCCAAGATAAACTGCTCTGGTTTTCGGGAGTTTGCCATGTTCATTTGTACAATACAGCCCTTTCAAGGTTACCCTATGTACACATTAATGTATGGATTATGCTTAGGTGGTATTACGCTGGGAGACAAATAAACAGTCACCATGGCAATACAACTTAAATCAATTTATAGGATCAGACAGCAATACTGTGAGTTTACTCTAAACCCAGCAGCTGATCCTAGTATTAAGCCCAAACCAGCATAACGGTTCGTAAGCTGCTATCTCTTGGTTTCTTGACACAGTTGTGTCAAATATATACACACGCACGGATTTATTTCAGGCTGCGGCTGCTTGCTACATGAACGCACGGTCTGCAAAGCTCCCGATTTACACACAGCCCCGCTCCCCGCCCCGCTGACGCGCCAGCCAGCCTTCCCCACGGAGCGCACTGAAAAGCAAGCGTGCGGCAAGTCAGCAGCAGCACATCTGACTGCGAAGGCTGAGCGTGGCGCTGCCTCATTTCTAGTCTATCTCCATCTATGATCACACTAGCTTTGCTACCTTTCTCTTTAGATTTATGTGACGCTGTGAAGCCAGCAAGGAAACAGCCTTTCTCCTGTCCTTCCTGCTGCAGGAGCTGCACGAGGCACTCAGCGCTCCACTGGAGAGCATTTCGACCTATTCCAAATAGAAGGGGAGGGATGCAAAAGAAGGTACAAAACCTACTTCCATGTCCACAGTTTACACTTTCTGTTCATTTACTGAAAGTGAGGAACAGAAGCACATCCTACCTTCACTTTTGTAACTTTCATTAACAGCATTGATGCTGCTTCTCCCCAGCTTTTCATCTCCTCCTGCTTGCTAAGAATGGTGACTCTGGGGAAGGCACCCGGCCACTGACAAAGCCCTGTGCAAACCTCACACTCAGCGGGCCCAGCCAGGAGGCTCAGGTATGTCCCCTCGAGGCCTGAGACCATGACACGGCTAATCCTGGCCTCTGGGAACTGCTTATACCACTGTAACACTTGCACATGCTAACGAATGTCACCCAGTGCCACACAGAAACCATACACCATAAAACCCATCATGTTCAGAAGCACCTCTGCAGGAGCAACCCAAAGCCCCCCCTAGCAAGATGCTGGAACTTCTGCCATTTCTAAATCTGACCCGATTTCTCCAACAACAGATGCAAGATATAAATACTTTCCATCACTCGTGATCATTACTATATTCACTCAAAACTTAATGACCTGTAAGGAAGCTGTAAGATTTGTGATTCAAGATATTGTCAATTTTGTGACAATATAAAAACTGCCGTGCTGGGGGAAAAAAAAAATAAATATCTCCTAATGGAAAACTAAAAGTTCAGTCACACCACTTACATGTTTAAGTAAGACACAGATAATTACTTTTGCAATAAAACATGCCCTTAAAGTGGAATTAGTTAATGAAAACAATCAAAAGCAGCAGCCATTTCCCATAATGTTTTGTGTCCGCCAACATTTTTGACATCTACAATGGCTGCACATTGGGTGTAGGCTCCCAGACAGATGTTTTAAAGGGATGTCAAATCTCTGCACTAGTTATTTGTTTCTGTTCTGAAGCCATTTTATTATGTTGTACTTTTCTGAATACTCATAATTTTCTGGGGAATAATTAAGGCTGGTTATCTAAACTCCAAATGACTGGTGTTAAGGAGTCTAGTCTTGAACTCCAAAACTACCAGTACCTACCTACTCCACAAGTTTTTTATGCGCCATACTGACACCAGCCACAATTGTTTCATGTTGAATAATGTATGTCAAGTATTCCAGAAGAAAAAAGTGCAAAGAATTGATGAAGCAAGCTTAAAAACCACAAGTACGTGTAGGCTTGTCTTTTGGATCCATTCGATGCTGCAGTCAGGAGGCAGAACCAGCCAGAGTGCCCATATTCTGTGTACATAATTGTGCAACAAAAATTGCAAAACAGATTTTTCTTCTGGTATTTGTTTTCTAAATAGCTTGGTAGAGTATGCAGTCAAATTGTTATTTGCAGATTTAGCATTA
Organism: Falco cherrug; assembly: GCF_023634085.1. NCBI lineage: Eukaryota > Metazoa > Chordata > Aves > Falconiformes > Falconidae > Falco > Falco cherrug. Next base: position 115,167,637 of record NC_073699.1, on the reverse strand, counting down.
CTACAGAATGAAGGAATTGAAGTAAAATCTGGCACAGATGGCCATATAAAAACATCCAAACTTCTTTCAATTAAGCATCACATGCCTTCTTTGTGTTAAATACAATGAGAAACTGCAAAAATACTGCTGTTCCTGTTGCAGAAAGGGTTAGGTCAAAAATGAATCTTCTTAGAAAGCTATCTGAGTCTGAAAAGTGAAGTGTTTAGTCAAGGAACTAATTAAACAAAAACCTAGAGAAGTACTTTTTCAGATAACATGAAACAAAGCACAGCTTGCACACATACAGAAGCCATTTTCCATCCCTCCCTCCCCACCAGAAGTTTCAGGAAGTACATGGATTGATATCACAGTCATGAAAGGTGAGCGGGAGAAGAAAATGTGCAAATTCTGTAAGCAATATCACTGTTATTGTTCCAACAGTGTGCTTAAGTATATGCTTAGTCCTATTTGATTTCCTAAAGATTTTGTGTGCACTTTGGAGCTTCACTGGCAGCATCTGTGCAAGTGCCCAGAACCCTACACTTTGACTACATCACCCAACTTTTCACTGTGAAAAGTTATAACCCAAATTTCCACCTAACTCAAAAGAAGAGAGAAAAAAAACCTCACCCACAATCCACACAGAAGTACCAACAATTTCCAAATGTGATTTATAAACATCTTGTGATTCATAAAATGAGGATAAACTAATGATGCCTTGGGCTCAAATATCCCTGTATCAGCTTTGGTACTGTAAGAGTTACAAACCAGAGCTGAGATACTATTTTTCTCTAACAACCCAGTACCATCCCCAATCTCGCCATGTCTGCTCTCTCAACTGAGCGAGCAAAGACAGCTCCTGACCTTCTCCAGGCATTTCAGAGGCAATTCCTCCTTGACGCCCCTTCTGCAGCCAAGGGTGACCCACTAAAGTACAGAAATTTGCATCTGGTTTCAATACAAGTGAATGACAATGGAAAGGACTGCTGAGCAGGTAAGGGCCTTGCATTATTAGGAATAAACTTTTTTTTTTAAAAAAAGACACCTTTACGGGACTGACCTTTTTCCTATGTGTTTACTTTATTTAAAAAAACCCCCAAACTTCTACGTGATCCGGTCTTATGCTATCTCATTTGAAAGTTGCCAAAGTGGAGAGCAGCAATGAGGAAACCAGAGCTGAGGCTGCCGTGCACTGGTGTGGACAGGACGGGGCTCAGGCTCCCGGGTCCTGTGCCACACTGCCGTCCCTCTCGAGCCATACAGACACCCTCCAAACACAGCACAGGGAATAAAGCATCTCCCTGGAGCCTGGAGAAGAGCACATGAGTTTAGCATTCAAAAGGGAAGTGGAAGCTGCAACTACTGCAGCTCACCCTGTAAATTCACTGTAGCTATTTTCTCCCTGCTCCAGCATTCTCACCATTTATGTTCCAGCTTCTGGGGACACCATGAAGTAGCACTGTACAAACCAGATACAAGGAAGCAGTCAAAAAGCCCCAGAACAACCCAACAAACTACATGCAAAGAGAAAAGGGAGCAGCAGGACTGCAACAACAGCCACCAGGTACTATCTGAAAAAAACATTCTGATGCAGGTTGGAAGACACAGCACACCCCTACAAGCCTTCCAGAACTCCTGCCTCCACCAACCCTACCCCAAAGGGGCAGACGAGCCACACGATTGATTTAACAGCGGTGACTATTTCTGATGTGCCAACAGGACCTCAGCTCTGCACCGCCCTGCTACCAGCCAAACAGCAACGCAGGAGGAAGCTTTGATCTGCCTCAGACCAGTCAAGAATGATCTCTGCTGCTGCTTCTTCTGTTCAGGTTTCTGGCTTTTAAATCATGTATTTTGTTTGGTTTAAAAGCTACAGCATAAACAGGGTTATCAAAACAAATCCTGTGTGGTTCATGAATACAGCTGCTACCTCTGTTTGCTTGGATCTACCATGCTTTTATCCCATCATTTTGCTGGATTCAATCAGAAATTTAAAAAAACAGGAGACGAGCCAAAAGATGCTAAACCTACTAATAAAACATCCATTCCCTGGAGGTAAAGTATTTTACCAGTAAGTTGAACCATCCTCTGGAAAGTAACCTGCCAAATTTAGCAAAGCACATCTGCATACATACCTCACCTGCAGAGCACAGTTAGTGCTACTAATTAGGAAGGACGGGGTCTGGTCGGATCTCTGTTTGCTTTGACTGCTAATTGATTCCACGTGTGGGAGCATTCAGCTGCCAGCCTTCATTAACAAGTAAACATTTGGTCATTTCCCCCCCCAGTCTCTAATTTAATTTTTCAGCCCACTGTTCTACCTTCTTCCCTCTCCTGTACCTCAAGACAACACACTGATGGAGGGCTTGAGAAAAGGCTGAAATAGATTAAAAATTATAAACTGGGGAGAGCAGGAACAGTGTTCGAGGAAGAATTGACACTGCAACTCAGGAACCTCCTTGTTGTTTTACAGAAAGACTGTAAAGTTCCAGAGTAACTGCTGCCGTGGTTCAGTCTGGTTTTGACCCAGGTTAACTGTGTTTCCCTGATATGCAAATTGTGCAAATTCTGGTAAAGGGAATTTGGCCTCCAAACCCCTTTCCTGCACAGAGGTGAGGCACGGACTGGCACAGGAAGGCTGAACAGACAGCACTCCACACCTTCATCCACGTCCTCATCACCACCCTGGGAGCATCCTATCTCATCACCAATCTCCCAGCGCCAGGTTTGCAGCCCACCACACTGCTCACCTCTCAAAAAACATGAGTGTTCATATAGAAAAGGTCAAGGGGGTAATACTGAGGCTTTACCCTCAAATTCATGTCCCCTCTCCACCAATGGACTAGACATATATCATCATACCTAGAAGTGTTTAGACTAAAAGCTTTGCATGAAGGTGGAAGTGAGATAACAGAGAGCCAGACCTTCTCCTGCAGATAATGCACTTTTAAGACAACCATTATAAAGTAAAATTGCAGATGCTAGATGCCACTTTTAACAGTCAGTTTAAAGACCCACGCTTCTGCTACTGCCTTAAAATTCCAGTAAATAAAGAACTGGTGGTAAAAAGTGCAGACAAACAGCATGGCTGAGGCAAAGAAAACACACCCTTGGGCCATGAGAAGTCAGTCGGTCAGGAATCTGCAGAGCACATCTGTTTGTAACCACTCACACTACTGCAACCTACTTATTATGGCAATAAAAACCACAAAGGCAAGATAAATTAACTCTGGCCAAGAAAAATGGAACTGGCCCTGCACAATCTGCCCAGTAGTTGTACCCAGTTGTACTCAGCAGCTCAAACTCGGGCTCCATTTCCACCTCTGCACTCACGATGAATTACAATTTATTTCACACGCATTCAGCCTTAAAGGGATTATTTGCAATGTAAGGTGCAATCAATTTGAGGCCAAAACTAGAGCACAGAGGCCAAAAATGTCCTCTGTTTTAATTGCATCTGTAATTACTTTATAAGACTACAATCCTGCAAATTACCCTGGGGACTCTTACTAATTATTATTACAGATCTTACACTGCCAAGTAGAAAGACTCACTGAGGAAGAGACTCGTCCCCACCCTCAAAAAATATAATCTAGATAGATGGGACAAGGAAGAGCCGGGAAGCAAAACACCAACGCTAACAAGACCGCATCGGATGGCTGTTAATTGCTGCATGGTAAGAAGAGTTTGCAGCATCAAGTACCCATTTTGCCTCCTTTTCCTTCTGTTTCATTACATAATAAGACATGAACCAGAAAGCTCTTATGCAATTTGGCACAAAAGATCAGACCTCTTTCTCCCTTAATCCCAATTACAGACCAACGTGTGTTTGTTTTTGTTTCTTTTTTTCAGCTTATCTGGGCAATACTTGAGTAAATTAAATGTTTTCATATTAAAAATCTAATCCAATTCCTTGTGGCACCAAGCATCAATAAAACTGTCCTAATCCCTTTTTTCTGAACACCAAAAATCATTACGATTATCCCATTCCCATCCCTACATCAATACTTCCTAAGTATTATTTTTATCCCTCTGTTCAAAAAATGTTATTAGTTCTAGTCTTTGAACTCGCCGTCAGAAAGTTTGGGGGTTTCCCCCCTGCATGTAAAAATCTCTATTTTCAAACTTAAATCCTTCAAGTCTTGGGTAAACCTCCCAGTCCTCATTCTATTGCGCTGTATTTATATGTTTTTTAACATTTCTGAGTTCTCGCACTCCCACAAAGTTTCTGCCGGCGTTGCGGCCGGGTAACGCTAATTTTCACAGCCACCTCTGTAGACTCATTAGAAACGGGCAAAAAGCCAACAGAGAAACCGGACATATTTTTATAATTTCGCTCCGTAGCCGGTGAACAACTTAAACTCGTCTTCCCAAAGCTTCCTCAGCCGAGCTCTGCCGCGGACTTTCCGCTCCGCGGGTTTGGAAACACACTTTCCCCCCCAGCGGGAGCCTCACGCCCAGGGACGCGCCGAGGGGTCCCCTCAGCCCCCGGCGGGGTGCAGACCCCCGCAGAGGAGCCCGGCCCGGCCGGGGGCCGCGCCGTGACGGGGCGCGGGGCAGCCCTCACCCCCGAGGCGCCATTTCCCCTCACGGACCCCGGGGCCCAGCGGCTCCGCCGCGGCGAAGCGTCTCGGCCCGTCTCGGCCCCACCGCCCCCCGCCACAAGATGGCGGCCGGCGGCTTCCCGCGCTCCCGCCGTGCCCCCCGCCGCCCCGACTCACCCCGGCCCGGCCGCCCGGTGCCTCCCTCACGTACCGGGGGTTTTTCTCTTTAACTCCGGCAACAATTAGTGCCCCGGCGGTCCCGCGGGAGGGCGGGGCGCATGCGCGGCCGTCCCGCTCCGCGCCGGCCCCGGCCCCGGCCCCGGCCCCGGCCCCGGCCCCGGCCCCGGCCCCGGCCGAGGCAGCGCTGGGAGCAGGGCGGGATGGGGCACTGGGAGCGGGACTGGGACCCACGGCGCTGGGATGGGACTGGGCACTGGGATGCGGCAGCCCCAGGGACAGGCTGCCAGTAGGACGGGGATGAGCTGGGACACGGCTGGCGATGGAACGGGACTAGGCGCCGGTACGGGGCAGGCACTGGGACAGGCAGGTGCTGGGATGGGGAGGAACTGGGGAGGCTGGCACTGGGACAGGGATGAGCTGGGACAGGCTGGTACTGGGAGGGGATGAACTGGGACAGGCTGGCACTAAGCGTGGGAATGAACTGGGACAGGCTAGCACTGGGATGGGCAAGCACTGGGATGGGGATGAACTGGGACAGGGCTGGCATTGGGACAGGCCCATACTGGGACAGGCTGGTACAGGGATGGGGATGAACAGGGACAGGCTGGCACTAAGCACGAGGATGAACTGGGGCAGGCTGGCACTGGGATGGGGATGAACTAGGACAGGGCTGGCATTGGGACAAGGCTGACACTGGGACAGGCTCATACTGGGACAGGCTGGTGCTGGGATAGCAATGAACTGGGACAGGCTGGCACTAAGCATGGGGATGAACTGGGACAGGGCTGGCAGTGGGGTGGGGATGAACTGGGACAGGCTGGCACTGGGACAGGCTGGTACTGGGATGGGGATGAACAGGGACAGGCTGGCACTGGGACAGGCTGGTACTGGGACGGGGATGAACTAGGACAGGGCTGGCATTGGGACAAGGCTGACACTGGGACAGGCTCATACTGGGACAGGCTGGTGTTGGGATGGCAATGAACTTGGTACAAGCTGGCACTAAGCATGGGGATGAACTGGGACAGGGCTGGCACTGGGATGGGGACGAACTGGGACAGGCTGGCACTGGGAGGCACCCACCGGCAGTGGGGGCACTGGGAGCGGGGCAGGCGCTGCCCCCTCCGCCGGTTGGGTCTGCAGGGAGGTTTGGGAGATGGAGACCTACGTCACTGTCACCGCCGCACCAGCGGGTCGGGACCCTGACGGACCGCGCTGCCTCCCTCGCCGATAATTAATACAAAACATTCTCTCTCTTCAACTTGTTTTTCTTCTCATCTGAGAATATTTTTTTCCTTTGTATTAGAATTTTGAAACAATAAAATAAGTGGTGGTAGGACTTTTTAATGATGCTTTGGGGGTGGGTTTTTTTGTTGTGGTGAGGCAGTAAGGAGCACAAGCAGGCCCCAAGCTGTGACAACTTAAATGGAATGGGATTTCAGGAAAATAATAAATGAGATTTCAAATGGTTCATTTGAAATACACAGCATAATATTCTTCATCCCTCAAGTGAGGCACGTAAAATACCCATCTTTAAAATTAGTGGGAAAACAAAAACTTTTTTCACCTATCTGTGTCAGCAAGTTCCAGCTAAAACCCCAATTCTGCAGATGTTCCCGGCTGGTGTTTTAAGCACCCACTGGGACCAGGTTTACAGGGATGTTGAAGAGCTGGAAGAGTTTACAAATAACTAAACTATCCATGTGTATTTAGACTCATACTTCGGTGTTAATTGTAGTAAGGTAAGTTTTGTAGAGGGGTCCCTATCTCGGGGCTTCTTGCCCTTTTCACTGCTTTGACCGATCACTTTGACAGAGCCTGCCCCATGCCTGCTGCATCAGTTTCTGCTTTCCCTCCTCAGAGCTCATCTACAAGTTGCATTTGCCCCATGAAACGGGTATCCCAACCCTAAATCAGACTTTGGGGCTGGTTTTTAGTGCACCTGGGTAGGTATCTCCAGCCTAAAGCTGGCTTCTTGCATTTAATTATTCAAACAGAAACACCGATTGGAAATACTGCAGAACTATAGCAGAGGTACCACTGATTCTTCCTCTCTAGCCATATAATGTTATCACTATTATTATTATATATTATTATTACCACCATTACTGCACTGGCTGCACAACTGCTGCCAGTTAAGGCCCTGCAGGTTCCCGAGCGCGTGGTGCAGCACCGGGATTGCAGCAGTTCCAGGCTGGGAAAGGCTGTGCCGGCACCACTGAGCCACACGAGCCGAAGGTTTTGATGCAAAACCTACACCTGTATGCAAAATTAGTGGGGGAGACTCACTTGGTGACGATCAGACACCCAGGAGATGGAAACAGACATTGAATTACACAGCCGAGACCCAGCTGAGCCATGTGCCCATCGCTGCCAGTGGCAGAGGCGTGCCAGGCACAGTGACCTGCATCCCTGCAGAGACCTGGTGCAACTGCTGCCCTGCTGCAGGGGGCACTTACCTTCAGCCTAATTAGTGGCAATAAGATGGCCCAGAATATCCTTACCCCTGGAAATTCCTGCTCCAACACCCCCAGGCCTTGCATCTGGTGCAAAAAGGTACCTGGGCTGAAAGCCGCGGTACCCGCCGGGGAGGGTGACCACGCTCACGGGGCAGTTGCCCTTCTCTAGGCCTTTCGCTACACTGGGCAGTAAAGCACCGCAGTGTTCCCACAAAGGGTTGGTGGGGAAGCGATGACACCCATCACCCGAGAGCAAACAGACCCGAGTCAATATTTCCATCCCACAGGTAGGGAAACTGAGGCACGCTCTGTGCGGGCAGCGGGCTGAGGCTTCGCATCACCCCTGCCCCTCCAAGGCACCCGGAATTATGCAGCAAAAGGAGAAGGTGCCATGGAAATGCCTGTCTTCCTATTCTTTTCCGCTTTCCAGACATACCTCAAATTGTTTCCCTTTTCTCTTGGACAAAATATTGAGCAAGGGTAGAATTAGCAAAGAAAAAAAAAAAAAGAGACCAAGAGACTCGCAATGTGCGTCCTTCCAGCGCCATCCTGCTGGATGCCACCTCCCGCCCGTGCCGAATTCAGGTAAGAATTTAGCACCACGGACCCAAAATTCTTGGGAAAGCAGCTCCTCTTACCAGGCTGTGCTCCCGCGAGGGCCAGCTCTGTGTGAACCATAGCATTTTTGGTGCTGATGTTTTGCCTTTTTAAAATGCTGATTATTGGGGATTTGGGAGTTGATGTGCCACCCCCAGGCTTCAGACCTCTTGGTGCTGGAGGGCTTTGCAGCTTGAAGCAGCGCTCTCAGGACAGGGAAGGGGCCAACGTGCTGGCGGGTTGGGGGGGGGGGGGGGGGGCGGGTGCAATGTGGTGCTCTCGGGATGGGATGTGACCTGGAGCATCCCAGCATTGGAGCATCTCAGCCATCAGCAGCCTGCAGGGATGGTTTGGGAGGGGGGTCTCAGTCCTGGAAAAGAAGAAGAGATGCTGAGATCACAGCACAGGGATGAGGAGAGGTTTGAGGACTGCAAGCCAACACACAGAGCCCACCAGCACCTGCAGGTAGAGAGGCTGAAGGCAACGACTGTCATCGTCTCAGCCTCCAGCTGGGCCACTGGGCTGTGGTGGGGGCCATGGCTGCGTCCCTGGAGGAGCCTGTTCTCAGGCCAGCCCAGGGCACAGGGGACAAGGGGGCTGCAGGGCCCCCACGGGGACTCAGTGACGGCTGGAGTCACCCACCCACAAAGGCAGGAAGTGCAGGAAACACCTTTTATTTTCTTAATACAAACCTCTATACTCCCTGTAACCCGTGGCAGGAACATCTTTTACGTGCAACTCGCGTCACTAGAAGCTGCCTTCACGGCAGAGGAAGACAGCCCCAGCCGAGATCACAGAGGAGGTGGGGTGAGGGTGTTGGAGCTTGCTTTGCTCAGCAGCTCAGCGCATTTTGGGACACCTGTCACTTCCACCCCATGGCAGCATCACCAGGTCCCCCCAGAGCAGGACGCAGGGGCACAAAGCCTCAACCCAGCCACTTGCTGGTCCTGCTGCCAGCACTGGGACCTTCCTGCAGAAAGGCGCTGGGGTATTCGATGCCCAGGGAAGGCCAGAGTCCAGAGCTGGGACGAGGGTTTAATTTCTCACCTTCCTGATGGGCACAGCTGATGAAATCTCCTCTTTGATGCTGATGAAATCCCCGCATTGCTCCTACCACATCCTCTCTGAGCAGGTGCCCAGCACAAGCTGTAGCTACATGGTGTATGTGTGGCGGCACAGCCGGGTGCCTGGCTTTGTAACTGCATGTGAGCAGCTGGAGACGTGGCAGCCTCAACCCAGCCAAAAAAAGGACCCAGCAGGCTGAGAAAGCGGCTTGGCCTGGGGACGGGGGTAATGGGGTCACTCCCACTTAGATCTGGGCACATTTAGGGGTAAACCAAAGCATGGGAGATGCACACCTAAATCACACAAGTGTTTTAAGCACAGGCTTCATATCGGACACGAGACGAGTCCCAGCTCTTCACTGGGGTTATTCATGTTCAAAACAAATCCGGCTGGATCACAGCCTTGCAGCAAGGTTTGTTGAGCAGCAGGAGCCTGGAGTGCAGGGAAGCAACCCCAAGCTTTGCAGAAGACCCTGCCTCTCATAGGTGACCAAGTTCGCACCAGAATCGAGAACAGTGCTTCCAAATAGTTGCTCTAGGTGCATCTGAAGTGGTTTTGGGTTAAGAGCTGCCAAAGGCTCCTCCTGATACAGAAGTACTCAGAGACTTGGGCAAACAGGCACAGATCCTGGGCTGCTCAACCCTCAAATGCCTTTTTAATCAAAACCTACTTTTTCCACCCCTTGAAAATTTGCTTGCAACAATCAATCACCTGCTTTGAAAACAGCAAAAACAAAAGCAGGGACATCACAATTAATTCTATCAAAAAATGACACGGACACCCCATTGCACACGCAGAATTCCCTGTGGGGCAGGTGCTGGCCCTGTACCTCCAGCATCACCCGAGGTGCTCACACATGCAACCTTGAGCATTGCAGGGAACAACCTTTGCTGCACACAACGCAGATTTACTCCTCAACCAAAAGTTTTCCATGTACCTCCATCTCCAAAAGCCTGTCTTCAGGTATTTAGGGAAGAAATGTTTCTCCCTGAGGGCTCACTAAAGCCATGCTCACCTCATTAGGAGCAGCCTTGGCAGCCAGATGGCAAAAGCCAGAGTTACTTTTTAAAGTCTTAGCCTAGACTTTATCATTTGCAGATTTTCTTAAAGGTATTTTTCAGCTAATTATCCCCTATTAGCAAACATCTTGCCTAGCCTGGTTTGCTACTGTACCAAGATTAAGCAGCAAAAGGGATTAGCAATGTTATTATGAGTGCCTAAGATGTTGAAGCACTAAATATATATAGCTGGAAAAGGCTTTTCCTTCTAAAGAAATTAAATTCACTTCCACATTGCTTTCTCATGCTGCTGTAGTAATATGACATTTGATAAAGTCTGAGCCACTCACCAAGACCTGACCCCTCTTAAACTCTATGGAAATATTTTGTGTTGAAAGCAAGTCTTATGATCTACTGCCCTTTCATCTTTTTAATACAGCAGTACAAGTTTCAAATGACCAAATTACACAGAATTACTTGTACCTATGAAGTTAACATCTAGCTGCAAGAACTGCTATCAGAAGTATTGTTAGCAGTTTGAAATTCGCTAAAGAAAAGATTTTCATAAAGCCGTAACTAGCTTTTTTTTTTTTCCCAGACCAAGTAAAAACTCACAAAATGTGTTTTGCCTTTTACTTTTCAGAATACCGCTGGCAGGCAGAGCAAGGTGCTGGGGACAGCACTTCTTCATTCAAAAGCCATTCAAAGCACCCATGCAACAGAAAAGCTTGTAGAAAGTTCAGTTTGAGCAGTTTGCTAATGGCCCGAGACTAAAACTGGGATATTATTCAGGAACACCTACGAAACTCCTGCTAGGAGCTGCCTGCCTTCCCCCCCCCATCTGAGGGTTACTGGGGACATGCAGCAGAGCAGCCCCCACCGCTCTTGGTGTTTCCAGGCTCCTCAGAAGCGTGTCCTGCAGTTTTGGGGTTTTTTTTCTTTTATAAAAGTTCCCCCCAAGCAAAGGTGTTTTATTAGGAGGAAACGCTCCTGGAAAATATGCTGAGAAGAGACAAGCTGAGTGAGGCTCCAGCCTCAGCTCCAAATTGCTCTGGGTGTGACTAGAGAAGCTGGACCGGGAAAGTGAGTGCTAGGGAATTTCAGCTAGATGACAGAGCCCATCTGGACACTGAATCCAGAGCAAACAAGGTTTCTGTACAGCAGCTCCCTTCCAGGAAAGGGCCACACACAAAGCGAACCTTCAATCCATGGCTGGAAATCTCCAAGCTACCATTCCCCTGCATTTTTGGGGGACATTAGGACAAACACTGGCTGCTGCACAGTGCCCAGAGCAAAGGCTGGTTCACGCTATCGGAGTCAACATCCCCATCCCACCTGGCTCAAACTAACGCCTTCCCTTTGGAAGTTCGTGGTTCATGACTGAAATCCCAAACTCGCAATCAAGAATCATGAAATCAAAGAAGAACCAGAAGTAAACAGCTGGGGTAGCTTTGTGTTCTCCTGCTGAGCGTGCTACCTTGCCTGGCACTGCTAAAAGCATCGTGCTTCTTTGCCCTTCATTTCGCACAGGTGCAGTAAGAAAGGCCAACTGTGTGAATGAAGAAACAGAACTAATGATCTACAGAACAAAGCAAAGAGCAGAAAAACACACTTTCCACGCCAGCCACGCTTCCCTCCAGCACAGCTGTACAAAGCCTAAAACGTTGTGGGACAAGCAATGATCTCAGTTGACTTGAGTCGAGCGAGTTAAGCGGGTGACAAATTTTCTTCCCTGTATTATGGAAGCTGAAGCTCACTCCATTTCATTTATTAGACAGTGGAAAACAGGCTTGTCACCTTCATTATTGCTTCTGGTTCATTTTCCTGTATTCTTCTTACTGCAACATTAAAGCTCCAAACAACACCTATGTGTTTCTGGAGGAACAAGTTATTTTAACTGGACTGTATTAAAGTGTCATGACAGCACTTAATATTAAAGTGGCTTTCTAAACCAAGATCCCATTCTCTGTGAGTAACTCTTCTGCAAATTCTAGTTTACACCAATGGATATCAAACACTGACAGTCACGACACAACTTCATGTAACCACCACCAAATGTCATCAAGCAAAAATAGTCTTTATTCAAATTTCATGGAAACAGGAATCACTGTACTTTGCAAGACAGGGAAAAATAAAATAAAAAAATTTAATATAAAACAAGGATATTGTCACAATACCAGAATATGGAACTATACTTCTTTTCCCTATGGATTACTGCAAGTACCTATATTTTTTTTCCTTTTGACTGTGCTATTCACAACTCTGTAAGTCAAAAAAATATGAAACAAAAGTAGTATGAAACTTAAGACTTAGCACTTCCACTAAATGGCATACATCAAAGGGCATCAATTCAAGGGCAAAGACTGTTGAAGCCATCATACCTACCCTATCAGTCATCACTGCAAATCTCATAAACCCACCAAGGTGCAGTGCTCGTTCTCTGCAAGGCTCTTCCTGGAAAACAGGGCAATTTTGGTGCTCTAGGAAGAGTTATATTTAAAGAGAACCTTTCTATAGGATAGAAAATGAGCTGAACAACCTTGCACCAGAGAGCATGGCAGGGAGGGAGCACTGCAGTTAATAATGACAGACAGACCATCAGGTTGTTAAAAATATACAGCATTGACATGTTTTCTACTTCAATCACTTGTGCTACAACTACTAAACATGTACAAAAGACTTTTCCAACCATTCCAAGTGCAGTTGCAGCAAGGTTAGGATCTGGAGCGAGACCTTGACCGCGACTGGGAGTGTGACCTAGAGGCAGACCTAGATCTAGACTTGGACCGGGACCTAGGCTTTGAAACGGATTTAGACCTGGAACGAGAATCCGATTTGACATTTGGTTTTGACTTGGAAATCGACCTAGACCTGGAGCGAGACACCCGACATGCAGCTGCATCCTCACCCTCACCTTTTGCCTCCTTTTTGTCAGAATCTGATTTTAGATGCTCCTTGTCTTTGGAGGCTGACCTGGACCGCTCGTGGCTGTCCTTCCTTTTCTTCTTGCTACTTGGTTTGCTGTCTCGCTTGCTGCGCCTCTTGCTTTTCTCACTCTTGCTGTGGCTCCTGCTCCTACTTCTGCTGTCATCCCTGCTTCTCTTCCTACTTTTCCTTTTATCCTTACTGTGGCTCCTGCTCCTGCTCTCATCCCTGCTCTTGCTCCTGCTTCTAGCCTTGCTAATGCTCTTCTCCCTGTCTTTGCTTCTGCTCTTCTCCTTGCTCCTACTCCTCATGCTCTCCCTCATGTCTCCCCTGTCCTTACTCCCACTCCTGCTCCTACTCTTTTCCTTGCTGTGGCTCCTGCTCTTTGCTTTCTCATCACTGTTATGGAGAGCGCCCTCAGATTTATCTTTACTTTTGTTTCGGGATTTCTCTGCACTCCTGCTGCGGCTCCTACTTTTATCCTCTTTACTTGGAGTCCTGCTTTTCTCTTTTTGGCTTCTGCTATGGCTCTTGCTTCGACTACGGCTCTTGCTTCTGGAACGGGACACAGACCTGGAAGCGCAAAGACAACAGACAGCTCCACTTCAGCGCGGCTTGGATTTGATTAGCACTTCAAGTGGCGTGCATAATAGGTAGGGAAAAGAAAAACAAACAGTGCTCCTGCTGCAAGTTTAGGATGATTCTTCCCATTTAAGTGGGTAGCCCCCATTTCTTCCAACACAAAGACATACCTGGATCTTGATCTACTCTTGGAGCGACTACTACTGGCGCTGCGGCTCCTGCTTTTATGAGAATGTCTGCTTCGAGAGCGAGACCTGGAACAAAAAAAAAAAATCAATCAGCTTAACATTAGCACATGCCCATGGAGAGCTTGTGATCCCCAGTTCCCTGTGGGCAAAACCCGTAGCATTAAGGCACCTTTCAAGCAGCCGAATGGTGAGACGTTACCCGATAGTTACAGGCTTAAATTAAGAGTAACCTTCTCCCCACTGCTCACCCCCTGCTGCCATGTCTGGAAGAGAGCAGGGTGGCTACCCCAAAGAAAATATGCAACCTTATTTAAAATAAGGAAGTGAGAATCACTTTCCCAGTCAAGGCAGAGTGAATACAGTGAGACACGAGGATAAAGCTTTGATTTCATAAGCAAGCTGTTCTATGGACGGTAGAAGCTTGCCTGAGTTTTCTTGCAACACGTTCTACCCCAGAATGGAAAGGGGAAAATACATGGTGTTGTGTGTTGAAGCAGTTCTCTTGATCATAGAATAAAAGCAGCAAATCTCTAAGAAACAGGGAATGGGTGGGGGTTTCCAAGCTGAGAAAGAACTGTTAGTCCTGGTGCTTACAGCAGAACACAGTGTTCAGAGCTGAAGTGTCAAAGGCACCTTCTGTTTCATTCTGCATGCGCAGCTCCACCTGCCACGCAGCCTTCTCCTGCAAGACAGCAAGGACTACGGACTTGGTGTAGCTGGGGAAGAATGGCAGCACGCTGCCAGGTGTTTAGCTAACAGATACACACGTTCACCAAGGAAGATAGCTCTGAACAGAGGCCTCATTCCCCTTGGTTACTTGCAGGTAACCAATTCATTCTCAAGAACTAGATGTACTGAGAACTCTGAACGCTTCCAGGGTGTTTTGGAACCTGCTGTATATTCATGTAATTGCAGCTAGACTCGGCCTGAGCTACGTTATAAAGAGACATACCTCGAATGGCTTCGGCTTCTAGAGTAAGAGCGGCGCCGTCTCGATCCAGGTCTGTCTTCCACTAATCTAATCTTTCTGCCATTTACTTCTGTCCCGTCCAGCTTTTCAAGGGCTCTTTTCATGTCAGAATAGGATTTGAACTCAATCACACCTTCATTTTTCCTTCCTTTGTGTGCATCTGCATATGTCACTTCCCCTGCCTGACGCATATAATCCTAGAGGAAGAGGACAGAATAACCATTCCCTCGAATCCAGAGCCAGGCTTCCAGGCTGACTCTGTTCATTTCTGCAACAACGCTCACTTAGCCTCTTCTACTCACATGGATGTCAGCAAGGGTTTTAACCAAAGAGCATTCGCAGTGCTAACGGCAAGGTTTCTGAACAAGCCAAATAACACGCTATGATTTCACAGTTTGTGTGATTAGAACCAAAGCAGTGTTGGTAGTTCTGAGCCAAATGTTAATTTAAGGTCTCTCATCTCGAGTCCAATATGGAATATGCTCTGGACTAAGGTAAGTTTCAAATTACGAAAGTGATTAAAGAAAGAAAATTATCGCTCTCTAAATCATGTTTTCAAAGGTAACTTGGGAAAGATGACAAATTTAAAGGTCGAATATGAAGAGGCAAGAAGACTACAGACAAGCAGACTTCCCTTTGTCTTCCACCTAGGTAACATCTCTCATTCTGCAGGAAGAAACCCCCCCACAAGTAAAAGCTCAATTCATTTTCCCCACTTCATGCTCCCTGGCTTCTCTGTTTCGATTACTAAATGCCTGTTTATCAGGGAGGGCCGTCCTGCCCTGCTCTGAGTAAGCCACCAGACAGGGTCATCTTTCAGCCACTGCAGACGTGGGCTGCAATGGAAATGGGGCACAGAACCCCAGTTCAGTCTGTTTTCAACCCAGCTACTCCCACCTTAAGTACACTGAAATGAAAGCTATTCAAAAGAAGCAATGCATCCAGTAGAGGATTAATCATGCCATGCTCTACTTACAATTTTTAATACCAGAAGCAAAGACAAGCTACTGATGCTGTGAAGCGTTAACAACAAAAGACATTTGAAGAATCTCGGTACGTACCTGAACTAGTGTTACATATTCAATTACAGACCAGTTTCTACTACGTCAAAGTTTGTTTAGAACAAATTTTACACATCCTTAAAAGAGAACCATAAAAGAATGCATTCCTGTAAGAACAAATGTTTTTAACCATTGCTGCTAAGTTTGACAAGAAAACACTATCTTTCTGCACCTACTGTTGAAATTCTGCTCCCCTGTCCTGCCTCCTCCATCCATGACGCAGACAACCACGAGCCAACACTCCACCTCCAGCGTACTCAGAGGTGCTGTGGGTACACAGCATTACCCAGCACCTCCGCTGCTGAGAATCACCTTTCACTCCTTTGGACTTAGGAAAACACCAGCTTTTGGCAGAGGTTTTGTATGATTGCTCATTCTGGGAGCGTCCTTTCCCTGAAACTCTCTTTAAAACAGCTTTATGTGGTGTGGAAATTCTTAACAGAGACTGTGCAAGAATGATGCTATCATTTCCAAATAGCTCTAGCACCTTACAAGTTGATGAGTAAAATCCAAAGTGTCAAGGGTGAACTCCTCAATCTCTCGTGAATCCTACCACTGGCATGATTAAAGCGTGTTTTGACAGGGCTTAAAGATAAGATAAAACACATCTGTACGTGATGCTGGTTTGTGTTAAGGAAAAAAGTTAACCTCCTACAGCCCAGTGACACCAAGCCTGCAGGTGCAACACCCAGCGTCACATTAATGATTTCACATATGCAAATACATTTCTATATTGATTTAAGTGTGTATCACTTCCAAAATCTACTTGTATGCACACGAGCACACAGACTTACTAATAAGTAGGAGTAAAGAACATGGGTGCATGCCAGTTTTCCTTGTTGAAATGGAAGCTAACTTTTTTACCCTTTGTGCTCTTCAATAGAGAGGGTAAAGAAAGGGGCCCCATACCTTAAGATCTTGCCAGCTGCAGCGGCTTGACAAATTTTCCACAATCAATCTGTATTCTGTACGGGTAGGAGGACCGTACTTATCTCTTCCGCTTCTTCTATAACCATATCCACCTTTAGGAGGTGACAAGCAGACAGCAGTACTTCAACTAGGGAAATGGAGCACTCACTCTACGTCCCGGACGAAAACTCTTCTGCCCCGTATGTTCACAAAACACATTAAAAATTCACCCACCCACTGGTCTAAATTCGATCCCCCTTGTATGAAATGTTACAAAGATCCAAAGCATTAAAAAAATTTTTACTACAGGCACATAATTAAAACAATGCACATAATTATGATTACGCTATGATTAACATGCAATTAAATTTAAAGTTATTTTAAAAACAGTTTGAAAGAAGAAACCAAATTAAGCCAGTTTACTAATGTTACTTACGTTGCTTAAAGGCTTTCTGAATATCTGACATGAATAAAGCTTTTCAGGCACCTATTTCAGATTAATCTCATCTGTCTCTAACCCTTGGGATCCTCACCACCCAGGTCTAATGGGAAAAGGTTGCGGTCGTCACATGGCTTCCTTTTTTTTTGGTCAGCCAAGGGCCACAAAGGTCAAAGAGCCACTCATGGAAAGGTAACCCAGGGTCAGCAAATGGAACAGGCAGTCATCTTAGCCTCAAAGGACTCTTTTAATTAAAACATTGAGGTCTTTGTTAAATCTATGTTAAACATCACAGTGCAAATAAACCATTCAAATAGTTAAACAAAATGATAAAATAAAAATGGTACAAGAAATTGTGTTTATTAATTTATCAGTTAAAATAGTTTAATACAACAAACGTTAAATATTCAGATCAACAGTTACATTTACAGTTACACGACACTATTCACAACTTCATATAATTTTCTTTTTATATTACTCTTTAAAAAAATGAGCAAAAAATATTTTATTTAAAATAAGTCACAGATACAAATGCATGTTAGTGCTTACTGCGTCCAGAACCGTAACTGCTGTCACGACGTGGGCCTCTGGCATGCTCAACGATCACTCTCTCCCCACAAAGATCTTTACCATTTAGCTCATAAACAGCATCATCTGCATCTCGCAGATCATCAAACTCAACAAAGCCGTACCTAAAGAGATGGAGAGAAAAAGAATCACTCAGATCTGAACCAGAGGTATCTGCGCTCAAAGACAACTTGCGTTGCACAGATTTCTGCGGAGCCCGAAGAGCGTGCTGCACGGTCCCTCAGACCAACATCGGCGGCAGCCTCCTGAAGGCCACCTAAGGTTCAAGGCCACGAGCACTACCCCTGCCACAAGCCCACTAAATATCATGCTGTGCTGCACCATATTCAATAAATAATTCCATAAATTTGCTCAACGGCAGTGAGGCTGAACTGGCATTTGACAGATAGTGCAGTATATATGTTCCACAGATCAGGATTTATCCTGAGTTTTTAAAAGCCCCGGGTTCATTCCTGGTCCTATCAGGAAGCGATCTTAATTCCTACTCTTCAAATGGCAATATGCGTTCATCTCTGCAAACACAAGTGGTCTGTATATGCTGCGTGAAAGGTCCAACAAGACAGAAAATACAAAGGCAGGTCAGGAAAAGGGATTTTGTTTTAACCAGACTAATTCTACTCTTGACTGTGGACAGTACTGATGGTCTGGGTAAGAAAAGCCATGTGCTCATGTAACAGGACAGATCTTCCACCTGCTGAAATACCCGCAGCTTCCCATGTACTGCTGAGAAAGTGTTTTCTGCCCACTATATTTCCAATATCCTAGCATCTCAGAGAGCATGGCAAGTCCAAACCTTGTCGAGGGACTCAAATCCAGCAACAGTAACGCGGAACAAGTTCCCTGGGCAAAAGAGGAATCCACCTGCAGCCAAGAGGGCTTGCAAGGGCAGCACAGGGTGCAGGTCCAGAGAAGAACGAAGTTTTGTGTTTGAAAACATCTGCTGCACTAGCTTTGCTCAAGATTTGTTAGTCCTGAGCAGATCAAGTGCAAGAAGGATACAAATTGGAAAAAAAAAAAAAAAAATGTTCATTTGAATGTTGAAATGAAATATTTCGGCATTGATTTCTCATTATCAAAACCAAACACAATACAGAGACAAAACTTACAGACCACTGCTTGCCTGAAAAGGTAAAAGCCAGTGTTTTCAGTTTATCGTCAGAGGTGCCACAGGCATCAGTGCCAATGTCAAGCTGCTGCAAGTGCCTAATCCCTGTCGGCTAGAGATCCCAAAAGGCCAAGCACAGGGTTTTAAAATAATTTCTTACAGCTGGTGCTCAGAGACAAGCTGGTGACTTGCTTACAGTTGCAGAGCAAATGCACAGCTTCAGTGCTCTGAAGCAAAACTCAAGCCTGCAATTTCTAACCAGACAAGAGTTAAACACCTATTTAAAAACTAACATTGTGTGGACACCCGTTATCCCAACGGGTCAGGGGAAGAGAACAAAAAACATCAGAGTGCTGTCTACCGGAGTTCAGAGACTACCTGCAGTTGAAATCACTTCTCCTTCAGTTACCTGCCAAGACCGGATCCAGGCTCCAAAGTCGCCCAAGCAACAGCTGAGGATGCTGCAGCCCTTTGTGCAACTGAGAGTCTCTTTTGGCTGCAACTTCTCCGGCTGCTGTAGGAAAACATGTAATCCTGAGCTCAGGTCTTAGCAAGCCACAGGGCAAAATTTTTGTGACTGCTGGTGTTTTAAGTAATCCAGAAAAACAACCCCCTGACAGAAAAACACTGGCCTCCTCCTCTTTTAAGTCACTTTGTTTTTAAGCTTTCTCACTACCTCCCCCAACCATGGCACTACCAGCAGCTACAGTTTTGCTGCATAATGGTACCCGTAATAATGAAACACTGAAAAATGACTCCAAACACCACAAATAAGGTGGCTGCTTTCACATGCAAGTGCCGTAGTTTCATGGAAGAAACAAGCGTCATTGATTTATAACAACTGAAACCATTATAAAACCATTCAAATTGCAACTTTCCTCCCTTTAGTTCCAAAAATAGAGCAAGTGAGCGCCAACGTTTAAACGAGATCTCGCCTTAATAGCAATTACTTACACAGTGAAGTGCCTGCTGGTAAACACCAGCACTTTCGAGACAATAAATGCACAGACATTTGAGGCTAGAATAACACAGGAATATCTGAATTCAATCAGAGCACAGCACTGAATTTGTTCTTCCCAGAAGTGCACCCAGAAGTTGCTTGGGGGGGCACTCGGACACCCGGACCACGCATGAGACAAGAGGCAGCACTTCCAGCACTCGCGGTCTGACACCAGCTCCTCCACCTGGCCTCCCACGGGAATCTGCTCCCAAGATGGTCCTACATCAACAGGACTTTATCTGGCCAAATGGTGATGGAAAGCATTAACATTTTTTCTTCTCTTTGCTCATTCCAAAAGGGAAGGCTTATCATTGACCCTGTGCTGTTCTTCTTTTTCATCTGGGAACACACAGAATGCAAGTAGCTCTAGAATAAGACATTACTCTGATGGAAAAAGAAAAAGCAAAAGTTAAAAAAAGAAATTAGAAATTTCTTCTTGTAAGACAAACAAGCAAGCTCATACAAACCTTGAGATTACTTGCATTTAAAGAACATTAGAAACCATAGTCCACACCACTCACAAATGAAAGTAATACTGATCCACCTGTTAAATATGTATAATATTGCAGTGTGATCTAAAATCACGAATCAAGAACCTTCAGAAGCACAGTTTTACACCACAGAAAGCCACAACTGCTGACACAGCCTTAACTACAGCAATCTGAACCTGCTGTTATATGACAGCAGTGCAAGTAAATCTTCTCTTAAATGCCTACTATTACTATTTCATACGTGGCATAAAACTACTTACTAAAAACGTCAATGCAATTTACTTCAGCTAATGTGAAGCTATGCCATTTTCTGTTCATGTACCAAAAAAGGAAAAAACTACAGGAGTCTGTCCTCATCCCAAGCAATTCCAGTAGACCAAACATCCTAAAAGGTGGGTTTTTTGGTTTTTAAAGGAAAGGAAAAACGTCATTTTCTGAAATTGCTTAATACCTGAAATAAAAGGCAGACCCTCATCTTTCTCCTTTCAGCTGCTCCTCCACTGCACTGCTTTCAAAGCCTGCTGGTTCCACACCCTCTTCTCTATGCCAGCCCACCAGGACCAGCACAAAGCCCACAAGCTCACCTCTATAGTATTCCCCAGGTGACAATTTTTTCCCCACTATTGACTAACGGCTGGTGCTGGAGATGCGGTGGAGTCCAAGAGCACGAGTCCCATGGGCCGAGAAGGACCTCAAAGCTACTGTCCCTACCCTTTGCAGCACAAGAAATCCATAAAGTTTAGATGAGTGGCAACCTGCCTGAGCTTGACCTGTGGCTGCAGTGCCAGTTCAGCCACTGCTTTGCAGGTTCCCAGCAAAGAGAGACATGCCCAACTCTCACCATGCTCTTCTCTCAGCAAATCAAGCTGATGGTTTGGCAGCTTTCTAAGAACAGAATCACGGAACGGTTTGGGTTGCAAGGGGCCTTAAAGACCATTCAGTTCCAACTCCCTGCCCTGGGCAGGGACACCTCCTGCTAGCCCAGGTTGCTCCAAGCCCTGTCCAGCCTGGCCTTGGACACTACCAGGGATAGTGCACCCACAGCTGCTCTGGGCAACTTCTTCCAGTGCCTCACCACTTTCTGAATTTTATATTACACAATTGCTTCATATGGACAGATGCTCCCAAAATGAGCACATTGCACCTCCACCATTCCTCCTGCATCTCTGGATGAGCGAGGTCGGGGCAAGCAGGCATCAACATGAGCAGCAGCAGAGGAGGAAGCCCATGAAAAAGCGATTCCTGGCTCCGGTTTTATTTGGAATAAAGAATGCAATGCGTCCAACCCTAAAAAACACTCCTGAAAGTTAACTTGTAGGTGGCTCGCAGTCCACTCGGGCTGCTTGCTGGAGCCATACGCTCGCCCGTGCTGTAGCCAGGAAGGGGAACAGCAGAGGCACGGGCAGCACTCTGCCTGCCAGTCCTGCTTGGAGGCGGCTACAGCCAGGAGCAAGGCGTTATTAAAGAAAAGCATCTTCAGACTGCTTGAAACAAAACACTCATTTAATGAGTCACTGAAGTTACAACCTCAAAAAATACTTGAATTTCAAGATTTAAACTACTTAAATGTAAGATTTGGTAGTGATTCTTCTAAGTTTCTGCACTAATGACAAACATTGATGAGAATCTCTGCTCTTCCAGCATGACTGGACACTTTAAATCAAAAAGAAATTAGAATCTCACCTTATTCACCCCAATATTAGCAAAAGGGGAAAAAAATCCACTGGCATTAATTAATAGGTCACCTTACTGTCATCTAGGTGTACTGGGTATCATTATGTTGTGACACCAATTTGATTTTGTTTAATACCGATTACTCTAATTGAAGTTAATCAGCACTAAATATTTTGGTGGGGAGAGTACAAGGAAATCAAATTACTTCTCCTTGGGCAAATACAGACTTTGAGCCTAGTTAGATGGAAGAACTTAAGTCCAAAGCTTTTAGTTTTGATCTGTCTTCCTCAATCCACTGGAGAAGTTACATCCCTCTGTCTTGCAGGTATTTTATAAGGATGAAGCTGCAAATTCTCAAAAGCTGCTCAGGGTGACACAGGGCAGACAAGCACACAGGTAGAACTATTTTTTAACCTAGCGAGATTGCAGATTGTTGTCCCCATCCATGAAAGCTTTCAGATCTTACAGCTACTACAGCTAGCTTTCAGCATTTTTTTAGAAGGTAAAAAGCAGGCTGAAAAGTCCAAATTTCTGGTCGCTTAGTACATACACCACTGCCACACAGAGCTCCGGTTGTCAGTGCAGTTCTGAGTAGAAAAAAAGAATATGAAAACTATGAGCATACAATTAGGAATTGCAGCATTACTTTAAGCCTTCGAATTGCAAGCTTAAATTACAATTAGTGGCAAGCAAGACCCAGCTAAGCTTTTAGGACTCCACTGTATCACATTGCAGTTTCATCCTCCTGCTCAGGCATTTCAGTTTAACTGCTAAAATACCGAACCACTAATCTCCTGCCGGCTGAGCACCAAAGATAGCTCACAAATTTCCAGAAGGAACTGAAAGAATGTCTCAAGTCAAACACCGTGCAGTAATTTTTAATCGTTTGCTAAGCACTACTAAAAATAAGCCGTGGAGAAAGGATCAGAGAGCAAACAAAGCATGCCACAGTACCCTGAAGAAAAACAGTGTGAGGCTATCCCAAGTAGCGACACACAAAACCCGAGAGCTCAAGTCAGTTTTTGTCCAACCCTAATTTAACTACAAACCAACAGCTGTTGAAAGAACTGCAGAATATAAAACTAAAAAAGGAACAAAATTGTTGAGTTAATCCTAGAAATACGGACTGAAGCCACTGCTGAAGCCACCTGCCACAGAAGCAGCAAACAGCAAGGTGGATGATAACTCAGTTAACATTAGGCTTCCTGTATTCCTTCCTTTATTGGCAACTTTTGAACTCTGTCTCCCCCAAGTGAAGTTCCAAAAAGGACTCTAGCTCTGGAATAAACTGCATACAGAGCGCCTGGATATTAGATCCAGGCAGACTGTGCCCTCCTCCCCTCTATACCTGTTACTGTTTGCACTTAAGATGCCACAAGTTTGGGCTACACAAGTGCACCTGTAAGTCAACTCCTGTGTCCACACCACCACCCCCCAGACAACTCCTGAATGCCAAGCTGGGATCATGGGGCTGGTCCTTGGCAGGTATTTTTCAATAAAGGCAAGGTGACAAGTCCATTAGCCACATCAGCCATGTAATTTGGCAGTTCTACATCTGCTAAAAAAGTTTGTCTGGTTTTTTTTTTCCCCCACCACATCTGTCCATAAGCCAGAAATGTTTAATTTGGAGGCTTATGCAGCAACAGGAAAACTGACAGGCACCCCCCCACACACACACCCCAAAGCACTTTCAAGGGTTTACAGTGGGGTTGGAAAACAGAGCACACTGATATTCCAGTTACAGGCAACCTTCAATACCACCTGAAGCTGCGTTAATTAAAACACTGACATGTGCACAGTTGTTTGTTTTAGTAATGGATTTTATTCATCTTATAAACCTGTTATATGTCCACCTACCAGTACAACCAGCATTAAAACTTAACGTGCCTTTTTTGGTTTTATGCTCAGGGACTAACTTTTACGAGAAATGCCTCTTCTCCACTTCTAAAGTGAAGTTAATAGTTGGCTCGCCTAGCTAATAATAATAAAATCCATATTCCACTCAGCCTTCCTGAGCAAGACTTCAAGCTGGGTTTCTTGTAAAAAGTAAAGACGCCAACACTCGTGAAGCTTCAAGTGTTGGGGAAAAAAACCCACTAAAAATAGGAATTTGTTTTCTCTTGAAAAATCCACACTTGAATGTCTTGGGCAAGTCCTGGTGAAGCAGGAACCAAACCCTCGAGGTGCAGCAAGGGCTCAGCTGCTGGCACAGCACACAGGTCAGAACACATGCGGCACACCGGGGCGCTGGCTAGGCAGGCCCCCCCCCCGGCTGATGCCAGCACATGCCTCCCACCCTGGGGGGCTGAGAACAAACCTCTGCGGCTGCTACAGGGGCTGCAAGGCAGGGCCTCAGCCCCCCCAGAGGGTTGAGTTTGTTGGGTTTGGTTGTTTGGAGTTTTTTTTGTTGTTTTTTTGTTTTTTGGGGGGGGGGAGAGCAGGTGCTGGTGTCCCAGAGCATGCCTGGCTCAGCCCCGAGTGCTCACCCTGTGGTGTGGAGGGGCCTGGGGGAAGCCCTGTGGGACACCCCCTCCCCACAGAGGGGGGCAGGACACAGATGACCTTCCCCCTTCCCTCAGTAACTGAGGGAGGGGCCCAGCCGTCCTGCCCGCCCCCCCCCCCCCCAACTGCCATGGGAACCCAGGCGTCCTGCCCCTCCCCCCGGACCCCCCCATCCGGCCCCTCCTTGCCACAGAGGCCCAGGTGCACTGTCCCCCTTCCCGTTGCCATGGGAACCCAGGCGTCCTGCCCCCCCCCCCCCCCGCCCCGCCGCCACAGGGACTCAGCCGCCCGGCCCCCCTTGCCACAGAGGCCCAGGCGTCCTGCCTCCCGGGACCCCGCCATCCGGCCTCCCCTTCCCCTCGGAGGCCCAGGCGTCATGTCCCCCCCGTTGCCATGGGGACCCAGGCGTCCTGCCCCCCTCCCCGCCACAGGAACCCCGGCGGCTTGCCGAACCCCTGGGGCTCAGCTGCCCGGCGGGAGCCCGGGCGGCCCGGCCGCCCCCCCACTCCCTAAGGGACCCCTGCGGCCTGCCCGCCCCTCACGGCCGCCGCCCGGGGCCGGGGCGGGCCGCGCTCCGCCGGCGGGGAACAGGAGGGCCGGGCCGGGCCGGGCCGCGCTCACCCGTTCTTAAGATCCACCTCCAGGATCTTGCCGTAGCCCTTGAAGAACCGCTCCACGTCCCGCTCCCGCGCCTGGTAGCTGAGGCGGCCGATGTAGACCCGCGGCATCGCGCCCGGCGGGGCCGGGGGGGGGGCGCGGCCCGGGGGGGGGGGGGGGCGGGGCTGCGGCGGCGGCGGAGCGCCCGCGCCAAGGGCGGGGCGAAGCGGCGGCGCGACGTCACGGCGCCGAGCGGGGAGGGGAGGGGGAGCGATAAAGGAGGGGGAGGGAATACGTCACGCGAGGCCACGCCCCCTCCACCACACCTCCCCGCCTGGCCGCGCCGCTTTTAAAGGGGCCACGGCACTGTCGGGTGGACTTCTTCCCTCTTCCCCCGGTTTGTGGGGCTCCCACTTGCCTGTTATGCAGGGCTGGGGTCCTTCCCAGGGGTCTGGGGGTTATGGGGTTCCCCTCCCCATATATGGGGTGTGGCTGGGGGCTGCCTTCCCACGGGTCGGGGGCTTGTGGGGTGCCCCATTCCCCCCACAGCCCCACATGGTGTGCCAGGGTGCTGATGGGGTGCCCCCTTCCCCACACATGGGACACTGCTGGGCTCCTCCTCCCCCAAATGCAGGCAGGGATGGGGGTCCCCCACCCCCACAGCTCGGGGTTCTCAGGGGTCTCCCTGCGGTGACCCCCTCCCTGGGGACACCCCCACCCCGGCCCCACTTGCCCATCCCTCACTCCCACTGAGGAGCAACGACATCCCCCTTGCAGATCCCTAAAGGCCACTTTGGGGACTTATTTTTATCCTTTCAGTTGATACAGACACCTAAAGCACAGCAGACCCCAGCAGAGGCTCCCAGCAATATCCCAGCCTCAGCAGCCACCACCTCCCCAAACCCCCCCTCCATCACCCCCCCAAAAATTAATCCCATGTGTGCACCATGCCAGCAGCTGGACCTCCGATGACAACTCCGCTTGTGTGACAAGAAGAGTTAAATGTAACTATTTATTCCTTTGTGCCCTGGTGTAGGAGTAAGAGCTCGGAACATTTTGTGAAAGTTCTCTATAGCTTGTTAGGTTTTATTGCCGAGTCAAATAAACATGGGGGATGAATGCTTTGCATTAATTTTTCTGGTTTATGTCACGCTTAATAGTGCTCTTAACGATCCCAAAGTCTTTTCTTGCTTTTTTTTCACCCCGCTTTATTTGCTGATCAGGAAAGTGCTGGGGCACAGTGGCTTTGCTGCGGGGGTAACGGGAACGCAGAATATAGGAGTATAGAGGTAGAAACTCAGTTATATAGGATTATAGAGGTAGAAACTCAGTTTATGTATAGGATGTATGAAGGTAGACACTCAGTAGTATAGGAGTTGCAGAGGCAGAAATACAGTAGTATAGGAATACAGAGGTAGAAACACATTAGTATAGGAGTCATCAAGTTAGAAAACACAATAGTGTAGGAGTCGTTGAGGTTGAAACAAGTTAATATAGGAGTAAGTAGGAGTAAACTCTTTGTTGTTCTCAGGAGCAAATGTTGGCACGCTGCCTTGCTCACTCTACAGCCTCCCAGTGCCCTGGGCCGGGGGAGGGGGGGGCGTCAGGGCCACGCAGGGGGGCACAGCACATCCCAGCCGGAGGCCGCAGCAGCCATGGCCCCTCTGAGCCCACCCACCCCTCAGAGCTCCCGGGGGCTCCGTGCCCCTTCCTCCCCCAGCTCAGCGTCAGGCCAGGGGCAGCTCTTCCAGCCCCCTGCCCCCAGCCTGTAGCGTTACACGGGGTCACTGTGTCCCACATGAGGACCCGGCATGGAGCCATGTGGAACCCCATGCACTTGGCCTTGGCCATGGTCCAGCCTGCCCAGACCCCCCTGAAGAGCCTCCTGCCCCCCAGCAGTTCCACACTCCCACCCAGCTTGGTGTCATCTGCGAACTGCCTGAGGGTGCCCTCAACCCCCTGGTCCAGACCTCTGATGAGGACATTAAACAGCACCCAGCCCATGGGACACCCCGTGCGCCCGGCCACCAGCAGGATGTGACTCCACTGCCAACCCCTCTGCAGCCCAGCCAGCCAGCTTCTTACCCAGCAGAGTATGCCTGTCCAAGCCATGAGCAGCCAGGTTCCCAAAATTCCACCCCATCCCTCTACAATGGGTGGGTTTTATTCTAGGTACTGCCATGTGGATTCTCTGCTGTCTAATAGGATTGAGCAGTGCTGAACCTCACACCCAAGAGGAGCTCAAGGAGTTGCTCCCCACCTTGTTCTGCCACCGGACTTTACAAGCTTTATAGCACATCTTTGGGATTGTCACTCTTGTGGTGCGTGTGGATGAGACTGGTTGTGGCTCCAGCTTTACTGGTGGAGCTGCTAGGGGAAGGAGGGGTGAAGGCGTGCGTCACACCCACAGCATCTCACCCCCTTGCAGCTCAGGACTGAACTGTCCTCTTCAGACCCCAAACCCAGGGGCGAGCAGGGGTAGACAGGTGGCCACCAACATGATGGCTAATAAATAACCTGGAGTTTCTCTGCCACTTGTAAGGGACCTTGGAAGGCTGGGCGGGCGCTCCCCCGCCAGGCAGGCACTGGCCCCTTGCTCCCGGGCTTTGCTGGCTGCAGAGCAGAGGGACAGGAGCAGCAGCTCACTCCGCCGCTGAATATCATAATTAAGACCAAAAATTGAAATTCAAATGAACACCATGGTGCTTTGAAAAGGCTTTTGAAGGGAATTGTGGTTCTTGTTGCCCTGAGGATGAGCCTCATCCTTCCCATTGCAATAACTGGGTGGGGGGAAAAAGTGCATCTTTGTCTGTCTGGGGGCACAGATTTGGGGTAAAAAACACTGGTTTTGATGACTGACAGTTGCTAATGGGGCAAAACCACATCCATCCTCCTGCTACTTTTAGCAGGATGATAACTGTTTACGTGCAATTGTAATTAAAGCTTTATAGGATAGAAAATCCCCAAGATTTAGGATGGGGAAAAGGCCAGGTAGCAAGGGAGCCTGGTGCATTGCGTGTGCCCATCCTCAGTGCCACACATCCCTTGCCCACCCTCATGCACCCGACTGAGCATAGAAACATTTATTGGCAGCATCTTAAAAAAATATATACGTATTAAAAAAATAGATACGTATTAGACATGGATTTCCATGAGGTTCTCATCACGATCAGTAGTGACAGCAGGGGCAGCAGCAAAACTGAGTTCAAGTCCAGGTACTGCAAAAAGGCCTCCTTGTACTCGCTAACTTGGCATTTCTCTTTTTTTGAGCTGTTCGAGCTCATTTTTGAAAGGAGGGGATGCCAAGGGCTGGAAGAGCCCTTTGTGCCCTTGTCCTCCAGCCGGCACAGGCATCCCCTGCCAGCACTGCATGAGCTGCGCAGGGAAAAATAAAATAAAAAATTTTTACAATAAAAAAATCCATTTAAAAAATTGAGGTTTCTCTGCATTTCAATGTGGGGAGTGCCCCCAACCCCCTGGCACTTTCTGCTGAACTTGGAGGGGGGACATGGAGGCGGCTCAGAGGCTGCAGGGCTGTGCTGGCTGGGAGGAGGGCAGTGACCAGCCCCCTGCTACCCTGCAGAGCCACCCACAAGCAGCCAAAAATCACCTGGAAGGACAGTGCAAACAGCAGAACAACACTGACAGCTGCTAAGGAGGCAGGGGACTGCAATGCAACATGCTTAGCCCCAAAAAGATGAGAGAGGGGGGAGCTGCTGCTCTTTGCATACCCTGAGCTGAGCGAGCCGCTGTCCCCAGGCTCCCTGAGCCTTCTCTTCCACCCAAACCCCCCCCAGCTAAAGCAAGGTTGCAGCCTTCCTCCAGAAGCAATTACACATGCTGCTTTAAAAACTTTAAACAACAACAACAACAACAAAAAAAAAAAAAGGAGAAAAAAAAAAAAAGAGAAAAAAATCAGTGGATCTGGAGGGTTTTTTTTCCACCTAAGCATCTCTTGTTTGCGGACAAGGAAGCAAGGGCAAGCCTGGCTGTGGCGAAGCAGCAGTGGGCTCAGCCCACCGCCGCGGTTGAGCTGCAGGTCAGAAGATGAGGATCTGCTTCGAGGACGTGAAGGGCTTCATGGTGGCCTCCAGCGCTGCCTTGTAGTCCTGGAGCGGGACCTCGGTGCATGCTGGCGCGGTGAGCTGACCCCTCCGGATCAGCTGGCACAAGGCGTCCATCATGTCAGCCAGGCTCTGGTCTGCAAGGGAAGGGGGGAGCTCTTACCATCACGTGTCCCAGAGCCATCGCCTGTCCCCAGGGACCCCTGCCTGATGCTACCCAGGGGATGCTGGGGTGCGATGGGTTCCCAGCTCAGGCATGTGGCATGTGCCCCCAGCACGGTGGCTCACGCTGTCCCTCCCCAAGCCACACCGCCCAGCGCCCCTGTTTCAGCCATGCTGAGGACTATCAGCACTTGTGACACAAGTAAGAATAAAGAGGACAGCACCGGTGTGGTGGTTTGGCACTGGTTCCTGTGCCGCCCCCCAGCACCCAGCCAGCTCACCCTGCGCGTGGTCCTTCTTCCACTGGGTCACCCAGAAGCCGCAGAGCCGCACGTCCCGGAAGATGAAGGCACTCTGCGGAGAGAGGGAACCACACACCCAGGTGAGACCTGTGTGTCCCCTCCCAGCGTGACAGCCGTGGAGGGTGGCAGTGAGGCTCCTCGCTCCTTTGTTAGCGCTCTCATTTGTGAGCCAGGGCCCAGTGGGATGTGGAGATGTGACTCCAAGGCTTGGAGTCAGGGTGGGTTTGATGCTTGGCACCGGTGGGGATTTAACAGCCACCCAAATCCTCCATAAATAAAGCCAAAAGACCTGCACTGGGATGCAAAGCATCTTGTCCCATAATGGACCCCAGCAGTTAAATAAAAAGGTTGGAGCTCTCAGTTTGCAGGCAGGGGACAGCCGAGCTCCTGCGGTGCTGAGGGGACCAGGACATCCGCAGTGGAGCACAGGGGACCTGTCCTGGGGGAAATCAAGAGCATCTCCAGTACTCACCACAGGCACCATCACAGGCTGCTTTGCCATCCCACCATAGGTGACCATGGTCCCTTTGGGCCTGGAAGAGGAAGGGGCTCTTGGGTTGTGCCACCCGCAACGTGCAGCTTTGACCTTGCAGCCTCTCCTTCTGCTGTACCCAACCCCACCATGGCACCGACAGGCCCCTCAGCCTCCACTTTCCAGAGCTCCCCTCTCGCTCCCATGCGCCATTAGCTGAATTTACAGCTAAATACCCCAGTTACACCTGCCCAGGACCTGGTGGACCTTCATAACTGGACCTCAGCTGCCTCCAGCCACTGGCAGCATTTGAGACACGCAGCAATGACAGCTTAACCTGAAGTCCTGCTATTTTCCAAACCCACTTCTCCACTCATCTCCCCTCTCCAAAAATTCAGTAATGACCATCAGCTAACAGCAACTCCAGCCACCTCCTGTGCTCCGAGGGCTCTGGAGCAGGACCCTCCAGGGCTGGCTGCTGTCCCTGAGCCCGTGCCCGAGCCACCACCCGGCCAAACTTACTGCAGATGCCGCAGCATCTCTGTAGTGCTTTTGCCTCCAACGCAGTTCAGGGCGAGCCGGGGCTTCGGGATGCTCTGCAAGAGTTTATTAAGAAGGTTCCCAAATTTTAGGGCTCCTTTGGAGGATGCGACTGCGGTTTTTGAGGTGGCAACTGCCTTAACCTCAACGTTTACCCTGGGGGCAGCTAAGAGTCATAGAGTTAAAATCTATGATCTGGACCTTGTGGCAGCAGCAAAAGCCCCCCACTTCTGGGGCTAAATCCTGATCTAGAGAGATTTGTCCTTCCCACCATCCCTGCACCTCTCCCCACAGCGCCAACTCGCTGGATGGTCTCTCCAGTGGGATCAGCATTGAGGTACCTTAAATATATCTTTCATCTCTGGCTTTCTCAGCGTCTCCTCTGTGATGACATGGTCTGCGCCCAGGGCCATCAGCCTCTCCACTAGCTCTGGGAGACCAGGTCTGAGGGAGGAGAAAAAAAAAAAAAAACAAAACCAAAAGATGAGGCAGAAAGCAGAGTGTCATCTCCTCCTCCCTCCTGCTCAGACATAGCCTGGGGACAACAGGGCAGAGGCTGGAGGACACCTTGGAGGAGCAAACAGCAAAATTCTGGGCTGGATGGCCAGGATGACCAGATCCAGCTGCCAAACTTGCCTGACCTCCTGCCAGCCTCTGACCCAGGCTGAGGGAAGCTCCTGCCCTGCAGGAGACCCTCTCCTCTCTCAGGGGACCCACCTGTCCCTCACCACATTGATGGTCCTGATGCTGGAGGCTTTGGCGATCTGGATGACAGCCTGGCCCACGCCGCTGTTGGCGGCATTCTGGATGATAGAGTCACCTGGATATAAATAAATCCTGATTTTTTTGTTGCAGAAGCAACTGGCCAACCCACCCCCCTTGTTTTCCACCTGGTGAAGCCATACCTGGCGCCAGGGTCTCGAAGTCAGCCAGCATGCGGTACGCTGTGCAGGGGTTGACGCTCAAGGTGGCGGCGCACAGCACCGGGATGTCGCTGGGCACCTTCAGCAGCATCTCCTCGGGGAACACCCCGTGTGTCCGCCACGTCCCTGGGGTACCAGAGCATTGCAGGCAGAGCGGCAGGAAGGTGAGCAAGGAAAGGAAAACGTTACGAGACTGCAACTCAGGCCATAGCTGCAATGCTGGTCGTGGCAGCACTGCCACGCTGTGCACAGTTTAAACCCTGGAGAGCGAATTATGAAATATTTTCCTGTATGGGTACGGCCAAAATATTGTGAGAGGCAGGGAGTAGATTCCCCGCTGCCTGCTGAGATTTATCACCCAGCAAAGTCCAATCATTTCCCAGAGGGATAATGAGGCTGGGGCTCCCTGAGCGCAGGGAGTGTGCAGAGGTAATGGAAACACTCCCCATCCTATAGACGGGCCCATATATTCAAATCCAGTTTAGTTCGATTCACTCCCTTTATACTTATATCCGCTTTAGCCCCCTAGCATCCATTTACTTTTTTTTTTTTATGTTTAAAAATATGACATTTGGATCTTAACTAGATAGCTTTCGTTCTCCCATTAAGCAAAAAAGCCTTTTAAGAAAAAAATAAGTAGAGACCAATCTGTTACACTGAACCAGAACCAGCCATTTTTCTGGCCATTGGCATTTTGGAGAAGCACAAGAGACATTGGTTGGAAAATAAATTCCCATGCTTTCCCACCAGAGCACTATTAAGGAGAAAACTGTAATGAGATGTAACCGTGACCTTGCACAGGTTAAATGCTTTATCCCAGGTCTTTAAAGAAGCTCTAAGCTGATGTGACAAAACACAGTTGTTTCCAGAGAAGCACAGATTGCTGCAATGCTTTAGAATGGCGCAGAAGCCCCATAAAGGGTCTATGCTACAGAAAAGTGGATTATTTCTAAATTCAGGTTTAGCATAAGCAACGGCATTGCTATCGCTGCTATTGTGAGTGCTCCAGATTTTTGCACTGGATGTGTCCCATGCACAGCAGCCCCTTCCCCTGAGCCCCCCATCCTTCCCTGGAGCTCCCCTGCATCTGCAGAGGATGAGCAGCATCAGTTGCTGGGGATCACATACTGAGCTTGCTTTAAAGAAAAAACACATTAAAAATAAAAATGCGTGGTGGAAATAATAAAACATAAGCCATGATATAAACAGGTAAGAAATGAAGATGCCTTTGCGCAGCTCCAGCAGTTATCCCGGTGCTTCTCATCCAAGACAATCCAGCCCATTATATTTATGATCAGGCTAATACAGCACAGAAGGGGCTCCAACTGCTGCCTCCCTTGCCCAGCATTCTCTAATGAGGCTTTTTTTTTTTTTTTCCCATTTAAGTCACATTCGATTAGATGTAATTGCTGTAAGCAGGAGAGGCACGTGGCTCTATAGACACCCAACAAATATGGTGCTGGGGGGTCCTGGAACAGGATGGAGCTCCCCAAGCATCGGTTCGCACAAGAGCATGGCCATGGGTTTGCTCTCTGTGCAGGCTTGGTAAGCAATCAGGGGGTTCAAGCACCCCAAAAATCCCGAGAAGATGCTTTGCAGGTGGGGGGATGCAGAGGAGTAGCTTGCTGGTGTGTAAGGACCCAGCGGTGCCATGGCTCCCAGCACCGAGGATGCCAGGGTATGCACTCACCGAGTCCAGCATCCGCCGGGATGACCCAGTCCCCAGGTTTTAGAGCTGCCACACGACGCCCGACCTCCAGCACTTCCCCAACACCTTCATTCCCCGCCACGGCCGGCAGCGGGGACAGGATGGCGTAGGTCCCTGCCGGGAAGCTGGAAGTAAGCTGCAGACCCCATCATACCCCATCCCTCCCCATCCCAGGAGCCGTCTCCAGGCCCTCCAAGACATCCCGCTGGGAGCACCATGCAAGAATTAATACGCAAAAAAAGACACGGCCGGCACGTTACCTTGGATCATATTGATGTCAGCGGGATTGATGGGGGCTGCCAGCATCTTGACGTGGACATCGGAGTCCCCCAGCTTGGCCACCTCGAGGTCCTTTAGTCTAAACAGGGAGACACAAGGGAAAAGTGCATCAACACTGGCCAGTCTGATGTCTTCTGGAGAGAGATGCCTGTATCACCTACACATTAACCAGCACCCTGTACCCCATGTCACCTATACTGCTGTAGCCTGGTCTCATCGAGTGAAGAAACCCAACATTGGACTTCGATGACCCCGCCAAGACTCCTGTGCCCCAGGGAGCAGCAGTGCCCACATCCACCCCTAAACCTCACACCCTCAGCCAGGGTTAGGAACAAACCCTGAAGAGTCCTGGCACAGAAAAAAGCCTCTCTGAGAGGGATGACATCCCCAACCCTTTTGCCACAAGACCATTTTAAACATGATGAAGATGCTCTTACACCAAGGGAAGAGGAGGGCTGGTTAATCCAGCTCATCTCCCTGCCTCAAATGCATCCTCCTGGCGTGCACAGCCCTAGGGAATTGCAGTATAAAACTTCTGGGATACCTTGGATCTTGCAAGGAGCAGGGGGGAAGTTCCTCCATAAAACCCATCAGCACCATGCCACAGACCAAGGGGACAGAGCAACTGGGAGCTTGGTGACAGCCTGACCCACCTCCCAGCCAGGGCAAACCCACCTGGCCGTGCCCATTGGCAAGACGAAGGCAATTTTAACCACATTTAAACGAGCTGGGGGCTCCGCAAAGGGGCTCGCAAAGGCTGCCAACGTTGGGAGCAGCTCTTTGCTGCAATTACACGCTGCTAACTACATGTCACCAGGAACAAGATGCTGAATTTCTTTTCATGGCTTGGCTTGTGCTGCCAAAGTGGCTCCCCCCTTCCCTCCTCCTAGCTGTGCAGCTGATTGGGAGAGGACGTTGAGGTTTTAATTAAACAGCAGCGTGCACGTGTCCGGCGGCTGTCAGCACACGGGAACTTGCACTGCTGGCAGCAGCTCCAGCTACGGCCCCACATGCGCTCCAGTGCCGGCTTCAGGAGAGGTCACCATGCTCCAGCTCCTCAGCAGCAGCCAGCCAAACAGAAACCCACAGCCTGAATGCTTGCTGAGCACCCTCGCTGAGCACCCTCGCTATACAGATGCACCCCCAAGCACAGAACCCTCTGTCCACATCATGGAAGACCGCCCTCTGCCATCACTCCAGCTATCCTAGCCCTGCACACTCATCTCAGGGGCAGGTCTCCGGCATTTGCAAGTATTTTCCTCTCCTAATTAGCAATCTGGACGATGAGATGGGCATCAGGCTCCCAGCAGGGTCCAAAAACCTCCCTTGGAGAGTTTGGCATCAGCAAGGTGCAGAATACAGCCCCGCAGCTGCTCAGTACAACCAAGAGTCCTGACTTTGGTGGGTTTTGCCCAGATCCATGCAGTTTTTGGCAAGGTTATGAATTTGGAAGCCAGGTGTGTGTCCAGCATCCAAGGAGCGGCAGCAGCTGCTGGGCAAACTGCCTGCCAGAATCAGCTGGATGAAGTTAGCTCCTTGCAAACCAGCTTCAAGCTGAATGGCAAGGCTTTGGAAGGAAAACACTGACGCTCCATCCTGTTTAAGGCTTAAAAAGATTAAAAAGAAAATAAAAATTAGCATTCCAAGACACGGGGACCCACCCGCAGGCACTGCTGTTGAAGGATGCCCATGCCTCTGGCTCTCTGGCCCCCAGCAATGCTGTCTCCATGCTGTATATATTTTTCTGCCTTGTTAGGCAGCCAATTAAATAATTTTGAGTTTTGCCACCCTCTGCATATCTGACTAATTGAAACCCCTTCCTTTTTCTTAAATGAAGTTAAATATTGAGGTTAAAGGTAATACCACGCAGCATCTCCACACAGCATTGGCTTGGGCACAAACCCACAGCTCCAATTGCCATCCCGTTAAAAAAAATATCAGATTTATATTAGACAGATGGACAGATTTTTAATGGAGGCTGCCAAAAGCCAACCACTCAACAAAATCCCATGTCACCAAGCAAAGTAACGCTCAATAATCTTAACAAATTCAGCAGGTTGTGTAAAAAAAATACCATACACTATTCCGTTGGATGGGGATTTTACAGCTTGTCCTGCCCCACTTTAGTGTTACGGGAACTTGGATAGTTTCAGAAATCTGCAGAAACAAGAAGTGGTGAAGCCCAAGACCGGCCTTGCACAAGCGATGGGGCAGCAAATCTCAAGAGCAACGAGCACTGTTGCACAATTAAATGGTCATAAGGAAAAAGCAACCGTCCATCCCCCCCAGACCCCGGGGGCTCGGGCTGCAGGGGCACCCACACAACGGGCTGCACCTCCGGCATCTCCAGGGGTGACCTCAGTCGGTCCGAGCGGGGCAGGGCAGCAAGTCCTCAAGGTTTGTTTCCTCCCTTGATAATCGGGCCTAAACCGCACCAAAATGTGACTTTCCCCTTACAAGGCTTTTTGGCTGTTTTAGAAGGAAAATCCCGCAGCACCAGGTGCCAGTCGCTGGCCCCGAGAGCTGCGACACTGGCTTGGTCCTCGAGCTGGGACCCCAGAGAAACCCCCTCAGTGTGATGCAGCCAAGGGTGAAGTCAGGGTGCAGCGATGCTGGTGGCTCCAACTTCTTCATTGTACCCCAAATTAATCAGGAATGGGCTTTTGGGGAAAACACGTGGTTTTAAGGCAAACTGAAGCAGCAGCAGGTGGGTGGGGGAAGTGGAGGCAAGCCCCCCCACCCCCCACAGCACCTGCCTGTGAGACACTGTGGGATGCGGGAAATGGGAGCACCCCCAGGGACCCCCTGTGTGCCTGGGACCCTCCCAGCCCCCTTGACACTGCCTGGGGGTCCTGCAGGGAGCTGCACCCTGCGGTGGGCAACCCCTGACCCCCCCCACCAATGCACTCCGAAAGCAGCCTGCCAGCACCCCGGGCCCCACACGCCTCCTCTGCACCTCCACCCCACCCTGCACCCCTCTGCTAGCCCCCACCCCACGCTTATGCCCCTGCTGCACCCGCACGCCAGCCTTGCTCCAAGCTGCACCCCCTGTGCTCCTTGCAATGCACCCCAGCACTCCCTACTGCAATGTACTCCCAATACAGCCCCCCCTGCAATGTACCCCAGTATAGCCCCCCTGCACCCCCCTGCAACGCATCCCCAGTAGAGCCCCCCTGCACCTCCCTGCAACGCATCCCCAGTAGAGCCCCCCCGCACCTCCCTGCAACGCATCCCCAGTAGAGCCCCCCCTGCAACGCATCCCTACTAGAGCCCCCCCTGCAACGCATCCCCACTAGAGCCCCCCCTGCACGCCCTACTGCAATGCACCCTTAGTAAAGGCCCCCTGCACCCCGTCGCAATGCACCTCCTATACAGCCCCCCCGCAGTGCACTCCCTTCCCCGCCCCCCCCCCTTACTGCACGACGGCCGGGGGCTCCCCGTGCCGCTCATAGAGCAGCCCCCGCGGGGGGGCCCGCGCCGCGCCCGAGAGCGCCCGCACGGGGGGGGGGCCGCGCCCCGCGCAGCACCCGCGCTGCCGCCCGCTGCATCCGGCCCGGCTCGGCTCGGCTCGGCTCGGCTCGGCTCGGCTCGGCTCGGCTCGGCTCGGCCCCGCTCGGCGCGGCCAGCAGTGGCGTCACGAGCGCAGCCCCGCCCTCCGGTGCGGCCCCGCCCCCCGCCTTAAGGCGGCCCGGGCACCGCTGCGATGAGCCGGCGGGGTCTCTGCGGGGCGGCCCGGGGGGGGCCGGGGGGCTCCGGCACCGCCGGGGCCGGGGTCCTGCTTCGGGGCTGCTTTATCCCAAACCACTCCCGAAAACATCAGCCGTGCTGGAGGCTGCGCCAGCGCCCTGTGCCGAGCCGTGGCAGCCCAGGGGCCTCGGTGATGGGCACAGGAGCATCCCTTGAGCCCTGGCAGGGGGGTCCTCGGTGGGCGTGGGGGGGGACGGGGGACGACAGCGCCCCTTTCCTCTGATTTATGGACCACCGGCTTCCAGCCTGTAAGGGATGTACACGCTCGCTGGAAAGATGCACCACAAATGTGCATCAGATGATTATTTAAAACAACAGTTGCCTGACACAAGTGGGAAGGTAAAAATTCCTAATAGTAATTTAATTCAATGTTTTGTATAATTATCTTGAAGGAAAGGACTCATTTATTCTTCCAGTTAAAACTGATTAGGTCAGAGGGAAAAAAGGGAAGTGAAGATGCCTGCCTTACCGATGGGCCTGCCACCGCAGAACAGTGATTTTAAGAACAATTTCTTATTTCCTGGAGAGATTGGATTTCCCCACCTGGGCGGCAGCAGCAACATAAACCCCAGTTTGCTCATTGCACTCCACTTCTCAGCGCAATTAGCAGATCCCTTCATTACCGCCAGCCCTCCCCGTGTCAGCCCTGGAGCTTTGCTGGTGGTCCGTGAACCGGAGCTTCCTGGCGATGCTGCATGGGTGCGAGCCCACGGCGGGGTGGCCTGGCTGGGTACCCATGGCCATCGGCATCACCCCTAAATCCAGCCCTTCCCTTCGTGCTCCCCCAGTCCCATGCTGAAGCCCCTGGTATTTTATTCCCATAAAATTCCTTTGCAATCAATTGATATCCAAGCGAGAAGTACCTGATGCTCAGATCTCCCGCCACCCAGTCCATGCCCTCCCCAGTGTGTCCCCATCCCAGTGACATGGCCCAGCGGGCATCCGAAATTATCCTGGGTGCTGCAGGAGAGGGTCCCTTCGGACTCAAATGACTCGTCCCTAAGGCTGCAGTGATTTGAAATAGAAGATTGTAACCACCAACATGCTTGGTATTTCACATTATTTTTTTGAGAAAAAAGGAAAACAACATTTTTTGGGGGGTGTGAATTCATGTGGCTGGAAGGTTTGACATGAAGGGAAACTCCAGTTTTGGAAAAGAATCCTTTTTAAAGGTGCTGATGAGGATTTTTCTGCCTCTTTTCTCTTCTGGGGTCAGGTTTACAACTGCTGCAGGGGGGGCGAGGGGGGCTCTGCCAGCAGATGGGGGGAGCAGGGAGACAAAGAGCTCTTCTCGCCGCCTTTGTCCACTCTGAGGAACCTTGGCGTCGCTTGTGACCGGAGTGGGTGTAAAAGTCCTCAGACATTCCTGGGATTGGCAAGTTAATCACCGCTGACAAATGCCCCCACAGCCGCCCCTCGCCCACCGAGCCAACGCACCCGTGTGCCACAGAGCACCGGCACCGCTCGTGACACGGGCTGCTGTCCCCGGGCGGGGGGGGGGAGCGGCTGAGGGGCTGGAGGGAGGGGCGGGGGGGGAGAGGGGCGTGCTCACCCTCCGGGAGCCGAATCCACCACGGGAGGAGGTGGGCCAGATCCTGACATGTGGCATCGCATCTCCCCCTTTCCCCGGGCCGATGCCGGGATGGCAATTAATTCAATATAGACATTTCTGTGGTGTTAAATTCAACATGGCATTAAAAAAGAGATAGACAGGAGTGCTGGGGCTGGCAAAGTCAGGATCGACGACCACCCCTTGGGGTGCTGGAGCTGGTTTCCAGCCCCCTGCCTGGATGTTGCCAGGATAAAACCCCACACCAGAGCCAGGGACCTGGCCCCCTGCCGTCAGGGTGATCGAAGCCGTCAGATGCAGAGAGGAATTTGATGAGCCCTTGCATTTCAAAGCACATTTTCTTGCTCTAATCAGCAGCACCCCCTTTCACTCAGCCTGAATCACCGTGGGAGGCAGGATTTGCTCCCCACTCTTGCCGCTGCAGGGATGCCCCATCCATGCAGTGAGTTCAAAAGGGCTCAGGGCAGCCCGGTGCCACTGGTGATGGCACCGCGAGGAGCCCTCGAGCACCAGCAGGGCCACAGAGGACAAAACTGGCTTTTCCCACATCGTCTCTGCTGGATCCTGAGCACAACCATGTCCTGGCAGCGCCTTTACCACCGGGCAGGAATGATCCTGAGGGGACTGAGCAGGGTGTGCAGCCATCTGCGGCATGGCTGGCTGCTTTAAATCAGTGTTTTAATCCAATCCCAGCAATAAAATGATAGGATTTTAATAGCCTCAAATCCACAGCTTTCTGAGGATACTGAGTGCTTAAAATTTTTTTGTGGTGGGGCGGCTGTGAGAGTGGCTTCGGGCGCAGCAGAGGATGCTCGTGATGTGGGTGAGCCTGTGTGCTGGGAGACATGGGTGCCCACGCTCTGCACCACGTGGCAAAGGGTTAATAACTAATTACACCAGCAAAATGAGATGCCTTTCCATATCCTTAGAAACGTGTGCATTTGCAAATCAGGGTTGGCAGACAATTTGTGATTATTTTGTTAATGTTTCTCCTGTAACAATCACAATTTCCTGGTGATTAATGACTACTTTGTATATTTGAATTACATTTTCTTTTTTGAGGAGAAGTGCATGCAAATCCACTGTCCAGCTGAGGGTGCAGGGGTGGGTGGGGAGAGGAGGAGGAGGAGGAGGAGGAGGAGGAGGAGGAGGAGGTGGAGACGGCACCCGGCACCGGGTGGGTGCTCCGGCCAGGGAAAGGAGCAATGCTTTCTGCTTCCCTCAGTTTTAAAACCTTCTTACTGTCCATGAGCTGTGATTTATCACAGCCATTCATTAATTTGAGATATTCATACCTGTCCATGGCTGGAAATCAAAAATGCTGCCAGTAAGGTTTGTTCCTGCAGACATGGGGAGCCCCCGGCCCGGAGCTTGGGGGGATGCGGGGGTGGTGGGAACCCTGAGAGCTGGGTGACACCAGGCTGACGTTTGCTGTGATTTTATCCCTAAAACCTCCAGACCTGTTGAGGACAAAGAATTTATCCCCTCGTTTACAAGGACGAGCTGAGCCCGGCCGGTTCAGCCTGACCCCGGGAGCTTCATGAGTGCTGCACTGCCTCCCGCCTCCCGCTGTCCTACTGCTTAATCAAGTTAATGTGGAATTATTAATTAACTGCTTATAAGACTGACACACTTTTTAATTAAGGAGTATAATAATCTATTTCCTTTTCCCTTTTTGGTGGAGAAATTGAAGGTGTGTCTGCTTCACTTAGGGATAATTAAGAAAGCTGGGGCTGGGGAGATTGCCTTCAAGGGTTTTTTCTCCAGGGGGTTGCTCGGTGTTGCCTCTTGGTGGCCTTTGCACCACGAGCAGATGTGGTCCAGTCTCTGCTGGACCTCCTGGAGACTGAACGGCCCTGCAGGTGTTTTAGGTTGGGATGCTGGGCTGGGATCCCAGGGCTGGAATGCACCAATAGAACAATCTTGTAAAACAATCTGCAAAATAATTCCCTTTTTCTGGCAGAGAAAGGGATGCTTGGAAACAGCCCACAGGGGAAAGTGGTCGATGGGCTGCACCATCCCACTGACCACAGAGCTCCCCCCTCCAGCGACACCTCCCACCTCCTTTCACCTGATCACTGCAGCCACCATCCCTCCTCCCCTTGTGTCCCTTGGAGGCTCCTGGGGCCGGACCTGTCCCCACCGCCTGGTTTTGATAAGGGACATCTCGGCTGTGATTTTCCCCTTGCTAGCCCCATTCACCCCAAACCCAGCAGTGCTGGCAGAGCCCCATCGCGCTGACATGGATTGCCTTCTTATTAGATGTGTCTGAATCGTCGAATGACAAATACATTGTGCTTAAAGACTCACTTTACATAATCCTTGGCTTATCCCCGAATCCCACATTTAACACCTCTGATGGTGCTGGACAATCCCATAAACTCTGTTGAATCCTTCACCTAAAAACACGCGCCTAATGCTCCTGGCTCAGCGTGGCAGCAAGGGCAGATGTGGCTGCGTACCCACAGAGGTTTATTTTTTTTAAGCACGCTGATGGCTTCTTCCTCCTCTGATTTTTTTATCCCCCTTTAAATTGTTTCATTGTTAGATAATTACAAAAAAAATAATAGAAAGAAATGCCATGTGTGGTGGCTAACGGAGAATTGAGGAGTTCTGGTCCTCTGCCAGTGAGATGAACAAGGAGGCTTCATCTTGAGCTGTAAATAAGGAAGGAGAGGGAGATGCTGAGAGGATGTAGCTGTGCTGCTGCCCACTAGCTCTGCCCGCGGGCAGCGTGGCCCCAGGACATCATCCTTGCTTGGTCTTTGTTATTACTTTTCCCATCACTGCTTTTTCCAGTGCCGCTCGTGTTTGGGTTGTGCAGCAGAATTGGTCCATTCCTGGACTTTCAGTGGTGTTTGATGCAAAAATCACCCTGTTTAGGCATCTTTCCAGCCTGGGGCCGTGCAGGAGCTGGTCCCCAGGATCAGTGTTTGGGGGTTGATGCAGAATGAGGGTGTGATGCCGGCAAGGCATCACCCAGCTGGGCAGAGGAGGATCACGGTCATGGGGGCGAGATGCTTTTTTTGGGACATGTGTTGCCACAACGGCACCCAAAGGCATCACCCCTGGGTGACTTGGCAGGAAAGATGTCTCAAAATACTTTGAAAAGATGCCCAGGTGAAGAAAGGCAGCAAATCAGCATATTTTATCCTTTTAAACTGTATTTTAGCTCATCTTTTTTTCCTCCCCCCGTACTCCAGGTCCCACTACATTCCCATTCTGCTGCTGTCGGCTGCAGACCCAAAATATTTGCAACACTGCAGGGAACCCTGAGCATGAACTGTCTTATTTGGGAAAAGAACTGGTTGATCTCTGAGGTGTGCTGGTTCGCAAGCTGGTCGCTTTTGTTCACTCCCGCTAGGCTCCAATGCCCTATGAGCTCTTTCTGGTGGAAACTGCCAAGCGCATCCTTCCTCCAACGGGGTTTGGAAAACCACCAAACTGGAGCTGCCGACGCTGAGAGGAGGACAAACAAGAGAGAGGAGAGTTGACCCTTCTCCTGTACATAAAATTGAATAAAATAAAACAAGCAGTAAAATAAATTAAAAATAATAATAAAGAAATATTGGATACACTATTATTCCCTCCTTTCCTTTCAGTTGAATTTTAAATGACGGCTGGTTGCACTTCTGTCTCTGTGCTCAGGCTCCAGCCTGTCAGCACTGAGAGATGATTATGAGAAATCTGAGCAATATTCAAACCCCAGGTCTGAAAATAAATGGCTTTTGCAATTTTGAAAGCGATCAGAGACCCAAAATGTTCTGGCTGATTTACATCCCCCCCTCTCTCAAAGAATAAACCTCCAAGGCAATACCGGAGGAGACAGTACAGAGAGTTTTGGTGTAGGGCTGCTTGGGTTTGATGCCTTTATTCTTTTTTTATATGAAAGTCATTTTATGCGGATAACTGGCTAGCTGAAAAGGGTCACATAGACATAGTCCAGCTGGCTGGACAAAAATGCACATCGCTCTCCGCTTATCTGAAGTAAAGCAAAAATACACTGTCCTTGGCTGTTCTTGTTACACAATAACAGGAAGATCGCGGTGGGAAAAGAATGTTACAGGTGGGAACAGATAACTACAGAAGAGAAACTAGGGGCGGGCTTGGTATTTAGGCAACTAACCAATAATGAGCTTAACTTTTGTAATATGTATGAGCTAATTATAACAAGGCATAAAAGGTGACTGTAAGAGACAATAAACGAAGTCTACTGATCACTCATATTGAGTGACTGTGTCTTTCCTCCGTCGCGACAATTTTATTGCAAGGTGTATGGCTGGGCAAATCCAAGCAGCTGGGATGGTGGCTGCTCTGGGTTAACACTGAGGGGACGGAGGGACAGACAGTGCATGGTACTCTGGAATATTTTTGGGTTAAAAGCAGTTTGTAAAAATCCCAGGATCAAACAAGATGCTCCCAGACAGCTCTGGAAGAGGGGCAGGGACAGACTCCGACCTTCTTGTCCCTGATAATGGGATTTTTAACTGTTTTGCATGACAACATCAGCAGATGCTGGGTTTAGGACCATAGGGAAGCTCAGCGCTATTCCCCTGCTTCACCCCCACCATTAGAGAGGCCTTTCTGGGAGTTAAAAAAAGAGACAAAAATGACCCAAAGTGAGATGAATAAGCTCTGAAAAGGTGGTGTGAAGGAGGCACTTGGGCTAAGCCTGCCTGGGTGGCAGCAAAGCAGCTGGGACCCCAGGGCCCAATGGTGCAGCCCCAGGAGCATCACAGCGTGCCTGGAGGTGACATGGACAGTGTTGGCCCTGACATATCCCTGCGG
Source organism: Falco cherrug (assembly GCF_023634085.1). NCBI lineage: Eukaryota > Metazoa > Chordata > Aves > Falconiformes > Falconidae > Falco > Falco cherrug. Next base: position 115,124,229 of record NC_073699.1, on the reverse strand, counting down.
TGGTCACACCCCATAAGGACAGAAACGGGAGGTTTTAGTGGGGTGGCCGAGAGGGAACGAGCGTAGCCCTAGTAACAGTGTTGGGATTTTACATTTTGAAGCCTCAGACCATTCTTCGCCAGCCCAGGTGGGAGGACCTGGGTTTTTTGCATCACTCTAAAAAATCCCTTTAAAATCCTACTGGGAGAATTTATGGGCATGGGGAGGTTAGTCTGAGCTGGCTGGGGCAGTGCCCTGTGGGGCCATCCCAGGGGCTACCAACTGCCTCACTGACTCCAGAGCATCTTCCACACGGGCTGGGATGCTGCCATGGGGCCATGCCAGTGGTTTCGCCTGAAGATTTGGGGAGATTTTATGCAGCTCATGGGAGATGGAGGGGTAGCTTGAGAAAGCTCTTCTGAGATGGAGAGGAATGTTTCCTCTTGCAATCAGTGCTGAGGGTGAAAAAACAGTGGGTTTCTGGATGCATGTGGTCCTCAGACTCAGCCACGTGTTGGGTGTCTGTGAGGCTGTGCCGACAAGCACTCAGTAAAACGCTGTCGGAGCGGTGCCTGGGTGAGGATTTAGCTCTGGGTGTTGGGCACTGACCCTTGCGCTTCCCCATTCTCCACAGAGGAACTCCTGTGCCCTTCAAGCACAAACCAAGAGGTGGCTTGGTAAGGGGCTGGGTCTTAAATAACATCTTCTAACACCTTGTAACACCTTCTAACATTTTCCTGGCTATTTCCTCTGGGAACTCTTGTTCATTCGTTGCATGGAACAGGAACAGGGAGGTTTATTTGGACAAAGACACAGAAGTTATTTCATCCTTTCAGGCTATGATAACTCATCTAATAGCCCTATTACATCCGGCCACGGCACCGTGTCGGGCGTCTGCCCGCTTGGGGCTGGACAGACGAGGAAGAGAGGTGGGATGAGATAATCTATTTTGTCTGTTAAGAAAGAAAAAGGATTTTTGGCATTAGCAAAAGGCAGGTGATTTGAGAAAATGGCAGAGACTTATTAGAGATAAAGAACTGGATGGGGATGTAATAGGTAGAGGTATAGAAAGAGAAAGAGGGGGACGTGGGGTGAAGAGGGAGAGAGAGTGGTATAAAAGGAAAAGGAGAAAAAAAATCAGAAGTTAAAAATTTGTGAGGTAAAATTGCCCAAATTTCAGTGCAGGCTTCTGGGGGTCAGGTCATGTTCCTGAAGCTCTGCAAGAGCCTTTTGCTGCAGGGAAGGCAGCGCTGGGAGCAATGCCTGGGAGGTGATGACTGGCCCCATGCCCTGTGCATTTAATGGGGAAAAGTGAGGAATTATTATGCTAGAAGCAAAGTGTGATATTCTGAAGAAAAAGTAAAAATTAAAGGGTCTTGGTGTGGAAAGCCCTGGTCAGCGTGGAGATGCTTGTCCACTGGTTTGGGTGAGGCTGGTGGGTGCTGCAGCTCCATCCCGCGGGTGCTGGGCTAAGGGCTTGGGGCAGCCCCTCTCCTCATGGAGCACAACAATCCCCCCCAAAGTACTGCTGATTCCTATAAGATTCAAAGCCCCAAACCCCAGCTTTCCACCCCCAGCCCGGGAGAACCCAGGAGAGGGTTCCATGACGTTCCCAAGAGGGTTCCTCCTGGGTTCTCCCCTTAAGAGGGTGCCATGATAGCTGGGTTTGAGGCTGCTGTCACCAAACACCCCGGAGCTAAAAACATTTATCCTCGATGGGAGGGACGGTTTCAGCTGAGACCATTTTCGATCACAGCAAGGCCTGTATTTTTCCTGCAAATGACTATGCTTGAGGAGTGATTACTTCATTTTAACTCGATTGCTTCTGCAAGGCGCTTGGGGGCTGATGGTAGCGGGGAGATGGGGAAGGGCTGGGGCACTGCGAGCTCATCCTGCGGGGTGCTGAGTGCTCCCTGCCCTCTCACCCTTCAGCTCTTGTTCAGGATGGAAGGAGATACTTGGGAAGAAATCAGGGATGGGATTTGCACCCTGGGAATGGGATGGAGCTTGGTCCTGATGGGTTGTCACCAGCTGCATCCCTGTCACTGCATGGGACAGTGCTGTCCACCTGCCTTTCCTTCCTCCCTACTTCTCTTTGTCCCTCCTCTCTTCCCTCTGTGCAGGATTAGTGCTGTGCTGTGCAGGATGGGTGCTGTGCTGTGCCGTGCCACCCCAAAGCCATCCCTGCGCCCCTGCCTGGCACTGCTGTGAGGCAGGTCCTCCCCCCCAGCCCTGGCAGGCAGTGACAGGCCCTTTGCCAAATTTTGCTCCTGTTTGGACCTGTTACACAAATGGGATTTGCGGTGGATGTGCTGGAGGGGGAACTGCCCTCACCCAGAGGCCTGGGGGCAGTGTCTGCTTGTGCTCAGACTTGCTGGCGATATGAATATAGACCTTCCATGCATGCATGTATCCCCTCGATGAATCTCCTCCATGCATGCATGCATCCTCTCCATGCACCCCTTCCATGCATGCATCTCTTCCATGCACGCACACATCTCCTCGATGCATGCAAACATCTCATCCATACATCCCTTCCACGCATGCACACAGCCCCTTCGTGTGTCCCCTCCATGCATGCATGCACGTCTGCCATGCACCACTCCATGCATACATATATCCCCTCTGTACATCCCTTCTATGCACCCTCTCCATGAATGCACGCAGCCTCCAGGCATGCATCCCTTCCTTGCATGCATCCCCTCCATGCACGCATCCCCTCCATGCACGCATCCCCTCCATGCACGCATTCTCTCCACACATGCATCCGTTTCCATGCATGTGTACATCACCTCCATGCACCGCCCCCCACATACATCCCCTCCCTGCATCCCCTTCATGCAGCCAGTAGCACCGCCATCCTGCAGGGCTCCCCCAGGCCCCTTCCCCTGGGGAAGGACCCCTGGGAGCTGCCGCCCACCTGCCCTGCCCTGGGCCAGCGCCAGCCCTTTGTGGGGAACAAGGCGCCTTTGTGGAGCCCCCAGTCTCCCTCCAGCTCCTCTCATGCAAAATTCGGGCCGCATCCCCATGGTGAGTGGCAGGTCCAGTGTGCATTAACGATCCTTGTTAAGCAGCATGGATGTGTTACCAAATTAACTCACCCGAGGAGGTCGCAGGTGGGATTTTTCCCCCTTGTGGTTTGGGCTGTGGGGTGATGGAGCAGGGTGGTGACCTGCTGAGGAACATGTTGTGCCATGCTGGCTGCAAAAAACCACCTTTTTATGTGGGTTTGCAAAGCAATTGGTTTGGAAACACAATTTGGGGGTTTAACAGGCTGTGGGAAGCAGGGTGCATCGCTCTAACAGGCTTGTGTGGCTTAAAAGCTCCATGTTTCCAGGTTGGTTCCCACAAAATCCTGGCAATGTCCTGCTGCAGCTCAGCCTCAGCTGCATTTCCCTCCTGAACCAAGGGGTTTCAGTTCAGCTGCTGGGAAAAAACCAACCCCATATTCCTCCCCAGTCTGGGCAGAGACTGTGCCCAGCTCATCCTTTGGGTGCTGTGTGACCTGGGTCCTCTTCCAAGCAAGATTTTGGGGGTTTCTCTCTTCCCCATGGACTGGGGGGGACCCTGCAGAGCCAGCACCATGCCAGCCCTTTCCTGCCTGCACATTTAAGCAGCTTAATTCCTTCACCGGGCATTATTGCAACAGGCTTTTAGTGTCACTCGGAGGGGATTTGCTGGCATTGCTCCGTGCTTGGCATGGACAACGCACCGGCGGTGCCCACTGGGGCTGGGGTCCCATCTGTGCCCGGCGTGGGGCTGAGCATGGGGAGAGGTGGCCATCGTCCTCCGCCTTCACTCCAGAATGTGCCGTCCCGGCTGGGGGACATGTAGGGTGCTGACCAGGCACGGTGTGACGTGTCTGGTTTGTCCCTGCATCCCTGGGGATGGATGCATCCCTGTGAGTAAGTGACACTGTGGTGCCAGCCTGGCTGGGGAGCTGCTGGAGGGGATTGGGGGGGAACTGGGAATGGAGGGCACCGTGGTGCAGGGAGGGGTGATGCTGGGGATGCTGCCAGGGGGTGTTGGGGGCTGGCAGCACTGGGGTGACCTGCTGCACCCCTGCCCGGGGCAGTGGCTGTGGTCTGGGAGGAGGGGGCAGGGAGGGGTCTGCGCAGCGTCCTCAGGGCAGCACAGCATCCCCAGGGCAGTGCAGTGTCCCCTGGTCAGTGCAGTGACCCCAGGGTAGTGCAGTAGTGCAGTGTCCCCTGGTCGGCGCAGCGTCCCCTGGTCAGCACAGTGTCCCCAGGTCAGCACAGTTTCCTCTGGTCAGAGCGGTGTCCCCAGGGCTGTGCAGTGTCCCCAGGGCAGCACAGCGTCCCCAGGGCAGCGCAGTGTCCCCAGGGCAGCGCAGTGACCACAGGGTAGTGCACTTTCCTCTGGTCAGTGCAGCGTCTCCTGGTCAGCACAGTGTCCCCAGGGCAGCGCAGTGTCCCCTGGTCAGTGCAGTGTCCCCAGGGCTGCCACCAGAGCCACCTGTTGCCAGCAGTTTCCTTTGCTCCAGCTGCCCCCCTGCTGGGCTCTGGGTAGGGGACACGCCACACACGGAGCCATGGGGACAGGACCCTGCACCCAGGCTGGCCCAGACACAGACACCACCCAGGACCCCCGTAGCCTTCCTCTCCTCCGCCTCCTCCTCCGCTCTGCAGGGATGAAGGCCCTGTGAAGCGGGCTGCTCTTTGTAGCTCTGCTGTAGCTGGCGCAGAGTGAAGCGATGCTCCCGTCCCGGCAGCGCCCGCCGTGATTTACTCCACAACTGGCTCTGCAGCTCCCAGCAAAAATTCATCTTCAAAATGAAGTTGCAACGATGCAGCCGGGGCCGGGATTAAAAGCAGCGACGGCCTTTCCTCCCTGGGGGAACTGCTGCTGGGCTGCGCGGTCCTTCACTGTGCCCCAGGAACCGGCTCCGGGGCTGGTTTGCCCTCCTCGGTTTTCCCGGGATTCATTTCTCCAGGGCTGGATTTGATGCCAAATAAATAAACCAGCCTGACACGGGGACACAGGGACACGGGGACATGGGGACTTGGCATGGCAGCAGCCCTGGGGATGAGCCAAACTTGGACGAAGCTTTTTGGTCCTGGCAGGCAGCATTTTCCCACTTCCAGGGCTGGGAGCTTCCCGGTGCTGAGTGACACCCGGGTCCCCTGTGTCCCCCCGCACCCTGCTGGGTGCTGGCCCTGGGTGCTGCCTGGTCTTGCAGGACGAGGGCTGCATCGTGGTAGGGTGCTGCTGACACCAGGGCTTCTCCCTGCCTGACCTGGGATAAAAAATCCCAGTATTTCCAGCATCGTTCCCTCCACCTTCCAAGTTTTCCTCTGCCCCAGCAGTTTCCCAGGCTGGAACTGCGGCCGGGTGCCCCGAGCAGGGATCACGCCGGAAAGCCGACGCAAAGCTCCCCCCTTCCTTGCCCCAAACCTTTGGAAAAACATTTTCCTCCAGAAACAGGGCCGGAGAGGATGTTGGTGAACAAGGCGCCTTTCATCCCTGCTGGCAGCGCTGGCGGACACTGGGGGCTGCCAGCGCCTTGTGCCTCCCCCCGCGCCCGGTGGGGACATTTTCCTCTTTTTGCACCTTTTTGGCATAATTTGGATTTTCCCCTTTCTGTTGGCTCTGAGTTATACCCCGCACCTCCCTCCCCACCGGGGATGGTGGCTTTGCTGTGTGCCACTGGGGTCCCATGGGCCACCACCAGCCCTGCACAGCTCAGTCCGGGCTTCCATGTCACCATCCTGTAGGACAACATGGTGTGTCCCTGTCCCTTGAGGACACCTAGCTTGGGGTGGAGGACTGGGGGGAGGTTCGGGGTCTGAGGACCCCCCAGGGTGGGCAGGAGGCTCTGTCCCCACTGTCCCCAGTGCCCAGCCCACGGGGACCAGGCTCTGCCCCACACAGCCTCGGGGGGCTGGGGGCACCCGAGGGTCTGGGGGCAGTCACCCCCCTTTTCTCAGCTCTGCGAGGTGCAGAAGCCCCGCACGGTCCTGCTGCTCCCGCCCCACCTGCAGCATCCCTCCCTCCCCGATAACCCTGCCTGCCTCCCCCCAGCACCCGTTCTGCAGCTGGTGACCCCCCCAAGATTCACTCCAGCTTAGTGGGGACCCACCGGCCTTGACCCCTGGGGACCCTCCCTGCAGCCAGGCACCCACCCTGTTTGCAGGGACCCTCCAGAGCCTTGCACCCCCTTGCAGCCAGGGACCCCCCACATCCCCCCTGCAACCTGGGACCCCCCCTGCAGCCGTGCACCCCCCTGCAACCGGGACTCTCCTGCAGCCCGGAACCCCCGTGCAACCGGGGACCCCTGCAGCCGTGCCCCCCCCGCAGCCATGCCCTCTCCTGCACCGGGAGGTCACCCCTAGCACCACCCCCCCCAGTTCACCCATAGCCTCCGCCGCAACCCTCAAGCAACCAGCGCTCGCGGGCTCCCTCCCCCGCTTCCCCCGGTACCGGGAAGCCCCTCCCGTTACCGTGCCCCCCCCCCCCCTCCACCCCCACAGTCACCGGGACTCCCCCCCTCCGCCTCCGCGGGGGCGGGGCTCGCCAAGCGTGTGCGCGCGGCGGCCGGCAGGGGGCGCCCCCGGCCCGCCCGCGGTGGCGGCGGTGGCGGCTGTGGCGGCGGGGCCCGCGCGGCGGTGACGTCAGGGCGGAGCGAGCCGCCGCCGCGCGGCCGCCGGTATTTGAGGCGCGGGGCGGGCGCGCGTGCCCCGCTGCGCCACCGCGCCGGATCCGCGGGGGCCCCCCCCGTCCCCGCCCCCCCCTCCCCCCCCTTCCCTGGCCCGGCCGCAACATGCGAAGTGCCCGGGCGCTGCTGCTCGCCCTCGCCCTGCGGGTCTGCGCGCTGGACACCGAGACGCCCGCCGGTAGGAACGGGGAGGGGGGGGGGAACTGTGCTTCGGGTGCTTGCGGGCTCGGGGTGCGCGGTTGCAGCCCCCCCGCCGGCGGGGCAATGCCGGGAGTCCCGGTGCGAGGTGGCTTCCTCCGGGCGAGCGAGCGGCTGTCGCGTTCGGGACACCGGCGGTGGAGCGCGGGGTGGGGAGGGGCACCCCCCGTGTCTGCACGGCTGGAGCTGAGCCCCCCTCCCCCGGCTCCCGGTACCGTGGGGCGCTCCGTGTGCCCCCTCGCTGCAGCCCCGGGAAAGGGAACTTCGCCGCGGCGCAGCGCGGGGGCGCGGACCGGGGCCCCGCGGGGCAGGGGGCGGCGGGACCCGGGTGAGTTACCGGGGGTCCCTGGGCAGGAACAGGTGGCGGCCGAGCCCGCTCCGCCCTGGCAGCCTCCCCGGCTCCCGTGTGACGGGGGTGTAATTAGAGTTTGACCAAAGCACCGTCTCTTTATTTTATTTTCACAATCGATTGAATTGTTTTTTTCCCCTCTCCTTTCCCCTGAGCAGCTTAGCGCTGTGCGTCCTCCCCCCCTCGTCGCCCCCCGTCCCCTCTCCTGCTGGTCGGGAGCACGGCTGGACCCTACAAGCCGGGGGTGGGCGGTGGGTTGGGGCAGGGTGCGGGGGCACTGCTGGCTCCCGAGCCCTTTGGGGGGCAGGGGCTTGGGTGCTGCGCGGGGTGGTGGGGTGTGTTTGGGCTTCCCGGGGTGCTGCCGGGGGCTGCGAGTGCTCTGGGCTGGGGGAAACTGAGGCACAGGGGAGAGGGGACCTGGTGCCGTGCTCCGAGGGGACCCTCGTGGTGCAGCTGCCAGTGCTTGGGTGATGCTTGGTGCGTTAAGGTATGTTTTTGCCCGATTCTTCAATTTTTTTTACCTTTAAAATGAAGCAGCTCACCTGCATGCAGCCCCTATGTTGGTGCATTGATTTTTTTTTTGGGTGGTGGCTTCTCTCCAAAAATTATAAATAGTGACACCCATCAGCAGAAAGCAAAAAAAGGCAGACCCATGCGGTGGTAGGGAGGGTGGGTGGGGGGATACAGAGCAGCGGAAGCTCCCCATGGCTTGTGCAAGGTGGAGGAGATGGAGGGGGAGCGAGCTTAGATTTTTCTGGGGCAGCTGGAGGGGGGAGTTGTGTGCTGGTGTGGGGGGAGGTGCTGATCTGTGGACAGAGCAGCCCCGTGCTTCAGGCCAGAGCAAGGAGGCAGTAGGGAAACTGAGGCACGCTGCTGGTGAGGGGCTCGGCGTCCTCCCCCAGAGGAAGGGGCTTCAGCAACCCCACCCCGGGTGTCAGTGGGGAGGTCTTGAGCTGCGCTGCTCCCCAGTCCTGGGCTCTGTGTGTCTCTGGCTGTCACGGCTGAGCCGCTGCAGCCTGCGAGGGGCTGGAGGATAGCAGTGAGGACCCAGTGTTACTTGGGGGGGGCTTTGTGGGGAGGCACCCCCTCCCCAGCAAACCCTTTCCCCTCTGTAGGCATCCTTCCCTACAAGATGGCATTTGCAAGGGGCAGGATCGAGCCCCCTCCTGGTGTAAATGAGGAGTGTGTTGATTCCTGTGTTTCCCTGGTAGGTGCAGAGCAGGCTCAGCTCCGCGGTGGAGCCGGAGGGGCTGGGTTCGGCTGGAGGTGGGGGGTGGGGTGTCTGCTTCCAGCCCCCCACCTCTGTCGCATGCTGCTTTTTATGTGAATCGCAGCATTTGCTCCTGCTAGTGTGGCTTGGCTGGCTGCGGGGACATGGCCAGGCTCATCCCTGTGGGCCTGGGGGCTGCACGGCAGGCAGTGCTGGTAAAAAATAAAATAAATTTAAGCCATCTGCATGTGCTCTGGGGTCAACAGGGACCCTGGAGCCAGTCACGGGGAGCACCAGCTGCTTGTCTTGGTGGGTGTTTGGAAGATGGGTGGTTTTCTTGACACTCCCTTGCAAAGAAGGGGTGTAGGATGATCCTGTCTAGGGGTGGGGGAACAGGCAGGGCATGCCGGTGGCTGAGCAGGGAGGTGGGGGAGAAGCTGGGTGCCCGGGTCCCAGCCTCCCTGCTGGCTCAGGGTGCTCTCTGCTCCCTCCTGCAGCATGCAAACTTTTGCAATTCATTAAGATTTCACAGCGACTAAGCTGTCGGTGCATGCCTGCGCTGCGGAGACCGGGGTGGTGTTGCAAGGCACTTGCTGACCCTTTAAACGGAGTGGTCCCTGGTGCTCTTGTGGTGTCAGCTGGCCGTGACAGGGACCTGCCACTTGGCACTGGTGTGTCCCTTTCTGGGCTCTTTGCAATGAAACATGGAGCCTTTCCCCCTTGCTAAAAAGCCTGCAGCTAAGGGCAGGCTGGCTCGCTGGGCCATGGGGCAGCGGGTTTTACAGGCTCAGCTCTTTTTCCTCCTCCTTTTGCCTTCCCCTGCTAGGAACGGGTGCAGCTCTGCGCCTCTGTGTTGCACCCATGCACCCCGACACTTCAGCAGTAAGTTGCTGCCCAGGAGTACCCCAGCCTGTGTCCCCCCGATGCTCCTGGGCTGCAGGGACATGCTGTGGGGACACACACCTGCAGCTGCCAGCGCTGCGTGGCACTCCCGCCGTAATCATGCGGAAGCTGTTTGCACTGGGGTTTGACTGTGTTAGTGGCAATTAAGCAAATAAAATATTTGGGTTTGCAGCTTCTACTTCAGGAGGCTGGTGCTGCTGGGGAGCCCCAGCCTGGGGTTGGTGCCATCTCTGGTGGCACTAGACTGGTTTGGGGGTGGGGGGGGCTGGTTGTGTTGGATGAGCCCCTCGCTGGGGTGCTGGAGGGCTGGGACCACCTGAGGGTCTCGTCACCCCCAGGGACAGTCCTTGCAGGCTGGCAGGAGGCGGCACGGGTGACCCTGACCTCAGGGTGACTGTGTTGTCTCGGCTGAGTGAATGGGAATGGCAGAGCAGATGCTGTCCCCAGGGCTGCGATTGGGGTTGGGGAGTGGAACAAATCTGCCTGGCGTCCCGCTGCCCCGGCCGTTAACTGCAGCATCTTCATCAGCAGAGGTCACGGGGTGGGGGTGGGGGGGTGGGGATGCTCAGAGGAGTGAGGGGGGGATGTATGCTCTGTGTGTCCCAGTGCAGGAGCTGGCTGGGGGTTGGTGTGGGGGGCTGTCCCTGCGTGCTGCTGGCAGCCCCCTGCACCAGCCCTGGGGTGCTGGGGACTGTCAGTGTTTTGCCCAGTGTTTATTTCCCTCTGCCTGGCTGCTGATGGGCTCTCCCTTGCCAGGGCATTTTTTTTATCCCCACCCTACCTTCACCCAACATGTAAAACATGCAGGAGCGTTGCATTTTCCTTGTCAGCTTGTTTCAGCCTTGGATTTTTTTTTTTTCTCCTGCCTGTTCTGCTGTGCCAGGGAAGAGTCTCATTCTGTTGCTTGCTCCTAGGTGTGTGTTTTAACGCCCTGGGTGTGCCATGGCCTTTCCCAGAGCACCCAGACAGTGTGAACAGCCGCAGGCTCTTGCACTGGGATGCTCCGGAAAACCCTGTTGACATGCCCAAGTTTGCCCAGGGCAGAGGTTTTCTGCTCCCAAGCCCTTGGCTCTCCAGTGTCCCCTCTCCATGCCTTGGAGCGTGGTAGATCTTCGCTGTCTGCAGGGGTGAAGCAGAACTGAGGGATACTGTGAGTGATGCTGATGCTCCTGGATGGGCCCATGCCTCTGGCCCCTTCTCTGCAGCTCCAGGGTGGAGGGTGGCAACGCCTGTTCCCTCCCCCTCTCCTCAAGACTTAGAGTTGCATTTGCTTCATTTTTGGCCTCTTCTTGCTCCAAAACTCCTCTTCCTTGTTTTTCCTCTTGGTGTTTGGACCTGCCCTGGCCTTGGGAACAGGGATCCTGGTGAGTCACCTCCTGGCCCGAGCTGCACATTTTTCCCTTTGCTATCCAAACTAAGACAAACCAGCCCCATTCCAGCTTTCCCAGAGCAGCACCCAGCAGAATCAGCCCCTGCCCCCCCGGGCAGGGTGGGGGTGTCGGGGGCGGGGGGGGGTTGGGGGGCAGTAAGGACACCTCCTGGAAGACAAAAGCAGATGCATTTTTGTGGCTTTGACCCCTGCCTTGGCTGTGATGACCTCCCTGCTGCCTGTTGATGTTGGGGTTTTTTCTCCCCTGACTGCACCTGGGATGGAGCTTTTCTATCGCGTGTAACCCATCACCCCATCCTCACTCTGCAGAGGGGCTGAGAGCCCTGAGCACCCCAAAGTGCACCATCACAGCCCTCTTCTGGCTGCACCCCCCAGGGATTTGCTGCTTTGCTTCTGGCAGCCATGCAAGGGTTAAGCATGAGGGGCTGGTGAGGCAGAGGCAGGTAAATCCGTGTGCTACCTCCCAGCTCTAAGCATGCAGCAGGGAGAGCCTTATTGACACAGCCCTGCCATCTGCCTGCTTAAACCTCCATAAATAAGCTTTTTAATAATATATTATTAACATGCACTATAATTGTCTTATTAGATATGTCTGGGAACCTTTAGTTGCTGTGTGATTAAATGTCAAGATTCCCAAACCTCCTCTTCTCCCCGATGGCAGCTTGGGACTTGTTTTGCAGCTTTCCCTGGATCCCACTCCCCCCATTGCAGGCTGGAGATGCCCCCCCCCCCCCCCTTGTACCTGGGGTAAACTGAGGCTCTCTCCTCCGGACAAGCAGAATACCCAGCAATTTGTCCCCCGGAGCTAATTGCCTCCTCGTTGGCAGCCTTAAAATAAATAAGTCCTGGAGATGGAGCTTTTTCTTTCCGCTGCAGGTGGCCTGGCAGAAGCTGCTGATTTTTCCCTGTGCTGGGATGGATGCGGGGGGGTGATGTGGTGGGGGGTGCCAGCCTTGTGTGCCCAGGCCTTCCCTGGCTGGAGCAGTCCTGGGGACATGGGACCTGCTCTTCCTTGCTGGATGAAGGGCATCTCTGGGGAGGAGGAGGAGGGCTGCGGAGCTGGGGTGTGCTGGGGGGGACTTCCCTGGGTATTCCCGGAGCTGTTTGCTTTCCCAGCCCTGGCAGCGGCGGTTTCTCCACCCTCTGCCCGGATCGGGAGCCAGAGTCCAGCTCTGCTCCAGCTGCTGGAAAGCCAAGGCAGAGCCCCTGCCCCTGCCTGCGCGAGCAGCCCTGGCCCCCTGAGCCGCTGCTGGTACCGGCTGGGGGGGCTCGCACATCTGCCGCGCTTTTGGGATTTTTTTTTTTTTAAATTTTAAATAGAGAGGGTTGTTCCTGCTTGCTGGGCGGTTGTTACTGCAGCTCATCCCTTGACTGCTTTTGTGCTCCTCCGGGTCCTGGTTTGCAGCATCTGCCTGTTCCCTGGCTGCTGGTGGGGGGACGATGACAGATGTCCCAGAGTAGCCCATGAGCTTCCTACAGGGGCTCAGGTTTTGCACCCCAGTGCCCCCCACCCGGCAAATGAATGTAGCTTGGTTCGTGGCAGTGGCATGCTCAGTCAGGATGGGGCTGTCCCCAACTTCTGTCCTGGTGTGCCGCTGCCCCCCCCCCAAATCTGGGTGCTGGCGCTCTGCTGGCTGCAGGAGCGGGACAGCAAGGCTCCCCCCTCGCCGGGGTGTGTGGGGGTTGTTCCCATGGGGTGGCTGCCCTTCGGGGTGCCAGAGCAGCCACTCGCTTGAGCAGAGGCAGGAGGGCTGCAGTGGGAGGGTGATGCTCCCGGAGTTGTTTGGGGTTCAGTGGGGCTGCGGGGTCTCGGTGCATGCCCCCACGCCTCGTGCCTGGCAGACTCACACCTGGAAGGAGTCTCTTGTCTTCAGTTGTAAATTCATTGTTTTCTGACACTGAAAGTGCTCAAGATGCTGAGGAAACAGGAGCTGGGTGGGGTTGGTGGGTGCTTGGCACCCATTCTGCATCTGTCTTGCCTTCCCAGTGGTGTCCTGGCCTGGATCTGGGGGCCACAGCTTGGTGCTGCGGGGGGGGAGCGGCTTTGCTGGGCTGTCCCATTGCTGATGGGGGAGCAGGGACACACATCTGCCGTGCACCCTGCTGCCTGGGGACTCCTCTGCCTGTGCTGATAGTAGGGGTCTGGGGAAAGCCCCCCCATCCCAGGCCAGGATGTGTGAGGAGCAGAGCGTTGTCCCCTTACTGCAGCTGGGGCTGTAAATGTGTTGCAGCTGGAGCAACTCTCTGAATAATTTTGTCATGTTATTTTTTGTGGGGTTTTTGTTTATTTGACTTACAGTATTGGTCAGTCTCCCCAGTGGGGTGGTTCTGCTGGTGCAGACCTCCCTGGCTCCCAGTGGGTGCAGAACCCATCCTTCCCTGCTCTGCAGCTGTGCTGGGCTCTGCCCCAGTATGGCACCCACCAGGTGCTGGGGTCCCCCTTGCTGTGGGGAGCCCTACACAAGCCAGTAAACTGCTTTGACTTTCTGCAACCCTGCCTGGGTCAGACCTTTCTTGACATCGTTAAGTTAATCAGGGTTGTGGCCGGGATGCAGCGGCTGGCTGGCTCGAGATGCGCTGAGCTTTCCCAGGACAGGACAAGGGGACAAGGACACTGATGACCTGATGCATCTTAATGAGACCACAGTCCCTGCGGCCCTGCTCGGTGCCGCAGATGACTGTGTGGAGATGAGCCAAGGCAGCCCCTGGGCATTTGAGCTTGGCATGCTGCTTCATGCCAGAGACCTTCTTCAGCCTAATTAGCCCAATTAGCCCAGCTGAGGAGCAAGTGCTGCTCAGGTCCAGTGTGCTTCACCCTGCAATCGCTCCATCAGCTGCTGTATGGGTCACCGGGAGGAGGATGTTGCTGGGAGGCAAGCGGTGGCTGGTCTGGAAGAAGACACCCCCAATGCTGGGGGCTCATCTTTGGGGTGCTGCCTGGGAGTTGTCTTGCTGTCAGCCGGGAGCTGGTGCAAATGGCTTTTTCTCTGAAGGGCTGGAGGGGCTGGAGCATTGCAGCCGCTCGCGGAGCGATGGATTGCAGGCAGATGGCATGCTTGGGCTTGGGTGGGTGTGGAGGTGCCCGTGGAGCTGCTGCAGTTTTGGGTGATGCTCCACAGGGTTCCTTGGGGTGCAGCCCTGTCCTGTGCCGTGTGTGGTGCTGTGGTTCCCACTGAAGCTTGAGCTGTGGTTGTGGAGGGTTCAACAACAGGGGTTTTAAAACTTGGGCAGCAAGTCCAGGCAGATCCACTCAAGGGGAGAGTCTCCAAAGCCCTTCCCTGGCAGCTGGCAGCCCACCTGTGGGGACAAGGACCTGTCATGGGGTGCGCAAAGCACATGCCAATCCCTTGACAGCGCATCCCTGCCAGTCAGCGGAGGCATGTCAGCAACCCTGTGAAATTACAGAGCAAATGTTTTTCACATATTTCCAAGGTGCTGCCATTTGGCCGATTGAATTAGCAGAAGCGGGTGGTCCCTGGTTGCCCCCAGCCAGCACCTCATAGTCGCAGCTGGGACATCTCGTCCTGTGGCTTTGGTGCCAGTGGGTGCCGTAGCTTTCCAGTGTAGCTTTGGGGAAGGAGCATCTTGGGGGTGACTTTTGAAGCCCCCCCAGTGCCAGGGCAGGCTCTGACCTCTCTCCTTGGGGCTGAGGATGTGGTGTGGGTTTGGCCACTGCCCAGCTGGGTCTTCCCCTATTTCTGCTTATTTTTTTACTGTTTTTTCAGCTGTCTGCTGAGTGATAATGTCCCATTGATTTTTCTGCAGCCAGCAATCAGCCTGCTTTCCTTGGATTATAACAATATCAGACTAAAGCAGCGCATCTCTGCGTTGAGCTATTTCTGGTTTTATTAGCTGAACTTTTTATTTAGTATCTCACCGGCTCCTGTCTGGGTAGCTGCTGCTCGCCGTGTCTGGCTCTGAACAGCATTTCTCTGTGCTAGGAGCCATCTCCTGCCTTTCTTCCCGGGGATGTCCTGCCTGGCTGGTGGCTGCAGCTGGGCAGGGCTATGAGCTGGGACGTGGCTTGGGCAGGATGTGTGCAGGAAGGTGCTCACATGGGGTTGGAAGTTGCTGTGTGTAGTTCTAGCACCACTGCAAGGTCTCTTTGACCACCCATGCGCTCAACAAATATTTTTCAGTTATTGCTGCATAATTAATGTAATCCCGGAGTATTTAGGGCATGGGCTTAGGATGTTGCAGGTCAGCCCTGCTGTGGGGTTGGGGACCCGGCAGTGGGGCAGGGTAGGAGCAACAGTGCCCTGGTCACACTGTCTGCCCAGGGCAGCAAGTGGGGTCCCAGTGGGGCTGTGCCTGCGTGGGAACAGTAGGGCAATCTGTCGTGGGTGGCTGTTGGGGTGGGGGTGAGGCAGCAGTTGCATCCTGGTCTGCAGGAGCAAGGAAAAATAAAATGCTGGGGAAGGAAATACCAGGAATGAGCCTTTGGGTGTCTGGAGTGGTGGTAGTGGGGAGGGGGTTAGAGGAGTGGGATCTTCTGTGATGAGAGCTGTGGTGGGGGGGTTCTGAGGGGAATGAAGGGAGTGCTGCAGGCGAGCCCCCCCCGCCCTGTGTACTTGCTGCTTGGCAGCAGTTTTCTTGACCTTGGAGCTGGATGGAGGGTCCTGAGCCATCCTGCGGGGGGATGTGGTGGGGGTGGATGCCGCATCAGGGCTTGCTGAGCATCCAGCCCTGGAGGGGTCTCTGGTTTGCAGGGTGGGCGATGCCTTCCCCTGCCTGGATGGGGAGGGACACCCCGCGGCAGGGGGGCAGAGGGAGGGCAGGGGGTTTGGGATGCTGCCATGGGGCTGGGGAGTGGGTCCCTGCCTGGGAGCAGGAGGGCGGGCAGGAGTCGGGATGTGCGGTGGGTGGGTGCCAGCTGCCAGCACTGCCTGTGAATCCACCCTGCGCCCCGGCTGTCAGCGGCAAGTTCATCTTGTGCGACCAGACTCGGGGTTCTGCTGTTGGGGAGGTGGGTCCAAACCCAGCGGTTCCGTGCGCTGAGTCTGCCAGGTCTCAGCAGTGCGGCAGCACTGTGGTATCCCTGCCTGTGCCCATCCCATGGGAAACGGGCAGGGGGTGGGCTCCTGCCTGTGTCTCAGCTGAGTTTTTATAGGCCCTATGAAAATAAAGGGGTGGGAACGGACTTCCAGCAGCCTTCCAGAAAAGGGAAATTTGTGTGGTTTTGGGGTTGTTTTTTTTTTTTCCCCCACCATTTGTGAAGCAAACCTGGCTTTGCAGCCAGTGCTGCCAGCAACCGAGGGCAGGTATTAAAAGCGATAAATAAGCTGTTGAGGCAAAGCATCTGTGAGCTTCTGTGACTCTGGATTTACAGTGTGCTGTCCCCAAGTGCCAGCTGCTTTTATACCTGATGTCTGCATGGGTGCCTGCACCTGGGGGACCTGAGGGACGTTTCTATCTAGTTAAAAGAGGTTGTAACCTCTGGGAGAACTGGGTGGCACTGGGATGCTGGTGGAGACCCTGAGATGAGTTTGCTGGAGCTGCTGGGTTTTACTCTAGCCTCAGGGATGGATGGATGCCCAAGCCAGCACTGGTCAGGGATGGCTGAGCCCAGCTGGGGGACTGGTAAAAACATGCCTGCTGATGATTTTTTTTTATTTTTTTACCTCTTCTGTGCTTGTTTAGCACTATTCCCACCTTTACCTGGCCAAAGGGTGCCCAGCTTGGATCAATGTGTTCCCCAGAGCTGTGACATGGGTCATCTGGGCACAGGGCTCCTTGTTATTCCCCCATGCAAGTTTCTGCTGGTGCCTTTAACCTCCTGGCTGATTCTGTTCCTCCCATTTAACAGCACAGGGTTTAGCTTCCCCCGTGCTGGTGTGCATGTGTGTGAGTGACGGATTTGCCCACGTCAGCCGCATTGCCACCTTTAAACCTTAGTGTCAGTCTTCCCACGTTGCTTTTCCTGGCTTTTTCCGGTTCGACGGGAGGAAGAGGAGGATGTCAGCCTGGATTTTGCATTGTACTGGGATGTGTTCCTGCTCTGCCCTGACCTTCCTCCCTGCTCCTCTTCCTCCTGCTCTTATTTTCCTCGAGGGCTGGGGAGCGGATGCTGGGCACGGTGGGGACTGTGCATCCCTGTTGCCGGCTGGTTTTGCAAATGCAAGCTGCTCCGTTCTCTGCCTTGAAAGACCATAAATAACCTGGCTGAGCTGCCTCCCCAAGGCCCTGCTGGTGCTGCCATGTGTTCCATCACAGCAGGATTAGCCCACCTGCATCCTTCATGCCCACATCCATCACTGCAGAGAGATGGTACCCACAGGGAGAGATTCCAGGGTGGGGAGGCTGAGGGTTCCCTCCATCTTTGTCCCCTGCAGAACCGGGTTGGTGTGGGGAAACTTGGTCTTCCTCATGGATTCTGGAGCTAGTGTTGGAGCCCCCCAGGGCTATGGTGCTGCTGCTGCGTCCTGGGGCATCTGCTGTCCCTGCCTGCACTCGTGCCAAGGGAGCACCTCCATGTCCTCAGGGGTTCCCTGAAAGCAGCATTTTACCCTCGAAGCTCACAGTCCTTGTGTCTCTGGGTCTATGGGCATGTGGGGTGGGATAGCCTTCAGCAGGGCCATGGGGACCTGGTGGTAATAAAGGAGCTGGGGGAGAAATGAACTCCCCCCACCCCTGGCCCTTTTCTCCCTTTTTTCCAATTAATTTTAATCTTTTTTGTCCCCTTTTTTTTTCCCCTTCCAAGGTTCCAGGTGGGTCCATAGCCCAGGATCTGTAACTGCACAGTAAAGCAATCGATAATGGCAGTACAGAGGTTTCCGAAGGCCTGCCTTGTTTTTCTTCCTATGGCATTTAAGAGGCAGCTCTGACTATGTTAATTAAGTGAGGGTTCATCATTAAAGGACTTGTGTTGCAGGTGAGTGGCCTTCTGGCTGGGGAGCTTGAGGATGTTTCTGTGCTGCAGGACCTCTCTTGACCTGGGTATAAATAGTGTTAGAGGAGTGATGCTGGTCCTTCCCAGGGAGCAGGGCTGGCTGGATCTGGGAGCAACACTGGGATGGGGTGTTACATGCCTGTGTCTGCTCCAGCTGTGGGGGGGAAGCCTCCTGGCTTGTGCCCCACAGCATCACTGCGAAACAGCTGGGGCATCACAGTGCCTGGCTGCACCTGTGTCGAGGTGATGCAGCACCTGCATCCCAGCAGTGCTGATCCCCCCCGGGAGCTGCTTCAGGGGGTGGGAGGGAAGGAGAACTGCATTTTTCAGCTGGATGTGCCCCAAGGAAAGATTAATTATTCCCCCTTTGTTTTTGAGTGCATCTTCATAAGGTGAGGCATGGTGTACCTGGTCCTTGCCCAAGCAGAAGCTGGCCCCGTGGCATTGCCAACCCTTCAGAGTCGTGTTTTCCCCATTGTATTTGCTCCCCCCAGCTTTGGGAATGCTTGCATTGAATCCACATCTCCTGATTCCCTGCTGTGCCTGGGGTCCTTTGGAGGCTCCTGGGGCCAGTGCTGGAGCTGGGCACTCGCTGCGGGAGGTTTAATGCCTCCATGAGAACCTGCAGGTAAAAACCATAAAGAGTCTTTAACAGGCAAAAAAAAAAAAGGGGGAAAAAAAAAGATTTATGTCTTCTGTAGTTGCTGGTAGACGGATATTGTTCTCCTAGTCCTGCACTTTCCAAACACTGAGGTTATCAGGCATAAGTGACTTATTATGCAAATCCTCTGTCTTAATATCTGGCTGCTCTCTCCCTGGAATTGCATTGGCTAAACCCCATGTGTTGTTGGAGCTGCTAATGTTTACACATTAGCTTCTTTGGCTAATATACAAGGCTTCAAGTTGCAAATTGATGTTTCTTACAGCTGAGCAAATTATTTTTCTATTAAATGCAATATTTAAAATGATTTGGAGAAGCAAAACAAACTACTGGTGAGAATTTTAATGGAGCTGCTTTCCATATTCTTCTAATCAGCTTTTATCGGGGCCAGAAAATTGGTAATATTTTTGAATGTTTCTATTTCACAGAAGTGGGGAACAGAGAGGAGCAGGGAGGGTGTTTGTCAGAATCTCTGGGGTGCATAATGCACAAAACCACTTTCAGGTGCCTGTTGTGCTGGTGCCCCAGGCCCTTGGAGTGTGCGAAGTACAGTGAAGGAGGGATTTAGCTCCCCTTTGCCTGGACTAGAAGAGGTTTTCCCACTGCTGAGACTGAAACCCTGGGGTGTTTGGGCTCAGCTGGGCTTGGCCGTGGGGCTGATGGGGTGCCCTATGTGGTGGGGGTCTCCACTGGTGTGAAGATGCTGCGATGCTGCAGCGTGGCAACCGCTCTGAGTCTTGGTTTTCTTGCTGAGCTGGATTCCTTGGTGCCGCATCCCCCCGAGCGAGTCCTGAGTCCCGGACCCCTGTAGCATCATCCCCTGGGGAGTCTGAGCCCCTTGCCGACAGACCTGGGGCTTCCCATCCCGTAACCGTTAATAACCTCGGCCGGGAGCCTGTGGCATGGTACGTACGAGACCTTGCTGGATAAGAAGGGTATCTAATTTTAGATGAACTGCAGTATGTGTTCCCTATCCCCCGTGTCTGCTGGTGCCCAGAGGAAAACCGCTCCCAATGTTTCCTTCCCAGGACATGTTCCTGTAGGAGCGTGCCAGGGAAATTGCCTTTAAATAGCAACAGGGATCTGGGAGGTGGGAGGCTGGCTCGGCTGTGGGGGGGTGTTGGGGAAGGGATGGCATCTTGCCAGCACCCGCTGGAGCAGGGTTCTGCATCCCAGCAAAGCCCGCCTCCCTGGGCTTCCCACATCCCTGGGGGATGATGCTGGACTGCTGGTGTTACGGGACTTTGCCAAATCAGCTGCATGCCTCAGTTTCCCCATTGGCAGTGCCAGCATTGGCCATTTATCCTGTAAAAAGAACTTTATCCTTTGGTGCAGAAAAAGAGCATCTTTCTCCTATGTGTTTAAGAGGTCTTGGGTATGATAGTCCAGGGCTGTGTGACTTTGCATAGCCTCGGGCTCCATCCGTGTTCCCAGGAAGCAGTGGGAGCTCTGGATTTGGGAGACAAAGGAGCTCTGCTCGCCCCCTGCCACATCTCAGTGTGTTCGGATGATGGTGACTGATGGTGAAGATGGGTCGTAGCCCTGTTCTGCTGTGCAGGGTGTTTGCATGCAACCACTTGGCTGCTGGGGCAATGCACGGTGTGTCCTGCAGGTACCTGAATCCTTTTGATTTCTTGCTGGTAATTACCTGGGATGTTGGGCAGGAGCTGCTGGAAAAGGCCATGGATAAAAATTTAATCCTGACTCTGAAAGGTCACCTGTGTTAGCTTTGCCAGCTGGTGCCTGTGCCCTGCAGCATGGGGTGCTGTGGGCTTGTGCCCCCAAGATGCTGCACCCCAGAGATGACCGTGGGGCTAATGCCGTCCTGGCTGAGCCAGGACAGGAGCAAAAGGGGCTTTTTCCCATCGATAGGCTTTGCTTCTTCCTGGACTAGGAGTCTGGAGCACCCACCCTGAGTTTTGTTACTCTGGGGAGCTTGTGCTTGCTGAAGTTTGGGTATAAACTTTTTTAGAAAGCTTTTCCACTTCTTGGTATGTTATTTGTGTAGCATCCCCATCAGATGATGCCTCAAAGGGTCTAGGTGGTGTGGCTATACCCTCACTGGGATACAGGAGCTTGTGGTCCCGTCATGGATGGTGCTGGGCCACCCTATCGCACAGGAGCCTTTTCAAGGCTGCTCGATAAAAGAAAAAAAGAAGCCTGTGGAGCATGTCCCATGGTGCAGGAGGTTAAACAGAAAAGGTTTAAGTGTGTAATTAACTTTGAAGCGAGAGGAGCGTGGACTTGGTGGATGAAAGAGCGCCAGGTGGGCTGGTGAGTGGGTGATCATATTCCTCAGTGGTCACAGAGATTTAATTGGATGCTGTCCATTGTACTCCGTTGTTTGGTCTGTCTTTTACTCCCTCTGCAAATCCTTCATTCCTGTTCTCCCCTTCCCCAGCTTCCTCCTTTGCATCCCGGGGGAGGGGAATGCTGGGTGGCAGCATACACAGGGGATGCTGAGCAGCACCAGTACTTGTGTTGCTGGTGAATCCATTAAGCCACCATTTCTTTTTCTTTTTTTTTTTAATAAAATTGGTCCATCTGATGTTTAACTCCCATATTACTGCTCATGCCTCAGCTCCACTCTGCCCAGGCATGCCCTGGTGCCGCAGCGGTACCGGGGAGGGATGCTGAGCAGCACTGGTACCAGTCTCTCTAGCAAATCCCTCATGCCACCTCTTTTTTTTTTTTTTTCTTTCCTCTTTAAAATTTTGGTCCATCTGGTGTTTAACCCCTGTGTTAGCACTTGCCCCTCTGCTCCCTTCTGCTTGGGTATGCTTTGGCACCACGGAGCTGGCAGTGGTACCCAGGGAGGATGCTGAGCATCACTGGTAGCCATGTCTCTGGCAAATCCTTTGAACCACATCTTTTTTCTTTCCTTTTCTTAAAATGTCAATCCATCTGGTGTTTAACCTGTGTTAGCACTCATCTTTCTCCCCTGTGCCTGGGTGCGTGACGGTGCCGTGGGGGTTTTGTGTGGGGTGTTTAATAGGTGATGTCTTGTCCTTGGCACGGGATGCAGGTCGTGAGTTGGGGCAGGGTTTGGGATGTGTGTGTGGGGTGTGTGTTAGGTGACTTCAGGGTGTTCAGGCATCATCTTGGATGCATCACACCCCCGGGGAGCAGACAGTCATGCCCCCAGCAATATTTTTAGCCTCTTGCATTCATATTGCACCTCCTGCGCTCACTGCCTTCATCTCACCACCCGGAGCTGCTGTTACCCTGGCCCTGAGCCAGCGCAGGGGCTGGGAACTGGGGTCTCCTTGTTTCTGCCTGGTGACTTTTAGGGTGCATCCAGCCCTGGCTGGCTCCCCCAGCCCCTGTCCCACTGCTGTTAGCCCTTATGATGGATACAACCATCCCCCTTGTTGCAGATGGGTATTTCAGGTTGCAGTCTCTCTGCCCTCCTTGCAAACATTTTGATGAAACCTTAATTTTTTTTTTTGAAAACCCCTCTGACTTTCCATGGCTGACAGGGCACCCACAGCCACCCCTTCTGGAGCTGGGATGTTGATGTTTAATTGCTCAGGTGTTAATTTTTATGCCCCATTTAGTCTTGTGATGGGGAGGGAGAAGGGACTGGAGGTCGAGCTTCTCCCTAGCCCTGCCTTTGGGTGGGGAGAAATGGTGCCAAAACATCCCATAGCTCATGGAAACTGAGGCTCTGCAAAACCCCTTTTTTTTTTCCCGGTGTATGCAAATCATAGACAAATTTGTCAGTGAGGTGGAGTGGCCAGTCGAGCCTCCTTCATTCTGCGCCGTGGATGGGAGGGAAGGCTCGTGCAGGGAAAAGCTATAACAATAAACCTGTCCGAGGAGGGAGATGGATCGGCTTGGCCAGCTGTGCCTCTGCCAGCAAAATATCTGCTCTGTGTAATTGCATTTTAAGCTTCTGGAGCCTGGGCATCGTCTTGCAGGTGGCCAAGGATCCAGCCTTGTGGTGATGGAGTAGTGGGGAAACGGAGGCACAGGGTGGGTTGGTGCCAGTGGCTGTGCTGGGGGTGGCAGTGGGATGCGGGTGGTGGGGGTCTGGCCTAGGAGGGGGGGGTTGTCTCCCCCAGTGTTGTTAGTGGCTGGGAGTAGTTTATTGGGGGTGGAGGGATCGCTTTTCCCTGGGAAATGGGGCTCTGCCAGCCTGAAACGCCAATTGCCTCCACTTTGGTTTCTCAGAGAAAAAAAAAAAAAAGCCCCAAGAACAAATTTCTTCCTCCCAGAATATATCCCGTTTCAGCAGATCTTGGAAAGAAACACTTGAGTGCTTTTTTTTTTTTTTCTTAAAATCACTTGGCGCTTAGTTTCTGACACTGTTTTATTTTGGATTTTTTTATTTTCTTTCCTTCCTGGAAATTTTTGACAGATTTGTACTTTTTCTCCCATTAGAAAGCGCAGTCAAATTTCAGACTCTTAAAAATCTGCTGTGTCCCGTGGGGAGAGCTGGAGGCGCTGAGCACTGTGTCTGCGGTGCGGGGGCACATCCGCACGTGGGCTGGGCAGACGCTCCATTTCGGGAAGGATTTTAAGCAAGCTGTGAGGTCTCGGTGCCTCCAGGCATATGAATATGAGAGAATTAGCTTTAAGTTATTTAAAAAGAAGTTTCTTGTGGTTCTGAGAGGGGAGGGGGAAAAAACCCACCAGCTTGGTGATGGAGCTGGAATGTGCCCTCGTGCTTTAAAAAATGAGTGTAAAACGGGGGAAAGCCTCAAATATGCTCTTACGTGTGAAAGAGTTGGCAATCGTAATTTTCTGGGCATTTTAGAGGATTTTTTCCAGTGTTTGGATTCGTGTTTGCATAAGCGATGTGCCCAAGCATCCCCCGGCACTGGGAAGCACAACCCGTGCGGCAGCAGCGAGGCCATTAACAGGCAAATCCCCGGGTGGTGGGGGAATTACTGCTGTAATTTGGGGATAAAATAGGAAAAAACCCAGAAGAAATAATCCCCTGGCCCGGCTCTGCTTTCATGCTGGCCCATTAGGGGATATTTGCCTTTGTTCGTTCTGCTAGCTCAGGGCTTTCTTAACGTGCCTGCCCTTGTCAGTCCAGGGGCTCGTATTAATTAGCGCTGGCGCTCTGGTCCTGGTGTAATCTGTGGGTTTAAGGGAACAATAGGTCAGTGTTAATGAAGGGCTGGGAGCGGCCCCGTGGGCAAAGCCAGCCCCAGAGCTCCGGGGTTTGGGGGGCTGGGGGGCTGGCTGGCATCTCCGTGTCACCTGGGTACACGTGGGGACAAGTGGCTTGGCGTTTATTCCGAATCTCCGTGCTGAGCTGAGCACCTTGCAGACCGGGGAGGATACGAGGGATAAAAACCAACCCCAAAGCCCCGACAGATAAATGAAAGGGCTCAGAAGTGCCAGCCCGCAGCTGGGGGGGGGGACACGGACGGACACACGGACTCGGTGATGCTGTTCCAGGGGTGTGGGTGCTGTGGGGTGTTGAAGGCCCTCCTGGGACCTGCTGCCGTCGTGTCAGGCAACGGGCAGACCCCCAGGAGCTCAAGGTCAAACCCGGTGCAGGCAAACGAAGGGCTGAGGTCAAAGCAGGACCTTTGCAGGAGCCCCCAGGGTTTTGCGAATCCTCATGTGGAGTGCCTGTTTTTTGGGAGAAACACCTTATTTGGTGACTGACCCCTGGGAAGCAAAGCTGGGAGCTGCGTCCTGCTCCCATGGCTGAGACCTGTCAGCTCATTTCACTGGTGGAGGAACTGGATGGGAGAGGTGGGGGATTAGCAGCAGATAGGGTCATACCTTGCTCATGGGTGCACATGGGGGGCTGCCTGGGGTCCCCCTGTGTTGTGGGGTGCAGCACACCATCCTGGCATGGCTCTTAGGGAGGGACCAGCTGCTCTAAGGGGGTCTCAGCGGGGGCTGATGGGTCTCTCTCTCTGCAGCCGGCTGCACCTTTGAGGAGGACGGCGACCCGAACCAGTGCGAGTACAGCCAGGGTGAGGATGATGACTTTGGGTGGGAGCTCGTCCGCAGCTATATGATGCCGCACCTGACAGCTGACCTGCCTCACGGTGAGTCCTGGTCCCCAGCAGGGCCATGCTCGTCACCCTGCATCCCCCTAGTGCCCCCAACCCACCCCTCAGTCCTGGACCCTGGAGCTGGACTAGGTGGCTTCTCCTGGTTTTAATTCCTGCAATGTTTTAGGCTTGATTTGCCCTCAGACACATGGGCAGGGTGCTGCTGTGTGTGATGAGCTGTCGGTCCTCAGTGTGATGAGGCAGATGCTGCGTGGCCCTGGGGAGGGCGTTGCTTGGGCACGGGGGATGTCGGACCCTGCTGCTGAGGGGAGAAGGGTTTTTAACGGCACAGCAGTGACAGGGACATTGAATGGCCCTGGGTACTTCTGAGCCCAGTGTTGCTGCCTTGGCGGGGTGTAACCCCCTGGCACCCCCAGCCCACCCTGAGGTGGGGGAGCCTGCATACGGTCCAGGCATGTATTTTTGGGGTGGAAAGTCAAGATTTCCAGCTTTGCTCCCTCTGCACATGACCTCTGCCATCGCTGCGTTTGCTGCCCTCAGCCCAGGCACCCCCAGCCCTGGTCCGGGGGCTGGCCAGGGGCTGTGTGTGGGATGTCCGCAGCACCCTGGCATCCCCCTGCCCGCAGCAGCGGGATGGAAAGCTGCCCAAGCTGCTGCTACGCTTCCCGTGGGTATCGGCAGCATCTCTGGTGATGCCAAATTCCCCATCTGGCATTGAGCGCGGCAGCTGTGGCTGCTGCCAGCTGGGATGCACCCAGATCCCATCGTAAAGGGGCACCTTCAGAGCCACTCTCCCTGCCTGGGGTCGGCAGCCACTGCCTGCTCTCTCCCCACTGGCGTGTCGGCTCCTGCTGCTTTTGCAGGTTCATGAGAAATTCTCATCCCTGGGAAATGTGGAAAAGGGGGGAAAAATGTGTTTCTGGCTCATGGGAGTGTGGGGAAGGACTTGTGGCTGTGAGTTGGAGGCATCTCCGAAGTCTGAGGAACTGTAAAAAAAAATGCAAATGGGCTTCTTTATCTCGTTGCTTTAAAACCAGCTTTTGCTATTTTCTGGGTCCAGCTTCTCTCTGGTGGCCAGGCTGGGGGAGCATGGCCAGCCGGGCAGCTGTGGGGGGCTGCCCCTCTCCCAGCAGGCTGGCATGGGCATTGTGCCTGGGTGGCATTTGGGGGCTTTGCTTGCTCCCAGCTCCGGACTGTGTCCTGCTGTGACCCCCTGGAGTTGTCCCTGTGCCCATCTGCTCAGCAAGATGCAGGGGGCTCGAGATGCTCCATGTTTCGGGGACTGCCGGCTCCTGCCTGGTGCTGGCGCTCCGGCTCCTGCCCAGCCTGGAGGTCAGGTCCTATGCTGAAGAAGAGCAGGAGAGGAGAGCTGATTTTAGAGCTCAATAGTAAAAATGACTTTTTTTATTAAAACATTAACTGCCTTATAGAAAACGCTTTACTGCTCCATCAGTCTGCCTCCAGCTGTTTATCTTGTGCCTTGTTCGTGCCAAGGCTTAATTTGGCTTTTCCCCTCTGCTAACCCTCCTCTTCCTTTACTTTTACCTCTTCCCATCACCTTTTCCTTCCTTTCCCGTCCCTGCTGGCACATCCTGGGTGCTGGGTGAGGGCAAACAACCCTTAGCCTGCCTGTAGGACTGCTGACAGATCCCAGTTCCTCCCTTGATGATATTCCAAATAATTGCTTTAAACTGAATTATCCTAATTTGTGTGTGTCCTGAGGGGGGTTTCCCAGGGCAGCGAGGAGGGAAGCAGAGCTGGGGATTGAGGTGGCTCATGATGGGGAGTCTTAAACCTGTAATTAGTTGGGTTTTCTGCTTGGTTTTCAGCTGTGATTAAAAAATCTGCAGTGAACAGCCAGAGTTTAAAGCCTGGGGGCTTGCAGGGGTTGAAGGGGTTGGGTAGAATGGGGCTGCTCGCACTGCTTGAGGAAATAACGGTTGGTTAGTGAGAGATGGGGGCTTAAATGAATGCAAAGACTTTAAAACTCCAGAGTTGAATGGGGAGGGGGATGCAAGTGTCCCAGGCTGGGCACTGTGAGGCTGAGCTGTGGGCACGGAGCATCACTGGATCCGGTCCCTAGGAAGGGCACCAGTCCCCAGTGCTGATTGAAGGGGGGTTCATCCCCACAGCTGGGGGCTCCCCCAGTACCAGGTAGGTACTGTTTGCTCGTGGTCTTGGGGCACCCAGCAGGTGCAGGCACCCCAGCTCTGTGTCGTTGTGCCTTGGCGTGCAGGGGGAGCTGTGGACGAGGCTCCTGCAGCCTCACTGCCCCTCTTGGTCCCCCCCAGCAGCTTGGTGGATGAAGAGTATTTCACAGCACCGGGGCCTCTCCAGGGAGCACTTTCCAAAGAAGTCTCGTGGTCTTAGATTAAAATGAGTTTTTATTGGAGATCAGCCAGTTTCAAGGAGTGTAGGATTTATTGGAGCGGATGCTGGCTGCGGGCCACCTGCCTCTACCTTTCCATCCCTCTTTCTTTTTGCTTTCTTTGGTTTGGGTCTTTCTTTCCCCCCCTCTCTCTTCCCTTCTTGACTAGTCTCCCTTTCACCAAAAGACAATGGATGGGTCTTTCCCATGTTGCAATTGTGATTTATTTATTTTTTCCCCTCCAACTATTTTTTGTTCTCTTTTTAAAGGAGCAGTTGCAGGGAGGCAGGGATGAGGCTGCACCATCCCTGTGCCCGCACCAAAATAATTCTCCCTAGATGTTTTGGGTGTACTTTCCTCCTGCTTTCCCCCAAGCATCACTTCTATGTGCCAGGCTGGTCTGTACCTGCCTTCAGGGGCTCTGCAATATCTAGAAGCCCTGCTGTTTGGAGCTGGGGTGAGGAGGGACAGCGTGCTGTGCTCTACAGCACCTGGCATTGCTGGCACCCGCAGGGCTCGCAGGATGCGGCTAGATCCTGCCCTTTGAGGATGGGCTGGATGCCCTTTGAGGAGCAGAGGGCCAGGTGTTGGGGGGGGGGGGGGCTGCCAGGTGGGGATGGGGCACGGGAGTGAAATCAGATTTTTTTTTTTGAGCTCTTGGGGTTGCAGGTTGGGGTTACTTCATGAACCTCAAAAGAAAACAGGGTGTCTAGGTTAAGCCTTGTATGATTTTGGCTGGAGCACGGGACAGAGCTGAGTCTGGGTCCCTCTCCTCACCCCTGCAGAGATGCAGGGTGCCCCTTAGAGGTCAAGGGTGCCCTGTGGAACATCTCCCTGGATGAGGTGCAGGCATCTCTTTTTGCTGCTGGTTGGAAGTTCAAAGGAGATGAGCTGGGTTGTGAGAAACTGTGGGAAAAGCTGCCCATGGAGGCTGCATGCCCTCCTGGCCCACCCCCCCTCCCCCAGCATCCCCATCCTGGGGGCTGGAGCGCCCGGGCTCCTCCGCTCCTCACAGCTTGTGCTAGAAAATACTAAGCCAGCATATCCGTGGGTGGGTTTTTTTTCCCTTGAATGTGTTTTTTCTTTTTCCAAACTCAGTGACATTAGAAAATCCTCTGTGAATCAGTTTCTGTTCCCTGCTTGGCTCTTCCCTCTCTCTGTGCATGGAGCATCATGCTCCCGGCGCAGCCCCATCACCATGCCCTGGGGAGTGACTGGGCCAATGTCCCCCCCACCCCGATGAGCTCTGATGTCCCTCCATCTCCTCCGAGGAGTTGCTCCTTCAGCTGATAGCTTTGGCACCACTTCCCAACCAGCTTCTGCTGCGTATCCATAAAACCCATGAAAAATTATGCTTAAATTTTTTTGGCTCCTGGGGGAATGATTACAGTTTGTCCAAGGACCCTGTGGTGGTGGCAGATCAGGTGGTGCTTGGGCTCCCTGGGGGGATGCTCGGCACAGAGGTGGGGAGCGGGTACCCGGTTCCCATGCTGGCTCTGACATGTTGAGAAGAAACGGGCATACGGTCGGAGGAGGCACGGTCGGGCTTAGTCTTCCAAAACGCTTTCCTGGAGGCAGATGCTGCGGTGCTCAGACTTGGTCCCCTGGCACCTCCTGGCTGGCGGTGCCACCTTCTCCTGTCATCCTGCCTGCCTTTGGCTGCCTTTTAATAGCGCTCTGATTTTTTTTTTCCTTTAAATTTTATTTTTATCTCTCCGTGGTTTTGGAGGAGCTAAAACTTGATGAGACAGGGGATCGGGGAGGATGTCGGATTCTTCCCTCCTCCTTGCTGGGCTGTTTTGGGTTTTTCCCAGAGGGATGCAGGCAGGACCCTGGGGGAAGGGCAGCCTGATGGGGAGAGCTGCTCCTTCCCTGTGGGCGAGCAGAGCTTCAGCCTGAAATGGGGGGGGGGGGGAAATCCTTGGGAGCTCATTTATCTCTGATTCATGGCCAAAGTTATCGGAGGTGCCAAGCTATCCTTGAAGACCCTATTTGAAACCCAATGAAGAGCTGGTGATCCCACAAGTGGAAAAAATTTGGCTGGAGACCTCGCATGAGGACTTGCTGGGAGGGGTGCAAGGCTTTCTGTGCACAGCCCCTCTGGGCTGATTTTGCACCTCGACACTCATTGTTGACTTTTGCGTAGCAAATTGATGTTATTTTCCTTAAGGAACATCTCTGAAAACTTGTTTCTCTTTTCCTATTTGATTGAAATATTATTTAGCACTTTTTGAGTCTTTCTCTCCACAGAGCACTTTGGTTCTTGTCTAAAAGTCCACCTGAAAGCTAAATTATGTTGTGGGGGACGTGACACAGAGGGGCTGACTTATTGTGTGCCGTGACAAAGCGGGGGTGACAGCTCGCCTGGACCAGCATCTTGATTCAAACTGACCTTAAATTGAGGATCAGAGGAAGGATTTAACAAGCAAAGGACGGTATTGATGTATGCCCGAATCCTGTCCTTTGGTTTGAAGTCTGAACTGGGGGATGCCCCGGGGCTGTTTGAGGCTCCCGTTTTGTGGGAGGTTCAGAAATTATTTTCCCCGGCATATTTGGAGCAGATTTTTGCTGTGTAATGCCGACATATGGATAGGGTTCAAAAATAACCCTTGCTGTGCTGATGAACTGTGATAGTGCATCAACCCCCCAGCTGTTGGGAGTGGTCCTGCCTGTCCCCCACCTACAGCTCTGGGATGTGGCAGGGCTGAGGTGCCCCCTTCTCTCCATCCCCATCTCCGGCTTTGTGGGCAGGAGTTAAGCTAAGCTTGAAAAGCTGGAACTTGGCAATTTGCACAGCTCTTGCTGCAGCTCTGCCCTTGCCCTGACTGGGAAGCTGCTGGATCCTGCTGGAAGCTGAGCGCCTGGTGGGGTGGGGGCTCGTGGGGAGATCCTGGCAGCAGTGGTGGATTAATAGGGAATAAGTGGAAGGGGTCTGGGGGACCCCCAAGTCCTTGCTGCATCTCCCCAGGAGGGGCTGTGTAGCCCCCTTGCCCCCTGGGTGCCTGGGCAGCAGTCAGCCGCATCGAGAGAGCAGGGGGAGCAGATTGGTGACCTGCGGGGGGACTGCATTTGGGGGTGACAGGTGGCAGTCACCCCCTTGTCACCATCTTGGCAGCTGCTGCCTCTTTGAGCTCTCTGTGCCCCTGTGCTGCTGGTGGAAGCAGCCAGGTGGGCTGTGCTGCCATTTTATTGAGCTGCATTAAAAAAAAAACCACAACCAAAACAGAAAAACAAACCAAAACCAAAACAACTCCCTGAAAACCAAAAACAGCCCCTGCAGAAAAAAACCCCAGGGGCTGCCGAGGGCATTGGTGAGCTGCCTGCCCCAGGACCTTGTCCATGCCAGGGGATGCTTCCATGCAGGGTGCAGCACCTCACCCCAGGGGCAAGAACTGCTGCTGCTCCTGCATTAAAAAAAATAAATAATCCCAACTTTGAAGCTGGGACCAGTGATTTACAAGGGAGGAGGACAAATATAATTAGCACAAAAGCGAATGGTGGGAGCCTGGGTTGTTTTTTTTTTTTTTTGTTGCAGTAGCACTGGGAAGAAAATAAAGAGGGGAAAACCCTGCCAGCTGAGTGATGCACGGATGGATTGCCACCCGTTCATGTCTGTGGTCCCAGATGACCTCAATGGATGTTCTCAGTCTTTTAAAATAACTTGTCAGTGGCTTAATTTTAGTCTTGATCTCTTTATTTTGGTCCTCTGGCTTTTTGCTTTTAAAGGGAGGGGAGGAAGAAGGGTCTGGGTGTGTTAGTGAGGGCCTGGCAGATGGAGCAGGTGGAGGTGGCTTTTGGGAGATGTCCCCTGGCACGGGGTGGGTCGGAAGTCGCTCCCCACACCACCATCATCTGTACCAAATGGAGCTGATCTTGTTGGTGCAGAAATAATTTTGCTGGGGGAAACAAGAGGGGAAAAAAACCACCCCAGCCAGAAGAGCTGTGGACAGAGTGCCTTTCCCTCTGTCGCTGAAATGTGGCTGTGCTTGGCTCTGAGAAAATAAATCGTTATCATTTTATTTCACCCTGAGTATCTGCCCAGAGGAGCTGGGGGTGCCAAGCGCACACATGGATCAGCAACACAGGGAAAATTTTGCTTTTTTGGTAATTTCTCTGCCCTGCTCTGGCTCCCATCCCTGAGGGATGCACTGGAAGGTGTGGTGCGGTACCTGGTACCATGTCTCCCTAGGTGATGCTGTGAGCCCCTGGGGGTTTTGGGGTCTCCCCAGGCATTTCTGAAGTCCTACTAGGTGCAGCTTACAGACACTGGGGGAGATGGATGGGTGTCCCCTACGATCCCCTGCTGCCTTCATTAGGCTTTTCTCCATGCCGCTCACTGGGAGGAAAGCTTGTGAATTCGTTTAAATTAACTGGTGGTGAAAGCTATTAATAATTAAGCACCTACTGTCAGGAAAACAATGGCAGACTTGAATAAATGGCCCAGCTTTGTTACTTACAGCTTCTGCCATTATTAAAATTGAAGGGATATTAATAATCCCCTCGCCTTTGGTGATGGGGAGGGTTTGGCAGGGCAGCTTCTCATCCACCCTGTGTCCTGGCCCCACGGCCACGTCGGATGGCTCTGGGAGCTGCCACGAATTGCTGGGGCTCCTGCATCCCCCTCCTGCCTCTGGACTGCCTGGGATGGAGGGTGTGGGGCAGGGAAGGCTGCTGCCTTTAGGATCCCCTTTTTGATTTTCATCCTGCCTGCCCCATAAGTACGGCCTTAGAGTTGCACTGGGGCACACACCGGGACTCCTGGTTTTGCTGCTGGTGATTTTGGGTGATGGGAGGTGGAGTACCAGTGGTGGCTGGGGCATGGGCGGAGCTGGGGCTGGGGCCAGCATCCCGGAGAGCTGGGGTGCTGCTGCTGGTTAAGCCGATGAGCGCTTTTCCCCTGGTGAGTGCCTGCCGAGCACAGTTTAAACTCGGCGACAACTGTGTGGTAAATGATACGAGGCGATAGGAATGGAAATTAAATGGCTGGGGCCCGGCTGGGGAGGGGAGTATTGACGCAGCCGAAGCTGTGAGCATTAAAGCAAAGCAGGCGGAGGGTCTCTGGTGGTATCGAAGCGGTTACCGACCTCGGCGTCCTGGGGGGGGCAGCTTATCCTGGAGGCAGTGGGTCTGATCCTTCCCTCCTCCTCCAGCGCCCAGGTCCTGTTTCAGTGTCCTGGTGCTGCCCAAAGAGGCATTGGATGCTGACTCCGTCCCAGGTCCCTTGCTCCTGTCCTGCATGTCCCATACCCAGTGGGACCCAAGCATCATTGCTGAGCCGTGAATATTTTTGCAGTCCCACATCCTCCGCCTTCTCCATCACTGCTGGTGGAGCTGAGGAAATGTGTGACAGGGGGATCGCTCCACGCTTTCCTCCCTTCTCCCTCCCGCTGCAGGCTCCTACCTGATGGTGAACTCCTCGCAGCACGCCCCAGGCCAGAAAGCTCACCTGCTCTTCCAGGCACTGAGTGAGAATGACACCCACTGCCTCCAGTTCAGCTACTTCATGTACAGCCGGGACGGCCACAGCCCTGGCACCCTCAGCGCCTACGTCCGGGTGACGGGGGGCCCGGTGGGCAGTGCTGTCTGGAATGCCTCGGGCTCCCACGGCCGCCAGTGGCACCAGGCAGAGTTGGCCGTCAGCTTGTTCTGGCCCAGCGAGTACCAGGTGAGCCCCAGAAGAGCCCCCTCCCCCCCTTGCATGAATGATGTGGACCCCCCTGGCAATGGGTGACCCCTCTGTTTGGTGCCGCAGGTCCTCTTCGAGGCGATGGTCTCCAGCGAGCGCAGGGGTTATCTTGGCTTGGATGACATTTTGCTCTTGAATTATCCGTGCTGTGAGTGCCAGGGGACGGGACGTGAGGGTGGGCGGTGGGGGGTGGGCTGGGCAGCAGTGTTTGGAGCTGGTGCCCACTGGGATGGTCCTGGGGAGAGCTGATGGGCTAATGCTGGGGTGCAGCCTGGTGGTACCTGGGTGTCCTGTTGTCACCAAGGCTGGTGGAGCTCCTTCTCCCGAGTTCCTCCAGGGCTCCTTTTTTCATCCCCATCGCTACCACCTCCAACATTGCTTCATGTTTTTGATGCGACCTTGGAGAAGCGTGGACTGAATATGTGGCCTGAGTGTCCCCATCAGAAAGGGAAAGGGCCACCTGGACTGGTGGTGGGGATCTGGAATCCCAGGCTGTCCGAGCACGTTGGCTGTTGGGGTTCACCCCCTATTTCTTCCAGGCTGGGGTAGGAGACCTGCCCTCCTCCATCAGCCCTCTCTGGCACCAGCACTGCAGGGTGCTGGAGGGGGGAGGGCTGCATCCCTCCCTGGGACACTTGTACGAGGACAGGAGCAAATTCCTGACTCCGACCTGGGCTGTGAGGATGGGGATCAAGCCCGTCCAGAGCTCAGCTCCAGCCCTGGCATCTTGGGTGGGTTTTTGGGCTGTGATAGGATTTTTGCAGCAGTGTTCCTGCTGCTCCACTCAGAGCTCGGCCACCTACCTCTTGCATCCCTTGGCAGCCAAAGCGCCTCATTTCTCCCGCCTGGGCGACGTGGAGGTCAACGCGGGGCAGAATGCCACCTTCCAGTGCGTGGCCGCTGGCAAGGCAGCTGAGGCAGAGCGGTTCCTCATGCAGGTGAGCAGCAGCGGGGCTGAAACCAGCATCTCCACTGTCAAGCCCACGCATCACTTCTGCAGCGCCTTTGTGCCTGCCCTTTGGGAGAAAGCCCTGCTGGGCAGCGAGGGGGAGGGCAGCCCCCCCACCTTTTAAGCAGCTATCATTTGGGGATGTGTTTGGTGGCTCCGGATGTCACGCTGTGCCTCCTGGTGACGTCTGTGTCTCTCCCCGTGGGGTAGAGGCAGAGCGGCGAGGTGGTCCCGGCCGCCTCCGTGAAGCACATCAGCCATCGACGCTTCCTGGCCACCTTCCAGCTGGACGAGGTGTCCAAGGAGGAGCAGGACCTCTACCGCTGCATTACCCAGTCCAGCCGTGGCTCTGGTGTCTCCAACTTTGCTGAGCTCATCGTGAAAGGTGGGTGACTTGCTGCTGCCCGCCAGGTCCCTGGGTTGCGGACGGGCTATTTCTGCTGCGCTGCTTGCAGAGGAAGAGGAAGGTGGGACACTTGGGTGGTGGGATTGCAGTTTCTCGTTGTGAATAAGTTGCTACATGCAGATGGTTCGCCATAAAAGCAGGAAACTACCTTTCCTGGTGGACTTAGATCATTTATTTTTGATTGCGGTAGGTGGGAGTTAATTAATTATGGTGAAATTGTGCAGCGCCACGCTGGGCAGTGTATCTTAGAAAAATAATTAAGGTTTGATCAGATGAAACCCTATGGCAGCTCTTAAAGCTTTACTGAAAGCGACGGAGGGCACGTGCGCAGGCTGCAGTTCAAAGGCGGGATGGTGCCCTCCCACACTTCAGCGCTGATCCCTGTGTCCTTGGGGCAGGGGATCTGTGCTGGTTGTGTGCCCTGCAGCACAAAGGTGGTGGGTTTGCTTGGGAAGAGATGTGACCGTGTTGGCTGTACCTAGTAAAAACCAAAATAAAGTTGTGGTACCTGTGGTTGTGCCAGAGTTGGCCTTGGGGATGCTGCAGAGCTTCTGCTGGAAGGGGATGCTCCACCTACCCCTTCTCTGGCTCTCTTCCAGAGCCCCCTACACCCATCGCACCCCCCCAGCTGCTCCGGGCTGGCTCCACTTACCTCATCATTCAGCTCAACACCAACTCTATCATCGGCGATGGCCCCATCGTGCGCAAGGAGATCGAGTACCGCATGACCTCGGGGCCCTGGTCGGAGGTCCACGCTGTCAACATGCAGACCTACAAGCTCTGGCACCTGGATCCAGACACGGAGTACGAGATCAGCGTCCTGCTCACCCGGCCCGGCGAGGGGGGCACTGGCAAACCGGGTCCGCCCCTCATCAGCCGCACCAAGTGCGCAGGTGGGTCCCACAGTGCATCCCTGCCACCCCAGGTGGCCTTGGCAAGGTCCCCTGCCACCCTGAGCCCCAGGCAGGGAGCATGGCTGGCGCTGGTTGGGTGCCGAGGGTGTTTGCCAGTGCGGGGCATCACTGCTCCAACAGATACACCTCTAACTGATTTCTTGGTGGCTGTATGCAGCATCTGGGGAGGGACGGCTAATTAAACCCACGTTATGATCAGGGGCAGGCGGGTAGCAGGGTGCACGGTCGAGGCTGGATCCTGAATGAGGCAGGCTGTGCAGAGGGGCTGAATATCGGTCCAGCCTGAAAATGCCCTGAGGGACGGTGGGTTTTTGCTGATCAGTCATTAGTACCCAGGTATGACCTCGGCACAGGAAGGGCCAGCAGCGGGATGCGCAGGGCTAGCAGTGCTGCGGCTGCTTTCCATCCCTGGAGCCGGACAGATGCTGGCAGAGGTGGTGGCTGCTGCTCGGCGGGGGCTGTGGGCTCGGGGCTGGATCCAGCTCAGGGCATTCCCAAATTTCAGGCTGCCCCTGAGGATGAGCCCTTTGGCTGCCTCTGGGGAGGTTCCCGTCTTGTTCCCTCTTTGGAGGAACTGTAGATCATTCCCCGGTGCCTGGTTTGGAGTAGTCTGTGGCTCTGAAAAATATTTCTTCTAAAACTGTTAACCCTGTGCCACACTGGAGGGGTGGTAGCTTTGGCTGCAGGGGTCGGCTGCCTTCCCCCACACAGCCATGCCCCGGGGGTAATTCAGGGCAATCCCATCCCTGCTGAAGCCCCCTCAGGGTTTCCCTGGGGAAGGTGGGAGCTGGGGTTTGTCTCTACCAAAATGGAGCAACACAGCCCACAAGTGCAGCCCTGCTGTCGGTCTGGGGGGTGAGGGGGTGAGGACCTCTCTAGTGCTGTGGGGCTGCAGGGGAGGCTGACCCTGCATCCCTACGGGGGGAGACATGGGTTGGGGGATGCTTCCCCTCCCTGGCTGCTGGGCTGGGGGTGGCGTTTCAGATGTTCCATGGCAACCGCCTTCCCGGCGCTGGCATTCAGCTGCTGGTAACAGAGCAAAGTCGAAGGCAGAGGGAGGAGGTGTGGTGGAGGCACAGGGCTGTTGTGCCGTGTTCACCCCGAGACCCAGCACTGCTGCGATGCTGGGCTGGGACCCTGCACAACACCCCAACACCCAGCCCTACACAAGTGCAGGTGATGCTGCTGAGCTGGGAGCATTGCCCTGCAGGCGGGGACCGGTGGGCACATCCTGCACGTGGAGGGAGCGGAGCAGGACACGGCTGCAGCCCCAGGGCTGTGGGGCACCCCCGGCAGCTTGGGCTGTGGGGAGCCCCACGAGCAGGGTCGGCTTCGGAGACGGGTGGGCGAGAGGAGAGCGGCCGGTGCCAGTGCAGGGGGGGAGGGGGAGATGCAAACAGGCATTGCCATGAGGGGCTGGCGGCGGCTTTGCATCTCAGATCAGTTTTCAGAGGTGCTGCGAGAAAGCCCAGGATTCCTGTTGCCTTGAAGCCAGTGACAGGCGCCGTGTGATGCCCTCAGTGCCCTGTGATTAGTATCCTATAGCTACCGCATTCAGGCTCCCCCAGCTCTTCCCACGTACCATCACGATGTGTTTTTCTCCCTGGCTTCCCCTGGGTCGTGGCGGGTTTGAGATTCCTGATGCAGCCACACACTGCCGGCCATCATCAGCCCTGGATGCCGTACTGCCAGCCGCCCCCCCCAGCATTTAAATACACTGGGATAAAAGGGAGAGGGGAAGGTTGAAGCCTGGCACCACTCAGCACTGCCAGGGAGAGGTTGGGGGCCTCCAGACCCCTCGGGGAGAGGAAGGAGGAGGTGTCTCTGTGCCCTTGGCCACCCAGTGGGAGTGACGTCGGTGGGCATGGGGGCTGAGGTTTGGTGTTTTTCAGTAGAGCTGGACGTGGCAATGGGCGTAGGGCTGGGCTGCCCACAGCATGGGGCTGCGTGCCTTCTGCTGTGCTTGCCCCCTGACAAAATCAGCTGGCGTTTTGAGGGGTCCCACAAGGGCACTGGGATCTGTGGGAGCATCTGCTGGGGTTGCAAAAGCCTCTTGTAACCTCGAGCTGCCCCAGCTCCTCCACTGCACAAACCTCAGGGGAATTCCCTGGGGGATCAGCTCTGGGACAGGATGGACAGAGAGCCTCCTTCCCTCTCGGTGTCCTTCCCACCACCCTGGGATGGTGAGAAGAGCTTGCTGCTGCTAACGCAAACCACCTGTGTGCGTGGGCTGCTGGCAAAAGCTCAGCTCATTAAATCCGACTTCTCCTGTTCACACCAATTAGAGCTAATTAGACTTCTTCCCAGTGATGGCACTCAATCTCTGTCCTTTCGAGCGTCTGACATGGGCTCAATGAAAATGCGAGGGCTCCCACCATGCAGGCGTGTTTATCTGGTTATTTGGGGCCTTGTGGATGCTCCTGGTGCTGGTCGAGGGAGCGGGGCTGGTACCCGGCCTCACCTCTGTAGGGGACGATGAGCCAACAGGGGCTGCTGTCCCTGTGGTGTTGGTGGCTTTGAGACCCAGTGATGTCCCCAGCCCTGTCTGCAGGGCAGCGTCATCCTGTGCTGGGGCTGGTCCCAGTTTTGGTGTCAGGGTTGCTCTCTGCACTTGCCTGTCTTGTTCCTACACTGTAAAAGGGCTTTTCCTGATAATACATATAAACCCATGAGATGTTTTGCTTTATCACTCATCTCTCCCCATCTCTCCTCCCCCCCAGAGCCCATGCGGGCCCCCAAAGGCCTGGCTTTCTCCGAAATCCAGTCCAGGCAGCTGACCTTGCAGTGGGAGCCGCTGGGCTACAACCTGACCCGCTGTCACACCTACACCGTCTTGCTCTGCTACCGCTATTTTGTGGGCACTGGCCACAACCAAACCTTCCAGGAGTGCATGAAGATGGAGCGTAACACCAACCGCTACACCATCAAAAACCTGCTGCCCTACAAGAACATCCATGTCAAGCTCATCCTCTCCAACCCTGAGGGACGCAAGGAGGGCAAGGAGGTGATATTCCAGACGGATGAGGATGGTGAGTCTGCTCAGGGAGGTGCATCATCCCCAGAAATGGGACTCTGGCTGGTGAGCTGCGGGGTGTTCCCTGTGGCATGGTGCTCATCTGTGGCTCTCGGCCAGGGGCATGATGCAATTATCTCCTGCGGCCATCATGCTAATGGGGAGGGGAAAAGGCGGTTGCAGCCCCAGGGCTGTGCAAGGGGAGGCAAGAGAAGGGGGCAGCGATGGTGGCTGGGGAAGGGACATGCTGAGAGTGGCTTGCAGGGATGAGGGAACTGGATGGGGACATCAGCGCAGAAACGCTGCCCTCGTCCTTTGAGCGCAGCGTTTGAGCCATGCCCGGTCCAGCAGAGAGGGTGGGGGTTGGTTGATGCCCTGCTTCTCCCAGCATGAGTCATCCTGGCTCATCCCTTAACGTGGAACCAAAGCCTAGCAGTGATCATAATAACAATTAAAGTAACTAATGCTTTGCACTTAGGGAACACCTTTTATCCGCTTGGTTGTTGATAACTTCGGCACTGCTACATTCCTTTGGGAGTGCTGTTAACCGGAGCTGGGTGCAGCTTTGCTCGGCTACCCCACTGGTCTTCCCCAGTTAGGTTTGCTCCCCAGTGGGGTTGGGTTGTGCGAACGAGCTCTGTGGACGAGCGCACATTGATAAGGGGTGTCCGGCTCCTGTTATTTGCCAGCTGCATCGCTCCTGAACAGCTGAGCTGTTTCTCTTCTGTCCTGGCTGTGCCCTGGGGTTGGATCCCTGCTGCCAGCACCTGAGCGGGGCTGATGTCCTCACTGGAGGCTCCAGCGCTGAGCCAAGACCCCTGGGTTTGGCATCTCTTGCTCCTGCCCAGCCCTTCCCTGAGGATGTGCTGGGGCTGGGGCCACCAGAAAGGTCTCCCAGGTCTGTGCTTACCCTGCACTGCGGTCCCTGGCTCTCTGTCCGCGGAGTGCTTGGGTCATTTTGGGCTATGGAGATCTGGTGGACGTGTTTGGGGGTACAGGGCAGAGCTGGCTCCATGTCTCTGGTGCCACCCATCAGTGACAGGCCACATCCAGAGCTGGCATCTCCTGCTAATGACTCCTCTTGCTCATCACATCCTCTTCACTGCCCCATCAGCATCTCTGTGTGCTGTGATGACCCAGATGCCTTCAGGGACAGCTAGGCAGCCCCGAAAAGCTGATGGCTGGTCCTGCAGCTGGTGGGCTCCAGGAGTCTCGTCCTGCTTCATGGAGGGCAGCAGTGGTTGGGGCTCGCGTGGAGTGCAAGAGCCACTGTGCACTGGCGTGGGTGCTGGGTGCCAAGTGTGGCTGGAGCATCCCTGGCTTCACCGTGTTCCCGGCGCTTACTGTTCAGCAAAAACATAATTAATCTCCAAAGCACTTCTTAGCATCAACAATCAGAAGTTAAGGTGGAAGAACTGGTAACTGCAAAGGATCTGGCCAGCTCCAGATCCCCTGGATGACCCCTGAGGAGAAGCCTGCCGTGAAACTCCCCTGCATGGGACTCGCCTTGATTTGGGACCCACCGAAACGTGCAGCTTTTGTGTGCGTGTTACTCATCGTTCCCATTTCCCAGGCTGGAAAACAAAGCCTGCAGAGCGGGAGCAGAGCCGGGAGGGTCTCTGGGTCCTGTTTTTATCTTGAAAGCCTAAATTTGGCACCTTTCTCTGCGCTTCAGCACTTCCTATATCCCCAGCCCTGAGTGTGCCCGACTGGGGGCACCCAGCTTCACGCTCCTGACGGTTTATTTTCCGGCTATAATTGTTTCAGCTGTTCTCACTGTGTTGTGACTGCTCCAGCTGTTTTCTTATTGAATATTAATACAGGAGCTCCAGATGTCTTTTTGCTGTACTGTAATCACTCCAGCTGCTTTCCCCTATGCCGTGATTAACTGGGGCTTGTGGCTTCCCCCTTGGATTGAACCTGGGGCTGTGTATGCGTTTGGTCTCTGGTGAGGTTGATTGATGGATGTCTGCCTATGGATATATTGCAGATATTGCACACAGGCTTGGCCCAGCATCTGCCTGCCTGCCTGCCTGGGAGGGTGATGAGGATTCAGGCATCTAGAACCGGGTGATGAACAGCCACCCGTGCAATTAAGTCAAGCTGGTGAAGGCTCATTAATAATAGGACCCTTGATTATGTTTTTTTTTGGCACAAGGTCAGCTTCAGTTGCAGCATCCGTTGCGGCTTGTCTCAGAGGGGAGGCCTGGTGTGGGCTGCAAAGATGCACACCCCCATCCCAAGGGATAAACCCTGGTTTGGGGCTGGAAAACGTATTTCTGGGGCAATGATAACTGGGCCAAATCAAGGGTGTTTCTCACAGCGTCCTCCTTGGACCCTGGGCTGAGTCCTGCTGGCTCCTGGGTGTGTGGGCGTGACACTGAGAGAAGAGGGTGGGCATCTATAAGTTGCCCAGCTGGTGTATAGGTGCCCCATATAGATCCAGGGAAGGTCGGTGACCCACGGCGGGAGATTTTGGTTTTGGTCTGCGTGAAACGATGAGACTCAACCCCAGGTGTGTGGAAATACCTGTGCAGCATGTCGGTACCATGGGGAGGTGTGTGTGGGGAGCCAGTTCTCTCCCTTGCAGGCAGGGTGCATGCAACGCAAGTCAGAATAAATACGTACAAATACATACATATGCGTATATGGATGGCAGAGGGGTATATGTACACCTGGGAGCCTTTGCGTGCCTCTGCTGGTCTCAACCTGGTGCATGCAGAAGCGCATGGTGCCTGTGTGCATGTACACATATATAGTGCCTATACATTTTTTTAAATACATATAGATATATAAAATATCTATATAGGTGCACACTTCCTGCTCTAAAGGTTTCCGTAATTCTCTGTGAATTTAATAAGTGCCTTGTGTACACGTGTAGGACATGGCGCCTCTGATTAAATTAACTTGTAAATCAAGTGGAAATTGTGTATTTGCACAGTGGGAAGCATGCGGAAGGCGATCCCTCTCTCTTGGCCCTGTAATTAGATCTGAACAAAAGCTGCAAAAAAGAAAAATAGAGGGGAAAAGCTGATGTCCCTCTGCAGTGAGAGGGTGTGTGTTTTGGCTCCTCGAGCCTGCAGCGGAGGATGCTGCTGGTGAATCGTGGTCTTGGGGGAGGCAATGGCTCGGCAGTGTTCCTTGCTGACCCCCTCGGGTCAGGAAAGCCATGGTAGAGAAGCAAATATTGATCCCAGTGCTGTCGATCGCGGTTATTATTTGTGGTTATTGGTGGTGGTGGTGTTAATTAGGGGGGAAGTGCTGGGGCATGTCAAGCCTGTCTGCAGATGAGGAGGTTATCGCTCACTGCGGGGAGTGCCGGCAATGTCTCCTGATGATGCTGGCGGCTCTGGGGGAGGGGTTGGATTGTATGAGAAGAGGGAGTTTCTTTTTTCTTTCCTCACACTGGCAAACTTAGGCGAGCTCTGCTGGTGATGCTGAGGCAGGGTGCTTGCTGCTCTGCTGTTGGAAACTGAGCGCGGTACCAGAAATGGTACCTGCGGGGCTTGTGCTGTGGCATGGGGACCTACCCCCAGCAGCGAAGTGTCACCGGTGGGCCTGGGAGTGCAGCGGGAGCGTCATTGCCTGGGAGAGCATCTCCCTGGGGAGCCACCGCTGTCTGGTGGGTGCTGGAGCTGGGTGACGTGGCAGAGGGGATGCGGTGGCTCAGCAGTGGGGCAGAGCTGCTGCAGCCGTCTGGAGGGGTTTCCCGGAGGATTTCTTCTTCCAGCTGTTTTTTTGCCACGTCCGAGCACATCCCCTTTCCTTCCCCAGTGCCCGGCGGCATTGCCTCGGAGTCCCTCACCTTCACCCCGCTGGAGGACATGATATTCCTGAAGTGGGAGGAACCGGTGGAGCCCAATGGCCTCATCACGCAGTACGAGGTATGCCCTGGCTGCGGTACCCGCGGGGACGTGGGAGGGTCCTGTTGGAGGGATGCAGTGGGGAGGATCTGGGGCAACTTCTGGCTCTCGGTCGTGGGGGTTAAAGGTGGCTGCAGCATTACTGCTGCCCCCAAGCCCTTTGTTTGGAGCACGGACCCACGCTGCATGGTCCAGCTCACAGGTCTTGTCCCTGCTGCGGACCCTGCTTTCAGGGTCACCGGTGTTACCCAGCAGCAGCTTTTCTGATGAACCTCTGCTTTTGATGTATCCTAAAAAGCCTCTGGCTTCCAGGCTGTCCCCATGCCCATCCCCTCCTCTGAATCCATCCCTTAACCCTTTCTCCACCTGGATCTGAGGTCTCTCCTCTCCTGAGGCCGCTGGTAATGCTCTCCCTGTCCTTGCAGATCAGCTACCAGAGCATCGAGTCCTCCGACCCGGCAGTCAACGTGCCTGGCCCGCGGCGCACCGTCTCCAAACTACGCAACGAGACCTACCACGTCTTCTCCAACCTCCACCCCGGCACCACCTACCTCTTCTCGGTCCGAGCCCGCACCGGCAAGGGCTTTGGCCAGACAGCAC
Source organism: Falco cherrug (assembly GCF_023634085.1). Taxonomy (NCBI): domain Eukaryota; kingdom Metazoa; phylum Chordata; class Aves; order Falconiformes; family Falconidae; genus Falco; species Falco cherrug. The sequence goes on along the minus strand of NC_073699.1, from coordinate 115,082,191 downwards.
TCACCGAGATCACCACCAACATCTCCGGTATGTTCCCCCAGGCTCTGCACCTGGTGCTGGGGCTTCTCCTCTGCCCAGGTGTCCAATGGCAGTGCTGACCCTCCGGTGTGTTCCCATGGATTTTGGTGACTGGATGCTGCTATCAAAGGATGCTCTTGGTGGTGGCAGCTGTGCCGGGAGCCCCCTGGCAGCCCCCCAGACCCATCAGCTGAGCTGCTTATGGGGCTCTGGCTGGGGAGTCCAGCCAGCCCAGTGCACTGGTGCTGTCTGAGCTATCGGTGTACAAGCAAGGGATTAATTGGGGTTTGTTAATAAGCCTTGCAGTACTTGGGGCCGTTTGCTCACGTCCGTGGCGTCGCTATTAACTGCAGCAAATGGGCTGAGATGAGCACTAATGGGTGCACCGAAACTGCAAAGCAGTGTCAGCCAGACCCCAGTGGCGGCTGGTGGCTTGGGGACACAGGGGGGTCCCCCACCTTGGTCTGGGGGTGCTGCTGGGCTGGCTTGGGTCTGTTTCTGCTCTGGGGTGGGACGTTCATGCTGTGCTGGCGATTCAGAGTGGTGCTGTCTAGGGGTGCATCTGAAGGTGGGAGCATTCGGGTCCTGCTGAGGTTGGATCCTGCTCCAGTCTCCTCCAGTCTGTCAGACTGGTGTTGGTAGCCCCCCTCAGCGCACACCCATGGGTCCTTTCCCAACTATAACACTTGTTCAAGACCTGGAGGGGTTTTCTTTATTTGGAATAATTCACATTACATCATTTGGTGATGCCATGCTGTGGGCAAGGCTGCTTGTGCCTCAGTTTCCCCACTGAGCAGAGGGAAGCCCCAGGTGCATCCCTGGGGACCAGGACTCCCCCCTGCCCACTCTCCCCTGCTCCTTTTGCAGCTCCCACCTTTGACTATGGGGACATGCCGTCGCCGCTGAGTGAGTCGGAGAGCACCATCACGGTGCTGCTGCGTCCGGCACAGGGCAGAGGGGCTCCCATCAGGTAGGCTGGGGCTGCACGAGGGTGAGACACCCCCCCCCCCCCAAACGGGGTGGTACGGCATGGATGGTGGGGTTGAGCACCAAGGAAAGGGCAGGATCATCCTTTTCCTGAAGCTAACGTGTGCCTGGCCCTCGCCAGCACCTACCAGGTCATTGTAGAAGAAGACCGGCCCAAGAAGCTGAAGCGGGAGCTGGGTGGGCAGGAGTGCTTCCCGGTGCCGCTCACCTTTGACGACGCTGTGTCCCGTGGCTCCGTACACTACTTTGGGGCTGAGCTGCCTGCCAGCAGCCTCACCGAAGCCAAACCCTTCACTGTGGGGGACAACCAGACCTACAGCGGCTACTGGAACCCGCCGCTGGAGCCCAAGAAAGCCTATCTCATCTACTTCCAAGCCATGAGCAACCTCAAAGGGGTGAGTAGCCGTGGGACCCCACTATCCAGCAGCGTGTCTGAGGTCCCAGTTGGACCAGGCAGGAGCCCAGCTGGGGTCTGGGGGGGAGTCAAAGAAAACGAGGCTTGTCCCTCTCTGGTCTCACCCTGGGGTCCTGCCCTGGGGAAGCTGCTGCTCCGGGCCACCCTCGTGGCACATGGGGGTCATGGATGGGTGTCCCCCTTCCTCCCGGCACCCTGGGCTGTGCCCGTCCCCTTCCCAGTGCCGATGCTGGGGGTGGAGGAGCCCAACCTCTGCTACCTGCTGCGGTATCAGCTGAGACCCCAGCCAGCGCCGGTGCTGGGGAGACCACATTCCAGGAGCTAATCCTGGGGTGAAGGACCATTTGGGCAGCAAGAGCTGTGTGCACATTGCTGGGACCCTCTGCTGACACAGCGGCTGCTGCAGGGAGCTCCTGGGAAGCTGCTGAATTCCCGGGCTGCCCTCTCCCTGCCTGCTGCTGCCGGTTCTCTCAGCGAAGCTGTAACAGCCCTGCTCTGGCAGCAGCCCGTCCATCCCCCCAGGCTGGTGTCCTCCAAGTCACCGGTGGGACCACTGGGAACCCCTGGGGACCTTTCCCAGCTTCACCTGCTCCAGCAGCTCCCATTGCACCCAGGGGAGGATGAGCTGTGAAGCAAAGCAGCAGGACTGCGGCAGCATCCTCATCCTGCACGGCTCCACCTTGCTGGAAAAGTGCTGGTTTTTGAATCCTTTCCTCTGCTCCGGGATCATTCACACCTCACTGGGTTGTAATTAGAGCCGAGACAGACAGGGACCATCTCTGCTCTGCCTCGCTCGGGCATTGCTGGATAATAACTGGTAGCTGACACTGTTTTATAGCCTTCCTGCTGGGAGGCAATGGATTTGTCCCGGCTGCTGTCAGATGTCATGAAAAAACTAGATCCCAGCTTGGGTTTTTCATGGGTTTTGTGCCAGATGGAGCAAGAAGCAGGAGAAGCAAGAGCTGGTGACCTTGGGGAGAGGGGCTGGAGCTGGCCCTGCCCTGGGCACGCTGCGTGGGCAGGTCTTGATCCGAGGGTGGATGGAGCAGCGTTGCCAGCACTGATATCCTGAGGGGCTGGAGGATGCTCAGGGAAGAAGGCAGTCCTGCCAAAATGGTGCTTTTTATTTTGTAACAGAAGTTGGATGCATGGAAAGATGGAATATCTTAGCTGAAGCCATCCCAAAAAATGCAAATGTGGAAACCGTTGGAGACCTGAGCTGGAAGCCCTCATGGCAACCTTGGCAGCATGTGCAGAGCACTGGGGCTGGGGCTTGAAAACTTTGATTCGTGAAAAACAGCCCTGTAAAGCTCTGAATCATGACCTGGGAGTTTTAGCTGCAGTTGGTGACGTGCTGCTGACATGCGGCTCAGCTGGATCTGCTGGGTCCCTCCTTCGATGATCTTGAGCTTTACTGTCCCCTCTGTGCCAGGAGCGATGGCCTCGACTAGACCTGGGGATGCTGGTGTACGGGATGCTGAGGACGCCGTTAAGCAGCATCTCTTGCTCTGTGTTCTCAGGAGTTCCTTTGGCTCAGCAGTGGGTGCCGCAGCACAAATAACCTGCAGACTCCCTCAGTTTGGGTGTCAAAGCACCAATGGACCAGCCTTGTGTCCGCCCAGCCTCACTCCGAGCGGGGAGCGGAGTCGCCAGGGTGCTTACCCGACACTGATCCTCCTTTTTTCCTCCATAGGAAACCAGACTGAACTGTGTCCGGATTGCTCGCAAAGGTGAGCCCTCCCTTTCCCAGCTGGTGGGATCCCGCCGAGGCTGCGGACCCGATCCTGCGGCTGCTCTGGCAGTCGGGGCCGTGCCGGTGGGTGCCGTTACCAGTGCTGGCGGTGGTCGGGGTGCGCATGGTGGTTTATTACAGCCCTATCCTGCACTCGTTTTGCACTTTCTTTAGTGTCTGGGTTTTTTCCCTTGGTTGAGTTTTTCCTCCTAATGCCGTTATTGTGGCTGGATGCTGAATCCAGGGATGGACAAGCTTATGTTGGGCGTGATGGAAAGTGGCACAAAGGGACGGTCTCATCCCACAGGAACTGAGAGAGGGACTTGCCAATGGTCATGGTGTGGCACTGCAGAGCCCCATAATGTCTCGGTGGAATAAAATATATTCAAGGAGCAATGTGCATCCCACCGGACAAATCCCAGTGTTTTCCTGTCTGATGTTGCCACCCCCTCTCCCCCCACAGAGCTGAGCATTGACCCCTCCTATCTGTCCTTGTCCCCTGGCAGCTGCCTGCAAAGAGAGCAAGCGTCCCCTGGAGGTGTCGCAGCACTCGGAGGAGATGGGCCTGATCCTGGGGATCTGTGCTGGAGGGCTCATCGTTCTGATTATCCTCCTGGGAGCCATCATCGTCATCATTCGGAAAGGGTAAGGCAACCTGGTGTCGTGGCTGGTGCCACCATCCATGCCTTCCTCCCAGCTCAGCCTTTCTCCGCTATCCCAGCACTAACTGGGAGTTATTGGTGGTGATACCGCTGCGCTGGTCAGACTCCAAACCCTCCCTTGAGCTGTGCCTCCATGTGCTTGTGCATCCTGCTGGGCATGGTGCCCTCCTTGCTCTGTGACATGAGACATGTCAGGAGGCACTGGGGATGCTGGGGCTTGAGGAGCAAAGTTCTGGGGACATCCCTTTGCCCTCGGGGCTCTGGAGCTCTGTTCCACTGGCCCTCTCCCCTGTATTTTTCAATCTTTTGCTTCTTTCTCTGCTGCTTCTCAATTTTGTGCTGCTCTGTCAGTTCTGCATTGATGGAAATGCTTCTGCTCTGGCCGTGCTGGTGCCCTGCCATGGGGGGTGTTGGGGATGGGGCTGCACACGGTTCCCATGCATCGGGCTGGCATTCCTGGGGGCAGGGAGGAGGGGAAGGCATTTTCACCATCACCCTTCTGCTGAGCACCCAGCACCTCCCAGCGCTGGGGGACAGAGCCCTGGGGGTGCTCGCTTCTGGGGTGATGGCTGGAAAAAGAATTTCCATCCATGGCTCTTACCTGGAAAGTGGTGCAGTGTGTCTTGCTGAAATACTGGGGCAGACTCTGGCTCTCATCTTGGGCTCTAGTTCGTTGAGAGTGTTGGGAGGAGCAGCATCCCCCCTTCCTCTGGGGCTGGGCAGGGGGCTGCCGGGGGCTGGGTGCCCTGGTGTGCGGGTGCTCAAACCATCCCAGCTTCTCCTGGGCTTGTTTTAATGGGGAGCCACTGAGCTTCCAGTGAAACATGAGCAATCCCTTGCTGAGAGCCTCCACCTGGCTCTAAATGAGTCGTTAAGATTTGGGTGCGTGCTGGAGGGGAGGTTTTCCCAGGGCTGATGGTTCCTGGGGACCCCCAAACTGCTCTCCCACCCCCTTGGGGGTCCCCATGCTCCCCATGCTGGCTGGGGAGCTGAGCGCGGCTGCCGTGGCGGTGGGCTTTCACTTGGGAAGGGAGGAGGGCGAGGGCTTTTGGGGACACTCAGCCCCGGGAGTGCTGGGGATGTGGCCGCTGCGTTTTGCTTGGGTGCAGCGCTCTGGAAAGCAGCTTCTGACGGTGCGGGGCTGGAGGCAGCGCCGAGCTGGAGGGCTCTCGAAGCAGGGGAGAAAGGGCAGCAATTAAATGCCTTCCCCGTGCAGGGATGATGGGAGGAAAGTACGTTAACAGCCAGGGGGGAGAGAAAAATAGCAGGGCACAACCTCAGCCCCTGTAAATCTGCAAAGCTCTTTATGGCTTCGTTCACCCTGAAAGGATTCTTGCTGATTTATGCCAGCTGGAGAAGCAAGGCTGTGGCATCCCTGCACGCTGCAAGGGGTGCAGGACTGGCCCGTGGCTCCCCGCCTGCTGCTGCTCTGGGCAGATGCCTGTGCGTATGGCATCAGATCTGTCCCTGACAGAGCAAGTGGCGGCGGTGCCGATGTATTTTTGATGTATTTTTGGGAGTGACGCTGTGGGTAGGAAGCCATGAGTGCGGCTGCTGCATTCCCATTGCCAGTGCTGCAGGGCAGGAGGAGGAGGAGGAGCAGCTTTGCTTCAGCATCCCGGGGTGAACCTGTTGAAGGACAAACCAGAACCACAAATCAGACCCGGTGGTGAGGGCCCTGAATTTGGGGCTGTTGGAAAGTGGGACAAGCTTATAAGTCTTCTCCAGAGCGTTTTGCTGGAAAAACACCGATGTGGTGGAAGGGCTATGCACCCCCGGAATACGCTTGCCCCTAATAAATAGTGCACTGGAAGCATGATGTCCTGACCCTGCTTCTCCCCCTGGGGCTGCCCGGCCCCTAGCTGGCTCCCTGGGGATGCCCTATATTTTGGATACGTTTGCTGTTCAGCCTTAAAACTTGTGGAATAACCCCTTGGACAACGGTACTATGGACACCCCACTGCTGGTGCGGGGCCTGAGGTCACCCTGAGAGCCGGTGCTTGGGCCCTGCTGCCGGGATGCCGGCTCCTGCCCGGAGTAGATACGGATGCAAAAGGGGAGCCGGGTTTCTTTACGGTGCATTTAATTTTATGGCAGCCGAGTTGCCCTGTAACCCCCCTTCCCTATGCTGGAGAAAAGCTGCTTATGCAATTTCTGCTGTTCTCTTTGTTTGCATGCTTGCCAGGAGGAACTACTATTCTTATTCCTATTACCCGTAAGTAATTGTCATTCTTTTTCTCCTTCACCCTTCCTCTCGGCCGCCCCCCTTGCCCTGCTGCTCCAACAAGTCCTTTTCTCTGCTGAGTACATTTTAAAGGCCTCTTTGGCTCGGGGAAAATAATGCTGCTGAGCTCGTTAGACTAAAGACAGCATAAAGGGAAAGGGTCAGTGACTCTGGCTTGAATTCTGGATTTTGGCAGCATCCCAGCCCCTCCAAGATCTGACATGGGCTTGGGTCCCCTGTTCGTCCTTCCCCTGGTTTAATCCCTGCTCTGGGTTTTGGGAGCCTGATGGTGCCTCTCAAAAACACTCAGTTGGGTTTTTTTTGCCTGAATGTCTTGGATTTGTGGTGTGAGGTTTGGTTCTAGCGAGAGCTCCTGGGCTTTCCCAGCATCTTCATTAGGTGCCTAACAGGGACCTTGCGTGGGGGGGAAAAAGCCTCCCTGGTGGGTGCTGAGCACATGTGCAGTTAGCCTGTCCCTTGGGATGGATTTGGCCCCCAGGCATGGTTTTAGATTCATAGAATTACATATTATTGTGATTTGTGGTGGGCATTATCTGTTCATGCGGGCTTTGAAAAAAAGAAGATGGTCCCAAATGAAAATTCATAGAATCACAGAGGGCTTTGGGTTGGGAGGGACCTTTACAGGCCACCTAGTCCAGCCCCCTGCAGTGAGCAGGGGCAACTTCAACTGGATCAGGATGTTCACAGCCCTGTCCAGCCTGACCTTGAACGTTTCCAGGGGATGGGGCATCTACCACCTCTCTGGGCAACCTGTGCCACCATTACACCACCCTCATCATAAAAAAAATTTCTTCCTTCTGTCTGGTCTGAATCTTCCCTCTTTTAGTTTCAAACCATTACCCTTTGTCCTGTTGCTACAGGCGCTATCAAAGAGTCCATCCCCGTCGTTCTCCTACAACCCTCCTTTACCTACCGTAAGGCAGCAGTAGGGTCTCCCCGGTGCCTTCCCTTCTCCAGGCTGAACAACCCCAGCTCCCTCAGCCTGTCCCCGCAGGAGCAGCATTCCAGCCCTCTCCCCGTTCGTGTGGGTCCCCCTGGACCCGCTCCGGCAGTTCCCCATCTGCCCTCTGCTTCTTGCGCTCACACCGTGCAGCGCAGCGATGTGCCTGGCGCGTTGGATGACCAGCGAGGTGGTGTGGAGCGAGGGGTGGGTGATGCCTGGGGAAATGGGGCTGGGGGAGAGCTGGGGCAGACCTGTGCGGGGCCAGGCAGCCGGGGAGAGCCTTTGCTGGCACAAGGAGCGCTCCCGGCTGTGCCAGCCGCTGGGTGTTTTGGGGAGGGGATGGGAGGGCACGTTGAGGATGAGCAGCTGGACTTGCTGCAGCCAGTGAGAGCTGACCCATGTGTGTGACCAGCTTGGGGCACCAGAAGAGCAAAGCATGCTGATAGCTGATGGAAATAATCCATCCTGCTCCCTGAAATAATCCGAGCCCTGTAGCTTTGGGGGGACATCTTACAGCACCGCTGGGTCAGCCCTACTTACCTGCGCTTCTTCCCCCTCCTCCCCTTTGCATCCCCCTGTAGAAAACCCGTCAACATGACCAAAGCGACCATTAACTACCGCCACGAGAAGACGCACATGATGAGTGCTATCGACAGGAGCTTCACCGACCAGAGCACGCTGCAGGAGGACGAGCGCCTGGGGCTCTCCTTCATGGACACCCACAACTACGGCAACCGAGGTGAGGACAGGGACCTGTGGTGTCCCCCTGCCCCCATCCAGCTGCAGCGAGGGTCCTCGGTGATCCCTAAATATCCCCAAAACAGCTGAAACATTTATCCGAGGCTCAGTAGCAGGTATTGAATCTGATATGTGTGGGATGTTGCAGGCTTTTCCCTGCTCTGCATAAAACCTCCAAGGACATTGATCTCATTGGTGTCTGTAGGAGCTTTTGTTATCATCCAGGCTTTGCTGAAGGAAATTGAGCTGGGGCTCGGTCTCTGCATCTCAGCCTCTTGAAGCAGAGAGCTGAGCTGCTGGCTGGGAGGGTTGAGGCCATTTGTGGGCTCAAACGCTGGCTGCAGCCCCCCGGAGCTGGGTGAACCCCAACTCTTCTCTTATGCCGAGGCTGAAAGCTTTGCACCAGCCTTCACCCCGCACACCTGACGTGGCTCTGCTCCGCGGTGTTCTGCACAGTCCTGGCCTTTGAAGGGTTAAAAGAGCCACAGTGTTCACATCAGAGGGAGACTGATAATTTAACACCCACTGGAGTATGCATCTCTGTGCTGATTTAGTTGTAAAATAACTCGTTGGATGCCCCAGTTTCAACCATATGCTAATAACATCTGTTACAGTAACTTCAAGATGCTGCTTACACACGGCTCTTCTCCGCCGGCTGCGGGATTAATACGTTTCGCAGCATTGTCTCACGGATAATGGAAGCCCAGAGGGCAAACTTTTCCTCCTCTTAATACATCTGGCTAGGTGTATTACTTGTTGGTTGCTGTCCTCAACATGCCCAAAGGCTGATGGGTCTCTGAGCGGGGACTGCTGGCCCTCGGTTTCTTCAGGGAAGGGGCTGTGGGGCCGCATCCTGCTCCCACCTGTGTGCTGGCTCTGTTGCTGGCTGCTACTCATCCCTCTGCTTGGTAGAGGAGGAGATGCGAGGAGCTTGGGTTCTCTGCCACAGCTGGGGGCAGCCGCTGCTGTGGCCACTGCCTGCCTATAAGCATCGTTAATTAACGAAGGTAAATGAGCAGGCTGCTCCGTGAGCAGCTGGGGGCTGTTCCCCACCATGCCTCAGTTTCTTTGCACTTAAAAGGTGTCACTAATCCTTCTTACAGAAACGCAGGTGCGTCCTCGGTGTGTGGCTCCATGGAGCTGTCAGCATCTCGCAGACTCGTGGATTTAATTTCTCTTAAAACCCAGCGGTCAGTGCACCCGTCAGCCACGCCGTGGGGTGCAGCATGGCTCTCCCATGTTGTCCCATTGGTTCAGCCATGCGCTGGCAGCCTGGGAGGGAGATGTTTCTGGTTGCAAAGGTTGCAGCATCATCTCCTTAGGGGTTGTGATGCCTGATGGAGACCCTGCTCTGTGCATGTGCTGCACCCATGTTGCACCCGTGTTGTACCCACACTGCACCAGTGTTGCACGAGCAGCCGGGAGGTGCATCAGGGGGCGAGGGGCTGCTCCTTGCATTCAAGCAGATCAAAACCACCAAGCCTGGGAGCTTTGCGAGGGGGGATGGCAAGGGCGATTTTCAGAAGTGTTGTTAGGGGAAAGTGCACCCAGGATGCACTGTCTTGCAAAGCTGCTTCCCAGCAGTGTGGGGACAGCGTTCCAGGCTGGCTGCTGCAGGATCCATGCCTGCCACATCTCGGGGAGCTGTTGGAGTGTGTCAGGTTTTGTGCAGACCCAGATTTCAAGATCTGGTGTGGGACCTTCCCCTGATAAATGTAGGTGAGGTCTTAGTCTGGTTCTGCTGGTAATTACACAGCAAAGGCATAAAGCAGGTAAATGCTGCATAAACTCCCCAATTAAACAGCAGCGAGCTCCATTTGTGTCAGTGCTAGGAATATGGCACCGGTATCTAGGAGTGAGGAAAACTAACTGTTAAGCTGGGCTGGAGCCTTTGGCAATGTGATTTTTCAAGTTAGGACTTTGTGTGAATATTTGGGCACGTAGCTCTTACTTGTCTGCAGGGGAGTTAATTGTTCCAGTAGGTGGGAAATAAGTTTATTAATCCCCTTAAGATCTTGCCCACTGATTTCTAAGAGATCTGCTGTGGTCCTAAAAGGCTGTAATGGGTATTTTCAGCTTTGTGGTATGGGAAGCGCTGCAGAGAGCAGAGGGGTGTCTGGGCTGCTTGTGGTGCCTGGAGAGGGTCTGGCTGCAATACCGGCATCCCCTGGGGATGTTTCCAGGTGCCCTGTCACCCCTCTGTGGGTGCTAGGAGGTGATGGGGATGCAGTCTAAGGCTTTGCTCTCCTGATGGCCCCTGGTTCTCCCTCTGCTTCTGCAGGTGACCAGCGCAGCAGCGTGGTCAACGAGTCCAGCAGCCTGCTGGGGGGCTCCCCCCGCCGCCAGTGCGGCCGCAAAGGGTCCCCATATCACACTGGGCAGCTCCATCCTGCCGTGCGGGTGGCAGATCTCCTCCAGCATATCAACCAGATGAAGACAGCAGAAGGCTACGGCTTCAAGCAGGAGTACGAGGTGGGAACATCTTGTGCTGGTGTCTTGGGGAGGGTGGGAGGTAGGCTGGAGAAGGTGGCGCGGGTAGGACCCCTGTGCAGGGAGGAGATGCTGCAGACTTGGAGCTGCGATGCTCTGGACAGCAGGAGCTGGAGCTCACAGCTCTCTGGGCAGGCGTTAGCAGCACGTGGGGTGTCCCTGGGTCTGGATCAAATCTCTGGTCCTGGCAGCTCAGGATTTAATCATCAGCCAAGCCAGTCCTGCCAGCCCACACCTCTCCTGTCCGCAGTGCATCATCCCCTCTCTCCTGCAAGAGCTGGGGATGCTTCTCCCATTCTCAGGTCCTCCTGGGCACCACGATCTTGTGTTCTGCTGCTCTCCAGCACGCTTGTCCTGTGATAAGCATGGCCATAGCCTAAGGACAAGCAAGTCCTCTAGAGTATGGCATCTCCCAAGACCGTGCAGACCCTAGGGAGAGATGTGGGAGAGAGAGGGGGTGTGATCCCAGGGGAGGGAAGTCCCCCCCGAGGGTCCATCCCACCTCACTGGGCCAGAGTGCTTGTAACGGAGCACACTGTTCTCCATGTCTACTGCAGCACACCCAACAGAGTTGATTCCTGACTCCTCGGTGTCCCACAGGTCTGGCGATTGAAATTTCCCAGTGAGAATACTGTTTAATGCTTGGTTGTTTCAAGTGCAGGAGCTTTCCCTCCCTCCCCCCCCCCCCCCCCCCGCCTTTCATGTATTGGACAAACCAGGGCTTGCTATAATCATTAGTGCTCCTTGAAAAGCTGCTATATGTTCTTGGAACTAGTCATTTGAAAGCACTCAGATATTATGGGAGGGGAGAAAACATGTAATTTCCTTCCACTTTCCTCCTCTTACGCCAATCTATGAATACTACTGTTATTATACACAAACCTATTCTGTGCTGGGGAGAGAAAGGGGCTGGGGAGGTTTAGAAAAAAAACCAAAACCAACCCTGGAAAAAAACCCAGGCTGTCTATAATTTGCTGGAAAATGGGGCATGTTGTGGATGCAACAGAAACGTGTAGCTGGCAGAGCGTGCCATGGAGGTGGAGCTGGGGCTGCAGGACCCAGGTGCTGGGGTGGAGGGACCACCCTGTCTGCCCTGCTCCCCAGGCTGGTGCTGGGGGGGACCCCACAGTCCTGCCCTCGGGTCATGATGACCATCCTTTTCTTACAGAGTTTCTTTGAAGGCTGGGATGCTTCGAAGAAGAAAGACAAGACCAAAGGGAGACAGGATCATGTGTCGACATGTGAGTGCCATTAGCAAAGGCTTAGATGCCCCAAGCAGCTTGAAAAACCTTCTGAAGGGCTTTGGGCCTTTTTTTTGGTAGATGTGTGGTCCATGGCAAGAATAAACTGGTGGGGTTTGTTTGGTCAAGAGCAGCAGAAGGGTCCTTGCTCAGTGCTGGGGTCCCAGACTGAGAGCTTCTGTTGGGCATTGGACACCAGAGCAAATAGGAGGGCTGGAACTGCATAACTTTTGAGGATGGGACATCTTGGGGTGATGATAACATCACTATGATATTCTGGTTGGTGCTGGAAGGCCCCAGATAACCTGGGGTGTGTTTTCTTGTATGGAGACTTAGAAACTACAGCCCTGCCTTGGTGGGGATGTGCAGGATGAGACAAAGGGGTTGAATGGTGAGTTGTTAGGACAGCAGATTGGGAAGGGGCTTGACCCCACCAGAGAAAGGATGCTCCTCGCCAGCTCCCTCCAGTCAGTTTGGCACAGCCGCTTTGCTTCCTGCTTCATCTCCAGTGATGTTCTTGCTGAATGGAGGCACCAAGCCTGGCACTCCAGGACCTCTGGTGCTCTCTACCTCCTGCATGCTTTGTCCGCAACTTCATCCCTTCCGCTGCAGCATTGTCTGGGGCTGAGGTGGGCACCGGAGGTTGGACAGAGCTTTCTGCTCGCCTGTCTGGGCTCTGGCCATCCTGGTGCCCTGCCAGGGAGGATGGCAGGATGCTGGAGGGTGGGTGCTCTCTGTCTTTGGCAGGACTGGGCAGAGGTCAGGGAGATGCTGCGCTGACAGCTGCTCGCCCGTGTCCCTGCTGGTCTAAACCACCATCTTTGGGAAGACCCCCACCAGTTTGTATTGATTGCTCCTGAGCATGTCCCACCTGCCTGCATTTTGCAGATTCCTGGTGCAAAACAATTGCAAAGGGCACCTAGGAGCCCTGGGACATGGGGGGTGACACGCTGTCCCCGTGCTCGCCTGCCCAGGGGCTGATAGTCCCTTCTCCCCTTGCTCTCCAGATGACCGTCACCGAGTGAAGCTGCACCCGCTGCTGGGTGATCCCAACTCGGACTACATCAATGCCAACTACATCGATGTAAGTAGGGACAGTGCCTGTCTCCGTGGGGGGTCTAGGCTGGAACAGCAGCTTCTTGTGGACCCTGTGGACTGTCAGGGTCTGTCCAGCGTCTGGAGGAGCTTAGACAGCCCGGAATGGGTTGATCTGTGCGTTCCTGAGACATGCCATGAAGAGCCTGCCTGATTTATTTATGTTCTTTTCACCTTCGGTTTCTGCTTGCTGTGTCCCTCCTGTCTGTGCTCCGCTCTGTCCCTCCTTTCTCATCCCCTCTCTCCTCCCCTTTTCCATCCTCTCTTCTCCCTTCACCTGCTCTCATGTCCATAGCGCTCCCTCCCTCCCTGCTGGGTGGAGGATGCAGAGGCTGAGGGGACCAGCTGGGGCCTCACACCGGGATACCCGGGTCCTCCCAATGCACGTGAGTCTGGGCAGAGCTGGGCCCTGGTGTCCTCTGAGAGCAACGTCCCCCCCAGCGATGTTCCCTGCCAGCAGTGCGGAGACCAGGGAAGGTGCAGGGAGGCTCCGCCGAGCGCAGGCTCGAGCATTTCCTGGACGTGGCAGCAAATCCCACTCTTCCCACCTGCTTGGAGGACGTCGTTTATCAGTGGTGGCCTGATGCCACCGCGATGGGTTCCCTGTGCCCGAGCTGCATCCCTGTGCCTGTCCCCTGTCCCCATGTGTCCTTTCTCCCCTGTGGCTGTCTGGCTGTCCATGCCCTGCTCCGGGGCAGGTGTTCTAACTTGGCTCTTGATTTCTGCCTCACTAATGTCTCTGTCTCTGATCTTTTTCTCTTAAACCTGTGTCCCAACGGGATCATTAAGATTCGGATAAACCGAGAAGTAAGTAGATGGTTCCCCTCTCCTCTCTGCTCCCGTGTCCTCCCAGGCGTCATACTGGGCAGCATGCTGTTAAATAGCATCAGGGAGAGGCAGGCTGGGAAAATCTGTGGATAAACTTGGGTATGGTCCAGGGAAGGGGAGAGCGAGCTCTCCATGGCACGTCCTCCCTGGGGTGATGGAGAGCAAGGCCTGTGTGCTCGGAAGAAGGGTTGAATTCAGCCTACAGAAATGCCCCGTGAAAGGACCCACGGTGGATGGAGAAGCCACCACCACCTCCATGCATGTGATGTGGCTTAACTCTGTTGGACCTGTGGTCAAGGTTGTGGGACGCTGGGTCTCCGGTCCCTTTGGCAGTGGTCTCGCTGGGATATGCTCTTTGGGCTGGTACGTCCCTGTGAAGAGTTGGGAACGGCCCCCGTAAGCAGCTGGCATGAAGGAGGGGAATGGGGCAGTCACTCAGCACCGTGGGGCTGTTGTAGGATTGGGGTATCATTAATGGGGCTCTCATGGTGGTGTTGCCGTGCTCAGCCCCGGTGTGGTGGCAGCAAGAGCTGGGATTGAACTAGTGGACCCCAGGATGCCAGCTGGGAGCTGCTGGGGACTTTGGTGCAGAGCATCGCTGAGAGCTGGTGTTGCATGAGCCTTTCGCGGGCTGTGGGGTGTGCGCCCTCCCGGGACAGGGTGCGCCGGGTGCCAGGTGGCTGCTGAGCCTCCTCCTCCTCCTGCAGCGGTGGGTGGCACTGCGCCGGTGGCCAGGACCTGGCCTGACAGATGTGGGGAGTCGCTACTAATTAGGTGACTGTGAGACATTTTAGGGGGCTGTGCCCCAGCTCCTGAGTGTCCTGTGTCCCCCCAGCTGGTGACCGAGGTCTCTGCTTCCCTTGCAGGGCTACCACAGGTCCAACCACTTCATAGCCACGCAAGGTGAGCTGCCCCTCCCTCCTCCCCTTCCTTCTTGGCCAGTGGGTCAGCAGCTCCCGATTCCATTCCCACTGGGATTTAACCTTGTGTGGGCAAGGGAGGCAGGAGTGGGCCAGTTTGGGTGACAGCAATGTGGAGCATTGGTCCCCCACGGCACCGCACATCCCGGGGCAGATGGGTGCTTCCAGCGCTGCGTTGGTGCTGGTGCTGCCGGCGTGGGAGGGGATGGGCAGTGGTACCGCGGCGCTGCCGGGGCTGGGTTCTGCTGGCCGTGCCCATCCAGCCCCTGTGGCCTTTCCTTCGTCCTGCAGGGCCCAAGCAGGAGATGGTGTATGACTTCTGGCGCATGGTGTGGCAGGAACACTGTTCCAGCATCGTGATGATAACCAAGCTGGTGGAGGTGGGCCGGGTAAGGACCCCATCCCATCCCTCTCTCTCCGGGCTCTGGCTCTGCCAGAAGCCTCCTTCACAGAGCCTACACCCCTTCCTGTCCTTCCCTTGCAGGTGAAATGCTCCAAATACTGGCCGGATGACTCCGAGATGTATGGGGACATCAAGATCACCTTGGTGAAGTCGGAGACGTTGGCCGAGTATGCTGTCCGCACCTTCGCTCTCGAGAGGGTACGGTCCTGCTGGCCATGCCCTGCCCTCACAGGGAGAGAACCAGCCGCTCTGGGCATCTCCAACCATCGCTAGATTGGCATTTACCAGTACCCTATTTATTTACCCCAAAACGGGGCTTTCAGCCCTGGTTGAGGTGCAACTTCTGAACTCCAGGGATGATGGTAGCTTCTTCCTTTGCCTTTTCCCTGGCTCTGTGCCCTCTGCTGGGGCGAGCAGCTCAGCCCCGCTCTGGTTTCAGCAGTGAGTGAGTATTTAATTTCCATGTGAGCACCATGTAAATGTGACAGAGGTGAAGGATGCTTTTTTTCCTCCGTGCTGGAGCGCAGGTTATGCGGCCATTACTCTGCGGCACGGTACCTGGGGATGGAGCCGGTGCGATTTACCCCTTACCTACAGGAATGTGAAATTACTGTCTAGTTATAGGGCAAGTAACAAAGATGCATGTAGAATGAGACCTGTGGTTGCTGCCACCTCCTCCTTTTCCTCCTCAGCTGATTTTTAACCCTCTTGCAGTCAAGGAGGAGGGAGCTGTGGGGCTGCCAGAGTGGCTGCCCACTGCGTGGTCTATCTGGCTGGATGCTGAGCTGGCAAGATCATGGACTCCCAAGAAAATCAAGTGTTTGGGTGGCTTTGTCCTCCCTGTGCGCCCTCACTCCCTCTCACCCTTCCCTTGCAGCGGGGCTACTCGGCCCGGCACGAGGTGAAGCAGTTCCACTTCACGTCATGGCCCGAGCATGGTGTCCCCTACCATGCCACCGGGCTGCTGGCCTTCATCCGCAGGGTGAAGGCATCCACGCCGCCCGACGCTGGCCCCATCGTCATCCACTGCAGGTACGTGCGTGGCCGTGGGGCAGAGCCAGCTGTGGGGGAGCATCTGCCTCTGGGGTGGGGTTTGGGGGGGTATGGGTGGCCCTGGAGGGGAGCACGGTGTGTCTTAGGTGGGTGCTCAGCTTCTGGCTCTGAGTGATGCTAAAAGCTCCAAATGATGTTAAAATACTCAGCAGGGAGATGCAAAAATGTGTAATTTGGGTTCACAGCAAGGGCAGGCACCAGGGCTGATGGCATGGGGTTGGATGTCCCTCTGCGATGGCATCCAGCTGTAAAGTGGCACCACCAGGCTGGTGGCAGCAGGTCCCAGGGGGCAAACATGGAGCAGCATGTTTGGGGGGGCTGTCCCAGCACCCCTTACTGATGACACAGCTCTCTTGACCACTGCTGGTGGTCAGGATGTTGGGTCTGGCCGATGGGAGAGGTGAGGAGTGACAGCAGGACAGCCTGGCAGGGCTCAGCCACCAGGACCCCAGAGCTGGGAGGACGCCAGTGGCACATCTGAGTGGCAGCAGTGGCTTTCCGTCCCCTGAGCGGGCGTCCCCACGCAACAAGTTAATGGCTCTTCTTTTGCTGGGCAAACAAGGAGGAGCTGATGAGCAGGAGGGATTTTTATTTTATTTGATTTCTCCCTGTCAACTGCCTCATCAGTATTCATTCACTGGCAACAGTGAGTGTGGTTAGTGCCCGTAGCCTGTAATCAGTGATAATCACGATGAGTGATTCATCAGCCCAAGAAATTAGTATTTAGCTGGAAAAGACTTTGTAGGAAAGGAATCGGGGGGAGCAGTTCTGTTCCTGATGTGTCGCGGGGGGCTTGCGGCATTGAGAGGTCTTCTGCTGTAAGTCCAAGCATGCCAGGATTTGGGAGCTGCTGGGTTGTCTGGCTCTGGGCATCCTGCTGGGCTCAGCCTTAACCTGAGGGTCTCCCCTGGGGGGGATTTGGACCCGCTCTGTGCCAGGGGTGCCTCCCTGTACTCTTGGGGCTTGGTACTGAGCATCCTCCTCACCCCTTTTGGGCAGGGCGTCCTGGAGGACTGTCAGCGCTCAGGTGGTTTAGCTGCAGCTTTTGTTGCAAAAAAGCATGTGGTTTGCTGTCTTACGGTAAAAATGCACTGCAGGCGTGGGTGCCCACAGCCTGACCACGGCACAACCCCCAGCCGCTGCAGGGGTGTGTCTGGGCAGGTGGTTTAAGGCAAAACTGGGCTTTGGTTCCGAAGGTGTGTGAGGTCCTGGCAGCCCTGCCTGGACCCCCGCTGCCCCCACGTTCATAGGCAGGGACCGTACATCGAGCCCTCACGCACACAGACCTTGCTCTGTGCCCTCTGGCGTCTTGGGCTGCATGTGGATGCTGTGCAGACTGGGAGTGTTTGCTGTGTTTTCCTCCTCCATCCCCAGTGCTGGTACGGGGAGAACAGGCTGCTACATCGTCCTGGACGTTATGTTGGACATGGCTGAGTGCGAGGGTGTTGTGGACATCTACAACTGTGTGAAGACCCTGTGCTCACGGAGGATCAACATGATACAGACGGAGGTGAGCGGGTGTCAGGGACAGCTGAGGACATGTGGGGGCCACTGTCACCAGCATGTTGCGGAGGCTCAGCCCTCTCCCCTTCCCTCCCCCCTGAAAGGAGCAGTATGTCTTCATTCACGACGCCATCCTGGAAGCCTGCCTGTGCGGGGAGACCAGCATCCCTGCCAGCGAGTTCAAGCCCACCTACAAGGAGATGGTGAGGATAGAGCCGCAGAGCAACTCCTCGCAGCTGCGGGAGGAGTTCCAGGTGAGCGGCCCCAAAACCTCTGCATCCCCCGCAGCAACACCCCCTTGCTCCTCGCCCTCCCAGTGCCCACCGCTGCCTGCAGCAGCAGGCTGTGGCGAGCAGCAGGCAGGGGATTTGGCCCCGGTGGAGGCTGGAGGGGAGCTGAGGGGAGCACCTGTGCCTGCAGACCCTCAACTCGGTGACTCCCCACCTGGACGTGGAGGAGTGCAGCATTGCCCTCCTGCCCCGCAACCGGGAGAGGAACCGCAGCATGGACGTCCTGCCGCCCGACCGATGCCTTCCCTTCCTCATCTCCGTGGATGGAGACAGCAACAACTACATCAACGCGGCCTTAACTGATGTGAGCGTGTGGGGGAGGGGGGAGGGGCTGGCTTCCCCTGTCTTGGGCTGCTTTTCACAGCAAAACCCCACTTGGTTTGAATTTTGTGCAAGGGCGTCAAGGCACGTGGCAGCTGTGGGGGTGGGGAGGAAGGGCTGGGACTGGCGTAGCGGGGTGCTTCACCCCTTTTGTATAGCAGCATCTTGTCTGTCTCGAAAGAGCTTTTCACCTGCTCTCACAAGCTGTGTGCAAAGGGTCTTCATTTATTTTGTGGTGATAGTGGAGCACAGGAGGGGTTGGTAGCATTGAGGTGCCCCCATGTGCTGCCAGCGCTCTGGTGTGCATCCTCCCGGGGCAATCCAGGGGGCTCTGAGCTGCTCCCAGCACCGCCGTGCATCCCTCCCGTGCAGTCAGAAAGGACACCTGCAGTAGCAAAGCTGTGTCCTACCTGCTGACAACTGCAGAAGTCCGCCCTGAGCGATGGGCCTTTTGCCACCAGAGCCACTTTCCTCTCCTGGAAGCGAGCCGGGGTGCTTTGCATGGGCAGCGCTGAGCCCTGCTGCGCCCCGGGCACCTTCCCTGAACCCTCCTGCTCGCAGCTGAGCCCTGCATTTTTACCCCACGGGTGATTTATCACATTGCATCTTTGTGCAGATCTCATCTCACCGATACTTGCTCTTGCAGCAAAAAGCAGTTTATAAAGCGGAGGAGCTGCACCCATTGGGCTGCAGGCTTTGGCTACTGTGGGATGGGAGCTTTGTTTTCAGCTTGCTTGCTGTTTGCATATCTATTTTATTTTTATACCTCACTGAGCCTCCCTTAATCTCTGCTACAAGGTCAGAGAATAAAACTTTTTTTTATAGACAGAAAAAGCCCTTTGGATGAAATTCTTGCTGAAGGGATAAAACCCATTTCCTTCTTTTGAGGAGGGAAAATAAAAAAAGTCTCATTTCCTTTAAGTGCCAAAGTGGTTTGCTTAGTCGTTCTGTCCATCTGTCAGATTAAATTGGTCCGTGCTGCCCATCACTGGTGCCGAGCGCTGTGCCGATGCTGGAGGAGCCACGTTGCTCCATGCCGGCTGCTGTCATTTACAGTGGTGCCCAAGGTCTGCGGTGCCATGGCAAACCTGGTGCACACCTGGTGAACTCTCCCCTCGCCCTGCTGCTGCCATTGCCCTCCTTGAGGGTGGAGAGCTCTCTCCACCGCCCCATGGACAGGGCAGGAGGAAAGGTCCAATAAAGGCATTTCCAGGAGCTAAATGAGGGGGTTTTGCAGCAGCCAGGGGACTCCCTGTTAGCGGAGAGCTGTGCTAATTCGCAGGCACAGAACATTTTCTGCTCTGTTCCTGTATCTGAAGAGGCTTGAGCTAAAGTGTGTAAATTGAAAAGTCCGATTGATGCAGCGTTGAGCTAAGCTGTGGGCTCCCAGTCCCTTGGCAAGCCAGTGTCAGGATGGCCCAGGGTACAAATCTCGATCGAAGCACAAATGAGAAATACAGTAATCATCTTCCCTCCCTCCCCGGCCCCTTTCTTTCTTGTATAGGGATCTTTTGCTTAGGGGTTTCCTTTTCTCCCCCCAAAAACACTGAGCCCGTGTCAATGGTTGTCTCCGCTGCTCTCGGTGCCCAGTGGTGTTGGGGCACTGTGGGGGGGTGATGCTGTGGGTGATGGTTTCATTCAGCCCAGAGCTGGGGGCTGGGGCCACCTTGCAGCCACGGCTTCTGCTTGTTCTTGGCTCAAAGGTGGCATCTTTTCCCTGGTCGTTGTACAAAACGCGCTTCCCTGTGAGAGCGGGAAGCCAGCACTTTCATCCTGACCGAGAGCAGGGAAGGCTTAGACCTGGTGTTACAGAATCTCCCCAGCACCAGGGCATGGAGGGACTGAGGCTGTGCCAGGGAGGCCAGCTCTGCTCCAGCACGGAGATGACTTTGGTGCCACTCATCTCCTGGCTTTTTTTGGGGTGCGATAGCAATGAATTCAGCGCTGTCCTTAATGGTGCTTGTCTTCCGTCTCTGCAGAGCTACACCAAGAGCGCTGCCTTCATCGTCACCCTGCACCCGCTGCAGAACACCACCACCGACTTCTGGCGGTTGGTGTACGACTACGGCTGCACCTCCATTGTCATGCTCAACCAGCTCAACCAGTCCAACTCTGCCTGGGTGAGTGCTGCCGCCCTGGGGACTGCACCAGCCCCGCGGGTGGCCTTGTCCTGCTCTGTCCCCACCGCCTTGGCAGTACCGCCGCCCTTGCCTTGCTCGCTCAGCTCCTTCTTCTCTGCAAGGGGAGACGGGACTGCCTGCAGCAGCCAGTATTTATCCCCTGTAAGCAGAGGGCTGGCCAGCTGGAACCAAAGATGCGTTCAGCAGCAAACCAGCCTCCCGGTGTTGCGTTGCCATTGCTTCACTGTACCCTAATCTTTGTGGATGACCCAGGGAGATACGAGGTTGATGACAAGTATAACCTTGTCATTATAAATAACTGGTTTTTATCCTCCTTTTACAAAGGGGACAGTGAGGCGCAGGGGATTCCTGCTTTCATCTTCCGAGGGCACCGGTGGCTTGTGAAGGCTGCTTTATAAATCAGCCTGCTGCAAAGGAGCTGTCCTGCGGGTTTTATGGTGTGGTGGGATGTGCAAGTCCGCCAGGCTGGAGGAGGGGTGTCACCTGGGGGAGAGGGGACAGAAGCCAGGGAGTCGGGGGCCATGCTTAGCCTCACCTCGGTGCATTGCTCCCAGGGGGATGCCTCGAGCACCTTTGCTGCCAGCAGAGTGGATGTAAAAGTCTGCTACAGGTCTGTAATGTTAATTCAATGAGGAATCTTATTGGATTTTTACATAAAATTAGCGTTACATACTCTTAATGGATGTCTGGAGAAGACTTCATTAGCTGGTTTATTTTATGAGTTGAGATCAGATACTCGATGTAAATGACCCAAAACAGCAGTTGTACCATTCGTCACCAGGATGCAGATGGATGCGGCACTGGTACTGACTGGTGTGTAAATAAGCTGGTATTTATTTATATATATAAATATGCTGAGCACATGCAGAGCTATGGAGCGCGCCCACGCGTCCCTCCATGCTGAGCTAATGCCACGTGCTCCAAAGGACCTTTGTGGGGTGACATTGAGCAGACCCTGAGCATTGAAGGATGTCCTGGGATGACGTCCTCCTTGTGGAGGTTTGCTGGCAGAGGAGGCAGAGCTGGCCCCAACGAGCTTCCGAGCTCGTATGCTGACTCCGAGGAGTCGCTTTGATATCAGGCTCATGTTTAATGAAGCCATCTGCCCGTGGACGCGCTGAAGTGAGCAAACTTGTGTGACCAGCATCGCTGGAAGGCCCCGTCTAGCACCAGCAGCTGGGACTGATTGGGCTGCCCAGAGCTTGATGATGGTGTTGTTCGAGTGATGGTAGTGATGATGATGGTTGAGTGTTCCTGGGTAAGAACCAGGGGGAGGCCAACAAGGCAGATATCCTGGTGAGGGTCTGTTATGGACCACCCAACCAGGGTGAAGAGACTGATGAAACACTCTGTAAGGAGCTGGGAGAAGTCTCACGATCGCTAGCTCTTGTCCTCATGGGGGACTTCAACTTCCCAGATGTCTGCTGGAAATGCAATCCAGTGGAGAGGAAACAGCCCAGGAGGTTCCTGGAGCGTGTGGAAGAGACCTCCCTGACTCAGCTGCTGAGGGAGCCAGTGAGGGAAACATCCTTCTGGACCTGCTGTTTGCCAGAAGAGGAGAACTGGTGGGTGACATGATGTTTGGAGGCTATCTGGGGCTCAGCAATCATGAAATTTAGATAAGAGTTTTTTGATTCTTGGAGCGGTAAGGAAGGGGATCAGCAGAACTGCTCCCTTGGACTCCCTGGGGGCAGACAGTGGCGTCTGTAGGGACCTGGCTGACAGAGTCCCTTGGGGGGGCGTCCCAAAGGCCAAGGGCTCCAGGAAGGCTGGACAGGCTTCAAGAAGGAAGTCTTCAAGGCACAGGGTCAGGCCATCCCCATGTGCTGAAAGACGAGCCAGCGGGAAAGACCAGCCTGGCTGAACAGAGAGCTTTGCCTGGAACTTAGGGAAGAAGAGAGCTTATGACTCTAGGAAGAAGGGGCAGGTGACTCAGGAGGACAACAAGGATGCCATGAGGTTGGACAGGTAGAAAGTTAGAAGGGCCAAAGCCCAGCTAGAACTCAATCTGGTTACTGCCATAAAAGACAATAAAAAGTGTTTCTGTAAGTGGATTAGCAACAAACAAATGGCTAAGGAGAATCTCCGTGCTTTACTGGATGTGAGGAGAAACACGGTAACAAAGGAAACGGCCTCAAGCTGTGCCAGAGGAGAGTTAGGTTGGATATTAGGAAAAAATTCATCACCAAAAGGATTGTCAAGCACTGGAACAGGCTGCCCAGGGACGTGGTGGGCTCACCAACCCTGGGGGTCTTTAAAAGATGTGTAGACGGTGGTGCTTAGGGATGCGGTTTACTTGATGGGCTTGGTGGTGTTTGGTTGATGGTTGGACTTGATGATCTTAAAGGTCTTGTCCAACCTAAATGTTTCTATGACTCTGTGACAATCAGTGCAATAGCTGGACTGTGGCTGAGGGTCTTCCTGGAGAGCGTTGTGGGAAGGAAAGGTCCATCTTGTCATTGCTGGCTGCTGTTTAAGAGAATTTTTTTGATTGCACACTCCTATCAGTAGAAGATTTTTGAGCATACACCCCCCCCAATATATGGGTATTTATTTATATATATTGCGTATATTTATAAATCATACGTACGTTCTCCTGTACTAATATATTAGGTACCCTGTAAGGTGTACACAGGCAGTATAAATTTACAAAGCAAGCAATAAAGATGAACAATATTTAGAGACATTTTTTTGTTTTAATGTATTAATGGTCAACCTCCCTTTTTGCTCTTGCTAAAAAAAAAAATACCATTAATAATACCAGTATTTTATAGCAGGGGCTCTGTGATTGCCTACGCTTCATTAGTTTTGAAAACTTTGGTTTAGCACTTTGTGACAGAGCCATCGGAAGGGCTCATTCCAAGTCCAGTTTATTTTGATACTTGGTTTTAATGGCTGTCTCTGCTGAACAGAATTCCCCACGCAGATGTGGAGATGCAAATGGAAGAAGCGCATCGCCGGCTGTGCTTATTAAAGCCCCATACTTGCTTTTCAATCCATCCACTGCTTATGCAAAGGGTTTTCTTGGCTGGTAAATGGCCATCTGCCTGGTGTCAGCCTGTGTTGCTTTTGGGTTTTTTTAGGAAATGCTTTTTCCATAGCATGAATTTATTTGAAAAAGCACTTTTTCAAAGTTACTTTTCTCACTTACTGTCCAAGCAGCACCTTCACCTTGAAAGGGTGCCTTAAATTAGGTGTGTTTATTTTTTGGGCAAGATCAGCTAGGTAGCACGCTACTGAGAGCAACTGGTCATCAGCAAGTTTGCAACACTTGTCTTTTTGTAAAATAAAACTCCTTTAAGTTCGACAGCTCTTTTAAACCCTTTGCTGCAAGATAAGCAGCAAGTCTCCATGTGGGACGAGAGATTTTCGTGGGTGCTCCCTGTCCCATTACAACATGTTGTAAACAAGTAATTTGGTGTTGAGAATATACCTTCTCTGGATGAGAAAAAGATAAATAGAATGAAAATAAATAGAAGTTCAAATATTTCCTTCCTGCATCTCGATGGATTGCCTCACACATGCCACTGTGGAGACCACTGCCATAGGAAATCTGAGTGAGGAATGACGTGGGTATTCACTGCTGGAGACCGTGTTACAAGCCCAGAAGTCTTCAACACCTGGTTCGGTACAAGTGACAACCCCCTCTCTGGATTAGCCCTTGTGACATTTGCGACTTCATCAGGAATGTTTCTGTCCATGAGCCTTGCTGTGTGCGTCCAGAGGAGTGAAGAGAGCTGGTGCTGGTGCTGGGGGCCATGTCCTCTGGGGAGCGGAGGAGGACCCTGGGCTTGTCTGGTTTGGAGAGAAGGCGGCTGGAGGCAACCTCATTGCTCTCTGCAGCATCAGGGGAGGGTCAGAGCAGGCATTAGGAAGCATTTCTTTACCGAGAGGGTGGTCAAACCCTGGAACAAGCTTTCTGGAGGGGTGGGTGATGCCCCATGCCTGTCAGTGTTGAAGAGGCATTTGGACCATGCCCTTAATGGGATGCTTTAACCCTTGGTCAGCCCTGAATTGTTCAGGCAGTTGGACCAGATGCTGGACCCTTGTGGGGCCCTTCCGATGGAACTGTTCCGTTCTGTTTTCAGTGCCAGCCCCTCTGCAGGACGGTGTGACTGAAGGTGTGAGAAGGGGGCTCTGGTGGTGGCTGTGCCTCTCTGTTTCTCTGCAAGCCCAGAGCAGAGGGTGTTAGTGCAGACCCAGCACCCAAGGGTGGCTCTGTCATGGGCGAGCAGGCTCTCTGGTCCCAGCACGAGGACGGGGCTTGGCACATTGCTGCACTGAGCCCTGGCTGGCAGCGGGGGCTGCCCGGAGCCTTGCGGGCAGGTCCCGACAGGACAGACCTGCCTGGCTTCCCCGTGTGCAGAGGTGTTGGAGGTGGGAGGGTGGAAGGGCTCTGCCAGCAAGGTGGCTGCGGAGGAGAGCAGCTGCGTTGCCCCAGCAGTGGGCAGGTCCAGCTAGGGCAGGGTGACCGATGCTCGCTCCCACCTGTGTTTTTCATCTGGATTCATGTTTACCCTCGTGTGCACCGAGATACCTGCTAGGGACCAAGTGCCCCCTCAAAAACCCAGCCCTACAGCAGTGCCACCGTCTGACTGTCCTGCCCAGCTGCAGTGGACCACGGCGGGGAAGGAGACAGCAAAACTGATTTAATTTCTCTCTCTCTTATCCTGTTCTTTCATTCCATAGTCCAGAAATGCCCTTCAGCCTCGCAGGAGCTCACCGCTCCTGTGCCATCCTCACCCAGGTCCCCATCCCCTGCAGTGGCCGCTGTCCCCTGGCACGGTCTGACGGGGCTCTGCTATTTTTCTTCATTAGTCAGCCCTCCCTCTCTCTCTGGATGTCGATTCTTCAGGGATGTCTGTGTTACAATATTTAGCTGGATCTTAAATGTTTACCAGTTTAGGACCAACAGGTAATAAATCAGCCTTTATAGCAGGCAGCTCTGAAAGGTGACTTGGAGGGTATATCCCTCACTTGAACTTGTGTCTTGCTGAAGGAATTTTTAATATCCAAATTATAGTTCTGAGTCTAGAAGGCTTGGAGATTGTGGAGATTTATAGCCCCTATTAATAACCAATTATTTCTCAAAGACATTTGCCATGCAGTTAGGCCCAAGCCGTTAGATGACCTGAAATGGTAAATGCCCTGTTAAAGTGCGGTGACAAATATCATATATTTTGTGTCAATGCTGGTTTCCCAGCTGTCATGGTGTAAAAACAATCGCATCTGTGACCCTTGGACCAAGGCATCCATCAGTGCTGTGCTGGACGCACGGCGGGGGAGCAGGAGTCACTCCCCAGCCCTTTGCTGGGCTGCAGCCTGGGGTGGCTTTGGCTTGGTGGGATGTCCTGGCCGTGGGGCGAGGGTCTCTGTCACCCCACGTTGCTGTTGCTGATGGCAGAGCAGCTTCTAAAGCCAGTGGGGTTACAGGGTGGACTTGGAGCAGCCAAGCCCTGCTCCGTCATTGTGCAGGGTCAGGTCTGGACCACCTGCATCATTCTGGACCACCAAGGTCCATCTCCAGGAGCATCAGCTGTTCTGTTTGTGCAGTGGGGAGAGGGCTATGTGGATACTGGGGGGTGGACCTGACCTTTCAGCTTTGATCCCACAACAAGCTGAAGGATCCTCCATCCATCAGTGTGCCATGGGTCCTGAGTGAGCAACAGCATCATGGGTCCAGTGTCCCATCTTGGGGCCACCCCCTGTGCCAACAGCCCCTCGGTGTCCAGTACCAACTGCTCCGTTCCACTCCACGTTGTCTGTGATGCATGATGCCATTTCCCCGTGTCCCTGTACATGTTCCCAGTCCTGGTGAGCTGTTCTTCTCTCCGCAGCCCTGTTTGCAGTACTGGCCTGAGCCGGGGCTCCAGCAGTACGGCCCCATGGAGGTGGAGTACGTTTCCGGAGCGGCGGATGAGGACATTGTGTCCCGTCTCTTCCGAGTCCAGAACATCACACGGGTGAGGGTCTCTCCTCTGGCTTCATGTCAGTGAAGGGTGGTTGGGGGGCTCCGTGCATGCCTGTGTGTGCGCCCAGGTGCCCCCCAGGCATCTCCCAGTGCAGGGGTCAGGGCTGGGGGAGCGCCTGTGCAGGGAGTGGATCGCTTTTGTCAGCCTCTGCATTGAGGAAGAGCTGCTTTATGTGAACAAAGACCTTTGGAGAGCCAGAAGGATGATACATCTAGTGAGGCCACGCTGTCCCAGAGCTTGTCATTGCTTGGCCGAGTAATTTTCCATATAAACTGACTGAGTGGTGCTGTAGATGCTGGTGTCTTCTGCAGCCCAGCCCAGCTTCTCCAGAGGATGCAGGCCCAGCCTTCCTCGTGGCAGAATGGTGGCTGTAAAATTGTCATTGGCTCCATCCAACCTTTCCGGAGTTCACAGCTCCCTGCGGGATTTTAGATAACTCTGTAAGAAGACTTTTCTCATCCTGCCTGGAGGTCCATCTCTGCCCTGCCACGTACATATCACAGGATGGAGACTCCCCACATGGGCACAGCAGCTCCCCTGGGACCAGCAGAGACCTTTTCCTGCAGGGCGAGAAGATCCATGCAGGTTTTCACCTGTTGTCCTTGCTGCATTGGTGCTTGGCTGGTTCAGCTTGCCTTCGAACAAGGAGAAACGTAGTGAAAGCGGGAAGGGACAGCGATGAACAGCGCACCTGGGTGTAGAATACGCAGAAAAGAAAGCTGGTTTAACTGCAAAAGCCAGATGGGAAGAGCTGGCATTCTTGAGATCCTTAAATCTCCCAAGGGTTGCCAAGAGGCTGAGCCCAGCGTCCTACTGGAGGTCACTGGGCAGATGGGAATTAGAGAGCTTGGAAGAGAGTGTACGGCTTGGCTGGTGGCCTGGCTGGGAAGGGCGCTTTGGCCCGGGACCTGGGGTCAGAGAAGATAAATCCTGATTATCTGGACTCTTAAAACAAAGAGGGTTTTGGTTTGAGCTCCCAGTGGGAGCATCTGGCATTTCCTGGGTGTCAACACAAAAAAAAATGTGCTTTGCTCTCAGGTGGTAGAACATAACTCCGTGCTAAATTAAAATGCAGCGCGAGTGAAATCTCTGCATCTAAGAAGAGACTTCCCCAGGGAGCAGATCGCTGGAGGAGTGCTGGTAAACGTCTGGAGCCGCTTCTTGACAAGTCTCGCTGTCTGGAGGGGAGCTGGGCGTTGTGGGGTGTCAGAAGTCCTCCAGAGCCAGACAGAGCTTTCACCTGAGCTTCAGAACGCATCCCAGAGCTTTCCTTCATGGCTGTCAGAGGGGTTTTTCTCCTGTTTAACTTCACTTTTTTGTTTCACCTTTTCCCTCTGTCTTCCTGGCTTCCAGCTGGAAGCAGCGACAAGCCCGGGGAGGTCAGCCCATCCCAGCCACATCACTGACTCCCGGAAAGGTTCAGGGAAGCCCCCGTGCGTGTGGGGTGTGCTGGTTGGAGTGGGCACCAAATGCCCCCAATGCCCTCGCCAGGCGGGACTCCCTGCAGAGCCACAGCCTGCTGGCTGGAGATGCTTTGGTGCTCATCCTGCTCATCAGGCATCTGAAACTGGGTGGCTGGAGCCCTCCAGAGCTGAGGATCCCCCATTTGCATCCTTTTCTCCTTCAGCGCTCCTGACATGTGTGCCACGAAGCCCTGAGATGCGGCTGGGGTGTGTGACCTGTGGTTTCATCCCATCAGGTACTTCTGGTGCCCTGAGCACTTCGGAGCAAGAGCCCCACATCTGCCTGGCTAAAGCCTGGCCTCATTTAGCTTTACGGACGTAATTTTCCTCCTGGAGCCTGCTAACCAGATTAGGTTTCAAAACTAACCAGATTACCAGGGTATTAAGGCGTACTTCCACCGCTTCCCGCCTCTGTGGTTGGCAGCTTCTCATCAGCCTCCTGGTTTAAAGCAAACACAACAAAACCACATCCCCTGGGATCTTCTGCGTGCAAGACGAGGATGTGATGGAGAAGCCTTGGGGAGGCTAAGGGGTCTGGTAACAGGGCTTGGGTGACAGACAGCCCAAGATGCTGTGAGTTAGGATAAACCGTGTCAGTGGAGCTTCCCCTGGGTGGGATGGGGAGGTGGAACAAGTGCGAGCTGCAGAGGAAAGGGCTGAACCACCATCTTAAAGCATCGGGAAAGGGTTTTCCTCTCTTCCTCTACTGTTGATGCGTGGCAAACCTCTCTTGTCCTCCATCACACCTCCAGTGGAGGCAAATGAGGGCAGACCATGGGTTCAAGCTGATGAGGTTTGTTTTTCTAGTTGCAGGAGGGGCACCTGATGGTCCGACATTTCCAGTACCTGCGGTGGTCGGCATATCGGGACACCCCAGACTCCAAGAAGTCCTTCCTGCACCTCCTGGCCCAAGTGGAGAGGTGGCAGAAAGAAAGTGGCGATGGCAGGACCGTGGTGCACTGCCTGTGAGTGTCAGCTGGGGAGGAGCGGGCTGTGGTGGTGGGGGAGATGCCACCAGCTTACGTGTCCACAGTTCTTGGAAATCCTCTAAAAAACCCTCACCGGAATGGCTTTGTCTCCAGATAGTGCTGCCTCTCCCACAACGTGGGTTTTGGGTGAGGCACCTTGTGGTCACCATGTCAAACCTCCTCCCCGAGATGGATGCTCGGCAGCCCTGCCATTCACACCAGCGCCTGCCTTGCAGCGGATCCCAGCCCCCTCGCCACATCCCGTGAGTGACGGGCTCCAAAGGGATGTGGCAGGAGCTGCGCAGCTCCCACCGCTTGCTTCTCATCGAGGTGGACGTGCTCTTCATCCCCCTCCTCCCAGCTGGGCTGGGCTCACACACACACCCGTGCATGCTCCCCTCGAATGGGACCTAGCACGTTCGCAGATTGGTACAGACAGCAGGAGAGCCTTTAATCAAAAATCAATTAACAGCCTCGTCCATCTTCATTAACGGAAGGATAATTTGAGAACGTGCTTTTACAACACTGGCACCATGTTCTCTCCTCCCCTCCCCGCTCCCCTTTGCTGCCAGGGATCAGACGTGGTGGTGCGGGATGGTTTCAGCCCAGGATGGGGGAGGCATCCAGTGAGCTGTGTGCTGGGTCAGACCTTCCTCCAGCCAGCGCTACCCAACAGCTCACCAGCCCAGGGTCACCCTGCAGATGCAAGAGGATGGTAGAGGGTCACAGTGGTTTCCTCAAGGTCACATGAGGAATTGGTCCATGGCAGGGCTGGAAACTGAGTCCAGATGTCCAAGACCCAGCCTTGATGGTCCAAAAAGGTGTTTTCATGCTCTGTTTTGGCTCTTGTGGGGACTGGAGGGCAGGATCACAGCTCCTGCAGCCACGTGGCTCTGTTTCAGGTCCTCCAGTTTGGAAGGTCTGTGGGGTACGAGCCTCTGCTCTGGAACATCTCCTGGGATGCAGGGGTGGGTAGAGGAAGGAGGAATTAGAGGGAGCAGGAAGATGCTCTAATGCCACCTTCTCACCAATGACACGTGTGTTTCTCCCACCAGGAACGGAGGTGGCCGGAGCGGCACATTCTGTGCCTCCACCATGATCCTGGAGATGATCAAGTGTCACAACATGGCAGATGTTTTCTATGCTGCAAAGACCCTCCGCAACTACAAGCCAAACATGGTAGAGACCTTGGTAAGCAGCAGGCACCGCCGGCGTCTGCCCTGGCTGCTGGTGCATCCCTCCAGCAGAGGGGAGAGGTGCTAGGGGATGCCCACCTCCCAGAAGACCTCCTTTTCCATCCCAAATCCTAATTCGCATTATGGGCATCCTCATGCAGAGTGTGTCTCGGGGAGTGTGCCAGCACCGTGCCACGGGCTGGGGCGGGCGGGGAGGTGAGACAGCAGCTCTTGAAAGCAGCCTTGGGCTTGCCTTCATCTCGCTGTGCCGACATGCCCTTGGTGTCAGCGCCGGGCTTGTTGGCAGTCCTTCCCAGGGGTAATAAGGCAGGTTCACATTAATTCACAGGATGTAATTGTAGTTCTTTGGAGGGTTTGTGGTGCCGAGAGCTCTGAGGTGGAGTCAGACAAATTCCTGTTGGAAATACAAAAGGGAACTCTATTTTGAGTGAAATTAATTAGTGGACAAGCTGCTGGGAGCAGCAATGGACTCACATTTCACGGTGAGGAGGCTGGAGGTGGCAGCGGGTCAGGGTGAAAAGCCCGTGCCCTATTTCAGGCCCTCAATCAGGGGACAGGGGATGAAGCAGATGCGTGGTCATCCCCGTGGTGGAGAAATCCAGGTGCCTCATAATGTTTTAAAAGCAGATCAGCTGGAAACATTTACCCTATTTGGATTTAAAATCCCTAAGTTACAAAATGAAATGGTTTAGAGGAGGGGATGTGATTTGCATTAGGAATTAAAGTGGAGGAGAAGGTGAGGGAGGAATGGATGCAGATAATGGAAAGATGATGTGACAAGCATGAAGCCACCAGGACCCACTGGGCTAAATTGCAAAGGTATTAAAAAAAGGCAACATTTCACATCAGGGCACAAGCGTCCTCCAGCCTCAAATGAACCTGAACCGTCTATTCTGGGAATCCCAATCTACTGGAGTCACTGGGGGGCCAGATCCTCGCCTGGTATAAAGAGCCACAGCCCAGCAGAGAGCAGCCAGCACGTAGCAGTTTCCTGTTGCCTGTGCATCCTCCTCCTCTGTTTGCTTGTGGGCTTTATTTTTATATGATGATAAATGAAAGCAATCCCTTCTCTTAATCTAGAAAGCATTATGTGCTTTTAATCTAAGCTGTCGCAGCTTCCTTGCTTTGAAGCCCTTCCCCGCTGCCCACTCCCTGAGCAGCTGCCCACCTGTGTGGGGAATAACAGGATTTTCATGCTGGTGGTCAAGCTGCAATCCTTGTGCTGCTGCTGGGGATCTGGGGAGATAAGCTCTCCCCTTTCCCTCCCTGCTGTTGCACCTGGAATGCTCCCACCTGATGTCCCAGCACTTGCAGCAGCATCAGAAACTTGATATAGTTGGTTTCTTTTCCCTGCTCTGGCTGGTTTTGCTTGTCGGATGCTCCGAGGAGCAACATCTCATGCGGATGGTCACTTCCAAGGTCTGAGCTCCACTGCAGTTTTCTGGGCTGCGAGTTGTACGAGGACAGGAGAGCACAAGAACAGATCACGTAAAGGAGCCCAAGGATGGATGAGGCTGCCTTCGCAAGCCCGATTTCAGTGATTTTTTGCTATAAAACCAGGAGCCGGGCACACGGGGCTTTCCCTTTGTGCAGCTGGGGAGCCAGCTAGAGGGAGAGCAAAGGTTGGGAAGATGCTGACACAGTCCGTAGCTGTCTTGGGAAAGGGGAAGGGTGGCAGAGCGAGCCTGGTCCTGCTGCAGGATCGGAGACGAGCTTTCCCACTTGCACCCCTTGGCTCCAGCTCAGCCATTGCAGGCAGGTCAGACTTTGACCTGAGCACCAAAATGCTCATTTGTTTGGCATTTCCCTTGGAAAATTTGGATTTTTGGAAGTGAGAGCTTCCGGGACTTTCCTTTGCATCTCTGTCCTCCCGCCCATGCAAAGCAAACGCCCAGACCAAATTCCTGCTAGGGATGGAAAATGGCATTTTTTTTATCTGCAGCAAGAGAATTTGTGATGAGGAATGTCCTGGCAGCCAGGGCAGGGTGTCTCCGGTAATCCCGGTGCTGGACCATGGATGCTTGCCTGGACATGCTTCCTGTTAGCAGCCTCTGCTGAACTCAAAAATAAAAACTCCCCTTGATATCATGCCTGGGATTTTCTTTCAGACGCCTCTGACCCCAGAGCCCATCATTCCCACAGCTCTGCCACCATCAGGTTAAGGCGTGTCAGTCGCTGTGTGAGGGGGGTCGTGGTCGGACATGGGTGAGGCTGGTCGGTGGAGCCCTGCACTGGTGCTGCCCGGTTTGTACCCTGGTGTAGTGAATAAACCATATTTCCGTGGGAAGGGGAAATCGCAGTCCTTGTCTGTCCTTCGGGGGAGGCAAAGGTGCCATGTGCCCCAGAAATGCAGGAAATCCGGCGCGTGCGGTGCCTTTGGATCCGGAGGATGGTTCATCCCCCCCTCCCCAGCAACGGGTGTCGTTTGCCAGAAACAGATTTTCTCCTGGCTTTTGCTTCAGCGGGGCTGTCACAGGGGCCAAGAGGGGGAGGCAGCCCCCAGCGAGGGGTGACGCCTGTGTTCATCCCTTAGGAGCCCCCCATAGGCTTTTCCTTAGGGCTGTTGGATTGAGTAGGGGTAGTTTTGGGAGCTCGTTTACTCTGAGTCATAGCATACTCTCTTCTCTCTCCAAACAGGAGCAGTATCATTTCTGCTACGACATAGCACTGGAATATCTGGAGTCCCTGGAGACCAGATAGCACCTTGCCTGGTGAGGGGCGGCAAGGGCTTGCGCATTTCTGTGCATTTCGCACTCAGATGTTGTGTTAGTGCTGACGATGAGGAGGGAAGCAGCAAAGGACCCAATGAGAAAACCCATCAGATCAAGAAAAACGCAAGGATGTGGGGATGTGTCAGCTGCTCCCCATCTTCATCCTCCGCTCTCCCATCTTTTCTTCCTGCCCCGAGCGTGTCCGAGTGGCCACAGGATGGATGTCACAACTCGTCCAGTCCCTGCATTGCTTTGAGTCACAGCCGTGGGTCGGTGTGTGCAGGATGTGGCCCTGCGGTGCTGCCTGGGCATCTCTAAAGCAGCTGGAGAGGAGGCCAGGGAGGGGAGGAGGAGGACAGAAGGAGCCAAGGCCATTTCCCAGCAGGGAAGGATGGATATTTGGAGAAGAGATGTTGCTTTTTCAATTGTGCGTGGAATTGGAGCTGCTCTTCCGAGGAGCCCAGACGGCTGCTGGCAGGTTTTGCCTGAGAGGAGCTCTTGAGTTTCTGCCCATTCACACCATGAGTTTGATCTTCGCTTTTTTTAGTTCTGTGAGTTGTGACCCTTTGTGTATCCAGCCCTGGACAGAGCAGGGATGGGGGGTGGGAGGCGGGTGGGCAGGGCTTAGTGGCTGCCTGGGCTCAGGCTGTGGGGCGGGGGGCACTGGGCAGGCGATGTCCCTCTGCAGGGACCGACCCGGAGCCCTCCTGGTGCCTTTGCAAGGTTTTCAAGTGATGGTTCCCTGGCATCTCCACACCATCTTCTCCATCTGTAGCAATGAATTCCTCCTGGGCTGACCCAAAGGCACCAGCCCACAGGTCTGTTTTTAACCCTTCCCTTGTGCATTTGCATTGCTGCATATGAGACAACCTTTGGTGCCCAGAAGTAAAATCCTCAATGTTTGGGTCCATCCCATGTGGCTCCTGGATGCCACCCGGGGCAGTTGTCCATCGATGCTGCTCAGCTTTTGCTGGGGCTGGCGAGGCGGGACGGTGGTTTTGGTGATGGGTTTGGTGATGGCGTTGTTGCGGGGCAAGCTGTGCTGAAGCCCAGAGCCATGGCAGCTCTTCAGGGCTGGGCACGGGGAGGTCCCCACGCCCCTGGTGCCACCCAGGCAGGGACAAGCATATGGGGCTGGTGATTGAAGGTACCTGATACTTTCTTGGCTTCATCCTGCTGCAGGCAGGTGTGAGATGTCACTTTTTCTGATGTGATTATTACAGGGGTTTTTGTTTACAGCCTGGTTGTAGTAAAGCTGCGGTCAGGGTTTTCTCTCCCTGCAAATGGTCTCAAGAAGGCGCAGCCAGAGCGATGCAGGTCTGGGGTCTGCTTTGGAGACTCGAGGAACCAAGAGGAGGTTGCTTCTGTGTTGAGGGCCGGACAGAACCCTTCAGAGTCATTTTTTGGGGGGGTGGAGCAGAACAGATGAGAAACGGTCCTCAATACGCTGGAGGTTGCATGTGGGAACCCCATCCTTCATCCTGCCCCACATCCTTCATCCCCCCATCCTCCATGCTCCCCATCCATCAGCCCCATGTGCCTGGGGCAGGGAAGCTTCCCCGCCCCACTTGCTGGGAGGCTGGGGTCCCTCTCCCCAGGGAGTTGTGTTTGGATCCGTACCACAAAAGCTTTCTTTGAAAGACACCGTTTGGCTGGACCGAGCTGCAGCATGAAGGCTGCAGAGCCAAAATGGCTGTGCCCTGTGTGAGCAAACCCAGAGGTATTTCCATCCACCATCCACCTTCCAAGGGTGGAGGAGAGCAAGGAGATAAATCTTTGCCCTCTCTTCGCCCCGGAGGATGTTCCCCTCGCTGCCTTGCAAACGCCCAGGGGTGGCGATGGGGATTTCATCAGCATCAGGAGGTTTTGCCCAGACACTTGGCTTTCCCCTGTGCTCACCGAGTGATCCACATGGCCTGACAGTAACTTATTGCAAGGGCTATACATCATTATTGCCCTTCTTCCCATGCGTGCCATGTGCCCATTCTGTCTTGTGACAGTCTTTTTACCCCACCAGAGCCTGCAAAATGGTCCAGTTACACCAGTACTTGGTAACACCAGTACTCTCCTTGCAAGCCTTGATTTAGAGTAGATCAGTGTCCTTCTCCCAGTCTTCATCTCTCTGTAGACGTGTCCATGCTGTCCCAGGGCGCTGCAGGGAAGGTGCTGTGTGGTGGGTGCAGAGAGGTCCCAGGGTGCAGAATTTTTTTGGTTCTGTATGAAAATGGCTGAGCTGAGCCTCTGAAATTCCTGGGAATGGGATGATGTTGGCAGTGTTCAGCCCTGGAGCCTGGAGGGATGCTGCTGCTTCATCCCAGACCCTGCGGGAGCCTAGACCACCTGCATCCTATCTCTGGTCCAGAGGGAGGGAGCATCCTGCAGTGCTTCACAGGTAAAGTGTTGACAGAAAGAAGAAAAAGGAAAATTGAAAAACCCCATTTAGTCCTAAAGACACAGCAGAGACTGGAAGAGTTGTATATATGTTTTAAAAGCAAGATTATTTTTTTTTTATATCTCCTTGCTGGACGTCTCTGGGTTTTTAGGGCATCTTTTATGAAGGGCAGACTTTGAAATCTGAGTGCTGCAAAAGCTAACTGATCTCCAGCTCCTACTGAGATGCTCACATGACATGAGGCAAGGACATCCTGTACATAGAAATATATATATAGAAATATATATAAAAAATATAAATACTGTTCTTAAGATGGATAATGTTTATTGGTATTACAGATTGGAGTGGTGCTTTTTTTAAAAAATAAAACCAAAACAACGATAAAAAAATAAAAAATTAAACCCCAAGAAAAACACCACATCGGAAAGATTTTGTCTATATGCAGAAAAAAGTGACCCCAAAAGCTGGCAGTCCAAGAGCTGCTGCCAAAGGGACTGGTACCATGGGGCAGCTCCACCATGGGGGAGGACAGTACGGTGGGACCAAGGGAGGGATGGCGAAGGAGGGACACATCTGATGTGGATTGTACCACGCACATCCAGCTGTTGTCAACTGTTTTTTTTTAATTTAATTATTATTATTTTTGGCTTTCTTTCCTTTTAAGAAAATCAGTTGCATAAATAAATGTTCCAAATTTGTGATGGCCTCTGGATTTCTTTCGCTGGCTCTGGTCTGGGAGCTGTGATGCAGGGAGCCCTGATGCAGGTACCCACCAGCCAGCTTGCAGAAGAGATCTCCGTAGCGGCTGTGTCTTGCTGTTCAGGGGTGTTTTGGGGGAGTACCTTTGCAGGGCTAAATTCCAGGACTGCCAAATCTTCACAGCACAGAGGAGCCGTGTTCGCCCGTCACCACGCAGAGGAGATGATGGGGTTGCTTGGTGCTGGTGGAGCTTTGTTGTGGGTTTCCTCCTAATACCAGCGCGGTGAGAGCTTGTGCTGGACGAGTTCTGCCAGCCAACCTCGATGCCCACAGCTTCATGCAACACTTCTGATGGAATTTTTCCATTGGTGGAAAAGGTGTTACGGAGGAAGAAGAAACTTTCAGTGCATTTCCCAGCTGGAAAATGAAATCCTATTGTAAGAAAAGCCTTCAGGAGAAGAAAGCTCCCGCATTGTCTTCGGTGATTTATTTATTACAAAGCAGCCTTTAGTTAAATGTGTTGTGATATTAAACACTTCCAGTAACACTTGAGTCTTAATTTAATGGAGACCAAGGGGAAAAAAAAAAAACCAATTTACTTGTCAGGACTGTTTTTCATCTTTAATTAAGGTTTGTGAAGGATACAGTAATTACATTTTACCAATAAATAATGAAAAGGGGGATAATGCAAATTAAAGTCAAGAACTGCACTTGGGAAGGGCTCTGGGGGTCAGCCCTTGGCAGGGGTGTCCCTGGGGGTGAGCTTGTCCCCAAGTCCCGCGGTGCCATCCCACAGAGCAGGGTGGCCTCAAGCAGTGGCAGTGCCCCGGGTAACAAGGAGCAGGAGCTGGGCTGGCCCCTGCAGCCTCCGGTGCCCTGTTCCCTGGTGGGGGTGGGGAGGTTGGGCATGTCAGCCCCTGCTTGGGGAAGGGGCTCCATGCTGGAGCAGCTTCTGGAGCCCCCAAGCCATCAGCGATATCCCACTGCTGCCTATTCCTTTCCCTTCCCACTTGCTATCCATGGGGATGACTGCGTGCAAAAAAGCCCACCCTGAAACCAACCGAACTGGAAAGCATCTGATACATTCACATCGCTGAAAAAGTGAAGAGGAGCGGGTTCTGCACAGTTACCGCTGTGCGGCTCCGAGTGTCCAGCTTCCCCGGCTGCCCTGCAGCAGCCTGGCCCCAGGGCACACAGCTCGGCTGGCCACTGGCTTGGTGGCTCTTCCATCTTTGGTGCCTGGTCACTCTCCTCCCTGTGGTCCCCTGCCCGCCGGAGCTGGAGCCTTGGTCTTCCCAAGCTGTGTTTCAGCCACAGCTCATTGGGCACTTGCTGTCGCCGGCTGCTAATGATGAAAAAAAACTTTCCCCCTGGTTTTATGAAAGCCATCATTCCATCGGCTGGTCCGTAATGAAGAGAGAAACAGCAGCTGCTCCCTGGGGCCCTGCTCCACCATGGATTGCCCCTTCTCTGCTGTGCCCCATTAAGGTAAAAAAATTAGCTGTTTCTGTGGGGACGGGTGGTGGCGACCGGGTTTTGTGGCTCTCTGAGGCCCTGGGAGCTCGGTGAGGTGGGTGGCATCTCTTTCCTTCCTTGCTTCATCCCTGCAACATCTCGAAGAGGCATGGACAGCCCAAGAGAGCCAACAGGTAACTGGCACCATCCTGCGGAGCCGGGGCAGGACCACAAATCCAGGTGCCCATCCCATGGAGATGTCCCTCCTCTCCCAGCTCTGGTTCATCAGCACGTCCTGGTGAGTGACGTGTTGCGGGGTTAGCCTGAGGATGGGGATGGGATGGAGGGAATTACCTCTTTTCCTGGTCTGCAGAGCCAAGAGTGCCTTGGCATAGCCGCAGGTGCCCAGGTCTCTGCTGCTTTCTGCCAGGCATGGATGGATTAGAGCTACTTGAAAAGGAGCATTTTGCATTTCAATAACTAATTCAAATACACTGTCCAATGCCCAACTTTTGGCCTTTGGGAATTACTTGCCAACTCAACGCCTCCTTTGTGCTGTTATCTGCAGCATGCATGTCCTGGTAGAGCTGGTAATAATTTCCCTAAGCCAATGTCATGGTATTGTTGGAGGTGACCTGGATATTCTTGCTCCGTTCACAGGCCTGTTCCCTAATCCGGGCTGACAGACAGTGCTGGATGTGCTGGGGGACCCCGGCTCCAGCCCACAGCTGGTGTCCTACGGTAGCTGCAGAGGTGGCAGGTGGGAACCTCTGTCCCCATCACCCCCAGTCTTCCCGCCCAGGAGGGCTGGCAATACTGGTGGATGCTCAGATCTGTCCTCCCCAACCCCACCACAACCCTCCTGCCCTGCTGGCGTTCCCCATGCCATATCTCTGGCTATGGCCCTGTTTCTCACAGCAGCTACTTGTGTGCAAAGACCCAGCTATAGCGTGTGACGTCTGACGAAGTTGTGAGATGGAGAAAAGTGCTGATCTTCCTGGGGCAGGAGAAACCCAGGTTGCCCACCTTCTGCCTCTCTGGGTCAGCCAGTAATGGGGTGGATTGTTCCTCACATCAGCACTCCTCTCCTTGGGGCTGCAGGAAAAATGAATTTAAGGTACCACCCAAGGAATCTTTGGCTCATGAAGGTCTGTCTGCAAGCAGAGCCCCTGGAGAACCTGCAACCCAAGTACGTTTTTAGGGCACGGGGAGTGCTGGGATGGCACCCAGATCTCATCCACCCATTTTTGAGTGGAGCCACCTTGTAGTTACCAAGGTACACGGCCAAGGCAGCCGAAGGAATCATGGGCAGAGCAAGTGCTTCTTTTTCCCTCTTCTTCAGCGCTTCAGGTGAAGTGGTTCCCTTCCCGGCATGGGGGTCCTACCTGGGGCAGCCCACCCCTGTCCCTCTCAGCAGTTCATGGCCGTTCACCCTCTCGTTTTGCCTTGTTCCTTTTTATGTGGCATTTTAGAAGTTGTCTTGCGTCAAGGTTGAGAGCAAAAGCAGGGCTGGGGGAAGGGTGTGTTAAAACCCTCCAGATTAACCTTGGCAGATTAATTCATTAAAGCGAAACCCAAATTCAATTAGTTACAGTGGCCCGTTTATTGCCTGTGATGTATCTGCGAGGCCAAGTGCTGCCTGTGGCTCAGGATGGGCTGATCATCTCCATCCCCTCGCTGATCCTCAGACTCTAGAGACCCTGCTGAGCATCAGCGCTTCCCAAGCCTGTCTGGTGAGGCTGGACTGTGGACAAGCCTGTCACTGCCACCCCCGAGGGCAGAGCCCCATGTCCCAGCCATGTCCCGGCCAGCTTTCCTTTGCAGATGAGCCCAACAGCCTGGATGGGTCGTGAACAATTGGTCCTGATGGCACCAAAATGTGGCCCTGGGCACAGGCGGACAGACTGGGGGGTGTCTACTGCACGTTGTGCTCTGGGGCGCTCCTCAGGCTCCACATTGGGACATGTGTAAAAATTTTTAATTTTTAAGTTTATTTCTTACTTCTGTGCTCCCAGCAGCATCAGAGCCTGCCTCCAAAGCTGGGAGCTGAAGCGATCCAAATGAGCAAACTGGGATGCCACACCAGCCCCCCTGTCCAATGTGCCATGTTTCACCTCCATAATTCAGTCTGTCCCGTGCAGATATCACCCGGTTTCACTTATGTTACAGCCTGGTTATTCCCAGCCCGTGGCCCTGGGGGTGTGTGCAGAGATGGAAAGCCCCCGTGTCCATCTGGAGCATGATCCTGAAATCCAGGAAAACCCCAGACCAGCCAGTGTTTCAGCAGTGCTGCTCATGGGGGCTGTGATGGGGAACCCCCTTGGGAAAAGCAAAAGGAAAACTCCCTTCTGCTAACATTATTGAAGGAAAAAAGAGCCCCCACACCCGATCATCTCTGTTTTAAGCCCAGGGTGATGCCTGATGACCTGTGCGGGTGGGGAGCGATGCCCGCAGCAGCCTGGTCCGTGCTGGGGATTTATGTCCTTGCAGAGCAGCAGCTGTGGGAGCTGCAGCCTGGAGGAGGAGGGTGAGATATTTTGCCTTGATGTTTCCCCTACCTGCTGTTTTGGTTGTTAACACAGGGCTGCCTTAACCCCGCACAGCAACCAGCTGGGATTTCCCATTGGAAAAGTGTTTTGCTGGAAATGTTTTGCTCACCTCTTGGGCAGCTAAGAGCAGCTGGAGCCTGAAATACAAGCAAAAAGCAGGAGCAATTTGTGGTCATCATTGGTTTTATGGCAAGAACTACTGGTAAGGATCTTGCAAATTCTCCTCCTGCTGAAATCTCCCAAAATTTTTGACTTGCAGGAGGGAAAAAAGAAGAAAGCCAACCCTGAAATTGAGCCATTTCCATGAAAAACCAAACCCTTGGGAGAAAACATGACTTAGTACCAATGCTGCTTGGTTCATTTTTTGGGAAGAAGTATGTGGAGGGTCCCCGAGTGGGATTCCCTTGTGGGATGACTTGTCGCCACAGACAGCCCGGCTCTGCAGGGATGCTCATGGCACTTCTTCTGGGATGCACATGGGGAGCAGAGGCTGAAGAGCCACGTCCAGGGCTGTGCCAAGCTCCCCAGGCCAGTGCAGCAAACTGGCGGCACAGCCACCACGCTTTGCTGGAGACTCCCCATCTCTCCAGTGCTGCAAATGCAGCGGGGGAATTTATCTAAGTAGCCTTAACGTACTGTAATCTATATGCTGATAGTGTCACCTCTAAATGTTCCATCAAAAGGCTCAATGGGAAGAATTTGTATTTAGAAATAAATATTTCCTCACGGTGTGCAAAATATCTAATCATGTATTTATCCTTAAGTACTTCCAAAAGTCAACATAATTATTCCAGTCCCATTAAGTTTAATTTGCAGTAAATTATGCATTTAGCTTTAAGTTGAGGTTGCTGGTTAGAGTCAAGATAAAGCTCTTGCTATTTATAAAGCAGTATTTCAGCACGGATATAAAATACAAATGGTTGGACAAGAAAATCCTGCTCAGGAAGTTTGGGGAGAATTTCAAATAGGGAAGCTAACAAAAAGATCTGTAGAGTGGGTGTCTAATCACAGATGTGTAAGCACACTCAGTCAACTAAAATGAACTCCCAAACAGCTCACGGGGGCTCAGGCTGCCAAAAGAATTTTCTTCTGGCTAGAAAATTTGATATTTTTCTCAGGACGTAATTTTGAAAAACAAATTAATAATTTAACTTCCCTCTCAGTGTCTTTGAGGTTTACAGGACAGGGAAGGTATTCCTCCTGGAAGAGGCAGAACAGCTTTTATCTGTGATACATCTGTGGTCTTGGATGTCCCTGCAGATTAACGGCAGCGGGTAATTGATCTTCCCCACCCTGAGCAGCCCAAAGCCCTTTGAGTCAAAAGGAAACCTCTGATGGCCAGCAATGGGTGCTACCTCTGTCCTTCTATGTCAGCGGTTGCTGGTGTTGCATCTGCACGTGCTGGACCCATGTCTCCATGTGCTGGACCCATGTCTCCATGTGCCAGATCCTCTGCACTTGGGGGTTGATGGCCAAGTGACTTCTTTCTATCCAGTCCCAGGAGGTGAAGAAAGTCATGGGAGGACTTTCAATCCCAAAGAGACCACGTTGGCAGTGCTGGTGGAGTGAAGAATTGCCCATTTGCTGGTGGGATGGAGGGTGGTCCCTCGGGTAAGACAAGAGCAGAGGGGACCTGGGTCAGCTGCTTGGTTTTGTTGGTGATTCTTTGAGGTATTCTCAGGACAAGATCTCTCAGTGCTTCACCTCTCCCTTTCTAAAACCGGGATGACCTTGTCTGAGCTGGAATCGGTGAGCTGCTCCTCTGTGTGCAGCATCGCTGGGGAAGGGCGCCGGACAGTCCCCTGTATGGGGCAGAGCATCTCCTATCGCTGTCACCCTGGGGACAATGACCCTGCCTCCTCCTGCCCTCCCCTGCTCTGACAGAACTCTTGGCCAAGGACAGCACAGTGCTTAACAAAGCAGGAGTTGCTCGGGGCGCCTGGAATGCTGTTGCTGCCCATCAAAAAGGGCTCAGCTGGCTGGTAAAGCTGCCAGATACCCAAAGAGGAGGAGGCACTCAGCCGTGGCTGAATTTCGGGCCTCTCTTGGGGGCAGTCAGAGATGAATGCTCCCAGAATTACCAAGGACGTTGGAAAAGGAGGGCCTGAAGCATCCCCACAGGGCTGCAGCCAGGTCAGCGGCAGGGTGAAACCGCCCCTGGCCATCAGGAATGTGGTGTGCTGGGAGCCAAGAGGCTGATGCTGAAAAAATCAACGTGGCCCAAAGGAGCCGTGCCCACGGCAGTTGCATATTTAGATGACTTTTAGGAGGTTTTGCCTGCAGCACCGGGATTTTGGCTGAGTGCTGGGGGCTCGAGCACGTTTCTCCCCTGTGATGGGGTGGGAGGTGCAGAACAACGCCCCGTCCATCGGCCAGCTGGGCCCCCGTCCCCCCGCTGCCATCCCCCTGCCACTCAGCTGCCCTTTGCACTGATTTTTCCCTTCCCTGAAACTTTTTTTCACTACCATTTGAGTGGAAGTTTCCTGCAGCTCCCCAGGGGTGCCAGCGCTATTTTGTTTTCTAAATTGGAGCATGAAAAGGAGCGCTGTCTCCCCAGCACCCGGTGGGCCATGTACATTGCTCCCTAGTCCTTTGCCCTCCCGGCTCGAGCCCTGCCAGCGGGTGGGTTTGCAGGGCTGGCTTTGAACTTGGCTGCTTGTTCCCCGCTGGTCACAGTGTGGGCTCCTGGTGGCAGGCTGCTGGCAGAGCAATCATCCTCTAATGAAACAGCACGTGAGCACCCCGGGCAGCCCATGTCGGTGCTGCTTATTGATCAAGCTTTCACCATTCTTAAATGGATGGTGTTTAAAAAGAAATAGGAAATATGGAGCAGCTCGTCTCTCCCTGCTCTGTGGGACACTTAATGAGGTTTGAAAAGGGATCAGCTGACTTGGCATCTTTGAGATTTTTGTTTTTATAAAATCAAAATTCATTAGAAGTGTCTGTCTGGGAACTAGGTCTCGTAGCCTGGGGTTTTCTTGCCAGGAACAGCAAGAAGTGTCTAGATCACAGCAGGGAGGCTGAAGTG
Source organism: Falco cherrug (assembly GCF_023634085.1). Taxonomy (NCBI): domain Eukaryota; kingdom Metazoa; phylum Chordata; class Aves; order Falconiformes; family Falconidae; genus Falco; species Falco cherrug. The sequence continues at coordinate 115,039,733 of NC_073699.1, read as the reverse complement.
GCTGCAGGAAGGGCTGGGGAGGGAGTGGGAATCATAGAAGGATTTGGTTTGGAACAGACTGTAAAGTCCATCCAGCTGCAGCCCCCTGCCCCGGCAGGGACACCCCCCACCAGCCCAGGGTGCTCCCAGCCCCATCCAACCTGGCCTTGGGCACTGCCAGGGATGGGGCACCCACAGCTGCTCGGGGCAGCCTGGGCCCAGTACCTCATCCAAATCTGCCCTCTTCCAGCTGAAAGCCATTCCCCCTTGCCCTATCGCTGCATGCCCGTGTAAAAAGCCCCTCTCCAGCTTTCCTGTCAGCTCCTTTAGGTTCTAGAAGCTGCTCTAAGGTCTCCCTGGAGTCTTCCCTTCTCCAAGCTGAACAGCCCCCTCTCAGCCTGTCCTCACAGCAGAGATGCTCCAGCCCCCGCTCATCTCCATGGCCTCCTCTCATGCGCTCAGCCCTGAGGACAGAGCCCTGGGAATTCACTGGGGCTCTGGCAAGGGCATCGATGAGGGGCTGTTGGGGTGGGATTCAGAAAGTTGTTGCTCCAAGGAAGGATTAGAAAGTCACAAGACAGTTTTGTCTGCGTAGAGCTGCATGGTTGTCCATCAGTGTGTCAGTCCCTGCCTCCCTCGGGCTCCCTTTCTCATGCGATCATGTCGATCTGCAAGCGAGTCTGGCATAGGGAGGAAGGCGAGGAAGATGAGGAAGGTGAGCTGGCCCCCAGCACCAACAGCTGGTGCAAATAGGACGGGAGGTGACTCTAGAAATGTTGTTTCACATGCAAACAGAGTTTCCTCAGGTGAAAATTCCGAGGGGAGGGAGAGGGGACCTGGCACTGCAGGAGCAGCAATGAGCTGCTCTCCCCTCTGGTTTAACGTGCCACATTTGGACTTGATATCAGTCTGCCAATCTCGATGGCGATATACTGGCACCCGGCTTAATCTGTCCTGCGGAGGCTGGTTCTGGTGCCAGTCCCACGGCCGGGCTGGGACGGCTGCAGCACGGGACGGCAGCCTGAAGCCTGTGCAGTGTCAGCTCCGATGGGGTGTTTTTTCTTTGTAGGACATGCACTACTGCACCTGAAGAGCACCAGCTACCAAACTTCTTTTGTTGCATTCGTCGTGTCTGGTGTGACTCCCAGTGCTCCGGGATCCCGGCCCCATCCTCTGCCTGCAGCGGGGTGGGTACCGCTGGCAGCCGGGCTGCTGGGCTGTGAGGGGGTGGGCAGGAGGGGCTGGATCCTGCCGGAGGCAGAGCAGGGTCTTACAGCCGTGCTAACCGCCGGGTGGCTGCAGTGGCATCCAGACGCACCGTGCTGGAGGCAGCTGCTTTGCTAATTCACAGGGACCCGGGGCAGCTCACACTGGGGAGGTGGAGGGACGTCAGGGGGTTGGGCAGGACCCTCCTCTGACACTGGGGCTTAAGCAGTGAAATGTAAAAACTTTTCCAGGGGAGTAATCATTTCACAGTAAATTTCACACTTAACTTGTTTTGGGGATTTTTGTTGTTTTGGTGGGGTTTTTTTCTTTTTTTTTTTTTTTGGGGGGGGGGGGGGGGAAGGAGAACGTACTTCACCACATCAAAAATTTCTCTAAATAGTCACTACAGACCTAACCTCTGGATATTTCTTCATCCACTCTTTTGGAGCTAACCAGGCGATTCGGTGGTCTACAGCTGTCACGGTGATCTTGTACCCAAATCCCAGCAATGCTGCCTGATGCCCAGGTACCCAAGTGCAGCCCCTGCCAAAGCAACTGGGGAGCTGCTCTGTTCTGGGGGAAGGACGCGTGCCTGTGGGTGAGAGCAGTGCCCTCAGCAACCTGCAGCCCTGTTGGCAGGGTCCAGACCATCCTCAGCCTCAAGAGGCTGCGGAGAAGCAGGGACAGATGAAGGGCTGGGCAAAGCAGAGATGAAATTCCGTGTCCAAGGTCATGAAGCCAGGCAGTGAAATAGCCAAGAGTTAAACACTGAGCCCGTGTGTTTTAGGTGATCTTCAGACTGGGTCACGCTGTTGTGCAATGCCAAGGTATGTGCTTAGTATCAAATCATATTCCTCTTTTTGCTTTCTTTATCCTGAGAGCTTTCGGAGACCATTAAGAGAAACAAGAGGTGTTTGCAAGGTTAAGAGACTCAGTGTCTAAACTTACCATAAAGGTTTGCAGTAATTTACAGCTGTAGGCAGCAAGTGCTCTTCATGGGGGGAAGGGAAATGCAATTTAAGAGAACAGAAATAAATAAGAAGCCGCAGCAGCTAACACTCTCTGATTTAATCCCCAGCCCACGAGAAAGATTTATTCTGTTATCTGACAGTTTGATCACTCCAGGAATCCCATAGGTCAACACATATCTGCTGTTATTATCTCTGGGCTGTTTCCACCAAGATGCACAGGGAAGATTTGTTAAAGAAATGAACCAAAGAGGGGTGCTGATAAGAGGGTAATGGATGGGATCCCCAGAGACCTTTGTCATGGAGATGACCCAAGCGATGCTTCTACTCAGTGGCCTGTTATGGGTTGCTGTGTGCTGTGGATGGGGGGAAACCTCATGGGGTGCAAGGAAAACTTGAAGCTAAATACCTGCTTGGAAATAGAATGAATAGCTGGTGGAGTGGGGTGGGGTGGGGTGGTCTGTGCAGATGAGCAGCCTCAGCCCAGCACCCCTGTCATGCCTCCTCTCTATGCAAGGGGTGCAGATGGGTGGGGCAGAGGTGGGGTTGCCCACCATGGGGCTGACAGCGTGGGTCTGGCTGGGGGAAGGCGCTGAGAGCCGACATCGCTCGGTGTCTGGTGTCTGCAGACTGCTGGGGGGGCTTATTTCCACCTGCAGCCCACGGTCCTCCATGGGCAGCTTCCTCGTGGGTGGTTCTTTGTTACCCCGTTGGCATCCCAAGGGATTTGGAAGGTGAATGTCTGGCCACTGAGGAGCTTCTGGGATCAGAAGGGCAAAATTTCTTTGTGGAAGGGGAATCTGCTCTCTGCTGTGGAGCTGAGCTCACCCATGGAGGGTGTCAGTGGCTCCTACTACCTTTGGTGGGGGCGGGCAGGCAGGTAGGAGGGCATGCTTTGCACAGTCACGTGCAGAGATGTACCCAGAAAAGGGAAATTTGGTCACGAGTGGTGAACAAGCCCAGAATACAGCATGGAAGGACCGTATGAGGCTGGCATGAGGCACCCAATGCAACCAGAAATCCTCTTGTAAGGCAATTAGAGCAGAGAAGAGCTGCCCGGCCTGTCAGTATGGGGGGAGGGAAGCTCGTAAGGAGGCTGAAAGATGGATGAATCATTAAGCCATCAGCCTTCGTTCGTTAGCAAGGGCAGGCAGGTCTCATGTTTCACAGGTGATAGCGATGGAGGAGGGCAGGACCTCAGGGCCAGGGAGTGTTCTTATGCAGATCCCTGGGATCTGGGGGGTGGTGGTTGTCATCCCAAGGTGCCTGAGAAAGCCTAGTGTGATGTCTGCAGGGTGGTGCTGCTGGGCCTCTTGTTAGTCTGGGAGAAAGCAGCTCCTGCAGTGCAGATGCATCAAGGATGTACCTCCTGGGGCCATCACAGCTCGGTGTATGATGTATCCTTGCCTTGCTTCAGTGTCTGAACTGGGGAGCTGGCTATTCAAGTTGGTTATCTTGGAGGCTGTTGTGTCTGGAGTCCATGTGGGAGGAACTGGATTACCCTTCCATTGGGAAGAGCCATCTGCTGTGGTGTAGGACACCGGTGTCATGGGCATGGCATTCCTGTGAGCCATGCAGATGCTGCAGATGGTTTTGTTGCTCTGGATGCTTCTCAGTTTAGACGCCAGAGAAATGTGAGTGGGAAACATGCCTTTAAAACCCTGAAGGAATGATATGTAGGTTGAAAACCATCCCTTGAGGCAGCAGGAATGTGTTTCCCTTTTCTGTGGCTCTCCCTTCCACCCTGCTTGGCTATGAGTGACTTTGCGCAACCCCAACACCCCTTCCCGAACACCCCATCTGCCCCCTGCGGTGCCCCCGGGGGGAGCCATCAGAAACACCCTCTGGCGCACTGTTTCCCCATTTGGCTTTTCTCTGCAAATGAATCATTTTGTGGTGCTTCTTCTCTTCTTCCCTTGCTGTCTAATAATTTCCCGTTGCAGAGTGTGCCTTTTGCTGTCAGAGCTGCCTGGGAATGGCATCAAAAAGCCATGGGAAACTCTCCTACGCAATCAGGCACGTAGCCACAGAGACATATGTGGAGGGAAATGCAGCCCGTACCAACAAACAGCCAGCATGCAGATACATAAACAGACACAAATAAACAGGCTCACACCCCCTAGCAAGCCTGAAACACATCCACACAGGCAGATGCTGTAGGAAGCCTATATGGAGGCACTCTGATACACAAAAAATGCACGTGCAAATAGAAGTTTTTCCCTTCCACACTGCTAGAGCAAATGCAAAGAGAGGGCACAAATTCTTTTAACGCCCATGCATGGACTGCCCTATAGAGAGACCATTTGCAAAGGCCTCTTGGTTTGAGTTTCTCTGGTAGAAATTAAACATATTGCTGAGATCCAGAAGCTGAAGGTGTTTGCAAGCCTGCCCTAGCCCAATTTCATGGGCTTTTTCATTTAGTGAAAGGCTGTTTAATGACCCCACAAGGGTGGGTAGAAAACTGCTGGCTAAGGAAAGGGTGTGAGATGGTTAGATGGAAGCCTAATTAGCAGTGTTGCCTTAATTGACCTGAGGAAGGGGTTGAGGGCTGCATTTTTCTGTGGGGAAAATGTTGGTTTTCTCCTGATCCAAGGTTTTTCCAGCATTAACTAAACAACTATCAACAGTCTGCCTGGCCCCTGGATGCTATGCCAAGAGGGGAAGGCGTTTGGTTTGGCTCCAGGAGGAATAATTTTGCACAGAAAAGCCTGCCAGGGTCTTTTCTCTGGGGGTGGTAATCCTGGAGTGGGAGCAGAGTGGGTTTGGGCACTGCCCTGCTGCTTGGGAGCTGGCCTTCCCTTAAGCTGTGGGTAGTGTAGCAGGAAGCTTGAGACCCTAAAACGTGACTTTGTTTTTGCTCTTTTCCCTATGACACAAATGCCAAAAGTCCTAGGAAGGAAGAAGCTAAGATAGGAAAAGGCGGCTGCTGCTTTTTACTTTTTTTTCATTCTGTAATTTTAAGTGTTGCCCTCTGAGGAGCTCACAGAACTTCATGTTGATGTTGGCTCTTCAGGCAAGAGTGAGGTTTGTGTCAGACTGCAAAATATTTTTCAATCAAAATAAGAAGTAGCATCCAAAGGGGAATAATACAACACTGTCTAAGTGTTGGAACCTGATATTTTCTAGTGCTTCTCCCCTGGCCTTCCCCCAGCCCAAAAACCAGAACAGATTTTGTGAAGCTTGGAATGCATTTTTGATGGAGTTGCCAAGACAGATTCCTGCGGGGCTGGTTCCAGTCTTGCCCCATACCCAGCCCCTCTGTGCGCACACCTCCTTATTAAGTCTTTTCTCTGCTTTCCTTTGGCAGGGCTGAGCTGAGCACAAGCCCCGTCCTGGCCACAGGCACGGTGGCGGGTGACACCAGTGGCTGTGCCACCGCAAGAAAGGGACCAGCGACGTGGGAGGAAGCCCTTTGCTCCATGGCACCGAGAGCCTGCCAGTTGCCTTTATCATATTCTTTGTCGATGCTGATTCTGATCTGGAGCCAGCACTGCCAGCTATGCCCGTTACAGCTGTGCTGGTTGTTGGGTGGCTGTTTGATCAACGTGCATCTCTCCGGGCAGATGCCGCACGGCACACAGCTGGGCAGCAACAGGGCACACACCTCCCAAACTGACTGAGGCTGTCCCTCGCCTCCAGCTGCCCCCCTTGCCCCATGAATGTCTAACAGCCGCCACAGCCGGCACTTCCCTGGCAGGTGCTGGGTCACCCAGCAGCATGTGGCAGGGCTGGCCAAGCGCCTGGGCTTGGCGTGGGCGGGAGCATCGCTGGAGGGGAGCAAACCTCTGCACAAGCAAATGCCTTGGGGCTTTGCTCAGCAGGTTTTGCAGGGTGTGCTGATCACATGTGGCTCTGCTTTACCACCTACTTATTCTCAAGGGTTGTTTTTTTTTCACCCAACTCAATGGCTGTGCTCTCTTGCTATGAATTCTACTTTAGTTGCCCTGAAGGAGGGTGCAGGTATGCTGCACAGGGGCCCTGACCATTTCTGAGTAATGCGCAGTGGTGGGAGGCCAGGAATAGCCCAGAACTGAACAGCTTCTTTCTGTGCTAGTTTTATCACCTGCTAGTTGCAGGTGATGGAGGTGGCCATCTGTGGAGCCTCTACAGAGTCCAGGCATGGGCTGACAGGAGATGCTTGCAGGGATGCCCCACTGGGCAGGAAAGTGCTTGTGTGAGCCAGCCAGTGCAGGGAAAATCAGGCAGTACTCCGAGGGGAGGACTGGAGTGACTGTGTGTAGGACAGCAGGAGGGCTGGTTTTCTTTGTGGCTGGGGACTTGGGCTGAGTTGCTCCATCTCATTTCCCCTATTGATGTCTGCCTCCTGGCCTCTCAGGCTCTCTCTCGGGCATCTTGCTGCTTATAAATGGCACTTAACAGGTTCATGAGCATAGCAAAAGGAAAAGGACTAATTGTTCAAAGCGCTGAATAAAATATTGACAGAGCGCTACCACTATCCCACTTCCAGGTGTGGTGCTGGCTGGGCTTCTCCGTGCTCCCTCTACACAGCAAGAGCCACATGGCCCGACCCAGCTCCCTGCTCTCAGGCTGGACCTGCCAAGGGCATTCTATTCCTCTGGCACAAAGTCTGGGGTTCCCCACCCCCATTCAGGTGCACCCCAGTCCTTGTGACAAAGGATAGGTATGTAGCTGGGGAGGAAAAGCTGCCTGCAGAGTGTGGGGCTTTGCAGTTAGGCACTTTCCTCGGTGCTGTGTCCCAACACCTGAGGCACGGTTTGGTGAATGGGTGGGTTTGGGCTGTGCAATTAGCAGTGAAGCCGCGGGCCAGGCTGCTGTAATGATGGAAGGTGCCTGGGCACTCACCCAGAGCTAGGACTTGCTGCCGAGCATTTAATGGGAGTCCAAGGAAATCAACTTATTTTTAAAAATTGTGTCCAAGACATTGGCTGTTCCCATTTGATAGCCCTCTGCTGATGCCAAAGAACAGCTTGATGGGGATGTATTTGCATGCCTTGCCTGCTTCCCTGCCTGCTTCACCTGGGTATGTGTGCAGGGGGGCAGCTGAGCTCCAGTTCAGACCCTGTCCCACTGCCACCTGATGCTGCACCGAGCAGGAAATGCCTGAAGTGTGCAGGAGCTGCGAGTCCATCATCTGAGGTCTCCAACCACAGCAAATCAAGAGGGGAGAATAAAGGCAAGGTAAGCACGAAACGTCCTCCGTGGTGAGGGACTTGCTGAGCCCACTATGTCCCAGTTAGCTGCCTACCCCTCCCCTCCCCACGCATCCATCCTCAGGGACTGGCCCCCTCCCTGTGGAGACTCTTCCTTTCTAACCATCATGGTGAGATGTCTTACGTATCTATCACCTCTCTTCGTTTCTCTCGCCACTGAGCTCCCTGCCAGCCCCTGTTTGGGGTCCAGGAGTTTCCCAGCCTTTTGCTACGAGCTGGGTCCTTCACCAGACTCAAGCAGACACACGTCCTGCCCTACCTTTCCCAGTCTAAGTGGCATTGCACCTGGGAGATACCTGCCTCTCTGCAGGCATTTTGGAGTCTCGGCTGGCCAGCTTGGCTTTAAACATGGGTTGATACATCTATAGTGTCAGGGGAAGCTGCCCTGCTCCCTGGGACTCTCCAGACACACTATCCTGTGTCCTTTTACAGAGGTGGCTGTGTCTGGAGGATGGCCCAGAAAGAGGAAAAGTCCAGTCCCTCAGGTTTCCTGGGCCCTTCCACACCACCCGTGCTGAGACCCGCGGATCCCCAGCGGCAGCAGGAGCAGCGCAGGGCTGGGACCGAGCTGTGGCTGTGCGTGGTGGCATCTCAGCTTGGGCGCAGGGGCCGGCATTTGCAGGGGGGATGACAGAAGGGCTTAATGAGGGTTTGAAAGAAACATCTTGTAAACTCTGGAGCAAAGATGCTGCCGTTTGATTTGAACATGCTTGCTTGGCAGGGGCTGCCCAGGCCCCTGCTGCTGCTGCTGCTTTTACTGGCACTAATTAGGCAGATTTCCATCCTGCCAGTCACAGGCAGGTGACTCTGCTGGCAAGCCCCGGCAGGGCCAGCATCCCTCTGCGAGCAGTGGAGGGGGTCAGCAATGTGTCCCCCTCCGGTCCTGGCTGGAGATGGCTCATGTCCTGGGGTCAGCCCAGGCATCAACTGAGCCTGCTGGGATGGTGACACGGCCCCAGGCCAGCTCGGGGAGCATGTGTCCTGGCTGGCTGCTTGGTGCAAAGCGCTGAGGATGCTGATGGAAGTTACTCCCAAACCCTGGAACTGGCTGCGGTGACTGGGCAGACACTGGCACCCTGCTTTGCACAGAGCACCTGGTTAGTACAGCGCACTCTGGAGCTTCAGCAGTGATGTGGTGGCCTGGAGCAGGGAGCACTTCAAAACATTTACAAGACTGGAACTAATCCTGCTCCTACTGGCATCATCCTGCATGCACTTTCCCTTCCACTGCAACCATCTGCATCTTTTGAAGCTTGATAAATATTTCCCCCACTGTCTCTCCCCTTCGGTCCTTCTCCCAGGCAATATCTTGCAGTAACCAAAACATCTGCAATAACACCTCCTCCCACCCCAAAAGCACTTTCTATTTTCTTTTTTTCTGGCCCAGCTTCGCTGCCTCAGTGGCTGTTAGGAGACTGGCAGGGACAGTGAGAAAACCTGTGGTGACCTGCCTGCGCCACATCTGTGCCGAAGTTGTTGTGCCTGTTTTCTGGTGTCTGCACAGGAGATCAACTCCTCTGGTCGCCAGGGTAATCCATCTCCTTTGTTTAATGGTTTTTGGGAGACAGGTCCCTCTTAATCTATTACAGTGTCATTAAAAGGGAAAATGTTTGCTCCTGTAGGGCCTCAGATGGCCTTTTTAAACTACAGTAAAAATGTAATTACAGGCTCACTCAGGAATTTAACCCTTTCTTGATGCTAACGTGCACAGCTCTGTTTCCAGAGAAGTGGCAGCAATCTATAAAGATGGACCTCATTCAGAAACTGGGTGGGAATAGCCCAGATTGGGCTGCTGGGTAGGAATAGCCCAGATTGGGCTGCTGGGTAGGTCTTCTGATGTCTCTTTGACTATTAGGGATGTGCCGCTGCTGTGATGGAGCAGGTGAGTATTTTACAGGATGCCTTGGGTGAAAATGTTAATGTTTCAGATAAATGTTATCTGGCTCAAAGCTTAGAGATGTCATGGCTTCCTGAATTTGGATCCTATCCCCTTTGAGATGCTCAGGCTTTCCAGGCTGCAAATAGCCCCCTCGCCTGCTCCAGCCCCGTGTGCAGTGGCTCAGCCCACATTAGCAGATGGGATTTGGAGACAGCCTTCATCTGAGCAGCCCTTATACCTCGTGGGTGCCAGCAGCCGCTGCCATATGGGCCCCCCTAGAGCTAAATGGGTGCATGAGACAGGCCTGAGGATGCAGCAGTCTTACTCAGCCCAGGGTCCCCAGGGCACTGTCATAGTTGCCGTTGTGCCTCCATTTGTCACCACCGTACAGTGTGGGCAACAGCAGGGCCAGCTCATGGGGGTGTTTATTCCCATGGGTATGTCAAACACGTGCCAGAAACAGAGACAGCATCAGGATGTCGTCCCCGTAATTCTCTGTTTTCACATCAGCTATTGCTCCTAAAGGCAGATTGCACTGCTGTGATTGTTTTCTTGCCTATTTAGACTATGAACTCTGCAGAGCTCCTCTGTGTGCATCCAGCTGGTGCTGCGTGGGGTGTACCACATCCATGGGGTCCTCCTGTGGAAAGGATGGTCCGAGCTCCAGCACTGAGCGGGCTCAGCTTGCCGCAACAGTGCTGCTGAGAAGGCGAGAAGAAACACCCTCAACTGGTAAAAGCCACTTATTCTTATTCAGGGGGAGAAAGCCCCCCACAAGGCTTTATTCATTCTGTGCACGTGCTTTAAATCGTAGCAGTCGCACCATCGAGTGGAACTTAATTATCTTACCGGGAAGCCGGGATTACTTTGAGCGTCTCACAAAGAGAGGCACTTCACACCGTGCGCTGAATACGGCCGAGGTGAGCGGGTTCCCATTAAAACCAGCACGACCCCAGCAGGTGCCTGCTGCTGCCCACCGCTGTCCCGGGGCGTGGCGTGGCCAGCCGGTGCGGTTGGTGCCTGGCTTCAATAGCGGCTCTGCAGCCTGCAGGAAGGCTCCTGCCTCTGGTGCTTTTAAAGGAGTTTTAATGTTCCTTGTCAATGATTTTTGTCCTTTGTTAAGGTAACAGGGGAGAGGCTTTCATTTTAAGTGCTGCCTTAAAACTCTTTGAATCGGAGGAGATGCTTGAAGGTCCTGGTGGCCCAGCCATGCAGAGCACCTGCCTGCTTATAGATGGAGAGTCTTGTCGGTGCCACAGCTCTGGTGAGGAGCTTAAACCTTGGTGTAACTTTAAATTTAATGGATTTCCTTGAGTATTCCCATGGGAGAATTTACCCAGAAAAGACCATATTTACAGCTGCCATCATGGGATATGATGTGGGAACATGTACCTGACCACTGTCTTAAGTCAAACACTGAAGTTGAAAGGTCAGGTTGGGCCCCTGGACCCAAATTCTCAATAGTGGGTGCAGGCGCCTCCATCCTGCTCGTGACTTAGGGCTTGCTGGGCACCTTGGAGCAGTCTGGAGTGAGCAGAGAAGGCTCAAACTCTTGACCCAGCTGGGGCCTTGGCAAATGTCCCCAGCCCAAGATGGGGACCTGGAATGGAGGGCTTCAGGCATGCTTGTTCTAGCTAAAGGGAACTCTTGTCCCTCTCAAGTTATCACCCTGCTGCTCTGCTTTCAGAGCAGAAGGGAAACCAATTTTACAACCACCAGCTCCTGCAAAGAGCTCTTGCCATAAAGTGGGTAGTTGTGTGGCTTAACAGAACAGCTCCGATATCAGTCATTTTAATCAAAGCAGTTGGTTTACAACTTTTTCATCCCCTCCCCTCCCCCCCCCCCCCCCCCGCCCTCCCCTGCATGGCCCATTGCAAAAGGATCATCTTAATGGCACCAGCTCAGGCCTGCCTGAGCGCAAGCTGGGGTGTTTGAGACCCTGCCCTATGTCCAGTCCACAAGCTGCCAGGATCCAGTTTTGGCTGTAATTTTGACCACTTTATAATGAAGCGTTGGAGACACTAATTTTGTAGCGTGACCCAATGGGGAAAGCCTCAAAGGACCAGCAGGTATGCAGAAGCCACCTCAGTTGGGGTGCTCATTGAGCAGGGACGGGCACTGTGGGTCTGAAGGATGTTGCTTTCCCCTGCCTGGCTCCAAGACACCCCTCCGTGGGGATGCCTTTGGGTTTCAGAGTTAATGTGAGGTGATCTGCAGCTCTTGTCTCAGGCTTCTTCCAAGGATTTCTACCTTGTGTTTGCATCCACGAAATAGAAAGATATAATTAATAATGGGTTAGTTTTTGCTTTCACCATTGCCTGCGGGAGTGTGTGAAGCTCAGGCAGAGCCTCAGTTCAGCTGTGCCTTTCAGGCTTCTGCTTTGCAGCTAAACTGAAGACAGCTGGAAAAAGCAAACCCCTCTCTGCTTTCTCCCAGCCCCATGAGGTGGTCCACAGTGATGTTTGGGGTCCTGTGATACTGGGGGAGCAGCTGGTCCTCCTGCCCCTGCCAAAGGAGCAGCAGCACCACCAAGGAGGAGAGGAGAAAGGTACGCTACTGCTCTTGCTGTTTCTTGGGCTACTCTGTGCTGCTGCTTTTATTCTTCAGGATTTGTTTCCTTATCTGTATTTCTGGCTCTTTGTCCAGTATAACTGAGATGTCCTCTTTAACCTGTGCTAAATGTTTCTGCTGCTCTTGCTGTGAATCAGCCCAGAGGTGGTTGCATTCTGTGGCTGGGAGAAGTGCTTTGTGCCCTGATAGCGTTTTGTATGTGACTTTGTTCACCCTTCCCTCTTTCTGCCTTGCAGGTGGAGGGGGAGGACTGTTGGGCAGTGTGGGAACCCCAGCGGCAGGGACTCAGTGCCTCCCTGAGCATGGGCAGGTAGTTATAAGAGTTGCTGTAGGAACAACCAGGAGGTGCAAGAAGTGGGGAAATGCCTCTGCCCACTCCCTTGGCTTAGCCCAGCCCAGCAAAGGTCGGTACAGAAATTGAGGGGACCTGGCGGGGGGTGGGGGGGGGCAGGGGAACGGAGGTTCCCTGCCCAGCTGATAATGCCCGCAAGCAGGTAGGGCTGCTGCTGTGACCCTCGGGGAGTGGGGCTGAGTATTCTCCTCCTCCCACCCCCTCAGGAGCTGCTTCCTTCTCCTCCAGGTTCCAAAGGAGCAGGATGGGGTTGTAATTCCCTTCTGCTTTCAGCTGTGGGGTTCGTGCTAGCTCTTCATAGCAAGAGATGTCCCAGGGAAACCTGTCACCCCCCTCTGCTCCTGGAGGTTGTTGTGACCTGGGGCTGAAGCAGGGGAGAGCACCCTGAACACCCATCCATCACCCTGCAGCTGCTGTGAGCCCACCCCACCCCCCTCGCTCCCCCTTCCTACAAGATTGCTTTTCTTCACTTCAGAGACGCTAAAAATTTCTCCCTCCATCCCAAGGGAAAGCGGGAGAGACAGTTTGGATTTATGCTAAACAGCCAATTAGCTGTCACCCGGGTCTGAGCAAAAGGACCCGGCAGCCCTGCCTGGGGGAGGCTCCAGAGACCATTCTGGGGGTGAGGAGGGGTACTGGTCTGCCTCGGAAGGCTGGCCGGGCTTCTGTCGCAGTCTGAAGTGGCTTGGCCAGCACCTTCCTGTGGCATGAACGCTGAGATGTTGTGCACATGCTCAGCATCCATTAGCCAGCTGACACTTGATGGGAAAGGGGGAAAACGTGTTGGGGCAGGGAATATATTAGGCATGGCAGGTACTTTCTGTCCCACCTTGCAAAAGCTATAGGGACTTTGTGCTGCTGGGAATACTGTTCTACTCGGCTCTCCCTCCTGAGCACTGTCCAGGGTTATTTTCACTCCTTGGCAACGTACTTGATCTTGTTCTGGCAGCACGTGTGAGGGTCTGTTTGAATGAAGCATCCCCTGTTCACATCTATACAGGCAGCGCGATCCACCCCAAAGACCTCAGAGTGCCTTGGTGCAGGTTATGCATCTCTAGTTTGATTTAAACTGGGATTGCAGAGCTGGAGGTCTGGCCTTCCTGTAACAACCAGCCAAAGTCCAAGGCTGGGGTCCTGGCTTAGCAGTGCCGGATGTGTGGACACCACCAGGCACGAGGTCCGTAGTAAAAGCTACGGCTTTATCGTGCCACATTAATGCAAAAGTCCTTTCCAAAGCAAAAGTTATCCCCATGCAAAGCACGTGGGCAGTCAGGCTCTGTTTGCCACCAGCTTGTCTTGAAGACAGCCAGCATGGGGCATGCCCCACGCAGGTGTAACTCCGGCCACGCACCTAGCTTTAGTACGGGTCTTTGCTCTCCTTGCGAGCTGACAGTAGTTCTAGCTCCACCTATAGTTACTCAGTCGGATGCGGCTGAAATTCATATAAAACTGTAAGCGGATATTTATGAAACTTCTTGCATGTCTAACTAGGAGCGCTGCGTAAATCCGTGTTTATTAGCCTTTCCCAATAAGCCAGGGAAGATGAGCCCTGCTGGAGAGTGCTGACTTCTCAGGAAAGCTTTTGCTCTTCAGGCTGAACTCCCACTTGCAGTCAGCTGTTCTCCAGTCCCATCGGTGGCTTCATTCCCCTCCTGGATGTTGTTTGTGTCTGCTCAGCGGTCACAGGTGGCATCGTCTCATCCCATTGCATTTTGGGGATAATGCTCTTAGTCAAGGTACAAGCTTCTCCCCCTGCCCCAGCCCAGCTCTTGCTAAGCTCCTTCAGAGACATCCACCTGCCTTTTATAATGGGAAAGGTGTCCCACAGGGGGGAAAATCCAGAAGCCTGAGCCTGCATGGCCTCAAGGGCTGGCTCGCATGTGGCTTGTGGGAATCCCAGCCCCTGGTGCAGAGCTGGGGGGGCATTTCCTGCACCCCATCCCAGGCGCTCTCATAACCTTCCTGGAGGGCAGATGTGCTACACAGGCAGGCAGTGCTCTGCCTGCCAGCTATGCAGCATCCCACAAGCATCTCACTCCCCACTGAGAGCATTTAATTACCTTTAATTACCCCTGACTTGTTTTTAATTGTTCCCCAATAACACATCCTGATTAGGGAAGGAGGAGCTTGTTCTGTTACTGCTGCAACACCCTGAACTTTTCTCCCCGGAGTTCAGAACAGATTAATGTTTCATGCAAAATTATGTGGCTTTCTGTCTATCCTACCCAGCCAGCAGTTGCTGGGAGTATCTCTTCAGTCACAGCCTCAGTGAGTTGATGGCTGTTCTTCCAGTTTATGGGCAAAACAGGGACTGGGGAGGTGATAGAGATGGACTACCTGACATGCTGCACTGAGTTGGGGACAGCACTGGGACTATAACAGGATCTGTCCCTACTTAGCTCCATCCTGCCCAGACCCCTCTGGCTCTTCTGTCTAGGTCCTTCTTGCCCTTTCAGGCACTGTTCTCTGCAGTTAAACTGCACCAAAATTCAGCTGTCAGGAAGGAAAACAAAAAACCCCAGTAATGGCAAATTCTGTTAGACCATGGACTATTCTTCCACGGGAAATGTGGGAGCTTTATTACTTCAGATGTTTACATCTGGGCTGGACAGAAACACTAAGGAAAAAGAATTAGTGGGAGAAATGTGTAAATATGAGCGCAGCGGGGGTAAGAGGGGTCTAGTAGTGGGAAGTGTCTGACCTCAACTTGCTTCTTGTATATCCTGAGATGTAAGGGCACAATTACAAGTGGGATATGCACTTCTGATAAGGGTCTAATCTGTGCCAAGAAGGTGAGATTTCTTAGGTGCTTGTGTATCACGATGTTTAAAGAAAACCAAGCTGACTGGATCTGTCAGCTTGCCTGCAAGTTAACTAGGCTTGGTAGTATTCAGCCTTTATTTTTATTGAAAATCAACAGTTAGAAATTGAAGCCTGTTTTTAGTTGCTGACATTTATTGCTGGTGTAATATATAGTCGCTCTCTTCTCTTTGAGCCATGTAAGCACGGCTTGTACATTGCTCCCTATGGAGCTTGTCCTTCGGATGGCAGAGGTGGATTTAGCTGAGGCTGGAGGAGCGTAACGCCGGTACAGGGTGCATCCCACCCCCCTTGCGTTTTCCATGAGGTGTTTTTTTCTGGGTGTGCCTGTCTATGATGTGACCAGGGAGACCAACCTGAAGACACAGCCCCCCTGTAGCAGAAAGGCTGGGTGTTGGGCCATGGTCTGACCGGCAGGGACCGAGCTGGAGATGCTGCAGCGAGCTGGGCATTGCTGTGTTTTTGCTCTCCTTCTTCAGCAGGTTGCCCTCTCTTCGAAGGTGCCTGGCGGTGTGGGGATGAATGCTTCTTGCCCAGCTCACACTGCTGGCTTTCTGCAGGAACTGACTGTGCATCTCCTGGGATGTCCCTCTGCATCAGGCTGACATGCTCCCATCTCCTGGTGCTTTGTGGCAGGAAATTCTTGGAGCTGGGTCCATGGGGAGGTGTCAGGACTGTTGCAGCCAGGCTAGTGAGATGTTCTTGCAGAGCCTAAGTAGTTACATCTCCTTAGTACACTGCTCTCCACAGTGTAGATACATTCAGAAGGACCTGAATTCCTATTTCTGTGTATGTGGACTCAATGTGCTACTCTTACAGCGCTGCTACTCTTCTATATATATATATATATATATGTATATATATATTTTACTCTTCTTCATGAAAGTTTGGTGGCTCTGAGCCCATTGCTACCAAGAGAGAAATGCCTTTGGGTCCCAGCCATGCCAGACCCATTTCTGGGCTGGGTGTTTGATCCTGTGGACTACACCTGTGAGCTAAAGGTTGAGGTTCACACTTGGTGCAGCACCTTGTAGTTAAGGATTTTCATGTGAAAAGGGCCAGAAGCAGACCAGCTGTGGGCTCACATTTTCTCACTGGAGGAACACTTTGTATGTAAAGGAGTGTCTTGCTTGTCTCTGCTGTGAGACAGGCACAAGCAAGAAAGTGGGTGCTGCCAGGGAGAGGGTTTCCTTGTTGAGACCAGGTGCATTGTTCAAGCAGGCAGAGGGGATCCTCCAAGGGACAGAGCAGAGATGCTTTGGCTTTTTCAGAAAGTTAAAGTCCGCTCCTTTGGGCTACAGATGCATGGTAAAGAGTGGGAAGTGGATGTTCGTGTGCAGGGGCAGAAAAGGGCTTGTGGCACAGGCAGGTTCCTTGGTTGCAGCTATTCTTTCTGTCCTGGCTGGGCATGATTCAGGCACCACTAAACACAGTGGCGGAACAGGCTGACAAATTTTGCTGTGGTTAAACCCCCTACGGCACTAATAATCCTATTAGTTTCCCAGATATACTGTTTTGCATCTGGGCATATATCAGGATTTAATGGCTATTGTGTTGTTAATATTTAAGCATCAGCACGTGTTGCCATTTCAGCAGTTTGCTCTCTGGAGTGGAGACGCCCTGGGACTTGCTGTTGTTTTGACTCTAGGACCTTAAAATACCAGGGTGGTTTCCAAGACATCCAAGCAGCCAGTCACAGGGATGCGTGTAGAGCTGCTGGGTTTAATCCTGGCTCTGATGCCCGGGCTAGGGATGGATGTGGGGTCTCTAGGCTCGTTCTGCCCTCATGAGCACTTCCAGAGCTGTCCTCGGGCTGCCCTCAGCCAGGGCCATGGCATTTGGAAGAAGCTCCCCTTTGATCTCCAGGTCTCCCGTTGCTCTCCCTTTCTCCTCCAGACACATCTCTTTGGGCTACTGTTGCTGTAGCAGGGCTGTGTAGGAAAGGATTTCAGGCTTCAGTGCCTGTCGAGCTGGGATGCTTCAGAGATGAGAAAACAGGAAGAAATCCCTGCTTGCAAGAATGCTTACACCGTTTCCTGACCAAGAAAGTTCAGAGCAAAGCAGATGGTGGGTGTTTATCAGAGGTGCTGCTCTGGCTCCCCTCTCCTGCACCTCCACCTCCTTCTGTGTGGGCTCATGCCATATCGCTCCCAGTTCACACCAGTGCTAAGCCTCTACTCAGATCTACTGCACCTCCAGCATTGATCCTAAGCACAAAGCTGCTCACACACACAGGCATGCTGATGGGCGAGACTCCCTGCCAGCCCGCGCCTGCCTGGTGCAGAGGGAGAGGAACAGGTATTCAACCAAAGCAGCGTGAAATCCACTTACAGGAAGGGCGATTAGTGTTAATAGGACCTGAAATCGATAGAAACACCAACAGATCCATTTTTAACAAGCTGCCCAGAGAAGGTGAATGCAGCATCAGAGATTAATAAAGCAGGTAAGTGTGCTCTTCAGAGAGGTGACACTGGAAGTTCCATTAACAGAAAAGCTGGTGCAAGGACAATTTGGGCAGGGGAGAGAGCCTCCCAGCTGAAAAAAGGTGGTGAAGCAGAGGTCAGGAAACTTCCCGGAGATACCTAGGCTTAGGATGAGAAAAGTCCCATCAATATTCGTAGGGGAAAGCCTGTGAGCACTTGAGCTATGAGAAGTAGCTAAAATTTTTAGTAACTTAAAAGTGATGGGAGCTGTAAGAGTACATGTTATACCAGGGGTGAGTAGTGTGGCTTTATCCAGCTTGAGCAAAGTACAGAGTAAGTGGATGCTGGGGTGTCTGCTGATGCCTGTCCAGCAAGAACATGGTGTTCCTGGTATGTGTTGGTGTCCTGAGGGCAGGCAGCCTTGTCCCTAGAGTTGAGGGTGTTCTGGAGCCACATAATTGCATCTAAACTCCTGTTCCTCAGAGCAAAGGACCTCAGTATGTAGGAGACGATGTAGATGAGAGCAGAACATGGAGACAAAAGGCAGGAGGCACAAACCTCTCTGAAGAAATGGTTGTTGAATAGTGCGGTTTTAAGACAGCAAGGAAATTCTGCTGTCAGCTCTGTGACCTTGGGAACTCTCTGTTATCTCCATGGTTTTCATGTGTTGGTGTCACCAGGCTTGTAGGAGAGAGACAGAGCTGATTTAAGAGGCAGGCAGCTCATCTCTTAGCCTCCTCTCGGCAGGCTCTGAACAAATCAGGAGTTCAAATCAGGCTTATCTGGCAGTGTGGGCACAGAAACTGTTCTCTGTCATAGGAGACTTCATCTGGTGTTTTAGCCTTTCCTCCTCGCTTTGGTATTTCTTTTCCTTTCTTAATACTGATTATTTAACTTTTTGGGGGACCGATACTTAACATGTCACCCTTACCAAGGGAGAGTCAATTTTCCTTCCAACTCCATTAAAAAGCTTGTAATAAAACCTGAATAGGATGGATGAGAGGGCTAGTTAGTAGCATTAAATTAATTAGATATGGGAAGATAAGTCTAGGAGGTTTCTTAATGCAGTTTAGTTTTATGGATTGTTATTGCTGGGCTTTTCTCATTGATCAGAAGAGATGTCCTTCAGTGTGTGCTCCAGAGGGACTGACACGCCAGGCACTGCACTGGAACTGGGATGCTAGTGAGGGATGGTGTTTTCTGGCACTGCCTAAAAAAGTACCCAAAGGAGCAGAGCTAGTGGATCTATGAATGTTAAACAACTGCATTACATCTTCTGTTGTGTCTGAAGATGGTGAGTGATTAAAATGAAATTTCTGGTATGGGAAACCAAAATAGGGACACTTGTTGGTGTGAGAACACAAGGCTTGGGAGAAAGCAAGACAGCAAACGGAAGGAAGTAACAACTGCTAGCATCTTAGATGGACCCTAAACCTGTGAGTAAGATGATAGTATGTCCTGGAAAGCTACCGGAAATGAGTTAAGCAAAAGACCAGCACAAATTACATGGCTTTGAAAGAACTTTGCCAGATCTTTCCTTAGCTCAGAGCGGCTTCCAGCAAAACTACAGCCATTTACACAGGGTGTGGGTGGATCTGGTCTGCTGATATCTGCTGCACAGGCTGGTGGCTCTGGTGGCTGATTGAGCATCAGTCAGCCTTACTGGGAAAAAGTCAAGCTGCTGCATCACACGTAATCAAAAATCTATGGATGTGGGTACTAAGGACAAAATCACTTCTGGGCAGGTTCTCCTGCTCTGACACTGAGCAGTGCCATGCTCCCCCAGCAGCTCCATGGGATGCTTCCTGTTCATGCGCCAAGGGAACCTCATCCCCCAGCCCAGGACCTTCCTGGCATCTTCCCTCCAGCTGATACGCTTGCTGGTCCCAAAGACCTGTTGCAGGCAACAGCAATGGAGGGAGAGATGAGGCAGAGTGGCCATGCCCCAGTGCTGCAGCTGCCAGGGCAGATTCACAGGAACTAGGACACCCCTCCCTTTCCTGAACAGAGACAAAACCTTTTGTTCTGCACCGTTGTTACGGGAGATCAGAGAAGCTGGGAGACAAGCTCTTGTGCTGATTTCTGCTCTCAGAATAATTCCAGTGCTGGCCGCTTTCATCTTGCAGAAAAACATCCTGCTAAGGTCTCTTTCCATCCTCCTGTGCAAGCACACAGGTTGCCAAAGGGGCTCCTCCTACCTTTTTTTATAATTGTTCAAGACGTACACGCACAGGGAGGCATGGTCTCTGGCACATGCAACCTTTAGCAGCCTGTATGCAAAACCTTTCCCTCCGTTTTGTTGACTCAAGGCAGTCAAAGGATGGATGCAGACCACTTGAGCAGTCTAGTACTGAGCCCAGGTGGAGATATTGCTATCTAAAAAAAGAACCCTAAACTATCTAAAAACTAAAGCTGTTTGCTGGGAAGCCTTTCTCAGCAACCTTGATGTGACAGCCAAGGGAGGACAAGCATCTCCTTCAGCCTTTCAAATGGTCCCTCCAGGTCAGAGCAGAATGATGTTTGAGGTAGACCTCTTGTCGTTTCTTCGCCTGTCCAATTGCTCTGTTATTGAGGTTTCAGGCTTCCTTGTTCAGCAGCTGTAACCAAATTTGGTCAGAAGATTAGAAAAATGGTGATGTATATATCCAACCCACTTCTCTTGTCTATTCTTATCTGGTGCTAGAGATCAGAGGGGTATTTAAGTAAGAGCAGCTGGTAATTATCCTCTGAGATGTCCCAAAGGCAGCCTTTAAAGGAACCGGGTTTTGCCATGTGAAAGGGGGGCTGGCGGTGGACGCTATTGCTCAGTGTTGGGAGTGGACAGTTGGGAAAGCAGTAGTGGAGAGAGGAGCCAGGGCCACTTTGGTGTGAGCTGCCCAAGCCAGAGGAGGTGGCTGCACGTTGCAAACCACCTGCCCCTTGTTCCCAGGTGGGTTGTGAAGCTGGTGAGTGCTGCTTGTAAGAGCACGGGAGTGTCAAGCTACTGTGTATTTCTGAAGAAACCACTTCTGATAGTCAGCAGCTCTGGGGCACAACGTTTAGATGTTATCTGATGCCTTTTCGGGGTCTGTCACAGACCTGGACCCCAAAATTGGGGGCTGAAGTCTCCCAGTCATGCACGTGCTACGGGAGCTCCACCTGCTCCTGCCCCAGCCTCCCTGGGGTAACCTGGCAGGGAAGGGAGGAGCAGGTTGCTGCAAAGGAATCTCATCAGCTTTATGACTTTATGTTCAGAGCATTTGGAACGACAAACGCCTAAAGCCAGCAGGAGTCCTGAGCTCGCCCAGCGTCTGATGTCCGTGGTTTTCTGGCAGATGGGGGAGGTCGGTGTGTCGGGCCAGTGCTGTCCCCAGGATGGCGGGTGCCTGCGTCTGCACACCTGGCTTCTGCGGGCGTTGCATGGGTGAAACTTCAGCGACATACAGCTTCTGCTCACAGGAATAAATGCAGCCACAGGTGCATCTAGCTCAGGGAAATGAAGGCTTGTTCAAACTCTTCTTTTTCCATTTTTTTTTTTTTTTTTTGTTGTTGATCCTGTACAGGACAGCCCCAGGAAGCCCTGTTTCCCCTCCATGGCCATGCTGGCCAGATGTACCATACTGGGACTGACTCCTCTCGGCTGCCCCTGGGGGTGGCTGGAAAGGCAATTGCTGCTTTTGAGTGGAGGAAACCAGAGAAAATAATTTGAAATATCCTTGTGCCACATATACTTTGTTTTGAGGAACAGGCAATAACCCTGCATCCCCAAATGAAATATTGAATTTTAAGGGAGATGCAAACAAATACAAATGAAAAATGTCTCTGATCATAAAGAAAGCATTTGCTAAAATTAAAATGGAATGCATTACTGTCCAGGCTGGAGACAGAAATATCAGCAGAGCTGTGGAAGTGGAGTCTGACTACTTAGGTGTCCAGATACATTTATTATTTTCTTTCCATTAATGCCAGTGACAGTATTAGAGAGAAAAAATCAAATTGCCTGACAACACTTTAAAAGTGAATTAAGTCCAGTCCTTGCAGAGGTCTCCTTAGCTTCAGTCTCAGCAGAAGCCGAGACATGAGCGGTCTCACATCCAAAGGGACAGGGGTGGGGAAAGCGGAATTCATTTTGCTGAGCACAAATAATATAGATAATGTCATAATAATCATTAAAAGGACAAGTGGAATTGGTCTGGCCCTTGAAGCAATCAATATGGCCCATTATCCAGTTGAATTGGCATTTGATGGGAATGGCTCGTTATTGTATTGGATGTGTCTGTGTTTCACATAATCAACTAATTCAGAGCCAGTGGTGTATTAATATCAGACCACGTGTATTTGTGGGGAGTTTGTGGCAGGTTTGTGTTCAGGGAAGTGTTTACAAGGCTGATCTGAGTGCACGTGTGCTGGAGCTTCCTATAGGATTCATTAGAATGCCTCGGCATTGATGGAGGCTCTGGCAAAACCGACCTCATCCAGAGCCTGTTGAAGTTAATGAAAGGCATCCGATGACTCTGATGGGCTTTGGGCCAGGGCTGATGTAGACAAGCATACTGCTCGGTGATATAAGCACCATCTGCAGGTACGTAAACGCTCCATGTGCTGTCGCTGGCTGGGGCAGATCGCAGAACGTTTGTTCTGGGGGAATTGCCGGCCTTGTTTTACACCACTGTGGGGCTCAGCTAGTGGGGAAGAGTGTGGGGAAGGCTCTGGAAACGTGGCATTTCCTGCAGGGGTCATTAGGGCACAAGTCCCATAGCTCTCCACGAGGCTGGAAAAGTGATGGCAACGTGTTTGTTTTTGTAAAAGCTCCATGACATATCTAGGTTGCTGCATCTCAGGCTGGGGCTGTAAGCCCTGAAAAGCCAATTTCCCACGTGGTTTACCTAAATAAGGGCTTGCACCCTTTTGCAGAATTGTGTCCTCTCTCTCCCTATGGGATGCTGCAGGAGGACTCAGGGATGACAAAATAGATGCTGAAACAGCTAGCCTTGCTGATAAATGCTGCTCCCTGGTGAAAGCACCCCATGTCTTGGTGCCTGTCCCCCATCTGTGGGATGCAGTAACTGCTGTCCTGCCTCACCACAGTGGAGAGCTGTGATTTGCGAAGCATTGAAGGAGCTCAGTCCCAGCAGCGATGGGAATTGTGATTGCTGCTCTGTTTAGAGGCACCAAACTTCCCCTAAATTGCAGGTCTGGATTGGAAGTGTCATCTTGTTTGGAGATAGGCTGTGGATTGCACCTTGCCACAATCAGGTGTGCTGTTGCGAATGCGGTTGCAGGAAACTTTCACCTCCCACTGCCCTTTCTGCTGCCTGGGTGGCACGTCTTGCCCTGCATGGCTGGGGGTCAGCAGCTCTGCGGTGGAGTTGCAGGTTGAGTTGAGGCTGGTTGCAGCAGCCAAGCTTTTGCAGCGTAGCCTTGGGCAGAAAGGCAGGAATGAACAGCTCAGATAGGACTCAGCCTCTTGAGGAGCTGGATTTGCAACAGAGCCCTGACCATTGCCACAGCATGGCACTCTTCTGTCAGTCACAAGACTGTTAATTTTCATTTTTCTCCAAGCAAGAGAAAGCACAGAGGTAAAAAAATCTCAGTGATTTCATTCAATTAAACTAAAGCCTACTGGGTCTGTTGCTTTTAGATTATTTTATTTATTTTATTTTATATTTTTGTAAATGAGTCTTCCAGGGTCTTCGAGCACTTACCGTGGGGAGTGACAATCACAATCTGCTGCCTCGCCTCTCCCCATGCTGCCTCTCCACAGGAGCTCAAGAAATCTTAACATCCCATCAAAAGCTAATTACATTCTGACACACCAATTGGAGACATCGAGAGATGGGGGAGAGAGCAGCTTACATAACAGTTTTAAAATCATATGGAGCATGCTGAATATGTGGTGCTCTGAAATGCCAGTAGCTCAGAGCAGCAGAGGCAGAAGGGGAATGGGAAGGAGTTAACAATGGGGTTTGTATTTGAAGCCCACTCCAGGCTGTAGGTGGAAGACCTGATTCTGCACCTTGTCTTTGCTTTCAAACACTGCCGCTTGGGTTTTTTTGTTGTTTGTTTTTTGTTTGGTTTTTTTTAAGAGAAGGATTCCCCCAGCCTTCCCCCCTTGGGTCTCCCTCCAGCCATGGGATCAAGGCATCACTACAGCGAAGGGAGCAGTTGCTGTCTCCTTGTCCTCTGGGAATCCACTCCTGGTCCCAGTGAGCAGAGACAGCCCTGTCCCGTCTGCAGCCCCAGAAGGAGAGGGGGGAGCTGTGGCAAGGTGGGGTGCCTCACGTCTGAGAGTAACTGGGCAGAAGGGTCTGTCCAGGGCCGCCCACTGCAAAGCTGCGGATGGGTGAGGGCTGGAAGAGACTTTCCAGGAACTGCTCCTATGCCACCACATCCCTTCCTTGTGCCCTTCCCAAGGCATCTGCCATTGGCTGCTCCTGAGGGCAGGACACCGGCTGTGATGAGGTGGGTGTGCTTGAGCCTGGAGCTGTGAGGTGGAGGATGATGGAGTTGCCTGGGGTTTTCTGGCTTTTTCTGGTCTGCAGCGCTGTGACGCCAGCCTTCCAGCCCTAAAACCTGCTGCAAGGTGACAGGCTCCCACCGGCTAGAGACTTTGCACATCAGCAACTCCAGAGCCTTTAGGAGACTAATCTGGACAAAGTGTTTGGCTCCTTGGCTTCACACTAATGGGGAATCCTCACTTTTGGCTCCCGAGGACATGCTGCAGCCATGGGTGCCCACCATGTCAGGGGGTGGGGGTGGTGCCTGGCCCAGTGGAGGGGGCTGCAGCGTTCACCCCGGTGCTCTTTTCTCAACCAAGTCAACCAGCTACCCCAGTACCATTGTAATTCTTCTAGCATGGCAGGAGGGCTGTGGCTGACTAGGCAGCAAATTAACTGCAATTTCATTATCTAATAATTTATATGATGCCTATGTATTTTGGCAAGACATCTTCATTAACAGGAGACGCCCTCTGTCCGCTGACTATTTACATTACTGGTTTCCCAGGGACCCCATGTGATGCTTCTTTTTTTAGTGACCTTCATAAAAGAGGAAAATGCTCCTTGTTTCCCTTGATTTTTATAGTGAATTTTGTTCCCTTCTGCTTTGCAAGGATTTATTCCTCTGGGCTTAAAACTCTACAGGCTTAAATTTCCCCCTATAGTGGTGTGAACCAGGATTCACTCCCGGGGTGTGACTTGCGTTACAAAGGCTGCTGAGCAGCCCAAGGAAGATGTTAGCGTGGTCCTGTCTCTTGGGTTTGGTGGCCCCAGGCTGCAGGACAAGAGCATGGTGTCGATAAGTGCCTGTACAACTGTCAGCCAGGAGCAATGGTCAACATCTCGGCTGCTGGTGTAGAAGCCTTCAGTGATGGTGCCAGGTCCCCTGGCTGCCGGCACGGTGTCACTGCTGCTTTGCCACCTCTCCCTCGCTCCAGCGTGTGGCTTCACTCAAGGCAGTGCAAGGCATAGCAGGATGTCCCCTGCCATGCCCTGTGAGGAGGGTGGCATGTGGCAGGCTCTAGTGAGGACAAAAAGTATTCTTGTGTGACTTTGGCATGTTGTCCGCCAGACCTCTGATGGATGCTGTGCTTTTGCTGTCAGCCTGCCGGCTGGACCCCTCTGCAGTTCTGTCTGTCCTCCTGTGGGGACAGTGCCAGTAGCACAGAGACCTGCTGGCTCCTCAGGATGCTTGAAACTATGCTGCTTTGAGGTTTTTCTTAGCTGAAAAAAACAAAGGCTCATTAAATCCATCTCCGACCGCTGGTGACGCGGAGAGGTGACATCAGTGATGTGACTCACAAAATGCCAGCAGAAAAGCATCATCCAGGAGGGCAGGTTGGTGCTTTGGGCTGTTGGGAGGGGAGGGGGGGCACCCTGCAGGGGTGTCCAGAGGCAGGGGCTGTGCCAGGCATGCAGACATTTATTCTCTCCTCCTTGGTGAGTGGCTCCCACCTGAGCAGCCTGGGGAATGGCTCTGCTGTAGGCATGGGATCTCATGGGGATCCACCTGGAGCCTCCTGCCACAGGGTTGGGAGCCCATCTTGCCACCATGTTTTCATTGCACTGTGACCACAGCAAGGCTGGGTCCATCTCCAGGTGCCAAAACTTCCCAGACCTGCTGCCATCCCTCCTCCCGAGCGCAGCGGGGATAGCACTGCCGGCTCTGGGCACTGGGAAGTGGCCAGCCCAGCCTGGGAAGAGCCTCCTGGCAGGGAAAGGTCGTGGACTTACAACCCTTATGGCACGGATCATACCTCAGGCGCCCGTGGACAGTATGATCCAAGCTCTCCATGCCCTGGGGACCCCCATGCTGCCTGGTGGTGCTTGTCTCTGTGGTGGGTCAGGTTGAGCAGGGTTGAGCTACTCTGCCCTGTGCCCCAGGGGTGCCCAGCACTCATGCCTGGCTGGTGTTGGCCAGGTAAATAAAATCAAAATACCAGGCTGAGCCATAATTTATGAGTAGTATGAACTGCACCCAGTGAAAGGAGGGTAGGGACTTTGTCTTGGGTCAGTAATAATTAGGGTCTATATTTATTAGTCTTGTGTGCTCGATGGGTCATGGGCTCTGTTCTGGTACAGACTGCTGTTCTGCAGCACCAGTGGCTTTTAATTATTTAACACCAACAAAAAGAGAGGATTAAACTGAAGCTGAAACGCAGCAACACATAAATCTACAGTTTCCTTGAGTGGCAGGAGAACCTTGTGATGTCTCTGAAAGGGCCCTTAGGAGTATCTGGCTGCCCCGGGTCCCCCCTAATAAAACCCTTTCTGCCCCCCCATTCTCTGCCACACAGGCACAGGATGGGTGAGTTTGGTTCTGCTTCCACAGGATGCCTGTTTGCATCCTCCTCTGTCACCTTGTAGATAGAGAGACTCCTGCGGAGTGGATGAGAAGACAAATGCTGACTTTCTAATCTTAAACAAGCAGAGACGGGCTGAAAGGGGGGTAAAGAAATGGATAGAAGAGCATGTGGGGGAAGGATGGATGGGCTGTTGGGGTCTGGTGGTGAAAGTGATGGCCTGTAATGCATGGAAGCGGGGGGTGGATGGGGCGGAGATGATGGTGGTACCAGGACACTGGTCTTGGTCCTGGGGAATGATTCCTGGTCCCTGACCTGGATGCATGTAGGGTCCAGGGACTGTAATGCCAGGGAGCTGGTGCAGGAGCTGGCTGGCGTTGCTTGCTGGCAGGTGCTTGCTGCTCATGCCACCCCATGGAGCTTGCCTGTGAGCCCGCGGCCAGCAGCCGGGGTGCCAAATGGCTTTTTCATCTACTGACAGTGATCCCAGATGCATGTGGCACTTTCTCCTGGGCTCTGCAGGAGGGGCCTGGGCACACGCCGTGCTCATTTACATTCTCTGGCTAATTAAAAGAACCGGGGCTTCTTTGTGGTGTGCAAAGCCCTGGAACAGCTCCAGGGCCCCTGGTCACAATCCGCAGGCCTGGGCTGGGACACAATGCTGGTGCAGGGTGGTCGTGGCCATGGACGAAAGGACTCTGTAAGAGCAGAGGTCGGTTGGTGCCTGTGGCAGAACACAGACCCTGCAAACAGCCACCCTCCTGCTCTGCCTCCAGAGCAGATTCATTCGTCTGGCTGTGGCAGAAAGGCTCTCCCTACCTGTCTCCTCTCTCCCTGCATCCATGTGCCTTGCCTGTTGATGGAGACCATCCCTCCCTGCTGCAAGACGCGTACAGCCAGCTGACACCAGGAGGATTTGCAAGCGCATCAAGCAAGACCAGGAGGCACATGAGCCTCTCCTGCCCCAAGCCAGAAAGATTTGTCTTCTGGGGCCCGGCAGAGAGGGTGAGAGATGTGTTTTTCCCCTGCTTTCCTGTAGCAGAAGGGCTGTGCCAGGCTTGTGGTGCTGGTGGGGCTGTTACCTGCAGACGGTGCTGGATGTGCAGAGGCCAGGGAGTAGCGGGGAGCTGCGTGCCTGAGGGCTGCCCGAGCTGCTGGCATCACCGTGAACTTCAGTTCCAGGTCTGTCTGCGCTGTGCACGGCAACCTTGCACTGAGGCATTAGCTCTCGGCAGCAGGGTGACCACGATGGCATGGGGCTGTGGCTGGGGTAAGGAGCTCACAGCACCTGCCAGTGGTGGTGGTGGCTTCTTTTTTCTGGCTCTGGCCCTGGTGACTGTGCAGAGCAGTAACATGTGGGTCCTGCTGGTTTGAAAGGGCTGTACCCATCCTCGGTGACAGCAGGGATTATATGTTAAAAAAATAAAACAACCGGGCTTTTTCTTTCTGTCCCTGAGCTTTGCTGGCTGCCTCTTGCCTCACTTCAGCCACCATGTCACCTGCCCCAAATGAGAAAACTGAGGCATCAGATCCAATCCATTATTTCTAATGAAAAAGAAACCTCAACAACCCACAAAAACAAAAAAACAAAGCCAAGGGCTAATCACCTTTCCATCAGCCAACTGCGTGTTTCCAGACAGCAGTCTGATCCCAGATCGTGCCCCAGCTCTGCTGCACTTCTGCCATCTGGGGTAGCCTGTACTGAGAAGAGCACAACTGTGCTGTCTGGCACTAAACACGGTGGCTTGGGTTTAATTTCTTTCTCTCTTTCTGTCTTTTGAGGTTTGTGTTTGTTTGGCTTGAGCATAAAGCAGTAGACAGTGTTTGCTTGTCGATGATATGGCTGTGGACTCCATCCAAGACACCAGGATGGGAGGGTGGTGGGCAGAAGCAGCTGGCCCAGACCAGAAATGCATCATTCTGCAGCCCAGGGATGCACCTCTTAAAGAGATTGAGACTGAAACTATAAACCTCTGGATGTGTCCTGGTCCTTCGCTAAAATACAGGATGATCAGGTTTCTGTGCCAGCTGTGGCATCTGCCTGCTTCCGCAGCACGGCTGCTGGAGCTGGAGGCACAGCATCCCTTGTGGGATCTGGCTCTTGGTATGGAAGCGTACGAGGAACTCTTGCGTTTAAGGGGAGCAGGCTACTAATTGCTAGCAATGTTCATGCAGCTCCGCCGGCAAGGCGGTGGAGTGGGTGGAAGTGATGAACCAAAGGAAGGATTTAAAGAGAAAAACGTCTGAAGATTTCAGCTGTGCAGGAAGCTCTCTCCAGCTCGCTTGGGCAATTATCTGAGGCACTGCAGAAGTAAAGCTGGCTGGTCTGCAATTGTGCTTCCTCGGTATGAAATTCTCCCCTCTGTAGTGGGAAAACTTCTAACTAGAGGGTTTTAAAAGCAAGGTAAGATCCCGATTTTTGCAGAAATCAGGCTTGCGTTTATGAAACGTTGTCACTTGTTGAGAAATTATTTTGGCAGCTCTGTAAACTGATGGGTCTAGGATGGTGATGGGAATTAACCTAAATCCAAATGCAGCGACATGATGCAGAGAAAGCAGATGCTGAATCAGAGAAATGACCAAAGAAGTTAATATTTGCACCAAGGTAAGAGTGGAAACACGGATATGACGTTCATATTTTGCCACTGACCTAAAGCATTTCAAGGAACAGAATCATATCCCCAGATGTGCTTTTTACAGTCATGACAGCCTGGCTGGCCTGCCCAATGCGGGCTGATTTTTGCAAGAAGATGAAGGGGAGAACAGCGAGCAATTCTCTCTCTCCAACTTACGTGTTGCAAATTACTGACAATCAGCACAGAAAGTTTTGCAGCAGAATTGATGATGTTGTGAGGCTTCGAACTGGAACCCCACCGGTGATTTGGAGAGAGCTGGAAATTGCTTATGATCTCATGGTGTCAGGTGTCTCATTTACAATAAATAAATACAGAAAATACACCCCAGACAATTGCTGTCAGATACCAGGAGTCATCAGCCAGAGCGCTACCTCAGAATTTGGTATTATAGGTCAGCTGGGTTTAACTTATTGGAAACTGCAGGCAGATAAATATCAAGGATGTTCTGAGTCAGAGCTGTGGTATACTGAAGACATTCAGTTGTGCATATGGGGTTTGGGTCAGTCTGTAAATGGATAAATGAAGTGCAGAGCCGAGCAAAAGCCACTTTCAAAATTTCCCATGAAATTAAAAAGCAAACCTTCAGTTGTTTTCTTTCACTTCCCATGAATATCAAAGGCGGGGAGCTGCACTGGTGAGCCTAGTGGGGTTGGCTCAGAGAGCCTGCATGGCACTGCGTGGAGCGTTCCTGGAAAGGGCAGGGCTCATTTGCAGCAGTTGAAATGGAAATGTAGAAATCCCACTTTGTTCCCCTCGGTCCTGCAGGGCTGGAGATGAAACATGCTGGCAGAAGTGCCGCTGGAAGTGCCAATACGATATATCATTGCATCTCAGCAATTTCAACCCCTGTTAATTTGTAAACATAAGTATTCGTGGTGAAAAACCTGATTTGCAGAACTCTGCTCATCTAATGTAAGAGAAAACGGGACCGTCCAGCCTCTCTGCTCTGCCACAGCTAATCAGCACGGCTCAAAACCTAGAGACCAAATCCTTGCGATGAAAGGCTGGTGGATGGCCCGTCGCCTCTGAACCAAAGCTCCTGCTGGTGCTAATTCCACTGACGTCAGCGCTGACATCCCCAGCAGAGAATTTGCTCCCCAGAATTATTCCAAGCAATTGTTTAGTGAATAATTCTGGATAATGAAAATGCCGAGGGGAGGAATTGGAAAGTTGTTCGCTGTCAGTTCACAAAAGAGGAGAAATGGAGGAATTTATCATGTCAATGGTTTGCCTATGAATTATTCACTCATTTCACACACACGCACGCACGCATTCCTTTTCCTCCAGACCCCCACCCCACCCAAGCTGAGGTTTGCTGGCTTTGTTGTAATGTGGTTTTGATGTCCTGGTCGCTGGTAATGCTCCCTACCAGCTCCTGCGTGTTGAATTACACACCGCACACACGATGCCTGAGTCCCACTGCTTGAGGGGAGGTCATCCCTGAAGCAGCCAGGGGAAGTAAAACAGCAGCGCTAAATCCAGGAATGATGCCAGAGAAGCTATAAACAAGTGGAAAGGCTATTAACAGCGTATAACCTGATGCTGCTATACCAATAAGGGGAGGAGACTATGCATCAGCGAGGGACATTAGAGCAATGTTTTACTGTCTCCATGCTCCTAAGCATCCATGTGGCAGCAGGAAGGGAAATGCCATTGAAAAGGGGTTGACGGGGGGAGGTAGAAGAAATATGCTGTTGTGGAAGATGGAAGGTGCAGGAGGGTGGGATGGGAAAGGACAAATGGTTGGTTTTGGCTGCTGTCTCTGTGATGTGCGTGCTTGAACAGAACACCTTAATCAGAGGCTGGGCAGAGAGGATTTGAGCCTATGGACCGGTCTCTTTGAGAAGGGAAAAGGGCAGCACCAACCCCGATGTGCATCTGTGCTGAACCTGCAGTTAACCTCATACATCTGGCCTTGCTCGGAGGTGGGTGATCTGAAAGCCTGGAGCTCTTTGCTCCCAAACTGGGGCTGGGAAGTAATCTAGGGAGTGGATAAATGGTGGAGGAGGAACATGTTTTGTTTTTTTTTTCCTTACCCTATCTAAACTTGCATTGATTGAGCTAAAGATGCTATTTAATACCCTTTTTGTTACCATAGTAAGAAATGTCCGCATAAGGGCTTTCCGGGTGTTCACCCAATTGGTTTTGAAACCTCAACTCGAAAGTGGTATAATTTACTGGAAGAGGCAAGTTCTCACTCTCATTTCCATAAAATAATAGTGCTAAATTTGAAGCCAATTTCTTAAGAAGCTAAGCTTGTAATGCTAAGCCGAGTCTTTGCTAAAAAAACACATTTTAGACTAAGAAATAAGACTAGGAAAAACACCCAACAGAAGCGGGTTATCATCTATCACCTGCGTCACATTTGTACTCTCACGCCTTCCTTAAGATTTTCTCAGGGCTGATGTCTGTACAAGCATGGAGTGTGATGTTGCTCCTGCCTCCCAGCCCATATAGAGGAAAATTGGATGAGTGCAGAGGGACAGGACCAAGAAACAGCTCTGACAATGTTTTTACAGCGCTTTACATTTTTTCTCATGCCTAGGCTGTGGAGGAGATGCTTCCCTGCATGACGAGCAGAGGTGGTTCTGGCGCTGGGATTCCTCCTGCTGAGTAAGTAAAGAGAAACACAGTTGCACCCATCATTAATTCAGAGAGCAGGGGAGTGCCACGTGTTGTTTTTATAAATACAGTAGACCGTCCTACGTGGTAACAAATTGTGGGAGAGGTGTTGTATTACTCCTCAGTGGCTCTTGGCTGTCGCTGGATGGATAAGCCGTTTCATGGCAGGGGAATGTGTTCCTGGGGAAGCGTTGCTTGTAAGCAGCTGTTGATCTTAGGACGTGCTGCAGAAAGCAGCATCTGGGGTGTGTCTGAGGTACCATGTTAATTTCTGATTTCTCTTTTGATGTTGCCCTGCACGCCCATGGTTCAGTGGAAGGACCTGGTATGTGGGGGTGATAAACATGGGGGAATGAGCTTTCATTAGGGTTCTTATCTTTGGAGAGACAATTGAGGAGGCTCAGTTTGGTGGTCCTTGGTCTGCCAACGTTTATCCTTTGTAGTTAAGACCAAAGGTAAAGCATTTGTTCCAGATGAGTGTGTGTGAGCAGGGCTGGCATGGGAGGATGCTGACAGGCAGGTCCATGGACCAGGTTTACATCACAGCCTGGGGTAAAAGGGTTGAAATCAGCTTTGCAGGCTCTGCCTAGGCAAGAGGGAAGGCTGTTTGTTGATGCTCCCGTTGACTCTGCCCTATTAGCAGCACCCACATGTGAACATCTGGAATTACCAATCTAGAAAGAAAAACTCATAGTTCCTGGTTTCCAAGATCCCTTTGCTGTGTTACTTTAGTCAATAGGTTGGCCTCAGGGTTGAGTAGGAGCTGCTGGGGTCAAGCCTCGGAGGTCTGTCCTATTACCGGGGGCTGTGGCTCAGGGCAGGAATGGCAGAACTGTGTGTTCCCATCTGCAAGGCAAGCACTGGACCCGTACCATGGAGGCTGCCCTCAGCGAGGACTGAACTGGGACAAAGCAACCCAGCTGAGCCAGCGCACGCCTTCATGGTTCGTCTTCTCTCTGCAGGTGAGGAAAGGTCGCTGCTTTTCAATTATATCTGGTTTCTGAAGATGGCATGCTTTCCTCCTTTTGTTCTTTATTAGCTTTGACACCACAACAGGAAATGAGGAATGACAGGTTCAGCTCAGCCTGCTTGGCAGAGGTTTGGTGCACAGCTCCTCATGGCAACTTCGACCCAGCCAAGAGCAGTGGGTGCCAACCCAGTTCTCTTCTGGGTGCTCCCCCACTCCGTCTCTGCAGCAGAGGGTCACCTCCTTTGCCAGCGCATGTCTCTGGGTTTGCTCTAGACACAACCAGGAGATGAACAAAGTGAGTCACTGTTGTACATCTAAATGTCCCCATCCCTGGGAAGCCTGTGGGAATTTTGTCCCTGGGGCAGGATTTCAGGACATAACTTCATGTACGGCTTGCCTGTCTTTTGTGAAGATGCTGTAGAACAGCCAGAGAAACCTTTCTTTCCTCAAGAGAGTAAGAAGGGGGTTGTAGAAATCAAGCAACTTTTTCTTTTTTCTTTTTCTTTTTCTTTTTTTCCCTAAAAATGTATCTGTCCAGTTTGAAGGATGGAGGAGGATGGACGAGACGGTGCAGTGTGCAAGTGGCAGCAGCGAGTGGTGTGGGTGGCTGCATTCAAACATTAGAAAAGCCTTTGGGGGGTGGGGTGGGTGCCACTGCTGTGTATCATAGACCTGCACCTCCACACAGCTGTGTGTGATGGGGCACTTTGGTTTTCTATGTGAGGAAAGAGGGGGTCAGAGCTCTGACAGCAAAAGGCATGAGGAGATGGTGTGCTTTGATTTCCCAGTGCTGGGAGGAGCCCAGCAGGGAAGGCTGGGCTTCGTGCAGGCAGGCGTGTTAAGAGAAAAGTGGTGTAAAGATAAAAATAATCAAGTGTATGGAGCGCTTGTATGTATGCATGAGCATGCATGCCTGGAGAGACCTTACAAGGTGAGAAGTAGCACTGTGTGTCATTAATTTGGGAATACATTGGACATTTGGGGTGAATGTGTATCACAAATTAGTGTGTTCACATCATGGAGGGGAGGTGGGTTGTGTCCTGGTGCTGCACACAGGATTAAATGGTGAGAAGTGGACGATGAGGGATAAAAGTCCAAAGGATGAACTGATTTTCCTGGGAGTCCCCGTTCTCTCCGACCGTTTCGCCATGGCAGCCTGCACAGCCTTTTATTGGTCTCATTAAAGGCAGTTGTCTGTGCAGGGATTGATTTTAGAGGAGCACTAAGTTAATTCATTTCCAAAATGAAAGACTCCATATACATAAAACAGTGTCTGTCTCTCTGCCTTCCACCCCTCTGGGTAGGTGAGCCTGCGTATTTCATGCCAGTTCCTTACGGCTCTGGAAGCCCTCGCTGAGATTACAGTGAGGATAAAGACTGTACTTGGCCTGCATGTAGATTCAAGGATAAAACGACAGATGTCTTTCATTAAACATCTCCAGAACGAGCTGTTCAGGAGGCAATATGTATTCAGACGCTATCAATATTTCATAAAGCTGTAATAGATGTTATCATAGATCCTCCATCCAATATTTATTGCACCATAATCACTGATACATTGCACCCGGGCTCTCCATCCACCCTCCCCTGCCTGTCCCCCCAAAAGACGTGCACCCAGGTACACAGGATTTAAATGAAGTGCAAACCTAGTGCCACAATAAATTTGAAGGAGTTTGAAGTTGTTTGTTACTTCAGGCACTTTCAGGCCCAACGATAATGAAACAAATCTGTTTGCAGAAGGCACTTTTATGGAAGGGTTTCAAAGTGAGTTGGCTCAGTGTAAATCTCTCGGTTGAGGCCATTAGAAGGCATTTAAGCTGCAGCGAGGCAGCAGGC
The DNA here is from genome assembly GCF_023634085.1 of Falco cherrug. NCBI lineage: Eukaryota > Metazoa > Chordata > Aves > Falconiformes > Falconidae > Falco > Falco cherrug. The sequence continues at coordinate 115,005,500 of NC_073699.1, read as the reverse complement.
TGTGTCTCCAAGTCTGTGGGTGTTGGAAAGCAAGGGCCTAAAATTAGCAGTGTGGAAAATATGAATCCTTTCGGGAGTCTGCTGCTAGGTCAACACAGGTAGGAGAGATCTGAGCTTGGCTGGAGCCGGACCCTTCCCTCCCTGGACCCACCAGCATCCCTGGGCTCTCTGAGCAGCTGTGGTGCTTCCAGGGGAGCTGTGTAGGGAAAGGATTGGACCTGAAAGATTGATGGTTGGGATTTTCAAAGGAGCCTAATGGATGAAATTTTATAGCTGGTGCTGCTCAGGAGGCCAGACCCCTGGTCACAATAATCCTGCCTGCCCTCAAAGCCCATCAGTCTAAGGGAGGCCAGCTGTCACCCCCTACACTTACAAGTTGGTCAAACTTCTCAATAGCATTTGGCTTCATAGCACAGGACATCCTAATGGGTAAAGTGGAGCCATCCAAAATCAACATGCTGCACATTAAATAAATGGGATTTGTAATTGGTTTCCAAATGGAATCCTGAAAGGACATTCCACATCAAACAGCTTTGTTTCTCATGGAAACCCTAAATGGCTGGTCTTGACCCTATCCCATTTAATGTCCCCAGCAACAAGCCAGGCAAAAAAAAAAAAAAAACCAACAGAGGAGAATCTGTTAAATCTTCATTGATAAATGTAGAAAGTGACACAAAGACTGGGAAGAAAAGTGGCACTTACAGACGCCACTTAATGATACAGAGCCTCGGGTTTGCTTGGCAGCCCTGGGTCAAGGAAACATGGTATTTTGATATGGTCAAATGTCAGACCATTCATCTCACTTAACTGAGACCATCTAAATATTAGGTATGTGGGGTCCACTTCTAGTCCTCGGAAGGGTAGAGGCACCTCCAGAGCACAAGTTATTCATTAGACCTTGGATATCCCTTAGGGCGGGATGAACTGGCTCTGGACAACACCTGTTTCTCTCTACCATCACTGCAGACAGCTCAGATGAGTTGTTTGCTTAAAACGTGTAACTCCTAGATGGCTAAAACTGTGGAAGGAATCCCAGCTGTGAAGCCAGGGAATGCGGAGAAGAAGTGCAAGATCCGATAACAGATGACTCAGGAAAGCCCTGGGGAGACAGTGAGCCACTGAGGAGCAACTTGTGAGCCTTCAGCCAGTTTTGCATGGGAAGGTTGTGTTACCTCTGTATTTGGCGTGGTATCCACAGTTCAAAAAGGGGTGTGGAAATACTGGAGGAGATTCAAAGAAGAGCCAGAAAAAGACTAATAAAAAGGAAATTGTGCCTTTCGGAGAGCAAATCAAGGAGTGTGATCTGCTTAATTTAGCAAAGAGAAGGTAATAGCTGGCTGATGGCACCATTGCACCTGCAGGGAAGAGAAGTGGCCGCGCTGGAGAGCTTCACAACACAGCAGGGAAAAGCTGCACAGGCATCGGAGTCTGGCCGGGTTTGCCAGGACAGCCCAGCCCAGGGGCAGGGAGCAGGGTGTTGGTTTTTAACAGTGATGGAAATGATGTGGTCGGATTGCTGGATTTCTCATCACTGGATGTTTTGGAAGCAATTAACTCAAAACCATCCTTTTTCAGGGTTATGTGATGCATCCTACTGTGTTTCTCACCAGGGTTTAAACAGGGTCATGAACTGTAGAAAACACCGAAGAAACACCAACTTTGCCAAAATTTTACTGTCTCTTCAGGCCCCCAGGGCCCTGAGGGGAAGCAGACCATAAGGAAGGTGTGCACGTGTGTGCAGGGGGAGGGATGACATTTTAGGATGTGTGAAAAATATTAGCCTAAAGGCTCACAGCAGTCTTGAAATTTGGAGCATAACTGAGACAAGAGCCTTCCCTTCAAAATAAGGTGCCCGTGAAGACACTGGGTGCCGAGTGGGTTGGGGGAACTGGGAAAGGCTGGAAGTGCTGGAGAAGAGGTCTGGGCTGGGGCCTGGGTGGGACTAGCATTCCAGGCAAGGTGGGACTGAGGAGCACTTGTCTCCATGTCTCACTCCATTGCATCCCTTTAAAACAACACCCCAAAGCCAAGCGTCATGCCTGTAAACAAACGGGATTTTAGCTTTGACTCTCCATAAATCACTGGAGCCCTTTTCTCTCTGGAGAGCAGTGTGAGGGCTGGAGTGTAATGAGCTGGTTCATGGGGCAGGCGGGGAACATTTTTATTTGACTCTTTCGGGCCCTGTGAGCCCCCAGGTTTGACTTTGACTCTGAGTTTCTGTGAAACAGAAAATGTTTGCTGATGTAAGGGAGCCTGAAATAACTAGGAAAGCTTGGGGGCCGCTGACACTTGAATAAATCCAAATGTCCTGGTATTTGGTTAAACTTGAATCTGAATATTTGTGTATGTTTTTTACAACATTTACTTGCCTCAGGGAGCAATTTGTGGAGCTGAAATGATCCAGGAGCTTTTTTTTTTTCCTCTCTCTCTCTTTTTTTTTTTTCTTTTTTTTTTTTTTTTTTTTCCTTGCCTGGTATTTCCACCCTCCAGGAAGTGAAAAGCCTTGAGGAGATTGGATCATGCATTATTTTTACCCTTGCAAATAGTACCCAGACGCAGGGAGCTCAAGCTGTGAAAAACGCACAATGCAAGCCCTCAGCATGCACTGGCTCTTGAGATACCAGCTGGGGAGCTGAGGCTGGACCATTCATCTCGTGGATAAAACCTCGATGGGGCCCCAGCTGGGACCACATCGCCTCGAGGTGTCTTGGCAGAAACATGGACCTGCCTTTCCCAGACAGCATCCCTGCATTGCTCGGGTGGGAAGATGCATGCACCTTAGTTCCTTTGAGCTGAATTTCAGATTTCTGAGGAAACCTGGCTTCCTGACAACTTGGCTTCATCTGCTTATTATATGTAACACATAGCCTCCTTAATATTACACATGGTATGTTTAACTGCTTAATTTACTTTGGGAAGTATTGCCAAGTACAGCTATTCTGTTGACATATCATTTGCATGATAAACTAGTGTATTTTAAGCCACAAATAGCATGCTTCTGTGAGCTATCTGTCTACGCTTTTACAAGCTACCAGCAGTGTAGTACCATCGCTCCTTGAGTTAGAGAATGTAGCCCCCCATCACGCCCAGGGACGGGATGAATGACCCTTTCGTCCAGGAGGAGAGGAGAGACTCACTCCTTGTCTACACCAGGGGGGTCAGATCGTGTAGCTCTTCTGATATAAATTCTTGGGTAGGCATTCTCTTTGGACTAAAACCAACATTTTTTGCCCCTCAGAACAATTGTTCTTGTTTTGGGAAGGTCTGAAATTATGGTTTTTTACTAGGCATAGGTGCTTTCCCTGCTGTGAGACGAGTCCCCTGAGAGGGTGACTGCAAGGAGCCTGCCGCCGGTGGCTCTGGCTTGGGCAGACCTTCATGCGTGCAAGGGATTGCTGCATAGGAGCAGACCCAGCTTGCCTCTCTGGATCCCAAACCCACCCCTTGACACCCCCGCAGAGTCCTTGTTCTGGCATCATGCGTCTGCACGCCTGTGCACCCTCTCCTACCCTCCAGAGGTGGCAGACACTGCTCCGGTGTTTGCCAGCCGCTAACAAGCACGTATGATCCCTCTGTGCCCTGCTCAATGGGGCAGTGTCACCTTCCAGCTCGCTGGCATATCAGGCTTGCGGTCACACAGCGCCCCGTAAAGCTTCAAGGCCTTTGAAAACCAAAGACTGACATCTTGAAGTCTAATTTGACACATTTCCAGCGGGGGAAGCATTTATTACATTAGACAAGTTGATGCAGCTCTCAGGTTGGGAATTGCACTTATTTGCCATAATAATGGTGTAAAGTCCTCTTCCTTTTATTGTGTTATCTCTCTTTAATCATGCAGAGACGCTCCCCAGTAATTTTAATCAAAGGCTCAAGCATCACTTATCTGAAGACTAATGACTCAACTCAATGAGAGGAGAAACTTTGAAGAGCTTGCAGTTGAGCTGGGAGGAGTAAAAAAAGAAAAAGGAGAGTTTATTTGAAACTTTTTTTCTTTCTTTACATGTGCTGTTATTTCACCTAATTTTAGCTGGAGAACCTTTGTGTGTCTGGTGAGCGGGGACGAGCTGTGTCTTGCTGCTTTTCCTGAACACGCTGCGATTAGGAACATGGCTGAGAGAACGAGCCATACTTTCACAAGTAAGATATTCCCATCGGAAAAAGATGGTGTGGGCAAAACTGTTCTTTTCTATAGAGAAAAACACCAGATTGCCTGAATCTTTTTCCTCATTCAATGCGAATATTTGCAAGATATTTGCCTGGGAATGAACGCTTTTAGCTTGAAGTGCCATTTCTAACAAGAAAAGAAAGGGACTTTTTTGGCTTAAACCAGAAATCCTTGCGGAAGCCCCAGAAACTTGTAAAAAAACCCTTAGAGAGGGTATAAAAGGAATTCACGTGAGGTTTGTAAATACAAGCTCTGGTGCTGATTTCTGCTGTTTTCACTGAAGCAGCTCATTGTCTGTGTTGGAATGGAACTGTTCTGCTCTAGGTTTCTTCATGGGCAAATCCCACAGAGCTGCTGACGCTGGGACTGTCTCCACCTGGCACAAAGCTCTGTCTGGGATTTGCCATGGTATAGCTCTCTGTAGGTCGAGATGATCAAAAGTAGGCGCCCAGCTTGCCATGGAATGTGTCTCCAGCTGCCAGGGGCTGGGCATTTTCCAGCCACTCAGCCTTTGTAGGTTGTTTTGGCTACAGCAAGTAAAAGTCAATCTTGCAAAATCACAAGTGCTGTTTGTGTGACTTGCCTGGGTAGAGCAGAGTTCCCTAATGCAGGTGAACAGCACCACCCCTGCTTTCTAGCTAGGGGCATTAATGCGTGGAATCGGTGTATTGCTTGAGGATCTCAATGTTGGAAGGCAATTGGAGATTTCCAAGGCTCCATACAAGCCAATACAGAGATCCTGAGCCTCCTGGGGGGCTGGTTTTGCTGTCCATCCCTGCAGGAGCTCCTGCCTGAGGAGCCCAAATCTGCCCATGGATTTTTTTCTGCAAGTCATTTTCACGCAGCTCTGCACAGCCACAGCAGGAACAGAGGTGCTAAATTCTCCTCCAAGGGTGTCCGGGGGCTGATGAGAAGCAGGAACGAACATTAATCTTTTGACATACTGTTCCCGAGAGCTGTGTTTTTCTGATGTGCTCTGTTGGGAGACCCCCTGACAAAGACCTGGACTGAATGTGGTGTCAAGACCAAAACTCCCTGGCCAGGATGTTCCTGCTGCAGCTTCAGTGGCGTCTTCCAACAGTTCCTTGCTGTGGGCTCCCTTTGATGGGAGAATATGGACTAACTGCTCTTCCTTTCACCTTCAAGTTCTTGCTTTGGTCACAGGAGTGAAGAAAAAAAGGAGACACTGAACAAATCCAGTTTTGGAGTGGCTTTAGCCATTTCCACCAGGCACTTGGCATACTCGTGGGTGTGCACCCTAGACAGCCACACCTGTGGGCAATTCAGCACACGCGTGTTTTGTGCACATGGAGCCCTTGCAGGGATTCAGGATTTGTTGTCAATCTGTTAATCGACCCCCCTGCCCCTGCCTGTGCTGGCTGGGGAAGGGGTGAAACCCCCTTGTCCTGCTCCTCTTTCTGGGACTGATAAAGCGAGGGGGGGAATCTGCGCAGAGGCAGGTGGCACCTCTACGTTTTGGGATGTTTTCCAGGCATTAAATAGTTGATAATTGTGTCCAGTGGGCTGCTGTGTTTGCTGCATGAGGATCTCATCAGCGCAGTACCCACAGGCCCAGGAAAAGAGGGATTCCTTTCAAAACCAACCCTAAGCAAGGGCTACTTGTAAAAGCATTTCAAACTAAACTGGTGACAGCTCGGAAAGAGGCTGTGCTTTTGCAGTGATGTGCCTCTCCTTGTTTCACTGTGGCTTTGCAGATGCCCATCCCCGGGCCTCTTTGCACGCTGCAGTGAGAAGCTCTCTTGCTCTATGTCTTGGTGCTCCCAACTTTTGCCTGTGGGTTCCTGTCTTCCCCTCCAGGAGCGGCTGCAGTTTAGAGGTGATGTACGGCTGCTGGCGAGTCAGAGCCAGTGGGAGCCCCTGCGAGGTAGACGGCTGCCTGACTCACCGTTCTGATAAGTATGAGCCAAACACACCCAGCAATGCCAGATGGTTGTCGTGTTATCTGTCACAGCAGATCTCGGAGCAGATGGATGCTATATAAACATTTCACAACTGTGGTATTATTATTGATGCAATTACTATTAGTACTATTTATAAGTATTGTATTAACACAAACATAGCACTGTAACAGTGAACACAAAGCATGCTTAGCACGATTGCTGGTCTAATAACTAATGATGACTATCAGTAATACTATCTGCTATTACAACTAATGTTGCAATGGCAACACATCCTGATTTCCAAAGGAAGGAGGGTTTGGGAAAAGGTTAATGTGATGAGTCAGAGCCCAGTTTGAGCTGTGGGAGTTGGAAAGGATGCCCAGCTTCAGAGAAAACTGTCATGGGAGAATGAAAACTGAGGACATTAATGAATTGTGGGTCTTTGGAGAAGCAGTTTGGGGCTGTAGCTGTTTTCAGGCATTATGGCTCTGTACTGGCTGTCTCTGAAAGCTCTGCAGCTTTCCGGGCTCTGAATTCAAGGTGGCCAGAGCATCTGAGCTGGAGGAATTTGAAGTGTATGGTTTGTGCCTTAGTGCCAAAGGAAAAGCATTAATTGAGGGATCTCGGACCTGCTACTTGCCTGCGCTCTCATTTCAACTCTGCTGCTGACCTGCTGTGTGACTTCCCATAAATCTGTGCCTCCATCTGTCTTGTCTATTTTTATTGCAGTCTTTTTTGGGCGAGGACTTGGCTATGCGTCTGTGTGCAGCTCCTAGCACAACAGGGCGGCGAGTCTAATCAGGACCTCTGGATCCTGTAGCAACGCCAGTAATGAGATGGCTGGAGATCCTGGTTAGAGCTTAGGGCTTGATGGTGGTCCGGGGCAGGACTTGTCTGGGCTAACCTGAAACACTGATACGTGTTCAAGTCTGAGCTAGTTTCCACAGCCTGGTGTTTACCCGAGAGCCAACTGCAGAATGAGATAATTTGTTGGTGTTTTTTGTTTCATTCTCTCCCCCCCCCCCCCGCCCCCCCCCCCCCGCCCCCCAACTAGAAGTGCTTAACTTTCCTGTGCCCAAGTTAGGGTGAATGAAACTCCTCCGAAGTCTGGGTTTGAGAGAAGGGCTCATTTTCCCCTTCAGGTGTGAATGAGCACAATGAGTTTAGAAGTGGCTAATTTTGCTGATGTACAGAGAAAGAAAAGCAAGGTCTTTTAAGTACCTTCTGGCCCAGCACGTCATGCAGTGGTGCATCCTCTGATGTGTTGAAACCCAGGAGATGGAGAGGACTAAGCAGAAGGTCCCGGTGGGGCAATGGGTGTCCTTTGAAGGCTGTTGCATGTCATGGAGCCCCTAAAGCTTCCCAGTACCAAGGCCCTTTCCCTGGAGGGTTGTGCAGCCCTGGGACAGGTCCCTGAGAGAGGTGGTGGAGCTGCCATCCCTGGAGACATTCAGATGCTGGGACAGGGTCCTGAGCAGACGTTGAAGCTGGCTGGACTCCACTAAGGAGGTCAGACTAGAGACCTGCAGAGGTCCCTTCAACCCCAAATTCTCTGACATTCGTAAAAATCCCTTTTTGTATACACCTGAATCTTAAGGCATTTATATACCTTAAAAACTCCACCCCAGACCTTTCTGCTCCAACAGACCTCTTTGAAAAACCCAGGATAGCCTTTGAATGGCTTTAGAAAATATCTCCCATCTATACATGTCAAACACAGTAAGGCTGTTGGAGGTTCCTGCCTGGTACAACAACATGGGAAAGATTCATGATATGTGCTTTACCCCCCAAAGAACTTCTTGGCTTCCCAGTGCTTTGTTAATGTGCATTGATTATGTTCTAAGGAGTTTACTGCACCATTAGAAAGTCATTTAGGGATTTATTGGATTGGCTTTAAATACTGAAAGTGAGTCATTACCCTGATGCACTTGTGACATGCCTGAGCCTAATGCCAAAGTTCAGGAGGGGAACACTACAGTTCCATGGTGAAAACCTTCCCAGGAAACTTTATTTTGAAGGTAACAAATGGGTTAAACAGAGCTTGTTAAGGCACATCACTGAATGCCTAAGAGTACACAGGAATCGCCTAATTTCCTCTTCCACCCCGCTTAATCAGAGATAATAATAGGATAGCAATAGGAATTCAGACCCAGTGAGGATGACTGCTGTAGAACAAAACAGGCTGCGTAGGCAAAGCCCGGCTCTTCGCGCTGGTGACAGGCAGAGAGGGATTTTTCACTGGAGGGTTTTCATTGAAGATCAATGGGACTTGGCTGTCTGCCTCCCATCATAGATTTGAATGTCTTTCCTTAGATTCAGACGATTACTGGTGAGACATGTTGGCAGTTTCGCTTCAAACAGAAGGGAGATGCCACAGATTTTCTTAGAATTTAGGATTTGGCTCAACCCAAATCATGGGATGGGCCATTAGCCAAGAAAAACGTAAATCTTTTCTAGAAGGACCATTCATATTTTTATGGGTTTGGGGAGGGGCTGTGTGTGTGTGTGGCTTTTTTTGTTTGTTTTTTTTTTTACAGTGCATTGCTGCAGGGCCATGCTTGGGGTTTCTAGCTGATATAGTAACAGTAATAATAATAATGATAATGATAATAGTGATGATGGTAAGACACTGAGTTGTGCACTGGCAGTTTGGTTCCTCCTAGCACACAGGCCAGGCTGTCAAGTTCAGTTCCCAGTCTGATGGCTCCCGGTGTTTTGGGGAGCCAAGTTTTGTGGGTGTGCTCAGAGCACAAACCAACCTTAGCATTTCCATCTGCTTTTGCATTCAGACCTTTCCTTGCTGGGAGCACGTGGAATCCCCATTTCGTACCAGTGGACCTCTCCACCAAGATGTGCAATGAGATCATGCAAACCTGCAAAAAGTGAGCTGAATTCAGGTGAGTCCAACACTGTCGGAGATCATTTGGCTGGCTCCTTATCCTTGTGCCAGCACTGTTCTGGTGGCAGGTCGGCTGTAATCAGGCCAGCTTAGGGTCTGCTGTAATTTACATCACTTGGCTACAGCCCCTTTTACCCACACAGTGAGCTTGGAAGTGCTCCTGCTTTGCCAGTCCAAAATGCATATTTATGCCAAGTAAAAACACCTCCGCAAAGGACTCAGTATGTCCTGCAAGCACCATCGGTCTCTGATGTAGGGATTTCCTTTAATGTGGGTACCCCAGCTGTGAGTCCATAGCTTGGGGGGTGAGTCCCCATTCCCTCTGCCCCACAGAGACCTGGTCTGCGCCCAGTATTGAGATGAATCAAGCCGTACTTGCAGGGAAAGGACAAGGCAAGTCTAATCTAGCTATCCCAATGTAAAGGAGAAAAATTTTGGTAGCAGAAAAAAAAAAAAAAAAGGAAACCTCCATAAGAAGTTAAAATAAGTCAGATGAAGCCAGCAGTGTGAGAGGAAGCCCTGAGCCCCCCAACTTTAAGAGCTCTGGGTCCCGCAGGTCCCATCACCTTGATGTCCTGCAGGCGAGGAGCGGGTCTCGCCGCAGCATGGGTTGGGGTTTGGGTACCGCTGGAGTGGGTCTGACCTGCTGAGGTTTGAGGGCAATGGCTGGTCTTGTCATCTCGGAAGAATTCAAGGACAAAAAGCAGTTTATTGCTCTGGAGAGACCAGTTCAGGATGTCTCTCCTGGAAAGGGGGGTTGGTGGTGATAAATCTGCTCTCAGCCTTTTTGCAGGGGGGGGATGTGCTGCAGTGCTGCTGCATGGCTGTGAGATGGTCCCCCCTGCTGCAAAAGCTGTGGCTGAGCACAGATGTTTACATCTCTCCTTCCATCCCATCTGAGCAAATAACCCCTCTTGGAGACAGAGAGGGACATATGGAGGGGACAGCACAAGATTTACCCAGGGCCAGTGCTCAGTGTGGGGAGAGCACGGGTAAGGGCTCCGGGCCAGGCTCTCAGCTGCTATAAATTAACATCACTCCATCAATGTCAGGAAACACATGCTGGATTATACCAGCCCTCTGCTTTTCAGCTCCTGAGGCCCCGCTCGGGTACTGGCAGCTGAATGTTGCTGCCTCCAGATTTCTGGAGCTGGGGCAGTCTGCAAATGGTTTCGTGCATTGACCTCGGTGCCTGCATTTGGAAATGCTGGTCCAACACTTTAAAACAGATGCTGAAGTCTGGGGAGGGCAAGCTTTAGGTGAGATCATGGGTTACGCTGAATTTGACTGAGGTTTTTCCATGAAAACATCTTTGTTCTATTTGGTTTCTGTAAAAAATTGAGATTTCTGCAAAATATCTCCTCCTGTAAGTGTCAATTTTGTTGAAGTGTTCATTTATTTTCTTCAGGAAAGTCAGAATGCAGTACTTCCTTCTAGGCTGATGTTAAAGTGTTTTGTCTGAGTTGCCACAAGTGGAGCTTTCTGGGTAAAAATTGTCACCTGGAATGTTTCTGACAAAAAAATCAGAATGGATTTAGTCAAAGTATTTTGCAAATTCATGTTGAATTGTGACAGTGAACAAAGAAACTTCTGCACAACACCTGGTGTTCTGCCTTTCAACATTTTAAAAATGAAATGAGCCTTAATTCAGGAGGACTCCTTTTTTTAGACTCTTAATTCCTTCCACTAAAACACAGGTATGCATATATAAAAAACCTCGAATATTTTCAGTCTAAAGAATGGATTTTATTCCTATCAAAATGGTTTTCTCCTCATTATTTATACTGTTTACAGCCAAATGAGAACTCGGGTGTTTATGAGCCCTAAGGGAGATGATCACGACCTCTTTGGCTCAAGGACCATGATGGACTATTCTCAGGCTCCTGGGGTGCCCGCCCCACCTTGGTGTCTGTCCCACAGCTTCCCCGGGCTGAGTGGCAGTGTGGGCAGAGGCAGGTTGACGTCTTGCTGTGCCAGAACGAGCTGTTATGACATATTGAAATGCAAATTGCATGGGATTCCAGTTCTTCAATTTTAATATTTTTTTTTTCCTGCGTGTTTTGAATTTTCTGTCCTTGTTTGGGACAAGGAAATGTCAAAACATCATTTTGGGATTTTTATCGCCTCTTGTCTCCAAGTCGCTCTAACGATGCACTGATTTGCTCCCTGTATCACCCAGGCTCCACAGACTGAGTGCACTTTGTGCTGCAGCGAGAGAGACAGCGTTGCTCCCAGCTCCCGACTGCTCCCAGGAGGGCTTTTTCCACACCGGCCCAGATTGACTGCTCTTTACTCATGTATTAAAGGCAGGTGCTCTGCAGTCTTCCTCCCTGCCCGGGTCTGGCAGCGCTGCCTGAACAAGCGCCGGTGCAAGTCCGTTGGGAGGATGAGTTGAGGTGGCTTCCCCAGTGGCTCGGGCTTGAACCAGTCCAACCCCATGGCAGGGTGGGCACGAAAGTCCCCAGCCCACTGCCAAGGGCACCTTGGCATTCCATTGCTTCCAAAGAGACTTCCCTACACAGTTTACCCCAGTTAAACATGGGTGCTTGAAAAGCCCATGCCACGGCATCAAATTCCCCAAATTAATTTATTTTCAGGCTGGGTGGAGGTAGCTGTGGGCAGAGAACTGCCTGACCTGGATTTCCACTCTCCCTTGGCTGGGGAGTTTTGCTCTGCTGATGCCTAATTACATCCAGGCCAATGTTATTTGCAGAGCTGGGCTCCAATCTCGGCTTCTAAATAAAACCATTTGAGTGGTGTGGAGGAAGAGGAATGAACGGCCACAGGACCATTAACGCTGGCATGGGAGTTAATGAGTCCTGAAGAAATCCTGCATTCCACTGGCTGCTTGGCAGAGTGGACCTGCCTGTAACAGTGGTCTATCGAACTGTGTCCTTTCCCTCTTTTTAAAGTTACTTAATATTTTATGAACATCTGTAGGGCAAGGCATTCGTTTCCTTCTCCACACCAGCTCTTGATAACTTACTCGCCATTTTTATTGCGCATTAAATGCTTTATGGGAGCGATTGTGAAACCTTCAGAGGTGCCTCCAGTGTGATCGTTGTCGATGTTCCCTCCATACGGCGGTGGGGTGTGTTGCGCAGAGGGGGTACCTCTCCCTTTATGTTGCAGGTGGCATCTAACAGTCTGGGATGGGGAACCTGTTCAGCTGCATTTGCCCGTGGTAATGCAGCAAAGTCGCTGCTCTGGGGTGTTGCCTGGGCTGGATCTCACGCTGCCTGCAGGGAGGCAGTGATGGGCAGGGGAAGATGCGACGTTCACTAGATGCCAGCTCCTGTGCTGTGTGCTCAGGAAAGGTTTGCTGTCGGAGGGGCAGCGTTAATGGGGATGAAAGATGCACCCAGTGGTACATCCTGGCACATCTGGAACTGCGATAGCCAGGGGAGAGCTACGCTGGGGTACTTGTGTTGTCTCGGTTTCCTCCTAAATGAGTCCTAAATTGGTGTAAAAGGGATGGGATGTAAAAGGGAGGGAGTCAGGGATTTCTGGTTGTGACCCCTGTGTCTGCAAGGTTATTTTGGCACTCCGCAGGGAGCCCCACTTCTGCTGCTGCTTCATCTTTGGGATGTTTATGATCCACTGGGCTCTGCTCTGAAATTACAGGTGGGGAATAGTGTTGCGGTGGAGGAATGGGCTGGGACAGATGCAAATGCCAACATCTGCCTTTAATTCTTGTTGGATTGTTCTTGTCTTTTTGGCTTCACTTTCCAGCTTCAGGAATGCATGGCAGGCAGGAGCAGCCAGGGAAAGAGAAGCTCCAAGAGAATACTAAGAAAACATGGAAGAGTGGAGAATGGCTTTCAAAATATATAAACACAGGTATTCACACTGGCAGTATCATCCTAAGCGTTACTGTGTTTCGCTTTAATACTGAGAGTGACCTGTACCAAATACATCCCGTTGTTTCACCTGCAAGACCTTGCTGGGAATGGGGAGTCACAAAAGGGCCCGAGCCTGCAAGAATGGGTGCCAGTGCCTGACTTCTGGGCTTTACCTTCTGTGGATGCTGTACCCTACACTTGGCACTGAGCATTCGGTGCTAAAGGGTATGTGAGCAGAGCTATAGGATCCTACGGAAAGCCAATTTGCTGAGAGGGACCCCGGCTGCTTATTGTATCTGGCAAAACCTTCCGCAGCACCTCAGGGGAGACACAAGCCTGAAATCTTAATTAAAAAGCAGAAACCAGGGTTTCATGCTAGGCTGATATTGTGACTCTCTTCCCTTTATGGACAATTCTTATGCAAGCTCCTACTGTGTCTGTGGAATTGCTAATTTAAAGGAGGCTACAGATTTGTGCAGTGCAGGGCCTGTGTCAGCAGTGTTTAACATCAGGAGAACGAGGTGTGTGCTGATCCCTTTCCTTGTTAGGAACTTTCTATTTGATTTCTCACCATCCTCCCTTTCTCGTCATCTACTTCAGAAACTACCTGAAGGAACGTTGTCACCGTCTGGGGTGTGTGGCGAGGGCATCAATAAACCAAAGCTATGGTTATGGCCCAGCAGTGATAAGGTTTGTATCAGCAAAAGGTATCACATGTAGGCTTCCCCGTGCCAAAATCTCCTTGGGAAATTTTCAGGGGGAAGGGGACAAATGCACAGGCATCTCTGAGTGAGAGGGCTGAGAACAGGATTTGAGAGACCTGTGACTTATTTTTTGCTTTGACACGAGCCTGGTGGAAATGCTGGAAAGCCAGGCTGACATGGTTAAATCTGGCCCAGCCTATAACCAACGTGATGTGACAGAGCTGTCCCATCTCCAGCTGAAAATGGACTGAGGATACCAGCCTCTAGAAAGGTTTGGCTTTCTTTTCACGTCTTATTAGGGGCATACAAGGTCCTCTCTTGATGCATGACTATGAAAAATATAACTTTATTGCTTTAGTTTCTCCATCTCTGGAAGAAAATAAAATCTTCTGTCCCATTAGATCAGTGGATGGAAAGAGATTTAGAAGGAACCTAATAGTGATGGGAAAACTTAACAGACCTGAAAGTGCAGGTTTTTAGGATGGTCCTAATAGGAACACACTTATCCAGAATCAGGGAGATTTTAGGGACAGGCTACACTTTATTAAGACAGACAGTCCTGGGGAGACCAACAGCTCCTTCGTGGATCCCTTGGGCACCCGGACCCTGCCTTTGACCAGGCATGACTTGCACTTCCTCACAGAGATTCAAGAAAGATTTGAGTTCAGATTGATGCCAGCAACAGATGAAATTCAAGATAACTCTATCTCTCCCCTTATGGAGGAAGGACCTTTTCAGACAATGCCTAATTCAATTGTGAAAGTCACTGCCAGGGCCATTGGAGACCAAAAGCAGAAATGGCTTTGAAAAGTCATTAGACAAATATGTACAGAAAAGGGCCATCAAGGGCTTTTAAATACAAGTTGCTTACAGATACATCTGGATCAGGAAGGCCCTGAGCTGCAGATTGTCAGAATCGGGAAGGGTTTATGGCCGCACGCCTGTCCTGTTCCCGCGCTGGCCATAAGGGAGATGGGCTTTTGATCTGATCCAGGAAACCCTTCCTACACCCTTATCACAAATGGCCTCTGCTAAACCGTTAGAGATCAATCAAAATAGGAGCTGGAAGGAAATTCAGATTGGATCTTTGTTGCCAGTTCCTTGCAGGAAGGCAAGCCACAGCCCCAGATTTGGCCACAGTTTGGGTCTTTCCCCTTGTCCCAGAGATGCTCAGACTTCAGCCCTGTGACCCTGCTGTGAGGATACAGCCCACACGTTCACAAAAGCTGCAGATCCACGCACAGAAAAGAAACCCTCTCCCTTTAGCACGGTGGTGGGGTTTGTGGGCATGGTGCTGCGTGGATTTTCTCTGAGAGCTGTTGGTGACGGGGGTCCAGGAGCATCTCCAGGCTGCAAAGAGAGTGAGAAGACAGGTGCGGGCTGGTGTTAGGTACTTGTGCTCAGTGGTGCTGTTTCCAGACAGAGCAGGCCAGCGGTGAAGTAGGTTGATGGATTAGTCTATCATCTCAGTGAAGCGAGGTTTGCGTCTGCCTGAGGGCACAGCTGTAAATGAGCCCCTAATGGATTTTGCTCCTAAAACTTCCTGTAATACGGAAATAGCTGCATCCCTTAGAAGTGGGAAAGGGAGGCAGACAGGCTTTGAGTTGTACCAGAAAGAAGGGATGATGGATCCCCAGAGTGGTTAGGGTGGCAAGGAAGCCTCTCCTAAAGCAGCCTGGGTGATGCTGAGCCTGGTTAGAGACTATTGAATGGGTGATGTGGCCATCCCCGGCCCCTCACTGTCAGACTCTGCTGGGATTGCTGCTTCTATAATACGCACACCCCCACCCCCAGTTATTAGTTTCTCTGGAATCTCACCCCAAAGGAACACCACACTTGGGATGAAGAATGCACCTTCCCCTGCCCCTATCACCCCACCCTGCTGTCCTCCCCTCCTTCCCACATCCCTGACCCTCGGAACCCCAGTGCGGCTCAGATATGGGATGGGAACAGGCGGTGGCCTCAGCACGGGGAGGACCACGTCCTTTGCCAGCCAGGACGCTGCTCTCCCTCTGCTCCCACCTGCTCAGCCACCTCCGCATTCCCTCCCTGGTAAAGCATCCCCTGCCCTCCCGTTCCACAGGGCGCTGCCACTTCACCCTTGAAATGCTAATAGTATGGCATTGTTTCTCAGTGTCTGCAAACAGACAAATAAATAGTGTCTGTTCCGCGATGACTTTAGCTTGTTGATGTTTTCATTGGTTTTACAGCTCCAGAGATGATCCTGACCATGCAAAGGACCCAGCCTCCGAAGCACCACTAGAAGGCTGCAGGAACAGGTACGAGGTGCTGGGGGACAGGTCTCTGTGGTGGGGGAAGGCTCATGCTGGGTCTCGTGCCTTCTGTTAGCCCTTCAAAATGTGTTTGGTATACTGGTGGGTCCTTTTTGCTGCCTTTTTTTCTGAAAACCTCAAAATACATTCTTAGGAAAGTGCAAGAGCCTCCGTTGTGGGGGCAGAGAGAGGCTCAGACCCACCCAGGGCAGAGCAGGGACCCAAACCAGTGGGGCCTTGCCCATTTCTCTGGTGGAGCTCAGTGTTCCTTGCCTGTCCCCATGAAGCAGCTAATGCCCATCCCTGGCAGAGCCCAAACCTGCTGAACAGACCCTGGGTCTGACCTCTGAGCCATTCTGGCCCCCTCAGGCCGAGAGGTGGCACAGGTGCCCCAGAACATGGCAGAAGCGGCGTAGCTCCCTATGCAGCACTCACCACTTCTCAGCTCCCAGCCTCAGCCCATCGAGCCCTAACAGCTATGCAAAAGGGAAGCGTAAGGCATGCAAGGCGCTGGCTGGGATTCAGGGCAGAGGCACATTAATTATGGGAATTCCATTAAAAGCCTGCCTGGGTGATGCTTTCCATACTAACTGGTGCGTGTGGTGGCTGCCCTGGTGCCATGCCGCACATCCAACGCACCCGTTGCCTCAGGGCGCTTTGCAGCGATGCCACCAGCATCTCTGTGGGAAGCTGGGAGCTGCCGGGAGGTGTCAGGCCCCCACCTACGGTCTTGTTCCCATTGCCAAATAACCTGGGAGCATGGAGGGGAAAGCAAGTGAAATGCCACAAGGCAACACCCCCTCGCCTCAGGGTGTGCATGATCCTTGTTGGTACTAAAATGCTGTTTGCTGCCGCTGGTGCTCAGTCTGTCCCACCTGATAGGAGAGCAGGGCAGCGTGAAAACAGGCTCTGTCCCAGCAGCTCCAGAGCTCAGGTTAAGCTGAGCATGTGCTAATGCCAGAGATGGGGAGAGGTGGAAAGGGTCCGTGCCAAACCGACGGAGGCAGTTTCAGTCTGCGGCCCTGAAAAACCCCAAGGTACGCACAGTGTGGGGAGAAAGGCTTCGCAGCTGCCATCTCCATCTTGCAGGGGGTTTAACGGCAGCGGTGGAAGGCAGGGCCCTGCGCAGAGCCACTGCAGCAATGCCCTCTCGTGGGGACTTCAGCTGCTGAGCTCACTCCCCTCCTTCAACAAGCTGGAGCTGATGCTCCAGCTACGGTAAACTTCATTTGTGCAGGGCTGGTTTTATTTATTTATTTATTTCCCTCTTGCCAACACGCCTGTCAGTCAGCGTTGTGATTTTGTTTTCTCCCAACAGCCTTTTTAGACTTACCAATGCCAACAATCTTTTTCCAGGCCAAAATAAAATCCCCCAAATGTGTGATTCTCCAGCTCTGGTGAGACTTGAATATAGATCACCTGAGTCCCCCATCACCTGCCCTAAATGCAGCACCGGGCATTCCTAGCACAGCCGAGCAGCGATGCCAGAACCCCCCTGTGCAGTGACACCAGTGCGGAGATGAGCAGATCTGGTTCTCGTCTGCTTTTCCCTGAGGTCCCACTGGCCTGACAAATGTAAGAAAACCAGGATGTAACTTGGGGCGAGGGGTAGTTCGTATCTTCCAGGAGCTTATCAGAGGAGAAAACAGGGGTCGCTTCAGGAGTGTGAGTGGTACGTCCCGTATTCCAGTAATGCCATGGGGAAAGAATCCAGCTGGGTTCAAGTCAAGCTGGAGAGAAGCCGCGGGCTGACCACAGACGTGCTATGGGCAGGCGGATGGGACTTGAGAGGGCTGGCAGCCCCTCGGCAGCCCCGGAGCTGCTTTCCAGACCTGCTTCACTTTTTGCAGCCCTGAATGTTTGCTGCTGCTGAAATTTGCCTTTCAAATGGGCGACCTCCTGCAGCTGCAGAAATTGCCCTTTGGTTGCTCAGCCGGTGCCAGGCTCGGTCCTGGCGCTCGCTGCCACTGTGCCACCCTCTCTTCAGCCAAAAATGCAGCTCAACAGGAAAAAAGTACTTCTGGCTCTGTTTGTAGGTCACAAGGATGATCTTGGGCCTTGCACAAAGTCTGGCAGACGTTACCTTGCAAGGAATCTTTTTAATCTGCCAGATGATTTTCTTCCCATTTCCTTCCATCATTTTTATGGCCTTGCAACCGTGCGCAGGTCTTGTTGCGTCTCAACAGGAGGTGGGAAACCCAGCTCGCGCTCCGCAGTAAGCGCCTGATTCATCACTGTTAATTCCTTTTGCCATTTGCCATAATAACAATAATCAAAATGAATTAATTTGGTGTTGGTGGAGAAAGAACATTGAAACTGCATGGGAATGGGGCTGCAATCAAATAAGATATGTGTCAATTTAAAGTAAGATCTCTTTATCTCTTTAATAGCTATCTACCTACCTACGACTACATTTTATTCTCGAGGATGGACTATCATATTAATACAACTTACAGTTATTCTAAAATGTTTTCCATCTTTCACAGCTTCTTTTAAATATTTTAGTAAACATAAAGTGGATTTCTTCCTTTCATCCTCCCTTAAAATGAGGCAGAAGATGATAAAAACTCTAGTTTTCCCCACAACAAACATACCTTTTTATAGCTTATTGGGAATCAAGCAAAATATATCAATTAGATGATTGTGTGGAGCACCTTCTTGTTTATGGGGTGATAACTCTAGACTCTCTGGGTATATGGCCACAGAGTTTATTAGGCAAAGATGTATTTATATGAAACCAATAGGAAACACCATCAATTTCTTATTAACACTAGATAAAGGTCAGAGCTAATAAAGGACTTACACGTTTAAAATGGGACTTGGGTGCCAGAATTAGGCTAAAACAGATGCTCAATTCCCCCCTCGAGACTCCCCCGGCTGCACAGTGTGTTGCTGAGGTTCACCACCCTGGCAAGCCTGGGCTGGGGGAAGGAGGGAGGACAGCAGGCATGGGATGCAGGGACTGTCACCTCAAGCTGAGATGGGACCCGGACCCTGAGCAATAATGGAGGGGCAGGAGTGAAGATGCTGGATCTGTCCTGGGCATGCTGCTGCCTTGGGCCCATTCAAGCTCTGGTGGCTTTTTCATGATGCTGCAGGGTGGTTTTGACAAAGTCAGCTGCTGGCATTGCCCATCTCCTCTCCGCATTGTGGGACATCTTTGGTCCTGTCTCAGGGGGATGGTGACCTGGTGATGCTGACTGCCCAGCAGAGACTTTTCATTACATGGAGGAGGGGTGAAGGGCTTTATTTTCATCCTTGTGCTTTGCAGGGAGGAGCCACTGGTTGGGATGAAGTGCTGTAACTGTGGGGAGATCAGAGAGAAATGCAGCACCCACAAGGACCAGCTGAGCCAGCAGCACATCTTCGGGGGCGAGAAACGTCCTCCCTGGTAGGTGACAGACCTGTCTGGGCTTCTGATTTGCAATGACATTGTGCAGGAGCCCTGCTATGAGGTTTGCATCAGATCCCCATGAACTGGCCTGGAGTGTTTCCCCTTTTACAAAAGTTCCAGACAACGAAGAGCCAGCAGAAACTCACCCCGCAGTGCTACATTTAGCCCCAAGCCATTGTATACTCTCGTCTCTATTTTCTTCCCGTCATTCAGAGACGAACATCATGGGGGAAATATGAAAGAAACAAATTAGAATTACCTCGCTGGTGTGACAGCGAGGAGAGCTCCAAGTTGGAGAAGCTGAATGGAATGATAAATCCCATCGCTTAAACCGCGTAATGAATTTTCCTGGAGATTTGTCTCAGTGTAAAAAGGGGGGGGGGGGGGGGGGGAGGGAAGAAAGGATGAAATTCTCCTCTGATTTTGCAGAAGGGTTGCAGGCAGCTCTGACTGAAAAGTGTAAATCTGAAGAGTTCGTGCCTGCAGCGCATCCAAGTAAGTTCCCCTTTCTTAATAGTCCTGGGTGCAATTTTCAATGAAATGTCAAATCGTCTTTGCCTCCACTGGCATTCAGTCTAATAACATTATTTTGTCCAAGGAGCCTGGAGAACTAACATGTTCCAGGAGTAATTCTGCAGCTAAATATAGAAAAGAGGATTTTTCACATTACAAGGAAACATTTTCTTTTAATATGAGGTACTTCTGTGGGGGTTGGAAAACCCTTTGCCATTGATTTCTTGGGTGACCTTGGATAAATCACAGTCCCTCCCAGTGCTTATTTCTCCCTCCCTCTCTGAACTTCTCACGTATTTAGGTTTCAAGGTCTCTGGGGCAGGCACCAGTTTTTGCTGTGTCCATCACAGCACACACCACCAGGCTCATCCAGGAACATTGTAGACCAGCCAGTGGACTTGGAAATACTTTTTTTTTTTTTTAATTGCACTTAACACAGCTATATATGGACAGTTACAATGTAGGGTCCATTAATTAGATCACAGCTGCTGCTATAGTGTTAGGATTTACAAAACAGCCCATAGGAGTGAGATGCATGTGTTGGCATGGCTCCCCAGCCCAGGGAGGAAGGACAGCGTCACATGAAGTGTTTCTTTGGAAGGGTATGCAGTAAAACAGGCCAGAAACATGAAAGAGCCAGACTTTTCCTCAAAAACAGACCTCAGCAGCCCACAGACCATGCCTAGTGCAACATTCCTCCCCAGTGAACTCTAAAGAAACACGTGCAATGAATGGCAACCCCAAATATTTGCACTGTTTCTCTAAAATGTGTATTCCAAGGCATGTGTGAATCTATCTGTCTATAGATATATTTTGATGAATGCAAGTAAGAAAAGCCAGTTCATTTCTGTGAAGGTTGTACCTGGCGTAGGAGGCTGGGAGGTGAACCAGAGACCTCACCATCCCTGGGGAGCTGCTGGCAGGATGAAGACCTCAGTTCACCACTCCCAGACTCAGAGAAGCCAGGGTTTCTGTGTAATCTGGGCTGTCCCACTACTGCCAGAAGCTCCCACCCTCCTTTCCACAGCTGAATATTGAGCTACCACCATATTTTTTTTAAGAAAATTCCCTTTTTTAAAAAAAGAGAGGCTCAAAGGGAAAAATACCCTGCAAGTTGCCTCCTGTGGGAATGGAGTGCAGGGCATGACCAAGCCTACAAATATGTGCTAGGAAAAATCTTATCTTCCCTCAGGTAAAAAATAATCTTCCCTCCAGTAAAAGATGAATGTTCTTCTGTGTTCAGACCATGTTGTCTCACCACTGCTGTTTTTGCACAGAACCAGAGTGTTTGCTGTCCTGGCTATACCCAACTGGTGGGTCTGTGCAGAGATAAAGCAGGTTCTAAAGGAATCCTGAGGATTCGCTACAAAATGCACATTTTAATCTTAAAAAAAAAAAAAAAAAAAAAAGACTGATTCATTCCAATGAACCCCTCAGGCTACCAATACAAGGCTGTATCTCACCAAGGAAAGGCAAGGTTTCCAGGGGAAGCATTGTATCCAGCTCCCACCGGCAGTAATCTCCCTCCCTGTCCCTGTTCTCAACAAATACTTGAAGCCCATCCATCTAGTCCAACAACGGACAATTACAGATTTGTTGCAGGGGGTACATTAGTTACATTGATTTGGCTTCGCAGCACCAGCCAAGCTACCTTCAGTGTCACGCAGTACATTAATGGGAGCAATAGGCATGACAACTCTTACACACAAAGGCACCAGGCTACTTACAGCTGGTAAATGAACCTTGGAACTTACATAAAGCAGAAGGTAATGAAGAGTAATAGAATTTTTAAGCTATTCATTTCTCTCTCACTCTTCTTCTCACCACCTCTTTTTCCCTTTTCCTTCACCGCTTCCCTTCAAGGGCTAAGGGGAGCGGTCGTCTTGCTCAACAGGGGTCCTAAGGAGGCAACATACTCATTGCCACCACTGTTACTACAGCCAGGACTACTCCTCCCAGCTCTGTTGAATAAGGATTTACACCCTAAAAATGCTTCATATTGCAAAAAGAAGAAAAGGG